>NC_067153.1:50000916-50600916 GCF_903995435.1 Acomys russatus
TCTTAAATGCACATCTGGGCACTTAAAAAAAAAAAAACAACAACAATGCCAACACCCGCAGGGAGTCCTTGACTTTGATTTGGGGCTTATTTTATTTCATAGCATCAAACAATGAGGAATGGAGGGTTCCAGATCACAGCCCAGAGACCCTTGGGGTTCCGTATGTAGTAGGCACACTCTTGCCAGGCATAGAACTGGTTTCTTCTCTGGCTTTTAGCTCTCCTTTTACGCCTGCCCCCTCTCTCATTTTCTCTTGCTTTTTCTGCAGTGCTGATGATATTGTTTGTTCCCGGTGCCACACGAAAAAAGCACAAGATAATCACCCAGGCATTAGTCATCATTAAGCTGGTGATAAAAACAAAACAAAACAAAACAAAAAAACCTTAAGCACGTTTTCCAGGATGGGCGTTGTGGCTGCAATGAATGGTGTTTATTACCAACGTGGGTTCGAGGTATCCATCACGGCCAGCGGCACCCAGACGAAGGAGGCGTGCTGCAAACAGGCTTATCCATTAGGCTCCCAACGTGACTATGTGGGGTTCAATCACCACGTCTAGTGGCTCAGTCTTTGTTGGTTTTGTTGCTAAAACATCGTACTTATTTCTGGAAGATTGGCGAGAGGAGAGGCTAGGCTGGACTCCGTCAAGGCAGAGTCCCCTTGAAGCTCTTCCTGGATGATTCTTGGGCAGGATTGGACTCTGTTAGACCCTCTTTGTGCCGGCTCAAGGCTCTGGCCTGGGCCCTGGTTACCTGGTTACCTGATGCTCCAGGACCAGGAGGGAGGCCTGGCATATAAGAAACTGAATGGCTCAACTTCTCACATTTCTGAAGCTTGGGGCTTCCAGGAATCAGGTTCTATAAACCCTAGGGTCTTGACTCAGCCTCTCCTGGCTTTGCCCACTGCCCAAGGGCCCAAGAGACAGACTGCTTCCTGTCCCAATCCTATCCTACTATCAGGGTGATTTAGAGGAACCTGTCCCTAGCAGTTGAAAACAAACCAGGGTTATAGGCGAGGCCAGGCAGAGCATGGAGGCAGGTCCACGCGTGGGAAGACCGGTGCGCTAAGGCTTGGCACTGCCTTCAACGATAGCCCTGTCTAGTGGGCGTTGGGCCCGCAGCTCCCCAGCCCACGCACTTTCCCCACCTGCTCCTCTCAACCAGGCAGCCTTTGATGTGTGTTGTGGTGAGTGAATGGGAAGATGAAGCAATGCCGTGTGAGCCGTTTTCATTGTCGCTGTGTTATTTTAGTCCACACTGGCTGCTTTTCCTGGAATCTCACTATGCCCCTCTGTGTTGCTGCTTCTCTCTCTCTCTCTCTCTCTCTCTCTCTCTCTCTCAGCAGATAGACTGGCTAGTTCTGGCACTGATGTGTGGACATTAATCTTTGCACAGTATTGTCTCCAAGGCTTGTGTGGATACAGCATCTTGGGGCGGTTGGGGCTCCTGCTGGGTGGGGCCTCTGTCACAGTCCTCTGGAGCCCTTTGTGCTCACAGGGAGTTGATGAAGATGTCCCTGCCCCATGTGCCTGAACCGTGATGAAGTTATCCCAGCATCCTCTACCATCTGGAAGCTTGGGCTATGCCCTCGGGACATCAGAGGATTGAAATGATGCCCTCTGCATCCTCATGGCTCTTGGGATTTCATTTTATGAGTACCAAGTCTAGAGGATAGCTGGAAGCCATGCCTTCCCGCCCAAGGCACATGGTCTTGCACCCACCCATACCTGGGTCAGAAAAGCAGCCAGGTTATGGCTGGTGGTTAATTCTGCAGGAGGATTCAGCCCTGGCCCACAATCCACTCACATAAGACGAGTCTTTGCCTTATTGCCAGGGTCTGTGTGCACTGTGGGTCTTGGAGCATGTTATGGTGACTCCAATACCCTTATCCAGGAGGGTAAAAGGGCTGCACACCTATGTCCCATGCCAGGGGCTAGGCCCCTGTAGACCGATTCCTTGAAGATGCTGGCTGGATTTTCTCATCATTGTAAACAGCAATTTGGAAGGGTGGGGAAAAGAGACAAAGAAAGAGGAGGAGGAAGAGAAGTGATGTGTACACGGCAGCAGGTAGATGGCGGAGTTCATCCTTCCCAGAGGCCTTCTCGGTTCGTTGTACCCTACCTGGGCCAGATTGGAATTTAGAAAGAATAGAGGTGAAGAGAAAGACCCTGCTGTCAGGGGCCAGGAAGCTATTTTCCTGGAGTGTTGCAGCTTAAGATGGAGTTGGCCCCACCTTCCCATGCAGGGGTCTGCACATCTTCTCGTTCATCCTGTGCTTCCTGCAACTGAGGAAGGACCCTGCCCCGCCTCTTTCCACTGTGTTCTGAAGAGCTCCCCAAGTCAAGAGAATAACCCTTTTGACAACAGCGTGGGAGATTGGGTAGGAATGCCTGCTTCACCCAGGGTCTTTATACCACCTCGATTGGGAACACGGAGGGATGTAGACAGTCCAGGTTTGTGCTGGCCTGAGCTGTCACCTAGCTCCGGGTCGACACTTGCTTACTCTTAGTGAGACTTATGGATACAAGCTTCTTGAAGACGGCTTGATAATCCTGCACTCTCCACAGCCTCCTCTGCTTGGGAGCTGGTCTTTTTTCCTGCTTCCCACTCATGGCTTTGGGCCCCATGTCCAATTGTGACAGTTGGAGGAGTGAATGGACAGCTACATTCCCATGGACTCAGTGTGAGACCCCCATGACAGTCAATGCCAGGATTGGAGCATGGACCATTTGGTCGAATGGGCTTGTGTCACAGCACAAGAGTGGCACGGAGCTACTGAGAGCTCTGTTGGATGAGGATGGACCTAACTTTACAGGGAATGAAGCTGTCAGAGGCCTTTTTGTCCCTCTTTTGTCTCAAAGAAGGAGTGTGTGTATGCTAAGTGAGAGACTCAGACTCTGGACACCAGAATGTGGGCTTGCATGCTCCCCATAATACCACCAGGAAAAGCTTTGGTAGTTTCTTCCTCCTCAGGACCCATCTGAGAGTAGGGAAGTAGATTTTTCCATAGGTAAGTCCCTTTCCATCCCGTCTTCTCAGTCAGTATCTTCACCATCACACTGATCGTCATCAGTGTCGTCTTCATGGTCATTGCGTCATCATCATCATCATCATCATCATCATCATCATCATCTCTTTCACCATTTTCCTCTTCATCACCAACACCTTCACAGCCATCGTCTTCTGTCATCATTGTCACATCTAACATCACCATCATGGTTTTCTTTACCATTATAACCTTCATCATCCCTAGCATCATCTTCTTTATTGTCATCACTATCATCAACATTATTATCATGCCCACCACCTTTAGCTTCATACCTTCATCATCACTTCCTTGCCATAATCTTTCATCTCCTCACTGCTGTCCCCGTCACTATCATCATTTTCATCATAACCACATTCCATACCATCCTTTGCTTTACTGCCATCACTGTCACCTTTGTTATCATTGCCTTCATCTTCTTCACTGCCATCACAAATCACCTTCATGATCATCACATCATCTTCTTAATGCTCCTCTTGACCGTAATTATCTCAGTCATGACCAACGTCTTCATTGTTGTCATCACCATCATCTTCGTCTTCACCATTCATCTGAGCACCTGGAGTGTTCACTTCCAACATCCAGGAAACAGAGGATGCAGGGAGATTTCAGATCTAGTCCCTCCACTCCTCTAAAAAAAATCCCATCTCAAGATTCACCTTGCCCAGCTCTTTTCAAACCGAGGGTTTTGATCCTTTGCTACTGTCAATCCAGTCCTGTAGGAAAGGTCCTTGTTATAGCAATGGAAAAGACTTCCTGAAATTCTCAGGCTCCTGTGAGCAAGAGACAGATTACCCCAACATCCAAATAGACGCCTCCCCCTCACTGTCCCTCTGTAGTCCAATCCCATGCCACGCCCTGATAGCTACTAGTTTGTCTATATAGACATTGTATCTAGGGGACCCTAGATCTTTGATTTCTGGATCTTTGATTCTGCTTCTGTTACTCAGCCTGGCATATCTGAGGTTTACCGGATGCTGCCTGAGCCCGTGTCTCTTCCGTTCTCGGGCTAGTGCAGATTTTTGTCTATTCCACTATCAGAGGACACCTGCACTGCTCTTCGTTTGGGGGTGATTATGGGTAAAGCTGCTGTAAACACTTGTGTATGTGTTTTTGTGAGACTATAAGCTTCCATTTCTCCAGGGATTCTATTTGTTGTATCTGTGAAATCAACAGCCCCGTGCAGAGTCACAAGGTGCTCTGTGGGCGGTGGGAATCAGTCTCTTGCTGAAATTTTTTCATACGTACCTGTGTGGGAACTGGGGAAAGTGTAACTGTAATTCCCAGGTGTTTGATGAACCTCCCAGAGCACTACGTCCTCAGGGATGAGGGTGCTGCTGGTGGTAGCTGAACTGGTAAAGCCAGCTTTTCACGTATTGGACTCTGCATACCTGTTCGAACTAATGGGTATTTAGATAAGACCTCATAAAGCTCTCCTGTGACGGATGTCAGCCTGTCCTTGCTGCAAAATGTTCCTCACACCAGGCTGTGTCTATAAGTTGAATACTGTAGGCCCTATCTTCAGGGAGGGACAGGCTTAATTTTTTATGGAGTGACTAGTCAGATTCTAATTGTCCTGAAATGAATAGCTCTACACCAGACAGCTCGCCTGTGACCCCGTATAGAGCTAGATTCTGGCCTCAGGGTCTCCTGTGATGTCAGTTTAGATATCTGCTCTAGAGACATTTCTCTAGCACATCCCAGGTCAGAAGAACTAGAACCTTGACCTCTGACCCTTGAAGTATTCTGTCTAAGGGAAGCATCCATGTCAGAGCAAGAAGCTAAAGTATCCAGGCCTTTAATCTCTGTCTGTATTCCTGGCACCCACAAGTTCCTGTTCCTCCCTATACTTCTTCTTCCTCCTTTCCCTTGGGGTCTCTTGTCTGCCATTTCCCATGTACAGATGACATGTCCTGACTTACTCTGGGGCCAGCAACCCTTCCACATATTGCTGCCTCCTTCCCAGAAGTCTGATTCTGACAACTGCCTGCCTCTTCCCTTCTGTGAACTTTGCCTGCTAACATCCTCCATCAGGGATCCAGCTACCTTGTTCTATTGAGAGGCAGCATGTATCCATGAGCACTGTGGGTCCATGCTCTCTGTGGCAAGTACTCACCCCTGCTGGGTAGTGAGAATGTGGCCACAGAGAGGTACAGCAGGCAGTGAGCTGTGCTGCCGAGAGGGGTTGTCACAGGCTCGCACTGTGACCTTATTCAAGAACACATACGGTCACATCACATACTGTGTAAGGACCTGACCTTGTGATGGTATGAAAGTGACACATGCTCGAAGAGGATTGTGCTTGGGACTTAGGTTTTGCTTCTTCCTGGCTAGCGGTACATGGCACTTACAATATTCTTTCTGCAGAGTAGGCAGTGGCCTGGAGCCTCAGATCTTATTCAGTTGTGTGTTCTAGAGGCTTCGTCCTGCTTTGGGAAGCTTGACTTCACAGTGTGTGAGCACAGCCCAGGCCCAAGTCAATCCTTATCATCTATTATTGTAGAAGTGTTGGGGATGCTCAGTCAGACTCTAGGACATGTTGGGGGCTCCACCCTGCAACTGACAGGCACAGCTGTGTCCACTGCCCTAGCACTACGTTGATGAAAAGTAGCTCTTGAGGCCAGGGCAGTTGTGCTGTGTGGGCCTCATGTATCTCCTGTAGCAAGGAGCTCCCACTCCATGCCTAACACCAGTGCATGGACTGTCCGGCAGTCCCAGAGGAGATGTGCCATGTTTCTTTCTGAGCTGAAGTATAGAACTCTTCTCTTTGGAAAAGAAAGTGACTTTTCCAGAGCATGGCCTCCTGGGCTCCTGCCTCTTTCTCCATCTCCAAAGCTAACAGATGGCTTCTTTTTGCCTTTCTCCCCTCCCTTCATCACATCTCCATCCCTGAGGCTGGTCCCACCTCCCCCCCCCCCCCATGGTAATGATTGGAAGGATAAGGGTGCAAGGAAGGCATAGCTACAGTAATGGAGAACATACACTCTGGGTCTGGCAATGCAAGTCTGATGGACTCATGCTCCCTCTGTGCCCTCCTGTTGTCCAGTGATAGTTGCTGTGCCCTGGCACCTCACTTTGGTTGTTTCACGATCAGGGGTATTTCCTGTGGCCTCACCCAGGGACTCTTGGTAAGATGGCAGTGACTTCAGCTCTACCTCCTTTCCCTATGCTGCTTTCCTGTTCCTTCCACTGTGGCTCACTATGCCCCACTCTAGAGCTGCCTTAACTGTGCCTTTGGTTGTTTCCCTGGAGCTGTTGCCAGGGGACCCGCATCCTGTATCATCAGCTGACTCTAAAAAGCTTTTGTGGGGGGAACAGAGAAGGATCAGGTGTCACCTTAAAATCTTGTGCCCAGTGCCAAGGCCTTGGAGACCAGGACATACCAAGTATTGGGGTGGGGGTGGTGGGGGAGTGTCTCTTGCTCACCTCTCACCTTGCACAGTGCATCGCATGGACCATGGCTGCCAGGAGCTCCTTCAGGCACGTCCTTATTGTTCCCTCCTTCCTGGTCCTTACAGGAGAGACAATGTCCCTCCAATACATCTGCACGTTGATCACGCTGTCATTATGTATCTGGGAGTTTTTATCGGGAGAAGAATGAGATAATCATGTTGGTATATACTGAATAGACTTAAAAAGACTGCAAGATGGCACTTTCATTGGAAGAGGGGAATTAGTTTAAAAATATGCTGTCAAAATATGTTGTTCTAAACGCTGAGTTGATGGTTCTTTTGTTTTGCTTTGTTTCTTGAATGTGTCATTAGAAAAAATTAACAATGACATCGACTGCGAGATGGGACTGCAGTCCTCTGAAAGGGGGAAAGCTGAGAAGTTGTCCTTGTGATCTTAAAAAAAAAAAAGAATGATTTCTTTGCCTTTACGTTTTATCTCTCAAGTTATGAGGCCCATCTTAACTTTAGGTGTTTCTTTTCTGTGAAAGTCAGAGGCATGCACTTGAAGAAATCTGATGTCAGGGTTATAGTGTGGTTGCCCAGCCCCAGGCCCCTCGCTTGCTCAGCAGGAGCCCTGGCATCCTTTCTCCCATAGAACCTGGGTCAACTGTAGGTGAGGACAGTTCTCAGCCACAAGAGCAGGCACTGCTGTCTCTCTAGGGAGTCTCTCTTCTGAGGCTGCTGTTCCTGGGGCTCAGTAGCCCCTGCCCTCTGAGGATTCTGGGAAAGTGTGGGGCAGCACAGCACAGGGAGTGCAGAAATAATGAGGAAATGTGAGGACTTATGTCTCTGTGTGCCCAAGGTGTCTCTGTCTCACTCTCAGTGGCTGCCCTGATGACCCTCTGGGGAAAGGCCCATTGGTCCTGCCCTGTCCTGATGGCATCTCAAGAGGTCCTCAAGATAGTTAATTGGATGATGCTTCTTTCAACTCATGGTTTGGGCAGCCTTGAGGGCCCAGGTCAGGGATCTGTGGTCGGGTACCTAGGGAAGACCACAGGGTTGCTGATGCCTTGGCAAGTGACATTATAGGTCTGTGCTAGGTGGGCTACCAACTTGGGGGACTGCTTCGCCAGCTGGAGGGAGGCCCTTTTGCCACCTCCTGGGTCTCCAGGTGAGGCTTCCCTTTGTATCTGTGGTGGTAGTCAGGGGATTGTGGTTGTAGCATTAGGTGTATGTGCCTGCGAGTGTGAGCATGTGTGACAACACTCATAAATATATACACTCTCACATATCCTCACCCAGTCAAGTTCATACATGCATGGTTATATAACCACACAATGGATAGTAGCGTGTACTCATAGGAACACATATGCACATATTTACAGCGGCCCATACACACACAAGGGGCATACGCACACCATCACATGACAGTCACAGGCACACAGAGGCACATACATTCATAAGCACAATATGTGCTTGTGTGGTGGGCGGGGTGGAGGTGAGGTACACACGTTTGCTCACACCTGTGAGCATGTATATGTTTGTGTATGTGTCCGTTTGTATTCCTATGTGTGTGAGTGTAGACAGGGCTTGAACATTGCAGCAGCTTGCTTGTCTCCATCCTGTCAAGTCGTTGCACCTGCACTTGCTTGCCCTACTTAGTGGCCCTCAGCCTCTGCCCATCAGCTCCTACAGGCTAAGGACACTCTGCATGTGGCTGCCGCCTCTGCTATGAAAAGACACACAGAGAGGAAAAACACTGGGGAAATAATTGCTTTTCCTTATGGAAATTGCCCACAGGAAGGATGGGATTTGAGAAGATGCAGTTCTCCCATATCCTTCCTGCCCTCCCCCCACCTGCTTCCTCCCCTTCCTGTCCTCTACTTCCCCTCCCTTCCTGCCACCACCCACCCCCATGCCCAGTGCTGCCCCTCCACAGCCACCTGTCCTCCATCTCTGTTCCACCACTGTCATCTCCGAAGATCTTGAGGAGGCTCAGCCTGGCCAGTTTGGGTTCATTTGATTTTGTTTTTCACCATCACTAATGGCCGTGGCCTCAGGGGCGGGAGTCGGAAGATAACTGGAAGATGGGGTTATGGCATACTCCCTGAATTAGGATAACATCTTCGGGGGGAGCTTGCCTCTTCTACTCCTCAACTCAAATCTCAAATTTTTTTCTCTGGAATAAGCGCAGTTCCGAGTACAGGTGTGGCTGATCCCCATGTGGATAACCTTCTCTGATATGCCCTGCCATCTGCTGACACTGCCTCCATTTTCTGACCGACAGCCATATTCTTTTTAGACCACAGTTTCTGGACCTCTGATTGCTCTGTTGTGTAGGGATGAGGCAAGACTGAAAGGCAGCTGTCCCTTGAGGTGTAGGAGGGCAGAACAGAGCAGAGGTGGTAAATGCTGGCCCTGGGAACCAGCACCTGTGCAGCCTGCCTAACTGAGCATCCCTCCCTCCTTGCTATGACCTTGTGTGAGCTCTTAGGATGCAGTGACCACAAGGTACTGATGAGAACATTACATTCAAAAATGCTTAGAACCGGCAAGGCAGAGAGCTTGTTTGCCCTTTGGATGATGACACAAGAGGATTTCATTAAAAGTGTTATGTACTAAGGGACAGTTGAAGCGAGTCCACTTCTTCAGGGGCAGAAGAAGGGAGTCTGAACTCAATGTACCTTCCTGACCCCATAGCCAGGTAACTATCTGGCTGTGAATGGCTGATCTATCCCAGGAGACCCTTCCTTGGTTCTCTAAGCATTCTTGGGAGGCCCCCACCCATACCTGGTTAGCTTATAGCATCTAGGAAAGAAGTTAGGGATGCTGCAAGGAGTGGGTCACAGTCTATATGCTCAGTCTGTGCGGCCTGTGGAACTGTGGCCAATCCTTTACTGCATGCTCATTCTCCTGAAGGGTTCTGTGTAAGCCACTTCTGGTTCTGTCTTAGTGTTGGGGCAGTTCAGAGCTGAAGCTGTGTCAGTGCCCCTGAGATGTGACCATGGCAGGTGATGCCTGAGATGGTTACGTAACTGGTAGTCCACTTGAGACATTTTAGGTCAACACCACTGCATTCTGGGTCTTAAGATGAGCTAGCCCTTCTGACAGCTGACAGCTGCCAGAAAGTCAGGGTCTGTGGGAGATTTCTGGACTAAGATTGGACCTCAGTAGCCGACTGAGAGTTCACCAGCGCCCCCCCCCCACACACACCTGGAAGGTATCTGCACCTCTGTGCTCAGAAGATGCCCAGGGATTAGGAGGTGCAGTGACTGTGTTCAGGAGAGGAAGCATACAGCCAAGAGAATACAGTGGCATTGTGGGAGGTGAAGTGTACACGCAGGAGAAAAGTTACTTGTCTACAAAAAGAGGTAGCGAGCAAGGAAGGGGTCCAGAAAGTTGTGAGTTCTGCAGCAGTTGGGTCAGCTGCTCTTTGCTGGACACTGGTTCCTCTCAGACCAAGGCTAAAGACACCATCCGATCCCCAGTGTCCTAGACTTACTGGACACTGTCAAGCAGGAGTAGTCTGACTTCTGCAGCCTTCCCTCCTGGGCTGATGACCTGCACAGCCAGCTTGGTCACCATGGTGACATAAGGAGAAGGAGGAAGAAGAGGGGGAGGAGGAGGAGGAGGAGGAAGGTGGGGCTCCATCTACATTTTTTTGCCTGCAGAACAAATTTAGCCTGAGTCTCCTTGCTCCTGTGACATCTACACACATCCTCTGACAAATGGGGCAATCAAGCGGCTTTGTGCCTCTGCCTGGTGCTGCTGCAGTCTTCCTGAGGAAATGCAGGGCTGAGCAAGCCTCAGCAACCAGCTGGGCCTGGACAGCAGAGCCTGGCACAAAGTGTGGAACCCCAGCAAGAGACCCCTGGCTGAGCAGTAGCACCCTCCTAGGAGGGGCATTCTGTGAGAAGTTGTTCGCAGTTCTTTACTAGCCCGAGGAGCTAGGGGGCCTGAAGGATAGCCGCTATATTCTTGCTCCATGTTTTACACACAGAGAAACTGAGGCCAGTCTTTGAGATAGCTTGAAAGTGGGGCAGGAACTCTGAAGCTACCTCAGAGTTGCCGCTATCCCGAACTGTTCCTGAGGCCACTGGCAGTGGGTCGCCATTCTTCCCATTCAATTGTTTTTATCACTGAGACCTACTGTTTTTCTTCCTTTCTTTTTCTTTTATTGAAAAATAAAATCATTCATATTACATCTCAATTGCTATCCCATCCCGTGCATCCTCCCATTCCTCCCTCCCTCCCGCTTTCACCCCATTCCCCTTCCCTGTGACTGTGACTGAGGGGGACCTTCTCCCCCTGAATATGATGCTAGGGTATCAAGTCTCTTCTTGGTAGTCTGCTATCCTTCCTCCGAGTGCCATCGGGCCTCCCCATTAAGTGGACATGGCCAAATATGGGGCACCAGAGTTCGTGTGAAAGTCAGTCCCCAGCCTCCACTTAAGAGTGGAGAGTGCTGAGACCTACTGTTTAGGCTAGGTGTTAGGGTTATTGTGTTCAGCCTGCCATAGGATGGACTTTTGTGGTCCTAGCAGAGCAATGCCACAGGAAGTGGCCTTGGCCAAGTGGGGATCACTCCTTTCCATGCCCCTGGATATAAGATTACACAAACTATGGAGACATGTCCCCCCCCCCCCCGGGCTCCTAGTGAAAATGACCCAGGTACCATGATACCCTGAGTGTGCCCAGTGGCTGGTTATTTCAGGAAGTCAGCCAGAGTGGGACCTGAGTAGCTACAGTATGTAAGGGTGAAACAGTGTTTGCACCCCAGGAGTGGGGTTTCCTACGAGTGAGTGTCTGCCTCTTATGGTCCTTTCGGTTTTCCTAGAGGTCATGGTTGTGGTTCTAGGGGCCTGAGACCACATGCAGGCTTCTTGAGCATGGTGGTTAGGTGCACTCATTGGTGGCTCCACATAGGGTGTAAAGAGGAGTCTGGGGCAGAGGTGAGATGAGGGCACTAGCTCTCTGTCTCTTCCTGGAGTTAACACTGAAAAGTACTTTCTTTTCTGTCTAATCTTTAGTGTTTGTAGCCAAGCTTCACCGGCATGGAACCTGAGTGCTTGTGGTCCGGGAGATGACCATACACCAAAAGTACAGGTGGCGGACTTTCTAGATATGCAGGACAAAGTGGAAGTGACTAGCATATATCTCATAGCTGAGCCTTGCACTGGATGCCAGCCCAGACTCTTACCTCCTCACACGTGCAGGTGAGGTGAACAGGGTCTCCAGAGGGTCTGGAGTCCACAAACCATAGGCACTGGGGGAAAGGGAGAGGTAGAGAGGGATTAGGCTGTCTGGGACAGTGCAGTGACTCTGTGCCATCCCCCTGGAAGGCAGGGTTGGAGAGGTGACCATGAAATGAGTGGCAGTGCAGAGAGCTCATGTCCCGATGGGTCAGTGGGTAGGTGGGTGAGTAGATAGATGGATGCATGGATGGATGGATGGATGCTTTTGAAGGGATGGATGGATGGATGGATGGATACTTGAAGGGATAGATGAATGTCCGAAGAGATGTGGGACCAGCCCTGCCCTGGTGAACATGTTTTATGTTTGAGGCTACAGGCTGAGCTTATTATCTTCAGGGTGCATCTCTACTAGGCAAGGACAGCAGAGGGTGCCTCCCTCCTGAGTTCCCCTCCCCTCCTGATGAGAGAATTCCCTAGCCTTCTGGTAGCTGAGAGAGGGAGTTTTCTTGTCTTCTTAGCAGATGAATATTCCCTTGGAGGATTTCTCTACAGAGATTATGTAAATGTCTGTGAAGTCTTGGGGCTGCCGGCTAAGAGCTCTGTAGAGATTACAGGGACAGGCTGCTAATCTTTGCAGTATTTACCCCCTTTTATTTACTCTGTACTTTTTTCAGCAGCTCTGACATCTGCAGGAGGGTGCCCTGCCTCCATCCCCCAAGTCCTTTGCACAAAGCTTACATTTCAGAAATGGGGTTCCCCAGAGACCCTCTGCCAAGGTGGACATAGGCTGGCTGGGTTTAAGTCAGGGAAATGAAAGGTAATGACCTCACTAGGTGGCCCCTAGAGAGGAAGCAGAGAGTGAGGGTGAGAATAGATTAGTTCCTTGGCTGGTCGCCAGAGGCTAGGCACCAGCCTTTTGCCAGCCTCATGACACCTGCCAATGTGACAGAGCGAAGAGGGCCCCTCTAGAATACTGTCAAAATCCTACCTTGTCCCCAGCTCTGACTTCCCCCTTCTCACCCTTTCTGAAGACTGAAGCCCTGTGCCCGGTGCCCTGTGGGTCTCTGACCCCACAGATCCAGAGGGATACCACAGATCCACTCCCTTCCTTATGGTAATGTTTTGACTTTGTATATCAAACTGGCCCAGAAGCAGGGATGTTTTTAAGGCTTGAGGAAAAAATAAAGGCTCTACTCCGTGTGCGTGTGAAGCATCGGAATATATTTTGTGTGCCACACAGAGAGAAATACATGCATACTGCTGTGCAGTGGAGTCTTACAACTCGTTCGTGGAAGATGCTCACTTATACCTGACAAGTGCATACCAGATAAAAGGGACTGATTGATCTTTGTCAGTCATCTAGGAATCATGTCAGATTTTCATTTTCCATGAGTATGCCTGTCCCAGGGTGGGGCATGGTAAGTGCACACATCCACTAAGCCTGTGCTTATAGGTGCATATGTGTCTCCACTTACTTCACACAGCGACACAGCACTCGCAAAGAACACTTACAAATGCACACATGAGTACACCCCTTATCTCTGCCTCTTCATCTTCCCCAGTCCCTGGCGAAACCTCCACTTAGAATGGGCTGCTGCTCTCTGATCCTGGTTGAGCTGATGCTAGCAGTGTCTTGAATACGAGCTTCCAAGGCAAATAGCTGCTGTGTCTTCCTGCTAGAGTCTATGACACTCTGCCTGTGAACAGTTGGCATCCCCTCTCACTAGGAGGGGGTTGGGAGGGTTACTAGACTCTTTATGTGAGCTCTGTCCTCTTATCCCTGCCACTTGTATGTAGTTTTGCCTGGGACATTTTGGGGGGTAGGGTGTGCTAGTCTGGGGGAGGTGAAAACTTGCCAGTATGGCTGCTGTGGAGTCACCCCCATGGTGACCTCCGGTGGAATCAAACTTTGGTTTCTCATTAAGACCTTAGAAGGCAGAGCGGGGGGGGGGGGGGGGGTGGGGGAGGTTGGGGGGGGTGAGATAGGAGAGGCTCATGTCTCCCCTAGGGAGAAAATTTTAGCAACTTCCAGCAGTATTTCTCAACATCAAGTCAGTTTTCCTCAGAGATTAACTTGGCAGAGGCAGCTGTCCATATGTAGGAGTGGGACTGTTTCTTGGTGTGTCCCCCGCAACCCCCACACAGAGATGCTCACGCGCATGCTTGTGCATGCGCACACACATACACATTCCTGTTAATTAGACAGGGCTTGGAAACCCACCCTCGCTGGCTCCTGGTGAATGCCAGCAGCACTGGGTTTTGTGCGATCACAGAGGGAGAATTGTCTGTCAGAAGGCTTTCCCTCCGCCAGGCCAGGAAACAAGTGGATTTCCTTTGTTCACCCACAAGTTCTATGTTCATAAGAGAGATGCCCCCACAGCAGCATGGCCCTTTGAGTGAACAGTGTGTCAGCATAGGAGCGGTGCCGGTAACGAGTGAACACCACCCAGCAAGGCGGACATACGGCTGCACGCTGCCCTTGACGTGCTGTCAGGAATTCATGGCAGAGCTTGTTTTGCCAAATACTGCGCTGTGGAGGAACACGGACTCCAGCCTGCTTATCAAAATCTGACATTTCAAAATAGCCTGAGGGTTTTTTTTTAACTATTGGGTTTCCATGTCAACTGTGTGTCTGGCTTCATCTGCCGCCTGGCTTCCGGCCTGGGTGTCCCTTCGCCATGGAGAGGACAGAGTGTCTTTGTGTGTTGGCAGCTGAGGGCCACACGCAGCAGTGTGCACACGCTCACCAGGCTCTGGGATGACTTGTCCTGCGCATAGAGGAGTCTCCCCCGAAAGGAGTCTGTGCAAGGCTGTCCTAGAAATGGAGAAACAGACCAGGGGTGTTGGCTGTGCCAAGGCAGGCCTGGACATCGGACAGAGCACCACTAGGTCTTTCTCTTCCTGAGGAACCTTGGGGCTGGTGGTAGCCAGGGGGAGATGACACCCCAGAGTGGAGCCCTGCTGGCATCCATTCTTGTCATACTTAAGAATCCTAAAGGCTGGAGCCAAGTGGCCTGAGGTAGAGTAACTGTGGTCTGCCATTGGTCCCTGCCTATTTCTTCTGATGTTGAATGTTAGGGTTGTAAAGGGAAGGTTGCTACCAGCCGCATGGCCCAGTCCCCCAGGCACCTGAGATGTTGAGGGCCCCCTGTCAACTTCAGAACACTTCTAGGTAAGAATGGAAAGGAGCAGAGGTGTATCTGGTAGGTGGGAGCCAGATGGCAGTCAATGAGGGGAGAGGGAGGATAAGAGCCTGGCACATCCCAGGGCTTATGCATAGTAGGCCCTTAGCCAGCCCTGCCCCTCTGGGTTTCAGATCACCCAGAGCCTTTGTGAGGACTGGGCAGTTTGTAGCTCTTTATGTGCATGAAATAAGTGCCACAGCCTCCTACTTGCTGAAGGGTGGCACCACAGCCTAGTCCCTGCAGACAGAGACCCCCTCAGTTACCCTGAGCTCATTATTCACTACTGGGACAGATCCCAGGCTGCAGCCTGCCAAATGCTTTAACCCTGAACTTGGCCCCTATAGAGGGAAGATAGCAGAAAGAGCCTGGAGCAGGTTAAGGGCCTTTGCTCTGAGGAGCTTGACAGGTGGGGGTGCTCTGGAAACTGTGAAGGAGTTGATGGAGTCAGGGACCAGATGAAAGGGCTGCTGATGTGCTTCTTCCTTTTCTCTCGGCTGGGCCACTGGCAGGCCTGGATCCAGTGATCTAAGACTTGAGTAGACCGGGTCCCACCAACTGCATGGCGGTGCCGCTCCCTTCTGACTTCAGGGTTCTAGAGGAGCACAGGTGGTCTGTATGTCCCGTTGCTGGGCTGCTAGGTTTTGAAGAACGTGCTGTGTAATCTTGTAATAAAGGAGAGCATGCTGGGCAACACACATGAGTGTGGCCTTCAAAGCCAGAACCATGGTTTTCAGGCCTTCCATAAAAGGGAACACAGAGCAGGGAGCCAGGAGCAAGCAGGCCTCTTGGAATCGATCAACCTTAGTGTCTTAATTAGGATTTCTTTGCTGTGAAAGACATCACAACCAGCACATCTCATATAGGAGAACATTTAATTGGGGGGGGGGGGTTGGGGCCAGCTTCCAGTTTAGAGGTTTAGTCACACACACACACCCCCCTGCCATCATGGCAGGCAGCATGGTGGCATTCAGACAGCTGCTGATGGAGAAATTCTGCATCCAGATCTGAAGGAAGCCGGAAGAGAGAGTCACACTGGTCCTGACTTGAGCTTCTGAAACCTCAAAGCAGGTCCCCAGTGACACACTTTCTCCACCAAGAACACACCTACTTCAGCAGGGCCACCTCCTACTGTTGCCACTCCCTGTGAGCCTATGGGGGCCATTTTCATTCAAACCACCACACTTGGCCAAGGAACTGGTGGGCTGAGTATTGGGCCAGGCACTCAAGTGGACCGTTCAGGGGTCAAGCTTCAGACATATTTGTGTGACTTGAAACAATTAGACCCCAATTCATAGAATCTTTCTCCCCTTGACCTCTGTCAAGTACCCTAGTAGTGTTTGTGGAGTATTGTGACCAAAGATAGATTCATGCCCTAAGCCAGTGTGACAGTCAGCCACTGCCACACAGGCTATCTAACAAACATCGTTCAGTGGCTTAGCACAGTGACCTTGATTATCTCACTCGTAGAACTAAAGGTTTGCAGACCTGGGCTCCATACTGCTGCACAGTGGGCTCAAGTGTTCCTGGTGTGTCTTCAGCAGCAGCTCTTTCCTCATGTCCTCCTGGCATGGTCTGGTCATGGTGCATTCCAGGCATAAAATACTCCCCTACCTGGGCTCAATCAGAGTGCCTGAAGGAAGCTCATCCACTGTATGTCCTTTATGAGGGCAAGATGTGGGGCTGACCAGCATTAGAGGGGCTGGAGTAAAATGTCCTCTCCTGGCGCATACAAGAAAGGTCAGTAGAGAGGGATTGGGATGATAATGGTCCAAATCCACACCATGGGGCACAAAGCCTAATATGTATCTACAAATCAGCTGTCAGGATAGGGTCCCTCATACCACCTCCTTTTTAATGTCTGTTTTATTTGGGTCCTGTAAAATCTGCAGGGGGTTTATTTTAATGTGAGTAATGTGTGTGTGTGTGTGTGTGTGTGTGTGCGTGCGCGCGCGCACGGGTTTGTGTTTTAAATGTGAGTAAATTATACACAAATATATTTATTTACCAAACACAAACACATATACACATATTTATTTACACACACACACACACGCACACGCATACACACTCACATGGTCAGGGAGAAAGGAGACAAGTGTGTGAATTTGAAGACCTCTAGGCTGGAGACATTGCCTCCTTTTCTTTCCCAGCTCCGATCCAGCCAGGTTGAATTCTACTGAGAAAAATACCCCAGGGCCTTCTGCTGACCTGCTGAGTAATTGCCATTTTCAGACCTTGCTTTCTCGGTAAATAATGACATTTCTCATCTCACGGAGGATGCTGGCTGTATGGAAATGAAGATAAGGTCAGTTTAGCCAGGGCCCTGGAGAGGAGGCCAGAAAGACCCTGGTGGGCTCCCAAATTGGTTTATTTGCCAGATAATCGGAGACGAAGACGACTCCATAATAGGACATGGGCTTCTTTGTGGACCTCAGCTCTGGCTCGGGGAGCGTGGTCCAGGCTCTCACCGACTCTCAGGCAGAAAAAGCTCTCTGATTTCCCTCTTGGCACCCGGAATGAAACAAAGAGAATTACTGTGTTGACTTTTCCTAAGACGAAGTTACCTTTACGTGAGTGTAGTTTATCAACTTGGTTTTTTTTTTTTTTTCTTTTTCCATCTTGATGCATTTTAAAGCGGGCAGAGCCTAAGAGAGGCTTGTGTGTGTCCAGTGGCCATCAGGAAAACTACAGAAGAATTGGCAGGGGTGGTGGTGGCGGCAGAGGATAGTAGTTTGGGGTTCCTGCAGCCCGATGGATGGGCCCCCTTGTCCAGAGAGCTCCTTGCTCATGGCAGAGGAAATGGTGAACAAGTCCAGGAGCCAGCCACAGACCTCTGCAACCAGTTGCCATCACGGGATACAGTAGGGGCTGGTCCAACACACCGACTTCAGGGATCAGACAGTCAAGAAATGTCACTCCTAGGAGATGACATTTTAGGTGGGTCTGAACTACAAGGAGGGAAGTAGGGACTCTTCCAAGGCCCAAACTTCCCAGCAGCCGTGACCAGACAGGCCTGGGTCAGCATAGCTTGGGGGATGGAGGCAGCATGGTTCCTGGGACCTGGAGCTCAAAACTTGATTCGAGCTGATTCTAAGAGAGAAGAAACAAGCTCAGTCACCCTCTGGGTGACCTTGGATGTGTTGACTAGTACTTTGGGTCTTCTTCAGCCCATCCTGGTCTCCCTGGCATCTTGACTCTCCTAGGATCTGAGCACCAGGAATTCATGGCACCTGATAGGTTCTGTTTTGAATGACAGCTTGACTCAACCTAGTATAAAAATGAAGAGTCCCCTTGCCTCTAGCACAGAGAGAAGCATTCAGAGCTTGGTAGACTGCCAGCGCTTGCCCAGCCCCTGCCTTGCTATGCCCCTCCTGGGCGGGCCTCTTCTCAATGCTCTTTTACCTGCCATTGCCAGACTGCCTGTACCCTCCCTGAGCTGGAGACAGTCCTGAGTCATGGCTCAGCCGTGGATACTGAGGTGTTTCATGCTGGATCAGTGTATATCCTAAAGGTGACCTTTTGCACCTGCAACAAGAACAATGTTGTGGGGAGTAGACAGTAGCCTGCACCATGGCTGTAGTAGATTGGGAATGAGGAAGTGCTGTCACTAAACTAGAAAGCCTGGCAAACAAGCATCAGGGGAAATTGGAACAGAGCTGTCAGGCTTGGGGGATTGTCTACACAGAACACTTGTTTCAGGGTCACTTAAAGCCCAGAGGCTTCACTCTGTATTGAAAGTCAGCCAAGACCCAGCTGCTCTGCCCTAGACACCCCCTTTTTGTCTTAAGGACTGCTTATACTCTTTTTTGAAAGGTTTTTTTTTATTAATTCTTTGAGTGTCACAGCATGCACCCCGATTCCACTCATCTCCCTGATCTCCCTGCCCCTTTGTGTCTTCCCTCTGCCCTCGCAACCCACCCCAAAGAAAATTTAAAACAAACAAAAACAAAAAACAAAATAAGTAAACATCTCTTCATGGAAGTTGTAGTGTGCCATAGTGTGCCCCACAGTATACCCCTTTGTCCACACATCTTTACTTGCAAATGTTCATTGCAGTGAGTCATTGGTCTGGTTCGAGGCCTCTGGTTTCTGCTGCACTATCTATCAATACTGGATCCTCACCGGGACTCCTCTGGGATATTCTATTGTTGCCCTGTATCATGGAGATCCTGCAGCTTTGGATCTTCAGGATTGGCCCTCTCACACACTCCAGCAGTTCATAGATGAGGCAGATTTGCAGGGAGGCAGGGGGGGAGGGGGGTGCGGACTCAAAACTCTGCATCTGGGCCAGCATGGTAGTTGAGTTGGTTAGCCCTGCAGCTCTCCTGCACCCACACCACCAGGGCAAACTCTTAAGCTCTACCCCAGCTAGCTCACCCAATGCTGCAGCTGGCAAGGGACAGGGTCAGCTCTCCCATCATACTCCTGACCTTCAGTTCTCCGGCAGCTCCAGCCAGGAGAGTCGCAGCATGGCAACGAAGAAGCACCACAGCAGACTTGCTCCAGGGCTTGCCTTTTGTCACCTCAGAGGCACCCTCTGTACTGTGCTGTACTGAGCCCCAGCTAAGTTCCCATTCTCTTCCGTCCTTTCTCCCTAAAATTGCTGTGCTAAAATCCTTTCGTAATTCAATTGCTTCTTCTTAAATTTTTTTTTTATATCTTTCATGATTTAATACTTATTTGCAGTGTACCTTGGTGACAATCCCTGTTAGCCTTTCATGTCCTTTCCAGTGAACTTCTCCTTTCCAAAAAGCCCCCAACCTATTCTCATGTCTTTTGCATGTGTGCTTTGCCTGTGTGCCTCACTACATCTAATTGAGGTTGCCTGTGTGTGGGTGGGAGGAAGGCTATACACTTGAGCAAAGCATTTTCCTAGCAGTTACACCACTGAAGAAAATGGCTTCTCCCCCTGCACTCCCCTAACAAGTCATAACTACCTCAGCTCCTCATGGATGAGTGGGACCTTGTGAGTGACACTTCTTATCCTTGATGGGGAGCTGATGAGTGAGGTCTTGTGCAGAGACTGTGGGTACAATAGTTCCTGCCGGTGCCTGTTACTATCTAGAGGATGATGTTTTACAGCATCTGTCCCCACTCTCTCGATGCCATACTCTTTCCACCACCTTGTCCGCCACGTTCCCTGACCTTTGGATGGGTGTGATACAGGTGTCTCTTTTAGGGCTGAGCAGTCGTCATCAGGCACTCATTCTGGGCACTTTGACCAGTTACAGGTCTCTGCATTAGCCAGTGCTCACTACAAACAATTCTTCCCATGATGCAATTCGGAACGTGGTCATCAATGGACCTCAGAACAGGTGGCCTCAGTCTTTGCTTCAGAGGTCTAGAAGATATCCCTTGGGGCTCCATGTTAGATATTTGCATTTCCGTCAGGCCGTTTCCAACCTCAGTGACCAAAGCAGCTACTTGCCAGAAGCCAGGTGGCTCCTGACCTGAGACAGGCTCTGTATGCCTATGTGCAGTGCTGGAGTTGAGAACCTGCAGTGGCACTCACAAAAGGGAAACAGAGACCCGGGGCATGGGTTATACTCAGGAATAGTTGGTAGGCTCTGGGAGTTTGCACCCAAACTGCAGCCCTCTCTGCAACTCTTACCACTCTGGGACCTGTGTGACTAAGGACCTGTCTACAGCGACCCAGTGACCCCAGGGCCCTGTTCCAATGGGGTCGTGTCTACAGGGATACCGACCTCAAGGCTCTCTATGCTTATTCTGCATAAGTGTAGAGGAGAGTAGTGGGGTCTGTGTCTCACAGACAGCATTATGCCCAGCCCCCCACTTATCCCTCTGTTGTACTGAAGCTTACGTCTATAAGCCTGCCCCGAGAAGCTCTCAGATCGTATTCCCTACATGGACTTCCCCTGAAAACCATAATGTGTAAAGCACCAGTGTTTATTGCCAACCCATCAGCCACGTGCGTCCCTTCCCCGGGCAGAAGGTTGGGCCCCAGTCAGTTTTTGTAATAACATTTGTGGAACGTAAAGACAAAAACCTTCATAAAAAGATCATAAAATATAATCATGACTATGAAACTGGCTGGAGTGGAGGGGAGGTGACCTTTTAGGCCATTCTCTGGAGAAAATGTCACCCGGAAGAGTGGGCTAAGAGAGCTTCCATCATGGGGCGGCTTCCTCCTGGGCTGTCAGCTCCTGAGAAAGGACCATCGTAGGCGCTAAGTGTGTGCCTCTCCCCAACATGCCTGGAGCAGGGGCTTGCTGATCCTGGCCTGGATGAGGAGAGCTAGGGAAGCTAGAGTGGCCCAGCCAGTCAGGAAGAATTTCCAACCCCTTGTTCTGCATGCAGGTCAAACTGCAGGGGGGGGGGGGAATAAGGGGAGAGGTCATTCACATCATTATAGCCTGTGAGCTGATCTGGAGGTACAGGAAATAGGAACAAAGGTCCTGTAAAGCTGTGTATGGCCACCCAGACTCATTCACACCAGTGAGTGTCTGCTAATGGCTATGTGGCCAACACTGCCACCACCTGGGTTTTCCATAAGGCCTTCAGTGGGTCTCCAGAGCCCAGTAGCTCCACCATTCAGGGCATGTAGTGACCTCCAGGACCATCCTCCTCCAGGGATCACACAGGCTTCTATGATGCTTTGATGCTCTCCACTGTCTAAGAACAACAGTCCCTGGACCCAACAGCCTTCCCCAGCTCATTTGACCTAAATGACCACAGGGCATTGCAGCATCTCCAGGTCAAAATGAACTCTGAGGCCTCCCAACATTGGCTAACATCACAGCACCTTGCTCTGTTTTTTTCACTGTGGTAAACCTGGAGCACCCGTTCACTCCAGGTCAGTTGCCCATTTCATGTGAGGATGGCCGAACCAGTGTGTCCACTGGGGACTGTCCCAGGCCCCTTTCCTCATGCCTAGACCAATTCTAGGCTTGTCAGGGCCTCTATCAGATTCTTCAGACATCTGACAAGGCTTTGCATTATTGAAATATGCAGACCTCTGCACCGAATGCTAATTTGGGCTTTATTCAAATGAGCAGTGGCACCAAGAGGGTGGGGATGGTGTTAATTACATTAGCGCCATGCCAGCTTTCTCCTGGGGCTGGGGAGGAGCAGGCGCCAGCTGTGTGAGGTGGCTTGCATTCTGTACGCAGTTTTCTTGAAAGTCCTAGTGCACACTAAGCTGCCCCTTTGCGGATTCGCCAGGTCCTGTGAGCTGCCTGCCGATGAGAACCTGTATACATCTCAGTCGGCCATCTGGGTCATGGGGGAGACCTACCTGAGAACTTCCTGATTTACTTACTTTTACTGTCTTCAAGGGCTAGGATGGCACACTACAAAAAAAAAAAAATGATGCAGTCACCTCCAAATACACCTTCAAGTGATTCTGTGCTCCATGCCTCAAGAAAATTGCATTTGTAGACTATACCCTCACATGCTTCCTTCCTCACCAACCTTTCCCTCTGCCTACTAAACCCACATTCCCAACCACATCCATGGCTTCCATTTCACCTAATGTCCCAGGGCTCCGACTTCTTTTCTGTGGCTCACCTGATAGACAACTTGGCCCAATGCTTGGTGGTCCCTGACTTGGCAGGGCCTGCAAGTCTCACTGGGTAGGTGCGTGACCACGAGTTGACAGTCTTTGTGGAATGAAGTTGGCACAGTGGAGTAGCCAGTGCTGATGGTGACTGGGGTGAGGGTTCCGAGATGCCCCTGCTCCATGCTCGTATGTATGTGCCTGTGGGGCAGGTCAGGGCCAGGTCCTCGTGGGCTTCTAACCAGAAGAAGACAACTTCAAGCTGTGGAAACATCTTCTGCGAACCCCATTGGACCTCAAGAAGAGAGTAAGGGAAAAGCAACTCTGTAACCCATCCCTGACATAGGTGCTTTGTCATCAGACACCCCCAAGCCTAGTAGGAAAGAAGCACCCAGTAACTAGGAGTGAGTGAATGGGGGCGGATGTGCATGAGTGCGTGCCTCATACTGTGCACTGGCTGGACTCTCCACTTGGACTGATCATGCTCCAGGGTTCAAATTACCAAAAGACTTGTCCAGTGGAGTTTCTTTTGAGGCTCCTAGTGGCTGGACCAAGCATAGGGGTAGAGGGATGGAGCCTGTGTTGACCTAGGATCCCAGAGATCAAATGGCTGGGCCTCCCACCATCAGTGGAATTTGCCCAGGTAGGCAGCTTGGGAGAGCAGTTGGAGGCCTGTGTAGGTAAGATGGTGGGAAAGAGCCTCCAGAGTGAGTAGAGGGCCCTCAGTTGTCCTGGATAAGGTATACCACCAGTGCACCTCACATGGGCAGAGTTCACTCCTTGCTCCCCTCCTCTTGAAGCCTGGCTGAGCATCTGTGGCTTCCTCCATCGTGCTCCTCTCAGCTCACACATGGCTTCCATCAACAGCTCCTTCAGTCCCGGTGCCTAGGCACTCAGGGTCACCAGGCTTGAGTCAGGCTTGCCCATGTAAATACACGTCTTCAGCAAACACATTCTAGACACGGGATTATCTGGAAATCTGTTGGTGATCTTGGCCATGCTGTTTTGCCTCCAGGAGTCGTTAAAAAGTCTTCATGACTTTGCTGGCTTACCTACCTTCATGTTACCAGGGAGGGAGGGAAGGGTTGATTATTGAGTGAATCACACATGTAGAGAGTTATTCTAAAAATTAGGTAGTCCCGGTAGTCCCAAGTCCTCATTGTGTGATCAGCCTCGTGCATAGACCCAGCACACATGACCAGCAGTCTGAGGTCCACCAGGAAATCTTAGGAGACTCAAGGTGGTGCCTGCTTCTTGCTACTAAGTTCTGGAAACCTCTAACTCAAACTGTATGTGCAGAATGGGCCCACCATCTGCCATGAAATGCAGGCTCTGATGGCAGTAGGTTGCTCCTGTAGGCTGCCCCGATTCAATTCAACAAGGATTGAAAGTCGCCAGTTGGCCAGACTCAGTCTTCGTCTTGTTTGAAGGGTTTGTTTTTCCAGACTCTGTCCAAGTCTGTTTTAATCCACCCAAAGAGGAGCTAAGTTTGATAAATAAAAGAAGATTAAAAATGGTAGAGAAAAAAAAAATGTGTTCCCCCCTCCAGCTCCCAAGAGAGTACTGCCAAAATTGAAGTGTAGAAACAAAAATAGAAATGATCAAAATATCTGATGGTATCTATATTTTCCAATGAAAAGGCAGAGGCAGCCTGAAGCCAAACCAGTTGGAAGGAGATCTATGAGCCTAGCAGCTGACCTCATCTCTCAGGGCAGGTGGAAGGCGGGCTGGAGCCCACCCACTTCCTCCTCTGGCCAATCTCATGGGTCACCTCCACAGCCGATGGTAGTGGTGATGATGTGTCTATCAGGCATCAAGAGGGTCCCTGAATTGCTCAAGGGCCTGTTTGGACCTGTGGATTGGAACTGCCAGGGTGTTCCCTGGGATGCTGAGGCCCCCTGTAACTGAGCCCATCCCTTGGAGGGAAGTAATGGAGTCATTGCCCACAATGTTCACTGGAGCCCCTGCCGGATGAGAAGCAGGGAAGGAGGTGTATGTGTGTCTGTGTGTGTGCGTGTGCGTGTGTGTGTGTGTGTCACTGGGTTTTGCCAGAGTGGAACACTGGGACCGCTGTGCTCAGATGAGTGTGCAGCATTGGCCAGCTCAGTCAGGCCTAGGCCTTGCAGGCTTGCAGCTTTAGAGGCTCCAGAATGCTTGCCAATTAGTGTTGTTAAGTCAGTCAGTCTTCACCACAGCCTCTGAGCCTGTGGTCCTCAGAACCAGGTTGGGTACCTCAGTGTCGCCTAGAGACATGGTTAAAAGTCCTGTTCACTAATGCCCCTAGGCCTGTGGATTGAGAGCTGAAGGCTCAGGCTCCCTTGTCTTCCTCTGTGATTCTAGCAGTTGCCCCAGTTAGCAACCTACTGCTCTGAGATAGAGGACAGAGCATCTCCCATCCTGTTTCCAAGTGCACGATGGCTGTACGTCCTGTGGCTGTTTTAGCAAAACCAGAGCCCTCATTCTGAGAGCCGCCTGAGCCCCTGCCCCATGCCTCTGTGCGTATGTCTGCATATGTCTGTGTAAATGCATGTGTGTATAAGCATGCATGTTTATATGTGTGCATATGCGTGGCATACATGTGTATTAATATGTGAATGTATATATCTATATATGTTGTGTGTGTATGCATGCACTGCAGACATGCTCATATGTGTATGAGTGTTTTTTCTTCCTGCACATTCTAATGTCTGTGAGGTGGGAACAGTGACCCTTTAATGCCGGTAGACTAGGCCAGAAGGCATGAGAGTGATGGATGTAGACTTTGCCTTTTCATAAAGTCCCTACAGATTTTCTGTGACCTAGCAACCCTTGGAATCTTGATTTCTGGTTCTCATTGCCAAGTCAGATAATGGCCAAGAAGATGGCTAAAAGTGTCCCGTGCCATCATACTCCTCAAAGCTCCCATGGTGCTCTCACCAACATGGGCCATGACCTTGAACATGACTTGCTGGGTTTAAGTCATCATGCGCTTGCTTGGATTCTTCCCCAGTCTGTACATGTTTTAAATTAACCCCCCTTAATGGCTATAACCACAGCATGCTGAGTCACACATCAGGAAGCCATCTGTGGCTGTGGTCAGCCCGAGGGTGGGGTGGAGTGGGGTGGGGTTGGCTGAGGGTCTCTGGTTCAGCAATGAAAGAGCTAGGTCCAGTCTGCATTCCAGGATTCAGGGCACAAACATGAGGTTCGATGGACCACTATATCCATCTTCTAAAAGGCTGGCTGGTCAGAGAGTCTTTGTGGAAATCAAATGGACCCAAGAAAGGGCTTTCAAATGTGAAGTCCAGAATTTTTGGCCGGAAGTGACACAACCAGATTCATTGGAAACTATCTCATAAACAGAAATACTGACGGCAAATGTTCCGCGCTCCCAGGTGGATCCGACCTGATTCGTCCAGCTGGGAGCAATGTCCATGGGTCCCTTTCTCTGCTTCTGTTCTTTTATTCCAACAATGAGGATCAAGGCCATGGTGTCTGCGATGGGCAGATCATCCAGCCCTGGTCTGATGCTTATACTCTCCCCCATACAAACAAGTTTGAATAACGTGGTCCCTCATCAAATGCCAGGAGTGACCTGGATTTGAAAGATGCTGAGGCTCACTGGCAGAGCAGGGGAGGCAAGCTCTAGCCCAGATCCATGCTAATCTGAACTTTGGTCCAGGGAGTGATTCTGCATACATTTCAGGAGTGGCCCTGATTTGAATTTCAATATCACTCATCTATTCGCCTGGTGGCATTTGGAGAAGGGGACACGGTGGCAATGCCAAACTGAATGCAGAAACTCAGCAGAGGCCGCGAGGCAAGTACAGGTGCTTCTCATGGATCCAGTGACTCTTGGCCAGTCGTGTGCTTCCTTTCCATACCTCTGACAGGGGTGCAGCCAGGCCACAGCTGAGCTTTGGGCTTTGGGGCTCAGGCAACCTAGTTTGACATTTATCTGTACTCTAACCATAGAGGCTTTGAGCGCTGGCCAGAGAAGCATCTGCAAGCATGCTAAGGAGAGCCACTGGCCCTGCCCAAGGTGTGTGGGTTGCTCGCAGCGACGATTAACAGAGCCAAGCCCCCACTAGAATCCCCGCAACAACTCGCTTTCGTAGTTGGTGTTCACTGACAACCCACTCTGCCCTGGGCATGGATCCAAATGATTTGTACACAGTGACTCATCCTTTCACAGGCCCCTGTCAGGTGCCACCACCATGGCCTCTCTTTCCAGGCAGGAGCCCAGCCACAGAATATTAAACAACTGAGCACGTGAAAAGGCCGGCATGTGACGGAAGCTGGCACCTTGGCTTTTGTGCCTTAGGGATACCTGCTGGGTTCTCTTCCGCTACTGTATTCTCTCTGCACTGTTATTCCCTACCTAAGTGGCCTACCCTGACCCCAGTCTTCTGGGAACCAGATGATCTGAGAGTTAAGGGCCTCTCCCAAACAACATGTTGGGGAATGGAGAGACAGGGGATCAGGGAGACTGGTGTCACTTGCTCCCTGCCCCAACACTTGGGCTGTGTGAGGGCAGGGTTACTTTATGCTGTTGCCTTGAGCTCTGCATTGTGATAACCAGAGAACCAGACACTAGGGAGCTGCTCAGTCGGCGCTGGGTGAAGGAACGAAGGAAGCCAGGAGCAGAGACTTCTCTCCAGGTCTCCTGAGGCCTCAGGATTAGACAAAGCCCTCAACAAAAATTGCTGGAAGGAAGTTAATGGCCTTTGAATGTAAAACCAGCTCCACCCAAGAAGACCTGAGTACTGGTTTTCTTCCTCTCGGGAGATCCCAGGGAAAAGGGCTGCAGACCCAGCTCAGAGCAGAGCTTGCAGGGCCCTGGGACCTTGAGAGGTGAAGGAGCTCCAGGCAGGCTTGTTGATAGTTTGCCGGGGGCATTTGCTTGTGAAGGGAGTTTGTTCAGAGCAACATCTCCTGGATGTGGAAGTCAGGGCCAAAGCACTCCTTTTTCCTAGATTCCTAGAGCATGCTCCAGTGGTGGGCAGTATGTTGGCTCCTAGTGGCCCAAACTTATTCCTGAACTGACCAAATTCCACTGTGTCCATGCAGAGATCACACTGAGCTAGAGGGAATGCTGAATGGGATTTCAGCCCTTGGGACATGATAACAGGTGCACATTAGAAGGAGGGACGAAAATAGAGGGAAATTGTCTTAGGTCTCTATTGCTCCAGCAAAACATTGTGGCCCAAAGCAACTTGGGGAGGAAAAGGCTTATTTTTGTCTCCCACTTCATCACATTCCAATCACTTAGGGAGGTCAGGGCAGGAACCCAGAGGTAGGTGCTGCTTACTGGCTTGTCCCTCATGGCTTGCTCAATCTGGTATCTTTTTTGTTTTGTTTTTGTTTTGATTTGTTTTTTGAGACAGGGTTTCTCTGTGTAGCCTTGACTATCCTAGACTCACTTTGTAGACCAGGCTGGCCTCAAACTCACAGCAATCGGTCTGCCTCTGCCTCCCAAGTGCTGGGATTAAAGGCTCAATCTGATCTCTAAAAGCACTCAGGACTACCTGGCCGGGAGTGGTATTACCCACAGTGAGCTGGGCTTTCTCACATCAATTATCAATTGAGAAAATGAACCAC
Source organism: Acomys russatus (assembly GCF_903995435.1). Taxonomy (NCBI): domain Eukaryota; kingdom Metazoa; phylum Chordata; class Mammalia; order Rodentia; family Muridae; genus Acomys; species Acomys russatus. The sequence continues at coordinate 50,028,828 of NC_067153.1, forward strand.
AGACCAATCTGGTGGGAACATTTTATCAAATGACGTGTCTTTTTCCAAAACTATTAAATTGTTTCTATTAAAGTGACACAAAACTAGCCAATACAAAAGCAGGGGACTGGGTGTGGTGTGTGTAAGGGTCCCCAAACCAAGAGGCCAGTTAAACCATGACAATGCTAGCTGCACCTCCCATCCACCCCTCTTCCAGGGCATCTAAAATGAAGGCTTTTGACCAGTTAGTATCTTTCAAACTTAATGAACATGTTGAAAGCCTGACCTCAGTTTTCCTCTTGATGCATTCACAGACGCTTCCTTGATCCTGCTGTGGACATGAGACGGAGCTGGGAGCCATGCAGAGTGAGCTACCAGGCAGACCAGTGACTATAGTCAAGCCAGTGGTGTAGCATGTCTGGCCAGGAGAAGGTGTGGGTATGGGGAGGGACAGTTTCCACACAGGCTACCTTTGAGGCCAGGGGCAGGCAGAGGCTGGAGCTTCCAGGATAGCAAGGGGTTGTCAACTGTGCCTGTTCCTATGGGTGCTGCTCATTGCTGGCTTCACAGGAGGAAGATCAGAAGTCTGTGCTTTGGGGGAGTTGGATCCTGATTAATTAGGGATGCCAACTCTGCTGCTGGTTAGAGAAATGTACAGGGGCCGTTGGTTAACTCCCTGACACCAAGATGGGTAGGAGGGTGAGGCTGGATGGCAGATGAAATACATAAAGAACTAACATGGAGACTGACGTCAAGACTTCCAGCCCTAGTTGAAGCATGTGCCCCTCCCCCCACAGTTCCCATCACTTCCAAGGCTCCATTGCCCAGGGTCTCTTTGCATGTGGGAGCCTGTGGCTCAGAGATATGTAATGGCTTTCCCCGGGGCCATACAGCACACAGGGTGTGGAACCTGCGTGCGATAGGTCCTTGGGCCAGGGCTCCATCCTCTAATTGATTTGTGTTTTGGTCAACCAGACTCCCTTTTCTGGACCAGGGGCACCAAGGATGACCAATGCAACATTTGCCCAGAGCAGTGTTGTCCACCCATTGCTGTGTCACCAAGGGTGAGGCAGAGCAAGCTGTCACAGACACTTTCTTTCCTGAATCTCAACCAATTTCTGCTTCAATAGTCATGAGATCGGTTGCTGTGGAAACCTTCCATCCCTGGACTGCTCGGTGGATTACAACCCCCACCCCCATCCCCGCCCCCAGGACAGCACCATTTACCTTCTCACCCCCTAGCACCCTCTAGGAACAGGGTGTGTTCTAACCTGTGGTGTCTACAAAGCAGATGCGGCAGGCAGGTCTGTGGCTTTTCCTGGCATAGCAACACTGGTGACTGGTCAGCCATCCTTCTAAGGTCCGTGACTGATTTGGACTCTTCTCTGGGTATTCTCGAAAGCAGAGAGACTGGTGGCAAATGAGTCTGAGAGGAGGGGGGGGGGTGCGCACATCAGATGAGAATTAAGCATCCAACCTCCAAGAAACCTGGCCCTGAATGGGTACCCTCAGTGCCAGGTCATACTCTCTCTTCAGCTCCGTGGGAAGGATGGCTAAATGGAAGTGGCTCATAAGGTTGGGGCAGCAAGCTCACTAGCTTTCCTTGAGCAGGATGGAGGGACAGATACCTCCCTGATACTGGAGTGAAGCCCCATGGGGCTGATGCACTGTTTTTCTTTGGCTATGCGTGAATGTGGCCTGGTCCATTACAGGCAAGGGCTTGTGCAGCATCCTTGTGTTTTGTCATGGAAGGGCAGTGCATGCCATAGTAATCTGTTCCCTGAGAGCTCTCTTTCTGAAGAGCCTTGTCCGGTGGAAACCAGTCTTGTATAACTTCTCCCCAAGCTTTCTTTGGGTGGTGTGACAATGGGGTGGGATGTTGACAGCAGTGTTGCCAAGCCCCAGAAAAGGAACAGAGGGGCTGTGGAGACCCACAGACGGCACAGGAATAGTGGAACAGCTGTTGTTTCCTGCAGAGGACTTGCTCTGTCCCAGTGCACCCCAGGCCTTGCTTTGCTACCTCTCTGTAAGGCTGTGTGCTTCCCAGGCACCATGTGCTCCTGTAGGGAGCAGAAGAGACACCTCTGGATCCTGGCTACAGTGGGTTTCTTACTACTCAGTCAGTAGGGCAGGGTCCTCTCTTGACTTCATGCTACCCCCCACCTGCCAGCCCTGGAGGTGACTGTTGGGGTCAGGGGAGGCTGAGAGCCCATTCTAAGGAGGAAAAAGATGCCTTAGGAATCATGCAGAGTGGCCTGTGAGGTTTAGCTAGCTGCTAAACCTTCGGACCAACTCTAGCTCACCATGGGTGGGCATGGAAAGTCACGCCTGTTCTGAGATCCCCAAGGGTTATTGAGACTGTGGCCTCCTCTATTCAGGCAGGGCACACTGCCTTCCCAGGCCAGAGCCTGAAGCTCTCGGTGCTGCTCCAGCCTAATTGGATCAATAGTCCAAAAACCCCTCAAGGGGCTCTTGAGTCCCAGGCAGATGGGGACATCTCTTAGGAGGGCCCCCATAGATTAACGGAGCTTACTTGAGTCATTGATTTTGTCAAGGGTCCGTTCATCATGCTGACATCTAGAAAAACCTTAGATAAATATTTATCATTCTCAAAGGGACCCGGTTCCCGGAGAGGGAGTAGACAGTTCCACTGGAATTCCTGCAGGCTGATCATACCAAGGGAAGTTCTCTGCTCCACTCTGGACCAGCTCTGGGATGCACACACGTGCTCACCAGTGATGGGGTCGGTCGCTTGTCGAAAATCCCAGCTGCCAAGGCCTGCTTGGGACTACCCAGAGGAGGGATTGGTTTATTCATTTACCTACCCACCCACCCAGCCTTCCTTCCTTCTGTCCCTCCCTCTTCTTCATTTTCCCAGCCTCTCTACTCACAACTCTCCACCCTATTTAAACCTTTGGGGAATGGGTAGAGGTTTTCTGGGTGAATGTTCAGTGTCAGCTGGGCCTAAGGTGCTGGGCAAGCCTTGTTTGCATGAAGAGAAATTCCAGGTACTTGCTGGACATGACCTTATAATAAGAGAGGAAGTTTAACCTGGCTGTAACTATATGACCTCCTCTGGTGTGGACAAGGTGAGTTGTGAGGGACCTGCAGGCCTGAAGCTGGGCAGGGAGGGATCTCCACTTTACCTTTCTCGACACAAGATGTGAGCTTCTCTTTAGGGGCCATGTAGAAGTCAGAGAAATTATCATCCAGTGGATGGCTTGTGCTCCTCCCTGGAGCACACGCCCTGTGCCCAGCCTTCAGGTCCCATCTGGGCCCAGCATGGGCCATCCTGCTTGCTTCCACACCATCCGTCGGTCCTCCCAATGTGAGCATCAAAGCAGATATGGAAATTCCTCCAAAGTGCAAAATGAGGAGCAAACTGCAGCTCCCTTTTCATCCAGCCTCAGCTCCAGCAATCATTCTCACAGCAGCTCAGAGGGGTGTACCTCCCACCTGGGCTCGGGGGACCAGAGCGGCTTTGAAGAGTTGGGGAGGAGGCCCAGCAAGGCAGCTTCTTGGGGTGCTCCTTGGAGCCTGGGGTGTGCTTTGAAGGTACAGCACGGTTTGACTACCTCGTTCCATCACTTTCTTTCCATTAATGAAACTATTGGGATAGGAAAGAAATGAGCAGGTTCCGACGATGACAGCTGAGCTCTCCCATTTTCTTTTCGCTCTGTGGGGATTTTTTTTTTTTTGAAAAAATCAAAACGAGTCATGATTAATACAGTACATATTAAAACTTTTAACCTGATACCTTTGTAAAGTAAAAAAAATGTTCCCAACATATTACATTTTTAATCACATGAGTTAATTACTCTTTAGGGAGGCTCTGCAAGTTCTGGAAAGGAGGGCATTTCGGATTTCAAAGAATGAGACAGAAACTGTCATTTTAATGAGAATGCAAATGAGGATCTTTAAGGTTCATTGAAGGTCACAGCAGCTTAATCATCAAATTACTATGGTCATTTATTGCCAGTAACAAATGAATATTAAAAGCTATTGTTTTAACAGATTAGACCTCCAAATTATTATTATTCCAAAATTTCCCAGGTGCCTGAATATAATTTAAGAATTATTAATGTTGAGATTCTCTGCAGATCTGCAGGCTTCTCTCCAGGGGTTGTTAGTCCTGGAAAGATGTGGGCATCTCGGTCCCTGGATATCAATTGTAAGATCTTCTCTACAGTCTTTGACAGTGTGGCCAGGTCTATCTACCCAGGAGAGGGGGCCCAGGGGTACCCTGGTGGCCTCTCAGAGGAGAAACTGTTCTGTGTCCTCAGGAGTGTCTTAATAATGCCCCCTTATGTCAGCACAGCCAGTGAGGAGGTGGGAACAGAAGGAGAATGTTGAAGTCACCATCAGCATCTGCAGGAGCAGGGGATAGAGCCACTGTGTCTTGGCCTGTTCCCATCACACTTCTGTAGTTTCATGACAGCTCAGGCCTGCCATACTGCAGGCTTAATGTTGCCTACTGTGGGGAGGGATTAGTGATTTCATGGTCACATGATTTTCCTGGGGTGACAAGAAGAAGCATCAAGTCACTCCAGGAAAGACACCAAGAGACCAGAGAAAGGATTCTGTCTGAAGCCCGCCTGCTGGACCAGTGAATGTACTAGGGCTATTTACAGGGACATGAGTAGCTTAAAGATGCTACAACACTTGGAAGTCCCCAAACCAATTAAGTCCTTCTCTTTCAAATACCTTCGGGCAGGAGTAGAGTCTTGTGACAGAACAACTTGTGGTCCCCTTGTGAGTTCCCCCGAGTCTCTACCAGGGAATGTTATTTGATCTCATGAGAGTCTCCTGCAAGGTCGTCAAAGTGGCTGTGATTCAAGACTGAAATGGCTACACAGTCACTGTCATGTACATCTCAGAGGTGAAACTGGTGCAAGGTGACTGTGTACCTCTGAGCTGTGTGGCACAGCCATTCTCACCTCATGGCCTTGGAGCTCAGAGCAAGCTCTACCTCTCTCCCAGCACAGCAGGTGAATCCTTTTGTGCTCCTGGTGCCCAGCATGGGGCTCAGACCTTCTGCTGGAGGATAGCACATGCAAGGATGCTGATCCCCTAGGGAGAACCCTTTCTGGCTTTTCTCAGTCATTCTTTACTTCCACACCGTGGATCCTCAAGTGGGAATGTATCTTTAGAAACAAAGATCGCTACAGGAGGAGAGTGGAAACTGAGCGTTAGATGTGCTGGTGTTCACTAGAGAGTGCCCTCCACATTGCCAGCACCCTAGGCTTTGAGGCCTTCTGTAGCCAGGATGTGCCCATCTTAATCTCCAAGGCTCATGGAGTAGGATGGCTATTGCTGTGGTTAATATTGTCGCAACCTGTGGAAGAAGCCATTCCCTTAGCTCCTTCAAGGGCTTCTGGGAGATAGGTATGTGTGATCCCAACCAAGCCTCTAGCAGATAGATGGACAGGTACGTATCAAGAGTGACAGCTAAGGACCCCTGCTCTCTTCTTTCATCCTTTCCTGCTAGGGGCATCCTCATCTTAGTGCATGGGTATTCACAGGCAAAACTGGGATCCACGGTCTTGCCTAAGACCCTCTGACACCCAGTCCTCCCGGTAGATAAGAGAAAATTAATGGTTTTAGCAAGTGTTTGAGGCATGGGTTTGTTGGGAACTTGCTGTGGGCTTATGGCTCAGGTTTGCCCTGGAGAATGGGGATGCTATGTGGGGGGTAAAGGGAGGAGAGTTGAGTCCCTGTGTCTAGGAAAGTACTCCTCTCCTGCCTTCCCATGCCAGCCTCTTCCACTGAGCCATCCCTCTGGGGTTTGCCAGGCTCCCAGGACACTGCCATTCTCACTGATTCTGTATCCTCCACACCACAGGGAAAAGTAATTAAATGTAATAGATGCTGAGGCTTTCGAAATTGCATTATTTAGGCACTGTGCTTGCACATGCGCGCATACACACACACACACACACACACACACACACACACACACACAACACACACACATTGAGGCATGCTAAGCTGCAGATAATTAATAGATTTATTTAAATCAGCCTCTGCCATCTGTATTCAACGAGGAGAAGGCGCTTGCTTCTCCAGCCAGCCCACATCGGAATACCTCAGCCTTGTGAGAGAAGCTGGGAGTCCTGAGAGGAGCAGGTGATGCTAAACTTCAGGGTATGGCGCCCAACAGGTGTGACCAGAGATACCTAAGTTCCTACAAGGAGCCCCAATGTGTGAGTAGGGCAGTCAGCGCCATGGAGATGCATAGCCTGTCCTATACACATGGCCCACAGGCAGACACAAAGGAGCAAGGTGTCTCTACCCCTTTACATCAGTCCTGAGGCCAGTGTCCCTGACCCTGTGCAACCTGTAGGACTCCCTGCCTTTAATATTTGACTTGAGGCACCAAGGATGTGGCTCTCTGCCCTACCACACTCCCTCTCCCTGTTCTCAGAACACTCTCTGCCCTACCACACTCCCACTCCCTGTTCTCAGATCACAGAGACATTTCCTAATGTTGGTACCTGCATGGGGGGCAAGAGGTCCCAAGTCAGTGCCAAGCAGATGCCAGTTAGGTGACTGACTGGGAGTGGTCATTCTTCTGAGAGACAGTTGGCTCTCTGGTGGGGGTAGGGAACATGGCTAAACCCCAGCCTGTTAGAAAAGAGTGAGTTCAGGATGTGCCACTGGGGCCCCAGCTCCACCCTTGTACCTGGGTGGAGGGGCAGCTAGCTCATGACAGATCCTAGCTGTGAAGTCTCTGTTGGAAGAATCCTAAGGGGTAAAGTACAAGATCACAGGATTTGGAGCACACCTGGACTTTCGGGGCTGATTATGTCATAGGTAGCTGAGATCTGTTGTCACCTGCAAGGCCCCTTAGAGTGGTTTGGGGAAAAAAAAACTGACAGGTGTTTCTATATTCATTCCATGGTTGAACTTGACTTATGGCCTCACAGAGCCTGCAGCCAGTGTGGGTTTCATAAATGGGAGGAGAATGTATGAGCAACTCGGAGAGTGAAGAGTTATCACTTGCTGGACCTCCGAGGTTTGGAAGATTGGGATGTCCTGTAAAGGGCATTATGCCCCGCTGCCTGTAGTGGTGGAAGCTGCATGCTTGTCACAGTGTCTCAGGCAGGGGAGCCATACCACAGGCATTTCTGTCTCCAATAAAACTGGGGTGCAAGGCACAGGTTCTCCTGTGGAAATCGAAGAGCTTGCTCTATTCCTCCCTGGCAAGGTTGCCAGAGGAACTGGGCCCTTGGAAGTGGGCGGAGAAGGCAGGGCCTATTTGTTGCTGTTGCTGTGGCTGTGTAGCCCCCTCGTTCAAGCAACGGCTTCATGTGGTCATCCTGTGCTTGTTCCACACAGCACAGGAAACCACCCATGTTTAAGTCCAGTGCATGAAAGTGGCCATAATGGGGCTGGGACACTCCCTTGTCCAGTCGACATAGACTTTTAAAAGCTGGAGTGACCTAGTAGACCCTCCCTATCCCTGTAGACATGTCACATGGAGACAGCCAGGCCTACCTTCCTGTTAAATTTTTTCACTCTCTCTTGGCTCTTGCTGGCAGGGACAAGATCATAGGGCCTATTGTGCATAGAGGCAGTTCTTTCTCTTGGATTCCATAGGGGAGCCAGCTCTAAGCACAGTCAGAGTCTTCCTGGATGAATGCTGAGGACGGGGAGGCTCCCAAGATGCAGCCAAAGGCAGAAATGGGGAGGCCCAGTGGGGTTATGGAGGCCAGGGCCCACTCTTCAGAGCCCTGCTCTACCCAACCAGGTAGGTCCAGAGAATCTACTGCTGGCTTCACTCTAGGATTCCATGAGCTCCTCAGAGAAGTCGATGTGACAAGCTCCACAGCTCACTGAAGGACAGCTCATGGACTCCTGGCTTCATCCATATCCCTCCTGCTTTGCCCTTGAATTAAAGCAGAAAATGACACTGTGTTTATTCCTGGACAGAGGGAAAAAAAATGTCTCTGCTAAAGCCCAGCATAGCCATCATGTGTGTATACCCTTGTCAGAGCCCACAGGAAGAGGGAAAGGAACACTGGGTCTGGGGACTCATGCTTCGAAACGTCACCAGTAATTAGGGTGAATTATGGGCCAGTTATGTCTCCCCGTCAAAGGCACACACTGAAGTACATCCTAGACTGAGTCTATCTGAAGAGAGGGGCCCTACAGAGGTGATGGGTAGCATGAGCTCACTAGTGTATGTGCTAATCCAGTATGGCTTGTGACCTTGTAAGATGAGGGGATCAGAAGACAGAGAGCCAGTCCTGTGGGAGGTGATCTTAGAAGGACACAGGAGAAGAGCCGGGGAGGGGGAGAGGCCTCTTTTGGCCATCCCAGCTCCCTCCTTGCTCTAGGATGTCCAGCGTCCTGTGACAGAGGAGAATAAATGTCTGTTCAGCTTCAGCTGCCCCTCTGTGACGCTCCACCATGACCAGAACCCACCTAAAGGAAGAAGAGCTTAAATCCACAGAGGTCAACTTCACCCAACCCTCCAAGCACAAGCTCCCCAAGGTCACGGCCTCTCACAGTCACCCCCAGATGCCAGGTGCCATGGCTGCTCTCAAACAGATGGGTCACCTCCCACTCCATAGCAGGGGTCTAGTCTCCATGGTCCCCTGCCCCCTCTAGGGAGGACTTTTCTTAGCAGGAGCCCTCGTTGCTTATGGGAAGGGTGACCTCCATTTCTCAGTGCCTTTGCTGGATTCTTCCCATCAGGAGGGTAAGTTCAGACTCTTGGGAGCAGGGAAGGTGACAGGAACTCCCAGATGGCTAAGGAGCCGGCCTGCGCCTATTCTTTCTCATTCAGCACCATGGTCGCAACATCCCAATATAGTCATTATTGCGGTTTCGCTTTCTGTAGCCGCATTATAATGCGAGCTTATGTTCAATTTGCTGGGAGCCAGCAAATCGTCGTCTGCTTTTTCTCAGCACACACTCATTTGCTGCGTGCCCTAGGTGTTTCTTAAAGTCTAGGTTTTACACATAGACAAATTAAATCTTGTTTTTTTGAATGTGTCCCTCTCTAGAACCGACATAATGTGTTTTAATAGCCGTCGCACCTCTCGGGGCTCGGAGCTCGCGATCATCTGCATTTTCAAGCAGCACATTACTTACAGGGACATGTCCTCGATGCCAGTAATGAAGCCAGGGAATGGAGTGGGGTCTATGCAAGGTCTCGCGTTCTTTCTCTCTCTCCCTCCCTCCCTCCCCCTCCCTCCCTCCCTCCCTCCCTCTCCCTCTCCCTCTCCCTCTCCCTCTCCCTCTCCCTCTCTCTCTCTCTCTCTCTCTCTCTCTCTCTCTCTCTCTCCTGCCCGTTCCTTGGAGAGTAGCGTCAGAAAGAGTTCTTCTTTTGTTCTCTGCATTTTTTTTTATTCATTCCACTGACAACTGAATGTGTCTTAGTATCTTCCCCTGGGGTACCCTCAGGCAGGAGAGGGACAGGATGTCAGCAGGTTCATGCAGGGACCATGGCATGACAAGGCCCTGCCAGCCAGAAAATAAACCAGGGTGGGGATGGGCCAGGAACCGACCCATAAAAATTTGAGGGTAGATGGTTCCTAGTCCAGAAGCATGCAGACACCTACTGTATCAGAGAAAGGGGTAGAGAAATTCTGTGGCTTAGTTAGCCACTCATCTGCTAGGATCCCAGGGGACACCAGGAGCAGGTGCGGCTGATAGAGTCATATCCCCACCAAATTAATCTGCAGAAGTCCCTCACTAGAAAGTGATGGTGCTCAGAGGTGAGCCTTGAGAGGTGACTTAGGTCATGTAGGAGGCCCTGATGGTGGGGCCCGCACCCTAAAGGGGAGATGTGAGAACACTTCTGTACCCTCTCTTTTCACCATGTGAACACACATAGTGACAAGGGTCCTTCTGAAACCCAAGAAGAAAGCGACCCCCCCTCAGGCCTCTGACCATGATCTCAGTGTTGGATATTAAACCTTCAGGAGCATTTGTGGCCTTCCTTGTGGACCTTCGGTGTAAGCATCCAAGCTGACACGAGCAGTGGACATTCCTGCTGTCTTACTTGGGCCAAGACAACAGAGCTCATATGCTGTGGCAATCAAGAGGTGGCTGTGACATAGGCATACGGGTGTGAAGACACCTGAGGGGGCCATCCATGAGCCTCTCCCGGGGAACCTGGGGCCTGTAGACCACTACATTCTACTTTCTGACCTTGATCTTATTGTAGCCCTGCTATGGACGTGGGCTCATCCATGGTGGATATAGATCTCCTCTCACCTTCATGTTCTCCTGAGTCGTCCATTTCTGGCATGGCAGCTTTATGCAATGGGGTGACTCGGCTGGCTGAAGTGGGGAACCACAAGTGGCATAAGACACCTCACATGTCCCATTAAGAAAGCAAGCAGGCCACCCAACCAAGAGAGTTTCTGGACTAATGACATCACATGAGTGGGGCCTGCTTCCTTCTCAATGTTTCTGGGATAAGTTTATGGCGCAGCTGTCTACATCTTTTCTGTTTTAAAGAGAAATTCATTTGGCCTTTGACACATCCCACTCAGGACATATGGAACGCAAAGATTTTCCTGCATCTGGCCTGAGGGGGGGGGGGTCTCCTCATGCTTGTGACACCTTCTCCTCCTTACCCATGTATCTTTGCAGATTGTGATGTTCTGGGGTCTCCCCAGGGGAGGAGGCTGTGTGTCTCCCAGAAGTGTGCAGGCAGCTGACTTGGAGGTCTCGGCATCTCCACAACTAGGTGGTAAGCAAGATGTTTCTAGCCACGTTAGAGGCTGAAAGTCAACTCAAGCCTGTTGTTCCTAACTGATCGGTTCCGCTCTCTTGGGGCCAGGACACTTTGCAGTTTCCTAACTGTTTACCCCTCACTCTCTCTCTCCCCACAGTATCTCCCCAGTGTCAGGACTGATATGATTGACTCCTCCGCCAGTGGGGTGTGATTGCAACCCACAGACCACATCCCTGTTAGAAAGTTCTGGATGCCAGCGGGCAGGAGTGAATTACTTTTGCAAGCTGAGATCCCCCATGGACTTTAAAATCAATAAGCTATTTCTGACGCTCAGGACGGAGGTGCATGGCGGACTTGAGCTTCGACCTCCTTGGGAAGTAGATGTTCTCGCCGCTGCCCAGGACTGAACCAGCTGCCCACATTCTGGGGGAAAAATGACATGGAGCCAGAGTCATTTCCATCTGTTGCTGCATGGCATGGGAAGGGCCAGAGGGCAGTGACTCAGCCCCCAGCTCCTGTGTCCCGCACAAGCTTGCTGATATGAGCTTTCTGTGCCTCTCTGTTTTTCTTCCTGAGGATGAATCTAACGCATGGACTGATGAGGTGTGCTGTATGCCCTGATCTTCCTGTCATTGAGTGAGCCCTACAAGATGTCAGCTATCACCATTCCTGCTGACTCCAGGCTCCTTCTAGAGAAGGGAGCCACAGGGGTGACTGGCGAGTACCTCCACAGACATGGCACAGCAGGCTGTAACACAGAGGGGACAGCCTTTCCAGGAGACCTGTATCCTGGGAGGGAATGCCAGGATTCTGTTCTGATGAGGAACTCAATGGTAGGACCTCAGGACCCTCTGGATTCTCATCCCTACATGCTTTCCCAAGGCTATCAAAGGGCCATCTGGTCTCCCACCTCGGGACCTAGTTAAGCCAGGTGAGGGTAATTAGGACCTGGTCCTCTACAGTGCTTTTCTCGGACAAACCTACCAGCTATAGAGAGGGGAAACCCTTGCAGACATAAGAGATGTGCCTGGACCTTGTGACCTTTGTTGCTTTAATCCTCCTCCCAAGCTTGCCGCTGGCCCTTTGTCCATGTGGTAATACCTAGAGGTGTGTGGTGGACTGGAACCTGCTACACCAGACCCTGGACCCCTGTGCTCCCCTGCAGCCATGTGCCGGTCCTTGACCTTCAGCGATTTCCTTGACATTTAGCAGGAAGGGAAGCTGCCTCTCCTGGGTTCCCAGCCTAGACTTTGCATCAGTCCTGTCGGCTGGCAGCTCACAACTCTCCATTGGTTCACTTTTTTTATTTTTTTCCGTGGGGACAAGAGTGGGCATTTATGGACGCTGAATGCCTGGCTTCACACGTGGCTTGGAGCTCCAGCACTGGATCCACAGGGGATGGCAGAAGCTGTCTTTGGCTGTGCATGTGGATCTCTTCATGTAAGATGGAGGTGATGTTCTCACTGCCCCTAAAAACTAGGTGCTAGTCCTCAAAGGATGTTAGCGCCTATCTTTTAGGACAGACTGTTGTTTTTGCATGGTGGGAAGGTTGTCAGAGCCACAGGTGCTGGAGTCTTAGTCTTATGGGTTGCCTCTAAGGCCCACCTGAACTGTGTTCCCTTCAGAAGGAACACCGGGCTGCCTTTCTCAAATAAGTATAAGCCATGTGTTCAATTAACAAAGCAGAGTGGATGGGGCGACAGGAGCGCCAGTGGCCATGGGATTGAGCTCAAGGGCATGGTGTCTCTGTACTGCTCCTTCTGTGCCTGTCTAGCCTGGCCTTTCTGCAGAGCTAAATGGGACTCCTCTCATGCTCCCTGGCTATCAGAGTGCAAGTGTCTCTCCCAGTTGTTAGTGGAAGTCCAGAGGCCTAGGTGCTAACTACTATAGGGAACACCAACGCCCATTCAGGCAGCAGTGGAACAGGTGATGCTGCTGTCCCAGGACCAGATAAAACTCATATCTTTGTGACCCTTAAAGAATTATTTTTTTAAAAATCCAGAGCCACTGGTCCTTATGCCCCTGCTTAGCTACACATACCTATCTTACTCCCACTTTGGGCAGAATCTTCCCCTTCCTTCAGAGGTTACTTTCAGGGATCTACAGAAATGCTTTGCTACTCCCAGGTCCTTGCTTCTGAACACTCATCTACCAACTTAGAGTTCTGCCTCTGTCCCAGCCTCTGAGGGCTTTCCAGGGTCTGGCCCCACCCAGGCCTGAAATCAGTCCTTAGGCACCTGCATATTACCCTTGCCAAAGAGCTTGCCCTGCAAGGCAAAAATTGTCCCAAGCACTGTCCACCTTAGGTTGAGGCCTTTGTTTGGCAGCTCAAGGTTTTTTTCCAGGGTGCTCCTTTCCCAGGAAAAGCCTGGGAAGATGAGTGCAGGGTTGGGAGGGTTGATGGATAAAGAGATAGAAGGGGTTGGTAGAAAGTGCATAGAAGGACAAATGCAAAGATGAGCAGATGGATTAGTGGATTGAAGGACACTGTGTGATTTCTAGAGAGATAAGAGCTATTCATCCCAGATAGGGTGTCAACCATCGTCCAAAGAAGGAATGATTTCACTCAAGCCTAGCTTCTTGAACCAGTGAATTTCCCAGAGTTGCTTACAGGAGAATGAGTAACTCAAAAAGTATCTGCATCGTCCCAGCACAGGCAAATCGCTGAAAACTACATCCCTGGAGATACCTGCCCAACTTGCAGGCAGCACCACTAGAGAGTCTCCTTTTCCCCGGCAATGGTTTGCTGTTTATAGAACTTTGGGGAAGGCCCTTGTGTGTCTTAAAAGTTTCTGAGCTTCCTGATTCTCCTAAGTTTCTTTAGCTTCCTAGGTTTTATGGATTTCCCTATCTCACTCCTGGAAGGAATCATTCAATTCAGATGGAAAAGATTAGCTACACAACAGTGTGTGGCTGGACGGACAAATGAACTGGTAGCTAGACAGGTAGGCTTATGGATGGGTAGATGGATTAATAGATTGGTAGATGGATGGATGGACAGATGGATGGGTGGATGGATGGATGGACTGGTGAATGGACAGTTGGGTTGATGGATGAGTAGATGAGTTGATTGATCGGTAGCTAGATGGCAGATGGACAATGAATGGATGTGTGAATCGGTGAATAAATGGATTGGTAGATGGGCAGTTGAGTTAGGGATGGTGGGATCTGTGAGTAGGTTAATGGATGGATAGATGATGAATGAGAGGAAAGATAGATACTAGGTGGTGGATGGATGGGTCGTTGGGCTAGTAGATGGATTGTGGGTGAGTAGATGCATAGATGGATGAATTGGTCAATGAATGCATGATTTGAAGATGGACAGATAGATTGATGGATAGCTGAATGAGTGGAGACCTGTAGGGACCCATGAAGATGTTTTGACCTCTTCTAAGAGGAATACAATCTGCCCAATAAACTCAGCTTTGTCTTACCCTTTTCTCTCCCCGTCCCTCTGGCTATCCTGAAACTCTTTGTATAGACCAGGCTGTCCTTGAGCACACAGGGCTCATAGTGCATCTACCAAGCCAACTACCCATCCATTGACTACCTATTATCTGTCTACCTGTTCATTCATCATCTATCCATCCATCTGTCTGCCTCTCCCTCTTAAGTGCTGGGATTCAAAGTGTGTGCCACCATGGCCAGCTCCAACCTTTCAAATTCATCTTTAAGCGGGTTCTGAGCTCCAAAGTACCAGTTTCCTGAGAATGAGACGACCCTTGGACACAGGAGGCTGCATTGAGAACACGTTGGGGTATCTGCGTGAATCTCATGTCCAGACTATAGGCTTCTCTGTCCCTCCTCAGTCTGATACATCTTGTCTGGGTTTCTGCAGCCCTGTACATCTGAGGTACACTCACTGTGGCTTAGAGGGCCATTCTTGTTGATAGGAATAAGACAAGTTCATTCTTCTGCTTCTGTGTAGATTTTCACACCACCCTGTACCCAACCTTTCCTGTGGAAGAGCATTGTGTTGGTTCTAAGGCTTTGCTGTTTGTATGCATGGCTCAGATATCTGCAGTTGCATTACATTTCCTCAAGACATTTGAATGGGGAATAACTTTTATCAAAAAGCATGCTGAACCATAACTTGTGCCAAGTGTCCTGTTTTCTATCTACCTGATCTTCAAGTGCTAAGAGGAGGTCCCCAGGGACACACATCTGTTCTGAGGACCTGGGTTACCAAGGGCCAAACGGCTTTTCTTCTGAGTCTTGTTTAAAAAAACAAAAAAGAAAGAAAGAAAAGAAAAAAAGCTTTGAAAAGACAATCTCTACTTTGGTCAGAGGGGATCTATTAGGAGCTTTTATGCAGGGAGAAGATAAGCCTTCTAAGAAGACCAAGTTGGGAGCAGCCATTGGTCTTGGCTAAAACCACCACCAACACTGCTGTGATAGGCTGTGTGGGGACAGAGACAAGCAGGCAGCCGAAGGAGAGGAGGGAATGTCTGCTTTCCTTAATGCCTCCTCACACTCTCTCTTCCTGCTTCATACTCTCCATCGTCCCTGGTCCATGGTGTCTCTTGGACACAATGCTATAGGTGTAGGTAGAACTGAAGGCACTCCAGATCTGGAGTCGGGTGCAGGTATGCCATGTGCATATGGCTCTGGAGTCTGACGATGTGTGTTGAACAGAGGCCCTGCTTGAACAGGACAATGACAGGTTGAGGTGTGAGCATAGACTTGGGCTGTTCAGTCACTGGAGCTTCCTATAGGGTAAGATGCCCAGCACACTGTGAGCATCGAGGCCCCTGCATGTGGGTGTCCAGAAGATGACTCACTAATGCCCTGCCTCTGTTTTCTGAGGATATTAAGAGGGGCTACAGATAACAAATAAGAGTGTGGGTTTCAAGCTTCTGCTAGCATGCAGCTGCCCTCAGCTGTGGGTGAAGCCCATAGGCCTGCTGGTAGCAGCTAGCTCTGACCAGCATGAGAGCTCATACACCCACTCCGCTTTTCGCCTCTCCCCCAGCTACAGTCTTCCCCCCCCCACACCCCACCCCCTTCTTCAACTTTTATCCTTTTCTCTTCCTCCATTCTTCTCTTTAGCCCTGGAGGGAGAGTCTGGAACATAACCTTGGGTATCAAGGGCTGATCACAGCTCAGAGCAAGCCCTGCTAGAGACTTTATTCTTACGCAGAAGGAACAGGAGCTCAGACAGAAGTTCCTGGTTTGGGTGACTTTACACCATTACTACCTTGGACATGCTTTAGATCCGCAACAACATTGTGCCCAGAGATCTCTCTTGGGACAGGACATTGCCTCTTATACTTATGCCAAATGGCAAGAAAGGAGGAAAACATACTTTGAAGCTGACGGTGTGCTATGGGCTCTTCCTGGTGTAGCCAGGATCCCGGTGTTGAGTCTTACGTAGGACTGAGGTGACCAAAGAGGGACATTCACAGTGCCAGATCAGGCACCTGGGATCCTCTTGCACTCCTAACACCTCTCCAGCTGAGCAGAAGGTAGAGTGCTCACTTTTTTTTTTTTAAATCTGGGTGGTAGAGGGCAGGTTGATGGAGGGCATCCTCCTGTTCTCCCGGGCAGAGCCAATGGGGCACGATCTATTCAGAACCCAGAGATAACCAAGAAGAGGAACAGAATTGTAGAGCATCTAAGGCTAGGGCCTATCCTCCTGAGCCTTTGCTGGACATGGGGACAGATGCCTCCGTCATAGAGTGCTCACTTTTTACACCCTTGAAGTGGGCTACTGAGAACTCAGTGAGGCAGAAGTGACTCCAAAGGGGGTCTCTGAGGTGGAATACCACAGACATGTAGACCTTGAGTTGGGGTTCAGACTCTTGATCCTGAGGGGTTTCGGGGACATGCAATGGTAAGTTACTGGAAGCTACAAGGCCTCTCCCAGGCTTGCTTGGGAATGGTGATGGTGTGTAGGATGGTGGGAGGGCCGGTCAGTGCCAAGAAACCTGGTAAAGGAGACTTGAAACACTGTGTGGGCTGTGATTCGTGTCTGTGTTTGTAGCAACAGCTGGAGTGGTGTTGTAGCTGTCACCAGAACTCGTTTGTCCTCTTGAGGGGTATGCTGGGTACCCAAATATGGGCACGTCTGAGCTAGCTGAAGGCCTTACAGGTTGTGCCCATCATTTTTTCATTGGCATATGCTGTGTGACAAAGCCTTTCATTTTAGGCCAGCTGTGGGAGGTCTGCCAGTCCCTCTCAGCTCAAGGCATAGCCGCTTGTGGGATGGCTTCAAAATGAGGCTGGGTCAATCTTGTTCTAAAAGCAGCTCTAGCCTGGGTTTGGGAGTGAAGAGCATGAGGCTCAACCAGGGTGAGGTGTGTCTCCACACCTGGCAAGGTAAACTGAAGGCTTCACCAAGGAAGACCTGGAGGCTCAATGGAGAAGTGCCCCTTGCTGAGGGCTCAATGCTCAGGGGAGGAGTGGGTGGGCTCTCTGCTGAGACCCACATGATGTGGCATTACTACAGCTTCCCTGAAGGAGAAGCTAGGCCTTGCTGCATACCTACCTGAGGACCAAACTGGGTGTACACTGGAGAAAGGAAGCTGCCCTCCTCTTCTTCCAACACTAACAACATGACTATGGAGGAGACAGGGCAGGGGCCTTTAGTCACTCACGCGGGCAGGTGGTGAGGGCTGACTAACATCTGACCGTGCTGTGTGGCCACCGATGATGAAGGATGTATGGCTAGGGGTCTCCCTCACTTCATCTCTTTTGCTCAGGAGACCCCTGTATGGCCACCTCCATTTCTGGGCCTGGCTCTAGCCTTTCAGTCTTGGGGTGTGTATTACTTCATTGCGTATTGTGACAAATTCCTGAAAAAAAAAGAAGTTGAAGGAAGTAAGGGTTTATTTTGACTGCTGGTTTAAGGCTGTAGTCCATCAGATCGTGGGGGTGAGGGTAGGGGAGCATGTGGGTGGGAACTGAGGCCGTACAATATCTGCAGTCAGGAGGCTGGGAGGGGGGAAGGCTCCTTCTTAGCTGGCTTCCTCATTTCCCTTCTCGTGAGTCCAAGATCTCAGCTTGTGTTCAGAATGGGTCTTTTTTTCTCATTCAAACCTCTCCTGGAAACACAGAGAGATGTCTCCTAGGTGATCCCAAAAGGTAGCCTAGTTGACAAAATTAACCCTTACAGGGGACAATCGGGATCTCAGAGGAAGCCCTATGAAACTGTCAGAAATGGTGTGTTTTAGACCAAAGTCTTTCACTGTTTGATTGAACGATGCACAGAAACAAGACCTTGGGGCCTGGAGAGATGGCTCAGAGGTTAAGAGCACCGCCTGCTCTTCCAGAGATCCTGAGTTCAATTCCCAGCAACCACATGGTGGCTCACAACCATCTATAATGTAATCTGATGCCCTCTTCTGGCCTGCAGGTGTACATGCAGACAAAACATTGTATACATAATAATAAATAAGTAAATATTAAAAAAAAAAAAAAAAAAAAAAAGAAACAAGACCTTGGCTTCTTCAGGTTCAAAGTCAGCTGGGAAAGCCTTTTCAACAAAGCAGTGTTTGATTTCGGTTGGTCATGCATGCTTGTGACATTATATTATATATGACCGTGTACTGATCAGGTTGGGGTATTGAAGAGTCTCCTATCCCAGCCATTACCACTTCTTTGTACTGGGAACACCCTCAAATCTTCCCATCCAGCTGTTTTGGAACACACACTACACCAGCCTCATCTGATGCCACCTTGCCGTGTTGCGGCTCAGCTGAATCCCCTTGCTTCTGTCTGTGGCTTTACACCCAGCCTTCCTCTGCCCTGTCTCTGCTTTCTCCTGCCATCGGTGAGCACACTTCACTAGCTACTGCTATAAGGTCAACATTTTTAATCTCAAGAAGTGGACAAGGACTACGTTTTTATCTGTGCCTAGGTGATTTTACTTGGTATAGTGTCCTCCAGCCCCATTCATTTTGTCCCAAATGACAGAATCTTTTTCAAGGATGACTTGAATGCCATCATTTATATATATATGTTAAGACACTAATATATGTACACTAATATACAACTTTCTTCTCTCTCCCCCCTTCTCTCTCTCTCTCTCTCTCTCTCTCTCTCTCTCTCTCTCTCTCTCTCTCTCTCACACACACACACACACACACACACACACACACCATTCTTCCTTGATCCTTTATTCCCTTCACGAGTCTGTGGGCTCCAAGGCGAAGTCTGAATCTCTCTCGGCTGCCACGAACAGGGCTTCAGGCACATAGGCATGTTGGCATCTCCTTGACCAGCTGATGTCTCTCCTTTGGATATGGACCCTGAAGTGGGACAGCTGGATCCTACAGAAGATAAGTGTTCAGGTGTTTTGAGGTTCCTTCATAGTGGTCTCCATAAACGGCTCCACTAACACACAGTCTTGAGATAAAATTAAACTACAAGAACTGATTTGTGTCCCTCCCATCCTCCCCAAAACTGCTTTGCAAGCTTGGCCAGCCTAAAGGTGGGCCTAGATACCATAGATGGAGAAACGGTCTTGGTGGATAGGTGCCTAAGCCAGCAGTTATTGTGCAGCGACGGGCCTTGATGTTCTTGCTTGTGTGCTCAATCTACAGAATGACCTTGGGGACAGCAGGTGGCATGACTTCCCTGTCCACAATGGTTGTTCAGAAACCATGTTGCTAGAATATTTGGGGAAAAAGAAGGCTGCAGAAAAGTCCCTGGATTTTTGTTTAGAGCCAACAATGGGTGATGCGCCAATCGTTTTTTGCTTTCTGTATGCTGGACTGCCTCTTAGTCTGAGTATCACGCACACACACACAGACACACACACAGACACAGACACACACACACATGCACACACCCTACCCAATGCTGAGAAGAGCAGGAGTGGGTGGATGGACAGGGAAGGTACAAGGAATTTTTATCTCACTAATGCCAACACACTGTGGTGGAGCTGCAAAACTGCAGGGAAGATCCGAGTGGGCTTTCTGGAGAAAGTATGTCAGCACACACAAGTACAGATGTCATAGTAATATACACAGGCCTCTCCCCAACACAGACAGTCGCTGTAACTGTGAACACAGCAATACACCTAGACACATGTGTATATGTGAACACCAAACACATTTGTGGATATTCAGTACACACATATAATGTGAGCACCCACAGAAGCTTGTGACTGCATACCTGTAGACACGAACATAGATACAGACACACATACTCATGAACACATGGCACACAAGCTGCTTGTAAGCATATGCATGCCACCATATTAACCCGGACGGCCTGCTGGGCAGGAACAAGTCAGCTCCTCAGGCCCCAGCTAACGTGCATCTGGAGGTCTTCACTGGTCCCTTGTCTGAACAGGGCGTGGACCTCTGAGAGACTCTGTCTGTGCTGCATAGTGGCTAAGCTGATGTATCCTTTCCACCTCTGGGCTGACGTGTATGTCTTTTTCCTCTCAAATCCTGCTTACTAAAGGTAGCACCCTGCTAAAGCCTACCTTTCGCGTTTTTTCCCATCCTACCCAATTCCCTGGCCTGTCACCATGGGTGCCTCCCAGTGCCAGCCTAGACCTCTTTCTTCTAGTTCTGTCTTCCCCTGGCACTCTGTCCAACTTGGTGTTCAAATCATACCCTCCCCTCTCTCTTCCTCCCTCCCTCCCTCCCTCCCTCCCTCCCTCCCTCCCTCCCTCCCTCCCTCCCTCTCCCTCTCTCTCTCTCTCTCTCTCTCTCTCTCTCTCTGTCTTTCTCTCATTTATTCATATATGTGTACAAATATATTATGTGGTGTCCATATTGTGTGGTATTTGTGTGCTGCATATATAAGCATGGAGGTGTGTGTACCCATGTGTGCACATGCCCATATGTAAGCATGCCGAGACCCGAGTAGGACCTTGGGTGTCCTCCTCCATCCCTTCCCACATTATTGCCACGAGAACAGGTTTCTCAGTGAACGGAAGCTCTGGGAATCCACATTTCCATGCTTTTAAACATGCTGGGGGATTGCTTGTAGAGCAAGTGCTGTTACCCACCGAGCCGTCCCCCGAAGCCCATGCGTACATGTATCTTTAATGATCGAAGTTTAAGACTCTCTGTTTTAGCGAGCTCCTGGATTTTTATTTTCGGAGATAATGTCCGCCAGCTGCTCTAATACTTTCATAGAAACGGAGGGTTCACAGTCCTGTTCCGTCCTTGTAGCTTCCCACAGAAGAGACCAGTGACTAGAACCACGGAGAAAAAGAGGCAGTATTTTCCTGTGAAGATGTAGCCGGTTGGTGGAGACCCTTCTCAATTTCAGGGCCCAGTGCATCTTCCTGCATACTCTGTACAACTCCTCCTCTGCACCTCATAAGTCTCCAGGCTATCGTTTCTTGCCTGGTTCCTTTCTCTGCTGGAGTCCCTGTCAGCTTTCTTCTTGAAGTGTCGGGGTTGGGGGAAGGTTCCTCCAACTGCCTTCAGCACTATGAGGCCCTCTGTGGACAGAGGAAATGGTCACTACTCTTGGTGCAGTGTCTTTTCCCTCCAGCACAGGAGGACACTGCTCTGCACTCAAGGGAAAGCCAGCCTTGCTGAACAAAAGCCTATTGTCACTTTACCTCAGATTTGATGGGCCACAACTGACTTCCTCTTCTTTTTTTATTGTTACAGGGTTTCGGGGCTGCTTGGCTCTGGGTCAGCCCACCGGATCTGTTTAGAATATAGCAAGCCCTTCCATTTCTTACAACTCCCTCTTCTTTGTTCTCTTTTCAGACTTCAGAATTTCTCATGGGAAACTTGGATACCTGAGAGATCCTCTCCACACTGTTTTACTTCTAGGCCTTTCCTTTGCTCCCCTTCAGAGGGCTCCACACTCTGGGTTTTTATGGTTACTCTCCACACCCGGCCTTTGTTTCTGCCCATTTTACCACATAATATATCCCTGCAACTTAATGCCTGACCACTACGGTCACTGGGAACTTCTCTTGTCTCCAGATTTTGTGTGGCAACTACAATGCTTTTACCACGGTGAAATGCAAGGTTATTATGGTTCCTTTATTCTACCCTGAGTTACTTCTTTCCTCTCTCAGAGTTGGGTGTGGAATGTATGCCTTTAGCCTTCCTCCTCTGTCCTGCCCTGGCTTTCTGTAGACACCTGGTGTCTGTCAGGCCCCATTGTATAGGAGGGAAGCAGGAGGTATACAGCCAGAGGGCAGTAACTGGTCAGTATGCAGGAAATGGTCAGAATATACAGTAGATGGCCAGGATGTTGTTACTTGTCAGCACAGGATAAACGGTCAGTGTGAGGTGACTGGTTAGAATCCATAAGAGCCAGAACTGGGCAGCTTAGAGCAGTGACCAGGGTATAGAATTTATCAGTGCACAGTGAGGGGTCACTAGGCAGTGAGTGGTCAGGGCACATTGTGGTGCTCTCTCTCTAGCACACTGCCTGTGTTCTCTGGAAATAGAGTCAGTGTGCAGATAGGCCTCTTCGAAAGTGGGCATACAGGCTAGGGGCAAGCAGCCTCCTCCTAAATGCACTGGCCTGGTGAATTTCACATCCACAACACTATGGTGCCTAGATGCTTGGGCTACTTTGTAGTGTTGCATAGAGGCCCCTCCCTCTATTCCACACCACTCTATGTCTGCTATGTATGCAGCCCTGACTTTCCCATGAGGGCAGGGGTCATAGGCATAATTGGCTAACTGCTGAAGTCTACGGAACCCATCTTAGAATACTATAAATGTACACAAGATTACTAAGGAAGCCAATTACATAAATGTAGTTATCACATGTTAAAAAAATAAACCCCATTTTGATACAAGGGTATGTATGTTTGCATCTTTATTAAAGCATTACATAAAAAGCCTAGCTGTGGAATGACTGTAATTTGAAATAATGGTGAATATAAGCAATATGCTGGGATAGCCATAGATCTGTAACTTGATATGAAAATACCTGTGATTTCTGTTGGTGACAAAGTCAGAGCTACAGCTAAACTATTGTGTTTACTGCCCACATGCCTAATTGAGGTAATGTTCACTTCTGCCTAGAGACATGTAAAATAAAATACCCTCTTTCCCTAATCTGGGTTCTCGTACCTCAGGCATAAGGCAGGGACTGTCCCCTCTTTGGGCAGCGTATCATGGCTTAATCAGCTGTCATGTCAGCAGCAATCACTATGCTGTAGCACAGTGGTTCACTCGTATGCATCACTCTGGAATGGTGCCAACTCTTTGGCATCCCAGGTGCTGTGGCTAGAGGAAGGGGCATTCCTCAGAGGGCTCCTCTCTTCTTCTACCCAGCTCTCAGCACCAGGATTTCCCTAGCCTGCCAGCTTTTGGTCTTCATTTTCTCAGCCTAATGATTTTTAAGGGTTTTTTTTTTCCCTCGGTGTCCACTGCCCCTGGTATCCCCTACTGAGGCCTGTGGTGGTTTCCTCTAGTCGGGTGAATGTGCGGCTGTCTTAAGCCGAATGCCCAATGGGCTCCTCAGTTTGCACAGTGCACCTGCTCCTCTGGTTGCCAGACACAGATGCACCGCTTTTTACCTGTGGTTTATGTGAAGGTCACCAGCAGCACCTCCTGCCAGCCCAGTAGGAGGGCTTAGCACCCCAGGGGAGAATCCTTTGGGTTGTCAGAAGTGGAGATATGCACACTCTGTCCAGTGGAAATGAATTAATTGGTGATCCATGCATCTCTTTATTATGAACTCTCTTTTCCTTTTATAAGTTCAGTTTGCAGAAAGATTCTCCAAATGGCTAGGGTTTTCTTTTTTGTTTTGGTGTTTTGTTTTGTTTTAAGATAGTGATCAGTTTTCAGGATTTCCAATAATGTGCCCCTGACTGGGGACAAAGCAAATGTCAGGGGTGGGCCTTCTCTCCTGACTGCGGTCTCTTTGGGGCCAAGTCTCCTCTGTGTGTGTGATGAGCACCTGCTAGACTCCAGGCTCTCTGAAGTGAAGTACACTGTTCCAAGTAGGCCAGTGACCTTGGTGGAGGTCAGAGTTCCTAAGACGGACAGGGCAGGATCCTAAGGCCGCAGCATGGATGGCTTTGCTGGGAGATGTAAGGAGTATGTAAGTGGGTGAGGTGGGGCAATTATTTGATGGAGGGGCTCCAGAGAACTGTACAAGAGAATGCGCAGTCCCTCCCAAGGTAGATCCTGAACTGTTTAGTTGTTTCGCTGTTGCAAGGCTGGGCCACCTCTTCAAGTTGGGGTGGGGGTGGGGGTGGAAATGCTCTGACTAACTCAGATCTCTCCTAGTTGTCTGTCTTCATGGATGAAAGAGGGATTTTGGCAGCCGGAGAGACAAACTGTTTTTCAACAGCCCCTCTTTTGCCCAGGTGTGGGCATAGTCAAGTCTGGACAGGCAGACAGCATCAAGTTTGGTGGCCAATAGGCTCCACCTTTGATGGTGCTGGTCACAGGGCTACTACAGACCTCAGTTTCCCCAAGTGCACCCTTAGAAGTTTGATCTAACCTTTAAGAGCGCTGCAGAATTGGCCTCTTTTCTTGCATGCCATCTACACACTTGTGCAGAAAGAAAGCTGCCTTCAGTGAAGCGGGAGAGCCCTGGACGCCCCCCGCCCCGCCCCCACCAACCTCTGTCCCTGCATGCCACACAGGCTAAGCATAGGTCCCTGGTTCCTACCCAAAGCTCCGAGCTGGGTATTTGCAATTTGATTCAAACAAAAGTGCCCCAGGCCTGTAGTTCAGGCTCTGGTGCTGTTCCGATGGAGGGACCCTCTAAAAAGAACAGCACTGCCTCCAGCTCTGGGCCTCCAGACACAAGCGCTCCCTCTTCCTTGCGGAAGAACGGAGGAGGTGCCAGGGAAATGCCTGCAGGCTTTCTCTGGGGCAGGCTGTGGCTATCCACTGTGCCTGTGCCATTGGGTGTCCCGCAGCTGGCTGGAGGCGGGCACATAGGAGGACCAGGATGCAATGTGGTGGGGAAGAGTGTGTGTTTCTGGTCCCCTGTGCTATTTTCAAACCCCTCGGAAACATCTACCGAGAGCAGCCTGCTCTGAAGCTATCTAGTAGCACGTCTGCCCTCCGGTCCTCCTTCTGGTTCCGCATTTTTCCCGGGACCTGGGGTAGGAACCGGTTGGGGGCTGGGCTCACTTCCCCCACTCGCGGCGCCAACCCGGCCGCTCTGCAGTGAGGCCCCAGCGCACCTAGGTGGAGCCCGACCCGCAGTTTTCAGCTGGACCAGCCCCACCTGACCCGCCGGCACGCCAGACGGGGGCGCTGCAGGGCAGCCGGGTCCCCGGGGTCCCCTCCGCGGCCCAGTGCGCATCGGCAGCTCGGCGGCCCGGGTGCTGCACAGACGGCGGCAGGCGCGGGCCAGAGTCCGAGGCAGCGCGGCCTGGCCGCCTGGGCCGACAGAGACCCACGCCGCGCTCCCGTTCCCGCTGCAGCTCGCAAAGACGCCGAGCCCAGTGGCGGGCGCGCGCCACCAGCACCGGAGCAGCGGCGTCCCGCGGGCGGCGAGGCGCGCAGCGTCTCCGGCCCCACCTGTCGGCGCGGCCACCCTCAGCGTCGCCCCCGGCGTCCCTAGCCAGCGCGGGCGGCTCGCAGCAGCTGTGGGCCCGGCCTCGTCCGGGCTGCGGCGGCGGAGGCGCGCTCTCCTGGCTGGGCGCGGAGGCCCGCACTGTCCCAGGCGAGGGGACCGGACTGGCGGCTCCGGGCCGTGCAAGTTGGACTGCGGCGGACTCGGCCGGGCCGCGCGGGCCCCGGCGGTGGCGATGGTGCTGCAGCTCCGCGAGCGGCGCGCAGCCCTGGCCCTGAGGCTGTCTCTGCGCGGCGGTGGCAGCGGCGGCGGAGCGGCCCCCTAAGCCCCCCGCCGGGGTGAGAGCGGGCAGAGGCGGCGGCAGAGCCCGAGAAGGCGGCGGCGGCGGCGGCGGCAGAGCAGCGGAGGAAGGCGACGCCGATCTCTGGCGCGGGGCGACAGACTACCAGCGCCGGGGCCGCGCCGGACCCCTCCAGCCCGCCGGGCCGTTGCGCAATCCGCGGCCGGTCTGGGCCCTGCTGGCGGCGCGGCTCCGGGGGCGGCGGCGGGGCTGATTCATGGGGCCGCGGCGGCCAGTCCCCCGCGCCAGGGCCCCCGGCGCCCCGCAGCGCGCGATGGTGGCCGAGTGGCCGGAGCGGCGGCCGCCGCGGCCGGAGACTTTCTGCTAACCTCCCCGCCCCCGCCCGCCCCCTCCCCGGCGCCCTCCCCCGCGCCGTCCCCTCCCCCTGCCCAAAAGACACAGATCGCCTCCCGGAGTGGCGCCTCCAGTCGCGGCGGAGCGCGGCGTTGGCGGCGGATGGAGGGCGCGATCGGGCGGCCTCGGCGGCTGCACCCAGCGGGGCGCTGATGCGGCGCCTGGACCTTCGCTGCGCGACTTCGGGGGCGTCGGCCGAGTTGGCACTCCGCGATGCAGCTCCTGAAGGCGCTCTGGGCACTCGCAGGGGCCGCGCTCTGCTGCTTCCTCGTCCTGGTGATTCACGCGCAGTTCCTCAAAGAAGGTAATTGTCCCCGGCGCGCGCGGTACACCGCACTGCTCGCGGCGGTCCCTGCGCGTGATAATGCTTCCAGCAGCTTCCACCGCTGCCAGCGAGGTGGTGGGCCGAGCCTCTGCGGGGCCAGAGTGGCCGGTGGCTCGAGCCTTCCCGCAGCCCAGCACTGGATCTGCCGCCCCTCGGTGCATTGGGGCTCAGGGCGCTGAGGATTAGGTGCCAGCTTGGGTGTGCTGGGGCCTGGCTAGCTCCTCTATAGTGTAAGAGCCCAGGCTCAAGCCCAGGCTGCAGTTGCCATCCCCTGCCCCGCAAGGCTCGGTGGCAGTTGCGCCTACCCGCATGCCGTCGACCCTCGGTAGGTGGCACCAGCGCTCCATTTTGGTAGCCTGGCTGAAGCCAGTGCTGAGCAGGCCCTGACTGAATGGATTGCGGGCTGGGAAGAGGGTGTTAAGGGGTGAGAACTGTGAAACTGCACCCGTGTCCCATGCTCCTTTCCAGGCCGGGTCCGGAACCCACTAGACTCAGGCTAGCTGGGCAGAACTCTTTATCACCAGAATTCTTTATTACCCACTCAAGTTCTGGTTCTTTTGCCCGCCTGGTCCCCTCTAGAACGCAGGGTTATCCTATCCAGTTCTCCAGACTCTGTTGAGATTTGTTTAGTACACATTGGACTTGTTTTGGTCACCCTGGCCCTTTGGGAATTTTTCCATTGGTTTGTTTGGTGTGCATCGGTTGGCAGCGCACGGTGGGCACTCTCTTGGGAAACTTCCTGCCCTTTAGTTTTGGTGCCTCTGGTAGCACCCACTGTAGGTGCTTACCCGTGCCCTTGTCCATAGATTGTGCCTGTACTGGCTAGCACTCCCCTAGGTCAGTAGGAAACAGTGAGCCCTGGAAAGTACTGGTGCAGATTCCTACAAGTACTCTTACCAGCTCCAGGTTCCTAAGGTTGAAGGGCTTGCAACATTGGGTCAGTTTCCCGCTTAACTAGTGAGCTCCTAGCCTCTGGGAGCTGCTCATGGCCCCACGGCAGGTTGTTCTTCCTTGATTCCAGGGCCTGCTTTGGAGAAACTAGTGGGGTTTTGCCATAGGTGGGTGAGCCTGCTCGACTGGAGCTCCCAGGCCCTTCTTGGAGTTGCAGGCCCGTCATCTCTCCAGCTCAGGTGGCCTACTTCGAGTGGAGTGGGTGGTTCTGCCACAGACTGGGGTCCCATGCCCGTTCTTGCAAAGGCAAGTTATTTCCTTCAGGCACCCACCACCCAGGTCGTTGTCCGCAGTTGGTGTCACCTGCCAGGCAACTGTGGGGTGTGGAAACCACCACATGGTACGCTGAAGACCTGAGGACGTGGGGTTCTTATATTTTAAGATCTTGTTTGGGACACGAGTTCTCCACACTTTCCACTGCTGCTTTGTTTTCTGGGGGTATTCACCTGAGGGGAGAGCATGCATGGTAAGGTGTCATGGACTCTTTAAATTGATGGAGCCTGCTTGAGTTACTGTATTGTAGCGAGCAGTCATCTCTGGCCTCAAGGAGATGCTGGTTATTTGGAGACATGTGACCCTGTGGATGGGTTCCTTCTGTCTCGGACTCGTGGGAACAAATCGGTCCCATCATCTTCTTCTAAACTATTAGATTCTGTCATTTGGTCAAGAGGGAAGGTCTGGTGGACAGATGTGAGGTCACAAAGGCGGTTATGCATGCATTGGCACCTGTGCTCTGGAGTGGAGGGAAATGTCCCCTTAAGGGTGGATTTGCAGGACAGCCCTTTATTTGCAGGATGCGTGGGCATTTAGTGTGGATAGACATATGCATGTTGTGACAGATAGTAGAGTGAAGGAAGGAGGTAGGACATGCTGACCATGGGGGTCATAGGACCTGAAAGGACAGTGTTGTGGAGGCTGGTCTTGAGGAAAAGCCCTGAGTGGTTGCCCCGCCTGCCCTGTGGGAGCTTTTGAGGCCTGGTATCCACCCTGGCTTGTTTGCTTCTATGACCCTGGATCCCAGTGCCCTTTGCTATTTCCTTCTGTCACAAAGGTCAGGGCTGACATCCTTGTACTTGTTTGCATGGTTGGGTTTTTTTGTTTTGTTTTGTTTTGTTTTTGTATTTTTGTCTCTGGCATTAGAAGCAGGAGCCTAAGGGTAGGCTTTAGGGTATGCAGTGAGAGGCTGAAGAGCGTGGTTCCCAGCGGAGCCACAGGGGCCCTTCTGGGAGGATTGGGTTGTGGACAGAGTATAGTCTGCTAGGAGAGAGGGACCTAGGTGGCTTGGACACTTGTGACTTGTTGCCTGGGGCTGGGGTGGGAAAGAGCTGTATAAATAGCCGTTTCCACGAATCTGGTCCCCCACTCCCAGGGGTGAAGAATGGGGGGCTCATGGAGGCATTTCCCCACACTTTTTTTGTGTGTGGTGATCCAGACTATCCTGTGGCTAACCCATGCCACTGTGGCTATCCTGTCTTGCAGCGATTACAAAGATGAATGGGCCCGTGAACCCAGAAAAAGAGAAAGAGAGTTGTGGTCCTAATTGCAGCCCCGGCTTGTCCAGTTTCTGTAAGGACAGGTCTTATCCACCATGCCTTCTCAGTGGATACAGCCAGAGGGCTGCAGGGAGATAAGCATAGCTAAAGCACAGGGTTCAGGAATAAGTGGGGTTCCGTAACTACCCTACTGGGATATCAGCAGCCTTGCTTGTTTGTGCAGACTCTTGGTTTCTCTAAGCCAGGACAGGTCAGGGTAAGGGCAATGTGATAGGAACCCTACTTGGATCCAGCTGCCTCATGGGAGCAGAACAGGGGCATGGGGTGGAAGGAAGAGGGAACAGGGGGCTATGTCCACAGTTTTTTGCTTTTGTTTTTATGTGGGACTCAGGACACAGAGTTAGAGTCATAGTTGGACATAGGAACATCCTTGAAATCTTGGAAGTATCTGGGCTAGGACACAGCAACACGAGCTCTGGTTGGATACATACCAGAGTAGGAAAACAAAAACAGAACAGTAGGACTCTGTAGCCTGGCCTGGCAGTCCATTGTGGCCCATGGATTTCTGACATTTAGGAGTCCAAAGGAGACAAGGACCAGGATTAAACCCCCACACCAACCCCTTTGTCTGGCAGAGACATCCCCACACGTCTCCATTAGCTGTGGATTTGAGGTTTAACTCACCATCCTTGTAAATCCTTTTGATGGCTGGGCGACTGTTGCATGAACCGAGCATGCTATTAAAAAGCCGCTTTCTCAGGTTCCTATTGAGAGCTTGGTGGGGGTGGGGGGGGGGATGAGATGAGTGTCTGTGTCTGGCTGCCCCGGCACAATGTCCCAGCATCTTAATTCCCAGGAACTTAGAGTCACCTCACCCGGTGTTATCTTCCTCAGCTGCTCCCAGGGCTGACTGTTGATTGAGCAAATAGGATTCAACTTTAATTTATTTAGTTAGCTCACTACTTTGGAAGTCAAGCACATTCTGTGAGCCTGTGTGCCCTGACTGAAAGACACATATTTAACCTTGGACAGGCAGGCAGTGGTCTTAGGTTGTATCTCAGTAGATATCCCTAATTACCCCCATCCATGCAAGACCCACAGCCATCCCAGGACCCTTGTATACCTGTGACATTGATATGAATTTTTAGGGATGTGTGTGTGTGTGTGTGTGTGTGTGTGTGTGTGTGTGTGTGTGTGTGTGTGTGCTTATATGTACATGTGTGTAGAGGGGGTGTTCCTAGGAGGCCAGAGGTCAACCTTGAGTGTCTTTCTTGAGATGCTGCACACCCGCTTCCCACTTTGAGACAGGGTCCCTCATTGTTTTGGAATTCACTGACATGCTAGGCTGTTGAGTTCCAGGAACCCAACTGTCTGCCACTCCAGCGCTACAATACCAAGCTCAGTTTTTAAATAAGTACATTTGTTTGTTCGTTTCATGGTTTTCTGGGGATCAAACTCTGGATCCCATGCTTACAAGGCAAGCACTCTACCAACTGCCTTGTCTTCTCAGTTGTAGACCATCTTAAAAAAAAAAAAAAAAAAAAAAAAAAGACTCACTGAGGAGGCTGAAGATATGGCTCCGCAGTTAGGAGCACTGGCTGCTTTTGCAGAGCCTGGGACCTGTAACTCTAGTTCCAGAGGATCTGGTATCCTCTCCTGACCTCCATGGGACTGGGCTCACACCACACAGCAAACAGACATACATTCAGGCAAAAAATTCATATAATAAAAATAAAGAATTTTTTTACAACATCACTGAATTTAAAAATACATCATTTCTCTTATAAATGCTGGTTTCCCTGGACAGGCTGTGGCAGTGGATGGGGGCTGGTGGAGCCCACTGGGGTTGGGTAGTGGCCTGAGGCTGTTCGGGACAAGCTGGCTGTTCTTGTAGAGGCTGATCTGTGCTTGGCTTAGATCTGATAACGTAGTGAAGGGCTGAAGGCTGGGTGCTTAAGGAAAGGGCTTTTAGCAGACCTGTGTCCTCCTGAGTTCCCACAGCCAGGCTGGATACCACGCCCTCTCTCGTATGGCTCAAGTCTGCATGTAGAGGGTTTCAGCTTTGTCCAGGGACCCCAGGGCTCCCAGGGCTCCCCAGAGCTGTCTTCTTATCCCTTATATCAAGGTGCAGAGCTCTGCAAGGTATGTGTTAGGGCAGGGCATGTGCCTTCCCAGTGCCCTAAATCTGCTTCTCCCTAGCCCTCCTGTAGACTTTACCGAGGGGCCAGGTAAGCGAGCAGCTGCCAGAGAGGGTTGGATTGGGGAAGCATTAAAAATGACCAGCTCCTTTGTCATCACTTACTATCACTTCCAGTGTGACACAATCTAAATAAAGCCCACACTCACCATAATAGGATTCTCATCAGCTGAATGTCTGACAACTGTAAAAGTTAAAACATGAAGGGCTTGGTAATGGAGGTGGCTGCACACTGGCTCACTGTAGCTTGCTAGAAGCAGGAGACTGGAGTTGAATTTCCTAGCTCTCAGCACAGAACCAGAGAGACAGGTAGCCATTGGGATGAGCTGTGCTAGGGTATCTGAAGACCCAGTCTGCTTGGAGCCTAGCTGCATTGTTGCATGGCCCGCCTTCCCGGTGCATCTTGGGAAACTCAGTCCTCAATCTTGCTTTGATGTGAACTTGGTATCTGAAAGCCAGGCCCAGTCCTTGACTGTGGTGAACTAACTGCTTGCTCAGCCCAGGTGGTATGTAGAATGCATGTCTATGTGGCATTAATATTTGTGTATGCAGGGTGTCAGAGGGGGCGGCTTTAGGATGTCCGCTGCTGACCTTTTTATTAGTAAGGTGTTTGTGTTTGTGCATATGATTACATATTAATTAAATACAGAGATGTTTATATCATCATATGTAATTTGCATAAGCATATAAATTTATGAACGTGTATTATGAACTTAATTAAAATACAGCTGTGTAATGAGGGTGATGGTGGGGGTCGCTTCTTCTCTTGCTTATGTACAAGTAGATCCGTGGGTACTGTGTGAATGCCCGTGGCCTGAGCATACACGAACTACTCACTGTGACCCATAGGACTACAAGACTGCCTGTGGCACAGCGATGCCAGCTCACATTCCGTTTACTAAGCAGGGTCTGCCTCTTCTGATCTCTTTCCTCCATCTGCAGGCCCTAGCCTGCCTATGTTGCAGCCCTTCCCCACAAGCCTGCTCTTTTCCTTTCACTTGGTTATCATCTGCAGCTTAACTCACCTTTGTCCACGAGGCAGGGCACTGTAGCACCTGACAACGCACGAGCGCCACACACACCTCATATGTACAAACCAAGTACACACAACATACATGCAAAGCTTATGCCTGCCACACAGCACATCGCATGTTCCACATAAACATGCGCTCCATTTAGATACATTCTGTGCCATTGCATGACATATACACACATGACATATACATCCATTTCTCATGTTAGTACCATGTGCACTCGCACTGCCCACAAACAACATAGGTGTTCATGATATACAACAGCAATATACTTACCACACACATACGTACACTATAGATCATATAAGCACAGCACATGTAAAGCAAACGCCTACCATGTATGTGTACATCTAACCCACATGTACGTATGAAACATTGACACCTCATACATTGTACATGTTATTAGTACATAACATTAGTACGTCATGCACATGTAGCCCATATGGATGCATAATACACTAACATGTCATACACATTATGTCCCACATACACACATAATATATGGATACCTTCTGCACATGTAATACCCTCGTACCACATAGGCACACTTGCCACACATTCAAACCACACACATAGACTATATACATCCACTGTATACCACGTAAGCACAACATATAAACATTGAACACACACTACATATGCACTCACATGTATATATCATACACACTGAATATTCATGCATAACATATTCCAAGTACACATATACACCACACTCTCCATACACACAACACACACACACACACACACACACACACACACACACACACACACACGTTATATATGTTGGCCAGGTACACATATAGATCCACTATAAATAGTATGCACATTTCACAATTACACACATGCTGTACTTCACATAGACATCCAAACACTCATATCCACACAGCACATACAGTGTGGCCCTCACACAGCACATACAGGGTGGCCCTCACACAGCACATACAGGGTGGCCCTCACACAGCACATACAGGGTGGCCCTCACACAGCACATACATACAGGGTGGCACTCACACAGCACATACAGGGTGGCCCTCACACAGCACATACAGTGTGGCCCTCACACAGCACATACAGGGTGGCCCTCACACAGCACATACAGGGTGGCCCTCACACAGCACATACAGTGTGGCCCTCACAGCACATACATACAGGGTGGCCCTCACACAGCACATACATACAGGGTGGCCCTCACACAGCACATACATACAGTGTGGCCCTCACACAGCACATACATACAGGGTGGCCCTCACACAGCACATACATACAGGGTGGCCCTCACACAGCACATACATACAGGGTGGCCCTCACACAGCACATACAGGGTGGCCCTCACACAGCACATACAGGGTGGCCCTCACACAGCACATACAGGGTGGCCCTCACACAGCACATACATACAGGGTGGCCCTCACACAGCACATACATACAGGGTGGCCCTCACACAGCACATACAGGGTGGCCCTCACACAGCACATGCAAACGACACCTATAAAACACTTCCCACAGACAGAACACACGAATCATACACTATAGATACATCCATGTAAAGCAATACATTCCATGTGTCACACATACCTACTACACCACATACTTTACAGATGCGCGCCACAATCCATCCGCAACCAACACAAACACGTGACACACACATCTAACACAGGCAGGTTGCACGTGAGAACACATAACATACACATATCCTACACAAACCTATACCACACCTGTAAACACACACACACACACACACACACACACACACACACACACACACACACACACACACACCACTTGCAGACCCCATGTGCCCTAGCCCTGCATAATTCTTATCTGTGGCAAGAATGGTAGAAGGCGGAACCAGCTGAGGCCTGCTCTCAGCGTTTGCTGCCCATCCCACACCTGGCGCTTAGGAGCTGGGCATTCCCAGAAATTCTGCAAATCATAGAGACCGGACAGTGTATGGAAAGAAGGTCAGACTGTATATTTTCACAGATGAGGAAAGAAGTGTGCCCTAGTGAGAACATCCTTCAGGTTTGGGTTTCCTGAGGCTAGGACTAGGAGGTCAATGGAAACCAAACCCGGTTGACCCCTTGGGAGCATGACAGACACGTGGTACATGAAGTAGAGTGACTCACGCCCCGTTTAATGGAACAGGGCCTCAGCACTTTAGTTAAGTAACCATGATGCAGTGGGGTCCTGGCTCCCACTGTTCTGCCTGGGTCCCTTTCACCCTTGCCTTCTCCAAGTTGGGTGAATGCTAGAGTCTATGGAAAGGCTTGACCTTGCCTCTGTATTCTCCTAGCACTCGATTGGCTGGCTGTGTGTCCTGTGCCTTCCATGGTCTGGGGAACAGGGTGGGAGAGGGCATCCCTTAAGATTGACAGACCTCCAAAACCTCATCTGAGAGAGGGGCTTCATATGAAAAAAGTGAAATACTGACCAGTATGAGGGGAGCAGGTGGCCAGAAATGGCCACACAGATTCGCTTCCACACTGATCCTCTTAGGGACTGGGGCCAAACCTGGGGTCTAGGGCACACAAATGAACTAGAACAGGTATAAGCACTGGCCGGGTTGGGTAATGAGGACACCCTGTTCTTAGGCTTGCTTACTTTGGCTCTCTCTCCCATGGAGGGTTTATCACGGAGCATACTCAGTGACTTGGGTGAAGACTTTTTCTAGGAGGCTAGTGTCCTGATTACTAAGTGCCAAGTCGGCAGTAAGGGCCACATCCATGTGGGTAGTGCTACAAAGGTCATGCAGTGTGGATAGGCTGAGGGGAGGGAGGGAGGTCAGCCACCTGTACTGGGCAGAAGCTGTCCTGTAGTTGCCCTATGCTCCAGTTGGACCGTGTGCTATAAACTCAAGGGTAGACCCTGTCTGGAAGCTCACTGTACCTCTATGGAGCTGACAATACCCGAGGCACTGTCACCTTCTTCGGAGAAGGATGAGCAAATATTAGCCGACTGGAGGAAGTAGTGTCCCCCAGAAAGGCCTGGCTTCTATGAATGATGCCAGCGTCCTGCTCAACTCCTTGGTGCTGGCCCTGGCACTGTTGGATGCATTCTTGAAGCCACATCTAGACTCCACTGTACACAGCTGGCAGCCTAAGTGACCTTAGGCCTTTCCTTCAGCAAATAAGCACTTTATTGGCACAGTATGTCAGGAAATGAGAGCCAAACCCATCACACACAACCCCAGCCCTATCTCAAAAGCATCTGGGTCCACTGCCACACACAGCTCCAAGGTGACAGTTTCCCCGTGAGTGAGATCAGGCTGGCTACTCTATGCATGTGACTGACTGCACGTGGTACCTAGTGTGACTGGAAGGACAGAGGAGACCTTGCCACAGTGATGTCCCCAGCCTCTTTCAGCTCTCTGCCGATCCGGTTCCCGCTCCCAAGGACACAGGACACATGTAGGCACAGGTCTAGCTTGGATATTGGAACATAACTTTCAACCTTATCCCAGCCCACCCATATAAGGATAACTCCAGGCAGATCCTTGGGGTGATGCTAGTTTTATGTTAACTCGACACAAGTTAAGAGTAATTTTGAGAAGAAGGCACCTTAGCTGAGAAAATGCCCCTGGTAGATTGGCTTATGAGCAAAGACTGCAGTGAATCTTTTTGATTGGTGGTTAATTGGCAGGGCCTAGCCCACTGTAGTGAGGGCCGGTGGTTCTTGGTGCTATAAAAAGGTAGGGTGAGCAAGCCATGAGGGGCAAGCCTGTAAGCAGCACTCCCATGGCCTCTGCATCAGCTCCTACCTCCAGGTTCCTCCCTTGAGTGTCTGCTCTGACTTCTCACAGTGATGGACTGTGCGGCCTTACAGTTGTAAGATGAAATAAGTTCTTTCCTTTGCGAGTTGTTCATGGCCATGGCATTTTACCATATAGAAACCATAACTAAGGTGGAAACTGGTACCAGGAATAAAGCGTTGCTATGATGGACCTAGTCATCATTTTGCTAGAATTGTGGGAGGGTTTTGGAACTTCATCCTAGAAAAGACATCGAGTTCTCAGAGCATAATGAGAGAGAAGTTGTAGGAACTTGGAAGGTAATGCTGAGAACAGTACAGATGATGGAGGCCTGGCTTGTAAAGTTTCATAGGGAAGCACAGACTCTACCAAAGCCATTTTGTGCAATATTTTTGAACTAAGGATTTGTGGTTCTGGTCATCTAAGGCTAGATATTCCGCAGGTGCCTAAGAAGAGACCGGCATCATTGATGCCATGATCAATACCCTATTCCTGCTACCAATTTCCATCTTAGTTATGGTTTCTAGTGCAGAATCTTCTGGGGAGCGTTTGCTGGGAGTCAGCACCTGGTGGGCGTGGCCCAGAGGTGGTCAAAGCCACACCTCCTACTGACAGCCAAAGTTGGCAGTGTAAGGGCCTCCCAGGTGAAAATGGTTTTGAAGAGGTCATGGAGAGGTCAAGCTGAAGCCTAACACTGTGAATGGTCAGGACCGGCCTCTCGTGAATGCCAAGCCTTAATTGCAGAGGATGCCCTGGTATGAAGGGATCATGAGGAAACATTGAGGCTGGCCACCATGCGGAAGGGTAAGTTCCTGAAGAGAAACCAGGAATGGCTCCTGGGGATAGTGTATCCCAGTTGCTGACCCTTCAGCCTTTTGGAGATGCTGGTACCAATGAGATGGCTGCCGAGGACAACAGTAGCAGTGGTGTGTAGCTGTCCTAAGCCTAGGAGAAAGGAGGTAGAGGGCAGAGTTGGAGAAGTGGCCCAAGAACTCTGGAAGAGAGCAGCTGTCTGACACTGAACCTTTCACAGCGTTGAACTATGGTTTTGCCATGCTTTGATCGTGACTGTAGCCTGCTTCCTTTTTCTTAGAGTAACAAAGTAAAGCCACTTATTTTTCAACCGTACAGAAGCCCCCTGCTAAGAGATTTTGGAATTTAGAGAATTTTTGGATATTTTAGAGAAGCATTGAACTCCAGAAGAGACTGAGCAGTTTAATGAGACTGAGCTTTTATTGACGTGTTTGATATGTCAAAGATTCTCAGACTCGTAAAAGTTGGGCTGGTTTTGCACTACGGTATTGACACTGACATGAGAGTGTAAGGATGGCTACAGTTTTAACAGTGATGCTTGTGTGTTAGGTTGACAAGGGGCCCTGGCTGCACTGGCTGGCTTTATGTTAACATGATACAAGTTAGAGTCAGTTTTGAAAGAGGGAATTTCACTCGAGAAAGTTCCCCCCCCCCCCAGATTGGCCTGCGGGCAAGCGTGAGGCATGGCTTCTTGATGGATAATTGATATGGGAAGTCCCACACACTGTGAGCAGTGCCACCCCGAGGCTTGGGGGAGGGGAGTGATGGGGAGTGACAGCATCCTAAGTGTAATAAGAAAGTAGGCTGCTGCGGAAGCCAGTAAGCAGCACTCCTCCATGGCCTCTGGTTTCCTGCTCTGATGTCCCTTAGTGATGGAGTGTGACCAGAGAATTGCGTGGTATAAACCCTTTCCTCCCCAAATTGTTGATGGCTGGGACGCTTTGTCATCACAGTGATAGAAGCGGACCCTTAGACCAGCAGTATCGTGTGTCATTAGCATTTGCTCACTCTCTTGACTAGTCTTGTGTGTTCTTTGTATTCTTAAGAGAATACAGAGACCCACTTTGTCATGGAATAGCCTCTGTTGACAGGGAATCCCCACCCCCACCCTACCCCACCCCCAGTCCAGTGAAGCCCATTCTTTGAAATCATAAATAGTCCTAGCCATGGCCCTGCTATTGGCTATTTCAGGGGTGTACATAGAGCCTGTACCTGTTATATGCCTTCTGTGCGGGCAGAGCACCCATTAAATCCTGTTTTCTCCTGCAGTCCCTGGGCTCCGGGGTGCAGAAGGGAACATTGTCTGGCCGAACATGTTAAGAAAATCATGATCTTGTGCGGCAGGGACAGCTGGGGTGGGCTGTGCAGGTGTGGGCCTCAGTATAGTAAAGAGCTACCACCTTAGGCCTCAGGACAGTGGTGCTTGCTGACTTGACTTAAGGTGAGCATCATGGGCTCCAGGTCCACAGCACGGAGCCTTGAAGGGCCTGGAGGTGAATGGTGGCAGCAAGACTGGCCCAGAGGCAGCTGGTCCCCTACCTTGTGAGGCCTCTCTGGATAGTCAGGTGGCAAGCCTATTTCTGGGATGCCCTCACACCCAGGCCCAGTCTTGTTGTAGTCATGCTTTTCCAGCCTGGAAGGCCTCATGGTTTTCTAGAGCAATGGTGCACAGAGTGGGCTGTAGCCTGCCTGCTTCCTGGACCCTTGAGTTTCTCAAATGTCGACCCTGCTTCCTAGCAGAGCCTTATGGTGGGTTGTAATGAAGCCTCAGGCCCTCACCCCTTCCCTGGTTGTTTGGCTCTAGGAGGGAGGTCTATAGGCTGGACTGCTAGCTCTCTCTGCTCACTGGGGACCCCTGAGGAATAGAGAATCTCTTTGCGGAAATCAGCTGGCTTCAGGGTCAACGTTTGCCTTGAAGTAAAGGGTGGGGTCATCTCTGCAGTGACAGAGAGGCAAAGCATAGATCCAGGGGTGCTGAGCATGCACATGAGCCTGGCAGGTGACCAAAGTGACAGCTCTTAGCTGTCACCTCATTTAGTTCTCAACCTACCTTCAAAGAGAGTGACTGCTTCAAGCCTGCCCTTGTGGAAACTCAAGGACAGAGGCACAGAATCTTGGCCATGGCTCCAGAAGTATGGACATGAAGCCCCAGCAAGGACCAGGTACCTATCCCAGGACCCTTTTCAGACCTGCTTCCCCTGAGGAAGGCCCTTCAGTTGTGGGCCCTGCAAGGTTACCTGGACGGCTGGGGTGTGCCTGTGAGACACAGGCTCCCTCAGGAGTTTCAAGAGGGTAGGAGGTTACCTACAATCTGACTCCTTGACCCAAGGAGTCATTTTGAGTCAAACTGAGCAATCGTGACCTGCAGCAGATTGAACTCTGGTGCTTCTGGGTAATGGCCTCTGCCTCTGACATCAGGGACATGAAGAGGGAACAATGCTGTCTTCCTCTGTACTGCCCCTGTCTCTTCCTCTCTATGTGTCCTTGTCCCATCTCAGGCAGCACAAGGCCTGGTACATATAGAAGCTTTAAATAGAGCCAAACAAGCTATTGTCTAGCATAATGGTTCTCAACCTTCCTAATGCTGTGACCCTTTAATACCATTCCTCATGTTGTGGTGACCCCCAACCATAAAAATTATTTTTGTTGCTACTTCATAACTCTAAATTTTTCTGATGTTATGAACTGTAATGCAAATCTCTGCTATGTAGGATATCTGATATCTGATCCCCAATGGGGTCATGGCTCACAGACTGAGAACCGGTGCTCTAGGACAAGGCCCAGCAGAAGCCTCAGTAGCCTATAGGCAGGCCTGTCCCCCAGGATTGTCCTGCATGGAGCCTGCCGGGCCCATGTAATCTTTCCAGGTATATTTAGAAGAGGTCACACGGCCTTTAAAATACCCACTTTTTTAAAAAGCCAGCTTCTGCCTCCGAGAAGGCGGATTTTATTAGCCAATTCCCTCCCTTTTCAGAAGCACAGAGGCAGTGAAGCAGACCTTCCGATTCGCCTCGCTGATAGATCCTGAGCCCTCCTTATAAATAACTCCAGCCTCACAGAGACACAGAATGCATCTTCAGACCTCCTGTCCCCAGGGAACACCTGCACAGTGACAGCTTCTTCTTCTTCTTCTTCTTCTTCTTCTTCTTCTTCTTCTTCTTCTTCTTCTTCTTCTTCTTCTTCTTCTTCTGCCTGTTGCCATGGGGACAGCCTAAATAGACATGCCAGCCTCCTTTTCATGCGCAAGTATCGAGTGCTTACTTTATGCAGGCTTGGGGGGCATGTGTTGGGGGAAGGCAATGAGAGTGACTGCCCAGGGTTCCCTGAGATACATGTGGAAGGATGGAACAGGGGCAGAACTGGTGCACTCTGAGAGCAGGATGCCTTGAGGGGTCACTGGATGATTGGTCTCCAAACTGATGAATCCAGGAACTCAGTGTTCCTTTTTATGGCTAAAGCTCTTCACAGATATGATTTGGGGAATGGTACTATAGATGTGTCTGAAATTCAAGAACAAGCCCTTGTTTAGAAGAGATACCCCCCCCCCAATAGACACATCACACCAAATGTGCATACACATAACACTTATGTGGACACAGTTGTTGGAAGACATGCCACACAGATAACATTCATGTGGACACAGTCATTGGAAAAGACATGTGAAGCTGCAGAGAGCACCCTCCCCTAGAGCCTATGGGGAAGCATGCCTCTGCCCACACCTTGATCTCAGATCAGGTCTTAGTATCCAAGGCAAAAATGTCTTGTTTTACACAGTGAGGTTGTGGGAAGTTGTGAGCTAATTACAAGAAACAGTGGCAGCATACACAAATGATGGAGGGA
This sequence comes from Acomys russatus, assembly GCF_903995435.1. Classification (NCBI taxonomy): domain Eukaryota; kingdom Metazoa; phylum Chordata; class Mammalia; order Rodentia; family Muridae; genus Acomys; species Acomys russatus. Next base: position 50,069,016 of record NC_067153.1, read on the forward strand.
TCCTAAGAGTCATGAGCTCCAGCCTACCCCTGTGTGTGTGAGAGAAAGTGTGTGTGTGTGTGTGTGTGTGTGTGTATTATGAGTGTGCAGGAATGTGTGTTTGGTGTGTATATGTGTGTGGCATATGTGTATGTGTCCATATGTGTGAGGGTGTGTTTGGTATGTGTATATATGTGATGTGTTCTGTGTTCTGTCTGTGATCACATGCACGATCTGGACCAACGGCTCCTGGATCGGGTTAGGAATTGATTCATCTCTTCCGCACCCCCTGAAGGTCCTGGTGGGCCTGATGCTTTATCGTCGTGAAGACAAAAGTGTGCCTTCCTGGTAGGGAGGTAGAATCCCACAGGAGTGACCGCTTGAGTCAGGGCTTCAGTCAGAAGCTGGTTTTCCCATCAAGTTGGGTTGGGTTGGGAAATCCAGAAAATCTCAACATCCCTCCCCACACAAACTCAGCCTCCTTTCAAATCAAGGGCACATAACTGTTATTGGCCTGCAAGAGGGTTTCACACGGAATGCGGATGGCATTTTTCATTTTAATGGTGCAAGTTTACTTTTATGGCTGCCTTCTATTTGCGGAATGGCACTGGCTCTATTTACAGCGTGATGGAAAGTGTCTTTTTCATAGTAAAGTGATGCGTGGCCATGGTGAAGTCCCTGGTCACAGTGTGGGTGGGACTCATTGGAAGAACGTGCTAAATGTCTGTGCTCAGAATGCCCTGAGCTGAGGTGGACAGAACAAAGGAGCCATGGTTTGATGTGGTAGGCAGTTGGTCTGTAGCTGTAGGTAGTAAGTATGCTGGAAAGTTCTGGAGATGTGTGTTGAGGTCAATATGGACCATGGCATGAGGAGGTTTGCTCCAGCCGTAGTAGGCTTGCAGGGTAAGCCGATGTAAAAGGTACCTCCATTCCATGGGAGAGTAATGTGTAAGGCCTCTATCAGTACTTTATGGTATAGAAAAGTGCTCATGTCCTGGGGCTGTCGTGACAAACGGGCACAAGCTGGGCAGCTTTAAAAGCTCGCTTACCCTCTTCCAGGGTGGAGGTCAGACATCTGAAATTGAAGTGTCAATAGTGTGGGTCCTTCTAGAGGACCAGTGCAAAGCTGTTGTAGGCCTCTGTCGGCAGCCACGCATCTTCCTAGCTCATGGCTGCGTTGCTACCATCTCCATCCTTTATTTCCATGGCAAGGGCATCTGTTATGGCTCTTAATACCCACTCATTCTATATTGGTCTCATCTCTAGATGCTATAATGTATTACAAATAGGAATGGATTCCAGGGTTCAGTGGACACATCTTTGGGCCATCTCTTCAGCCTATTACCATGTGGGAATAGGGAGAAATTCTGCCTGTTGCTCTGGCCTCTCTCCTCTCAGGCCCCAGGAATACATGTTGCCACTTTTCACCATAGGAGATGGAAGGCTGTCATCCATCCATGCCAGGTGGGGACTTCAACGTGCATGGCCTGGTTGGCCCTAGTGCCCTCTAAGTCTGATCCTGCCCTCAGTCTCCTGCCATTCTCTTGTCACCAGCTAGGTCATTTCTGTATACTCTGGGCCTGCTGAACTGACTGCCTTATGCGTAGCTGTGGGACAGTGCCTGTGGGAGCCTGGGAGCCCCAAAGCCTGTAGCCCAGAAACACGGGAGCCCATATCCATTTGGGAGCCTGCTTTTCCATTTCTTGTTTTCTTTTTATTTTTCAAATCAAATTGCAAAAAGAATCCTGACATTTGTATCCTGCTTCCCCAAAGGCATTTCTGACTCCAATTGGACGAGGCTGTGGCCAATTTAGGAGTTACTTGGTGTGTTATTAAAAATGTGTTCCTAATGCTTATTCTCTTTATTTGTGATTTATTCTTCATTCATTAATTCTCATTAATTGAAAGTGAGATAGTTCTCTTTTCCATTAAGCTCACAGCCTGGCAGTGAGAACAAAGCATTTGGTTGTGTGTGAGTTATTTCCCATCCTCCTGGAAAGGTCTGTGAGTTGGGAAAGAGGAGATGGCTCCTGCAGTCCGCAGTGGGTTTCCAGAGTGACACTGCCATCCACCAGGGCTCTGGAAATAGTGGATAGTATGTAGGGTTCTGAATTGGGCCATCCCTGCCGTGATCTACCCTTCCTAGTCATGAGACCCCGTCCCTCCTTTCTGCATCTCCTGGTTTCCTTTTCCTGTTGCGGCGATTAAATACTCTGACAAAAGCAGCTTAATGGGGGAAAAGAAGGTTTGACTATCCCAGAGTTCCAAGCTATATTCCATTATGTTCAAAGTCAGCAGAGAGCAATGAGTGGATGCCTGCTGGTGTTCAACAACCCCTCTACACTTTTACAGCCCAAGATCATCGAGCCTAGGGAGTAGTGCTGCCCAGGGTAGATGGGTCATCTCACATCAATCAATGTCTTTAAGATAATCAGTCGCAGATACTTTAAGGGGCTCTTTTGTTTCCAGGTGATTCTAGATTGTGTCAGGTTGGCAGGTGAAACTCCATCACACTGTTGCACTTGACCTCCAGGGTGGAAGACTGAGTGGTAGAGTGAAGAGCATTACTCAGCGAGGACACTGATAGTCAATACTGTCGTCTTGAACTGTTATGAGGAGAACAGGCAATGGAGTATTCTATCCATCATGATATTTACTGCTGGGTACTGGGCCTGAGGGTCCTCAGAGCTGGTTAGAGTGGAGGGAGTGGTTTACAGGAAGGAGGGTTCCTCCACCTGCAGCTGTAGGAATTATGATGTCCTTGTGAAACCTCGGTAGAAGTAAATAGCACAGGGACAGTGGGTGCCAGGGCGTGTCCATAACCTGCATTGCATGGAAGCTGTCTGCCTGTTGCCCTCTTCCTGAGTGGTCTCTTTGCTAGATTCCAGCCTGGGTATCTGATTCACATCACTGGTGAACCTGTAATAAGGTGGGGCTTTGGACCTGGTTGTCCCAAGGATATTGAATAAAGTGTACAGACTGAAGGATGACAGCTGTGGCCGAAAGGCCTTCATTTTACAGAGGAGTACAGGGGACAAAGTAGCTTGTCCAGGTCACATAGGTCCCAAGTGTTGGCGGATGTAAGGAGGAAATGACCGATGCAGTAGGTGGGCTGTTGGGGCTAAGGGACACATGTGATAGTGACTTGACAAGGTGGCTGGATTAGCCTGGAGTTTTCACAGCTGAACCTGATGGATATTGTTTCAGAGATACTCATCTGGCCCAGTCCACCAGTACATCAAGAGGCTATTGGTCCTAGTTAGTTAAAGCTGTGTCTCTGTGTTCTAACCCCTGTTGGGCACTTTCTAGTGCCTGCACTAGAGAGTGAACTGGTGGAGTAACTGTGTTAGCTAGTTGGGATCCTGCCCAGGTGTGACCCTTCTTTCTTTTCAGGTAAAATAAAGTGCTCCTGAAATGTAAGTTCCTTTTCCTGGCTTATTGCATTGGCTGAGGCTTTCAGAATGACTGAGTAGCCATTAGATTATGAAGGGGGTGGTGGTGGCCCAGTGGGCAGTGCCTATGTTTCATAAGATCTAGTCTATGTTGGCTACTACTCTAGTTGGTTTTGGAGCTTGCCTCTACCCCCAGCACCCCCCTCTGTGTCTGTCTGTCTGTCTGTCTGTCTGTCTGTCTGTCTCTCTCTCTCTCTCTCTCTCTCTCTCTCTCTCTCTCTCTCTCTCACACACACACACACACACACACACACACACACACACACACACACAATACATTTTAACTTCTTGGATCAGTATTTATGACTCCCTTGCACATGGGCGTCACAATGGGCCATGTTGTCTAAGGGTCTCTGTAAGACTTTCTGTCTTTGGCCCATACTGGCTGCTACTCTAGTTGATTTTGGTATTATTTTTTTAAGACTTATCTAAGCCTTCTTTTTACTAGCCATTGTTTCCTGAGAGGCCAGTTGAAAATGGCAGAAAACAAAAGCCTCCCTATGTGGTGCCAGGCCTCTGAGCTGTGCTCTTTTTGCCTGTAGAGCAATGCAAGTATACTCTCATGCGTGGGGCCAAAGAGCTTCACAGAGCCGATCCATCCTAGACGGTAGACCAGACTTAGGGAGTGAACTGCCCAGCAAACCCTGGCTGGCCTCTTGGTATCTGTTTCACCAAGGTAGTTGGTGTGAGAGTTGAGGACCAGAGGGGACCTTGGGGTGCATACATGTAGGGAATCCCCTCGATATGTTTCCCCTCACAAAGCACACACATGTAAGCTAGCACATAGGTGATTCCATGTGTACACACATGCCTTAGGAGGCTGTGCCATGGAGGAGAGTCAGGGCCCCGATTCCCGGCTAGCAGTTGCTGTTCTGCTAAGGATTGATTGTGATGTAACACGCACACCATACACACACAAAACCAGGCTGATGTTCTCCTGGATATTTAGCTCTCTTGTTTGGTCAACTGTCCTGTATCTACATCAGCCATCTTTGCAGCCTTGTCATGGCAGCCAGAGGCCTCTGCAGTGGGTGGTGTGTAGACAAATGGGTGAGTAGAAAAATGGAAGGGTGGATGGAGGGATGGATAAGATGGTTGGGTGGGTGGGTAGGCATATGTAAAGATGACCGGATGGGTGGGTAGGTGGGTGAGTGGGTGTGTGGGTGGATGGATGGATGGATGGATGGATACAAGAATGCGGGTGGATGGAGCCCTCAGTGCAGAGCTGTAGCTGTCATGCTTGTATATTCTGTCTTGCCTTTGAGACCTGAGAGATAGTTGGCAGGTAGAGTGGAGCTTGTTACTCCCCACGGTTTTTTTTGTTGTTGTTGTTTGTTGTTGTTGTTGGTTTTTTTTTTTTTTTTTGTCTGCCCAGAGTGACCCTTGTGACTCCCCTACCCCGTGTGACTATAGCGGTCCATCTCACCCGAGGATCTCCATAATACCTTCTGTTACTGTCCTCCACTGGTAGCACAGCCCTCATTGGGTAAATCTGGGAATCAGCTCTTCCAGGAGTCCCGTGAGCCTTGAGAGCCCCGACTTTCACTTTGGACTTAACAATGAGTATGACTGCAACTTTGTCCAGCTCACTGCCTACAGCCTTCAAGGCCTAGTGGAGGCTGCAAGTGGTAGGAAGATTTCTTTTCATCTTTACAGCGTGATGCAGCTACAGGAACTGAGGAAGCTCTGTCACCTCCACCTTGGCTGTGACCATCACGGGTACCTTATACCTTGCTTCCCTTCATCCCCTGGGTGGATGTCGTCCCAACCCATGAATACACTAAAGTGGTCCAGAAGCAGATGGCTGAGCCGAAGAACTCTGAAGACGTCGTCCTGTGTGTTGGATAGGTTGTCACACTCTTCCAGTGGCTCAGGAAGTCTTACTAGACATCTTTCTGGACCCAGCTTAGTTTGGACAGGGCCTATGGCTGCAATGTCCCACATACCATGGAGCTCCCGGAACTGGACAGGGATTGAGAAGACTGTAGGGGCAACTTCTGAACCATGGTGAAAGAATAGCCACAAATGTCAGTATAAGATAGCAGCCCAGGTTGAAGCCTGGGAGCGGGGTTGCTCAGTACCTGTTGGGGTGGATGTGGGGTGTCAGGCTCCCACCAGCCATGGCGGTCCACACATGCTGTTTAATTAGTGCCTATGTGGGGCCACTCAAACATTACTGTGCTCTAATCCTCTCAGACTGGGATTTTTTTTTTTTTTTTTTTTTTTTTTTTTTTTTTGTCAACTATGGCTGAGTTACAAGCTGAATAAATTAAAACTTCTCATACATGAGATCTTGTATCCATATTAAGTGGCGAGATTATGCAAAAAAAATCATTAAGTATGATAATGCATCTCTGGGCGTGATTTGTAGTAGGACATTCATTATCTTTCACTCGGTTCTGTTTAAGCTCTGTTACAAGGGAATTAGGGGTATTACTGCTTAAATCTTAACTTTTGTGTTACGCAGGCATGTTCCAAAGCTTTGAAACTTAGCTGAAAGCTGTGCCTGGATCTCACAGGTTTGGAGCGGGGGCAGTGTATGGTGGTTTCAAGGCCAGGATCATCTGGAGAAATCATGCCCACCAATGCCAGTAGTTTTCATATAATTAAAAGTACATTACTTTCTTGAGAGTTAGCTGGGGTTCTATCGTGGAGCAGGAGAGAAGGGGAAAAGATGCTGTTTCCAAAACCCAGGGACCACTGTTAGTTCCTCATGACTCACCACCACCACCACCTGGACTTCAGGGCTCTGGGCCTCTGGGATGACAGAAGGATGAGTGGCCAGGAACCTCCTTTGTTGGACCTTGTTAACCTATATGCTCCTTAGGATCCATGCAACCTCTCACTGGGATGCCCTCAGTTTCCCTTAAGCAAGGCACTTGGGTTTGGTGTATTTAAGGTGGTGTGGATATGCCTGTATTGACTCCCTGTTCACAAAGTTACAGTTATCTTGAGGTAATCTCCTGATGAGGTACATTGTATGAGTGTGGGCAGACTTGTCATTGCTGTGTGCCCACCATGAGCATCTTTTTTTTTTTTTTTTTTGAGACAGGGTTTCTCTGTGTAGCCTTGGCCATCCTGGACTCACTTTGTAGACCGGCTGGCCTCGAACTCACAGCAATCCACCTGCCTCTGCCTCCCGAGTGCTGGGATTAAAGGCGTGCGCCACCACGCCCGGCCCACCATGAGCATCTTATGCAGAGCCATCTCTCCTCTGAGACTTTCTTATGCCTAGATCCCTGCCCTGAGACTTCCCTTTGGTCCACATCTCCTCCCTGAGACTTCCCCTCTCATTCCCCCACTGGCTTATGGGTGAAGGACAGCTCCCATATACAGTTCCTCTCTACTTTGCTTTCTACTATTGCACTTGGTGGGTACCGTTCCCCCTGAAATTCTTTGTTTGGGTGAGGGAGCTTCCCAGTGACTGGCTGCAAACAAGGTGTGGGTGTACAGGCCAAACTATGCCCTATGGGAGTGTAGAGCCTGCCATGGAGGAGGTGAGGTTGGGCAGATTGGGGTTGGGGCGGGTGGTGGAGCATCTCAGAGTTTGGCCCCCAGGTAGGACTCAGGCAAAGGGATCTTAGACATATAAGACTTAGAAGACTGAAGATGGATCACATGGCCAGGCCAGGATCATTGAAGGTTTTCTGGAGAAAAGTGGGTGGAGAGAGAGAGGGAGGGAGGGAGGGAGAGAGAGAGAGAGAGAAGAGAGAGAGAGAGAGAGAGAGGAGGAGAGAGAGAGGAGAGAGAGAGAGAGAGAGAGAGAGAGAGAGAGAGAGAGAGAGAGAGAGAGAGAATATGAGAGAATGTGAATGGTGAATGATTGGCCCCTGTGATGTGCAGGGTACACATGGCGCTCTATGGGGCAGGTGGTAGCAGGCCTGTGTCCGATGAAAGCCTCTGCTGACCAAACTCCTCAGGCTCAGTGGGCCTGGCCTTGGTTCTGACAGTCTTCCACTGCTTGGCTGAGGCCCACCCACATTATGGAGGGCCATCTGCCTTGCCTGTGTGAAGCTAACTGATTTGAATGTATTCTCATTCATGAAACATCCTCACAGAAACATCAGAACAATGGCCGAATGCATACCTGAACACTATGGCTTGGCTGATTGAGGCATAAACTCCTCATTCTGTTTTGAGAGGGCAGTGGTGAGGTGCTAGCAGTGTGAAAGCCCCTCATGTCGAGGCATGGAGGCATGAAATTTGCAACAGCCCCTGTGAGTGCCAGCACTGGGAGCTTGCCCATGCTGGAGCCTGGCAGTGGCCTTGTTCTCTGACAGCTGCGTGATATGTCACTCAGGCCAACAGGATGTTCTGAACTGTTGGGGTCCATGGTGACAAGTTCCTTTCTCAACTGTCTCGTGATCCTAGCATGGGTTTCTTACACCTGCCGACGTGGCAGACATTAAGCCATGATCTAGCATTTCACTGCAGCATGGAGAGGAAGGCCAGGTACATAGGGCTCCGTGCACAGGCTACCATGCTGCAGACGTGGGTCCCATCCTGGCCTCCTCCTCTACATAGAGCTGGCTTGCTGGGAACCAAGGCCTCCACACCTCTGTCTGGATCCATATTTGAATTGCTGAGACACGAGAGATGCTTTTGTTATAAAGGATGACCTCAGACATGCCAAGTAAGGAAATGACGCTAGAAGAAAGTGTAGAACACTGAGTCCTCTCAGCATACTACCCCACCCCCAGTACCTGTGCTCTTCCCATCCAAAGCTCCTGGAATCGCTCTTCCAGGAGTTATATGTGGGTCAATAGTAAGTATGTGGTTAAAATACTGTTATGGTGATAACCCCGGGTCTTACCCCTTGCTTCCTTGGAGCTGAGGAGTCATGGAGTTGGAGTCCCACTCTCTTGCCTATTTTGATCTCTCCTGAATGAGCCCTGTTCCGGGGCCACCTTGTGCTAGCCATCCTTGCCTCTCTCTGTCATACAGAAGAGATGTGGGTGAGTCACAGGGCACAAAGATAGAGGATCTATTGCCTGTCTTATCTCAAGAGCCATGAGGGCACCCTGGGCCAGCGGGCAGGCCAGCCTGAACACTCCGCAGGGATGGCTCAGACTGGACACAGGTTTCGTGAGGTCCACGGCAAGGAAGGAGTCAATGTCCTTCTGACTCTTGAGTGGAGCTGGCTTGGGGTTATTGCTCTGCACCCCATTATTTCTGGGGTGGCATGCAGACATAAAAGGGAAGTTCTGTTCTCATAGGCAGCTCCTGGTAGGACTCCCATATCCACCAGCACCAGATATGTTTTGGCTTTCTCTCTCCGTCTCTCAGCTGGTTCACTCTTCCTTGGTGCTGTCGATACATATGGCAGAAGTATTCTTTCATCTGGCAATTGTGGGCTTCCTAGGAATGGAATCGCATCTCTGTCTCAGGCCCAAGGAGCAACTTCTCCTGAGAAGAGACAGGCACAACTATTTTTAGACACTACTGCAGCCCCTAAGCCCTCCACTTGGGAGAAAGGAGGTGCCGTGCTCAGGATGCAGGGCACCAGCCACTATGCACTAGGGTAAGGAGGCCCCAAGACCCAGAACACAGACCACCAGCTGCCTTCCAGATGGGACCTTCTGCCTACATTCCTTTCTGGCATCTGCTTGTGGCTTACTTTCTGGCACTTGATTTTTCCCTGTTTGGGAGTAGTGGCCCTGTTTTGTTTCCATGTTTCTGCCTGTGTTTGATTCCAATGAACACAGAGAAGCCAAGGATGAATGGATGGATGGTAGCACCCCCTGAAGCCTTCTGGCATCGTGTCCTCTGTACCACAAGTTGTCACAGTCAGTTCCAACCCCACACTGCATACCATGTGCAACCAAAAACAGTGATGGCAAACAGGATGTCACCTGTGGGTGGGGGAAAAGGGAGGCCCCCCCTGCCTAAAATAGTCAACACAGATGCACTACTCCCATTGTAGATGTGTCTTCAAGTTACCCATCCTCCCTGCTCTGTGTGTGTGTGTGTGTGTGTGTGTGTGTGTGTGTGTGTGTGTGTGTGTGTGTGTATGCGCGCACACTTGCGCATGTGTGCTTGTGCATGCACATACACAAATATGTTCTTGCATGTATGTGTATGTGTGTGTCCATTTGTTTTTTGTGTGTGCACAAATGCACAGTTGTACATGTGGACAACAGCATGGAGGTCAGAAGGTTTGAATGTGGGTGTCTTCTTCAATGACCCTCTTATATATTGAGAGATGCCTTTCCCTGGGGCCCGAAGCTTGCAGATTTGCTGAGAAGGCTAGCAAGCCTTTGGGATCTGCCTGTTTTCACTTCCCCGGGACTGAGATTACAGGTGCATACTACCAGATTTCTATGTGGGTGCTGGGGATCCAGATTGAGGTGCCTTTCAGTGTGTGTGGCAAGCACTTCACTGACTGAGCCGCCTCCTCAGTCTCTATTTTCAGTGTTTTAAAGCATATGTATTAGTGTACATGTGTAAAAGCATTGGTGTAAGTCTTTTAAAGGCATCTTAAAGTATATTCGTGTTCACATGCTTGTGTTTGAACAGGTTTTACACCCAGAGCAGGTGACATTATTACTCTTACACAGTTCAAGACATGCCCAGCAACATGCCTTGGAAACGCCCCAACACTTGGTTGTGCTTTCAGGATGAGTTGCCTTCCAGGGAATGTGTGTCTTCTCTAGTCACCAGCCTTTAGCACCAGGTGTGCTAAATTCTGTGAGCCACTTAACCTCTCCCTGTGCTCAGAATGGCAGAAAAGAAACACCTTGATTCAGAGACCCCACTGCCCACACTGGGCCAGTGCTTTAAGAGCCTGCATGGTGCACATGGCCTGCCACAGTCTTCTCCACGCTCTGTGAAGATCTGCTTCCTGGATCATCAACATGTTCCCCAGCAGTAGGGACTACATGCATGGAAGCTGTTATTCCCACAATGCATTACTGGGGCTCAGCTTCTCAGATGCCCCTCCCTAACCCCTGCAATAGGTGACATCAGGAGCAGCTGCAATCCCACTGAGTTGGGCAGAGGGCCATGGTCTTTGAGATATCTCTTGTGTAACCAGGAGTCCCTTATACAGGGCCCATGCCAGCTTTTAGACAGATCCGTGCATGTTGTTGCAGTGCTGGTGGTGGTCTGTGTACGTAGCCTTGTGGGTCTAGATTTGCAGTGGTCAGGGACAACAAAGAGATGAGCCTTCCCTACTTAGCCTTATAAAAAGTCCTCTGTTCGGCGCTACGCTCTTGCCCAGCCTGCCCTGGCACCACGTGGAATACTCCAAGTAGATGTCTGTCTATGCTCCTGGGCTCTGCTTCTATTGCTTCCGCTCACCGTACGGTTGACCTTGGGTCAGGGCTGGTGGGCTGGTCCTTTGTTGTTTCTGATCCTTGCTGTGAGTCTGTGAGTTATAAGAATCCCTTGGCAAATTGTTTGTTTAGCTTTGTCAACAGCCTAAGGGTAGTCTCTCTTTTCTCTCTTCTAATTCCCCCCAAGGAGGAGAACATGGGCAAGGTTGAGGGCCCTAGAGAGGCTGGAGATCCCTCTGGGAGGGATGAATAGGAAAAACATTCACTTGGAGTGAACGAGCTATCTGGACTTGGCTTAGAGTAGTGGTTCTTAGCTTGTGGGTTGTGACTCCTGGGGTCACATATAAGATATTCTGCATCTTAGATATTTACATTATGATTTATAGCAGTAGCAAAATTATAGGTATGAAGTAGCAACAGAATAATTTTATGGTTAAGGTCGCCACAACATGAAGATCTGTATTAAAGAGCAGTAAACATTAGGAAGGTCAAGAATTGCTGGTTTATAGGATGTTTTCCTATTAGTCTATGAGGTCACGATGATGTTGGTCATGGGTGAGATGATCGTGACAGTGATTATGATTGTGGTGGTGATAACAGTAGTGGTGATGATGTTGCTGCTGATCATAGTGATAGTAATGATATTGATGCTGCTGCTGCTGCTGCTGCTAATAATCATGGTGATGATTTTGCTGTTGGTGATGGCAGGGGTAATGATGATGCTCATGATGCTTATGGTGATGGTGATTACAGCGGTGGTGCTGATGGCGATGAAAATGGTGTTGGTGGTTATATTGATAGTGATTGCGGTGGTTTCCATGTTGGTAATGATAGTAGTGGTGATTGTAATAGTGACGATGGTTGTCATCACGATGGTCATCATGATGGTGATAGGATAGTATGGGTGATGGTGGTGATGATGGAAATGATAATATAGGTGACAGTGGTGATGACGGTAACAATCATGATGGTGATGGCAATGGTAGTGCTAATATAGGTGATGGTGGTGGTAATCATGATGCCGGTGGCAGTGCTGGTGATGGGTACGATAGTATAGGTGGTGGTTGTGATGGTGGTGAAACTCCTGATGATAACGGTGATGGTGGTGATAGAGTAGGCAATGGTGACGATGATTATCATGATGCTGGTGGCGGTGTCGATGACAATGATACCGATGCTAATGGTATTGTGGGTGATGGTGCTATGATGGTGTTGGTGGAGATAATTATGGAGATATGGGAGGGGTGAGGAGTTTGTTTTAATCTAGTGTACCCATCATCTCCTCTGTTCCTAAGAACATTGCTAGGCAGAGGCAGGCATTTTACCTATGAGACATTTGAGGCTCGAGAGCTAATATTTCTTTCCCCATGTGCAAAGCCAGGAGGTGGAACTTGAGCACGGCTAGTTCCAAAATCAGGCTCCTGCCTTTCTCACCCCAAACCACACAGGGCTAGGTGATCAGGTAACTGGAGGGTCACCAGCATGCCCAGGTTGCTATCTGGGGGAGGAGGGTAGAGGTGGTGCTAATTTGGGGATGTAAGTATTCATAAGGTTAGACTCTTGGAGCCCAGGGTGCAGGAAGGGTTCTCTGTTCACAGTTCTCCACAGCATGGAGGGAAGTCCTTTCTCCCTGGTGGAACACGAGTTTTGCATACGTAGGGCAGGGGAGTGGTGGTGGAAGGCGTGGGCAGGAACAACATGATGACTCAGCCCAGCCAGCCTGGTGAGTCAGCCCAAGGTCAGATCTTAAGGACTCTTGGTTCTTGTGTGATAGCAGGTGTGCCCTCCTTGGGGACCACCTTGAGTGTCAGCTTCAAGGGTTCTTCCCTGTTCTACCTTCATGATGGCACTGGAGCCCCACAGACCAAAACCTTTGAAAAACATTAGGAACCCCCCAACTTGAGAACTATCTCACTGGGGTAAAGACAGATGCCTTGGAAAGGACAGTGGGAGATTAGGTTCGTTCCAGGTGCAGTTTGAATCCATCTCAGGGTTCATCCAGGAAGATACACCGTGTACCTAGGACATAGCTGGTGTGTTAGGGACTTGAAGCATGTGCTTTCTCTCAGCAGGAAGTGGTGGTCCAGCACCTCTCTGAGTGTGTGGGCACATATTCATATCAAGGCATATCAGAAAGAGACGCTGGGTGTGTGCCACGAAGCTCACAGCAGCTGCTAGGATGGTGGGATTGTGGTCTACTTTATTCACTCTCTTCTTTGAGGCTCTTCTTTGTGTACAGAGCTGAAGTTGGCTATCAGGCATGGCAGTACACTGTAAAGAGGCACACTGGCTTTTGCTCTTTACGATAGAGCCAGCTCTCCCCTCACCAGGAGTAGTGACAGTCATGTCATAACCATTCCGGTTCCCTCAGCCCAGCCCTTGTGAGTGGGATGAACACAGTGGAGCCCACAGCTGTAGAGTATGGAGACATGCAATGCTGCGGTCATTGCTTGAGAGTGTCCTCAGTGCCATGGGGTGGATGCATCCCAGCCTCTGAATCATGAGGAGAAAGCTGGATCCTCATCTTGTGTGGTCCTTTGTCTGGCCCTAGAGGTGAGGTTGGTTCTGCCCTATCACTGAAAGACAGATGCAACATGGTCCTCAGCCTACAGAAGGTCACCGGGGTCCAGGTTGCGTGTACTTCTGTGTGGCCCATAGGCTGTAGTCAGTGCATCAAAAGAAAAGAAAACGTCAGTTCTTAGTAACAAAAGTAATAATAAAACTCCTGTGTCTCAGTTGCACCCCTCTCTGACCATCCCAGACATCCCAGGGAGGGAAAGCCCGTCCTTAGGCTGGGCCCTGGGAAGAGTATTCCCAAGGCTCCAAGGGACCTGGGGTGGGCAGGTCATGGAAGGACTTGCCACACCTGGGCAATTCACAGCTGGGGCCTAGGGGCAGCCCTAGCATTGCAGCGAACGGTGCAAATTGTTTCCAGCAGGTAGAAGGTCCTGCTCAGCCCTGTTCAGGGGCTTGTAGGACCTACATCATCTTCAAGCACTCTTGCCTACCATCATAGCTGACCTTTTCCACCCCCTGCTCTAAAGTCAATAAATGTCACAATGACTTTGAAAAAAAAAAAATCAGAAACTTCTCAGCATTGTTTCGAGGGGGGACGTCATAGGCACCCTGCCTCTTCCTTCCATTCTTTCTCTGAGTATTTGTGAAGTTGAATGCTGTCCTAAAATACAGTTCTACAGTCGCCTTTCCCTACTAATCAGTACAAAAAAAGCAGTTAAATCATTCCCCCACGAGTCTCCCTAAGAAGGCCTATTTATGCCCCTCTTATACAGCAAGGCTGACTGATGCCCCTTCCTGTGACTACACTGGTTACTGGCTGTACCGTGGCCCATTTGGAAGGAGCTCTGTTCAGGTTTCTTTCTAGCTTTTGGTGGCTCTAGATGTCTCCTCCATTCACACAAAGCTGTCTTTTCTGTGTTGCTGGGTTCCATGTAAGTGGTACTAGATTAAGTATCTCCTAACTTGACCACATTCAGGCAACTGCTGTATTTGGGCATCAGTATATAAATTAGTGGAGGGTGAGAATGGTCCAACCCATGCACTGAGGCGGGGGGTGGGGGGGTGGGGTGAGGAAATTTCTGGATGAGGGTGGAGCATCACAGGTTAGACTTGGAAGTCAACTGAGTCTAAACAGGGAAGCCTGCCTGGGACTATGGTTGGTGGCTACATGGGACTCCCAACTCTTCCTGAGAGTAAGGCCCCTCTGGAGACCCTGAAGACAAAGCTAGAGGCTTCCTCTGCAGCAGCACACCCATCGCTACCCTCAGTTACGTGTGTGTGTGTGTCTTTATGGAGCTCATGACCTCACCTACTGCCAGAGTTCATTGCTGAATGCATGTCAGCCCATTCTCACAGCACATCTATGTATGAATAAGTGCAGATGAGGGTGAACCTCCAGGTAATCAAACTAGCACCTGCCAAGGTCAAGGTCAGTCAGGTCTACAGGAGGGACTGGGATTGTCCATACAGGGTAACTTGGGTCTTAGTGGAAAGAGTGACTTTGCAAATGGGGTCCACTCTCAGCGTAAGTCCTGCCTGCTGGCAGCTTTCACCAGCAAGTGCTTTGTGGAGATGGCAGGGGAAGGAATGAGGAAAACTTCCCAGCATGCAACTGCACTTCCCATCCCGGCTGGGAAGGCAGGGCGGGGCTCAGCTCTTAGATCCTGCACTTTGGGGTTTTCCATGTCCATGAATGAAGCTCTGCTAACTGCTGCCAGCCAGGCCCTAGCATGGTTTCTCCGGTTCTTTCTCCTTTGTGTTGGCACACTGTGCTGTGGTACACCTCTCACAGTCAGCTTTTTCCCTGTTGTTGCTTATCAGAATCTGCTCATTCAGTATAGTGAGTAGATAGCGCTCAGCTCAGGTTCTGGAATTCTCTCCTTTTTTTTTTGCCTTGGAATTTGTTTTTGGGAATCTGTGATGATATGCCCAGCTGGATAGGGTTTCTAGTGGGCACTGCCCTGGTCTTGTGGGTCAGAGATCCCCTACACAGTTATCTTCCTCCTCCTTTTTCACTATGGTTCATAGAAGGCTGTGCTGTGGCCTACCCCTATCTTGTGTTCCCCAAGACTGTCAGAGATACTGTCTGTGCAGCAGTGTCCTGATTGTATCAATGTGGGACAGACCTCTTGGGTTTCCTGGTAGAGCGTTTTGGGAGCCCTCTTCACTCTTCCCCTCTCTTTTCTCACCCTCCCTTCTTCTGACTCACTCTACAGTAAACCATCTGCAAGAGTCTTCCATGGGTGGACGCATTCCAGGCATTAGTTACATTACAAGTGGGAAGTTCCTCGCCCTAGAACAAGGCAGAGTAGCTGCCTCTATGTGGGAGCTGGTGAGTGAAAGAGTCTACCCTGTGATGGAGCAGGGCAGAGGGGATGGGGATACCTAAGACCCAAACAGTGCCTAGCTTGAAGCTTGCTTCTGAAATGGGTTGTCTCTGGGAGACAATGAGCCATGGGCCTCGGTCATCAGCTTGTTCTGCCCAGGAGCCCTGGGGCTCTGAGTCAGTGTACAGTGTCCCCTGCCCAGTGACTCACTCTGGTGAAGTTGATCACATGCGTTACACTGCCCAGCACAGAACAGTAATTACAGCTGTGTGAGTCAGAGCAAGGCTGTGGACCCGAGGCAGGCTGTGGTCAGCGGGTCACCACCTCCTGCCACTGTGGGGGATGCATCCCCAAAGCCCTGATGGAAGAGGTCACCCTTGATGGGAGTAGATGGGACTGTGCCTCTTCTGTGTGCCTGCTGTGGTTAGAACGGCTCATGGAAGGCAGGGGAACTGGGAGCCACAGAGGGTAACAAGCCTATCACAGCTAAGTGAACGCAAGGCACTTGCGATGGGCCTACCCATCATGCCTTTACAGAGCAGGGCGTGAGGATGTCCCAGATACAGGCATCTCTGGGCTGTTTCCAGACTTGTTCCTGTTCAAGGCTTCTTGAGATTCCAGGCCAAGATCTGTGCCTCTTGAACCCCTTCTGGCCCACCATAAGCTCTGATGTTTTGTTGTCCACTGCATAGGTATGCTGTAGGTCTGGGGTTGTGAAAGCTTCCTTTATCCATAGCTCATGTTCCTTCCTGTTGAGGGTCTTTTCCAGAACCCACAAAGATCTTGCGTGGGAGAAAGCCTGCCATGCTGTCTTTGTTCTGAATCAGGGTTACAGACCCCTCAGCCTTTGCTGAGGCATCAGCAGAGTTGTCCTTGGGGGGGGGGGTGGCTGTGGAACCCTTGATTACAGGTGTGAAAGGCAGCGTGCAAACTTAGTTCAGGGGCCCAGCTTTGTGGGTAAGGTCAAGACTCACAGGTTGTAAAAGGGCAGGCCTGGCCTGACTTCCCCTGACCCGCCCCCTACCCTCTGCTGTGTGAGGTCTTATCTGACCTTTCTCACTGGGGTTCACTATGGTCTGCCCACACTGCCTTCTCTGGATGCCCTGACACTTAGCCCAGCTATGCTTTGAGGTCACCTATTCCTGCTGTACCTCCTTCCAGTGGCTATAGCCTGTTGGGCGTAGAGAGCAGGCCTCTGTACATAGGATGTAAGACACGTGGAGGGGGCCTCTTGTGCATGTGACACAGTACATGTGCATTGAACCACTGGCCACAGGACATTGGAGTGCTCTGTGTACGAGCTTGCTAATGGATGGAGTGGCCTCTACAGCCCTTGCTGCTTGCAGGCTTTCGGATGTGAGGAATGGTCATATTCTTGAAGTCTTCTTTCTAGCAACTTAGCCCAAGGGTGACAAGGGGGCTCCCTGTACAGATCCAGAGAGGAGTGGGAAGGGAAGAATCAGGCTGTCACACAGGTTGGCCTACCCAATAGAAAAGCCTCACGGTGACTGAGTGAGGACCATGTACAAGAGGAAGTGGGTGGCAGCACCAGAGTCTCCTCTGAGAAACATTTTCCCAGGACCATCAGGTCCTGCATAGTTCATGAGGCTTGGATCCTCAAGAGCCGCTGTGGTTTACGGACGAGGGGCCTAATGCTCTTGGCTGCTAAACTAACGACAAGTGGGGTGGCTAGTCATCAAAAGCCGTTCTGGAGTCCAGGCCACCTGTTTGTGGCTTCACATTTCTCTGTGCCTCCGTTTCCCAACGTAAAGGAAATAGAATGTTTTCTCCTGCACACAGCAAATGTTGGGTTGTGGTGGATGCTGGGGCAGCCCTGAGAACTCTGGCATCCAGCTTTCCATCATTTGCTGGAGCCTCCCAGGCTTTCAGTGGTCTCTCTGTTAGCAACACCTAGCCCTGTGGAATGGGACTTAAATCCTTGGGTCCATTGTAAGGACTGTTCAGCAACTGGTCCTGGAAAACAGAAGGTTTGAACATCCTTAGTACTTTGCCAGTTCTGTTCCCATTGTGTAACTCTAGGTCTTTTCTAGGTAACCACATTTGACACTGATCCAAATGGTCAGGCAATTTTGGGGGGATGGGGGAAGGGGACCATTTAGAAGCTGTCTATGCTGGTGGCCAGGGTGAGGTGATGCCAGGAGGTGGCCCCCTGCCTTGTGGAAGAGGCTGCTTTCTCCCTCCTGCTGTGGAGGCCAGGCCAGCTGAGCAGCGTCAGGCATCTGTTTGCCCCTTGCGTTAACGATTTGTAATCTTTATGGGAACAAATCCCTGGGCCAAAAACAGGCTTGACTTACAGTGCACTCTCACATGAGCATATTGTTGCTTATTTGCATCTTAATGTGTAATCAAAAGCAAAGAGTATAAAATTCACGGCAGGCCAATCATGTTTTACAGTCCGTGTAAATCTTGGGAAACTTGAAGGGGATTAAATCGCACACTGCCTTCCAGCCAGCACTGTTGGTTGCAGTGTGTGCCTGGTTCACAGGATGTCACCTGTAGCTTTGCCATTAGCCAGGTCCCAAGCATGGGCAGTGCCTTTCCAGTCTACTTGAGCAACAGGCTCTTGGTACAGATCTCAGAGTGCTGTCATGCAACAGGCAGGTATCATCATATGCCCTGTGTCTACCATGCCCCTGTCTCTGGGTCCCTGCTGTCTGCACCCCTGACTGACGGACCCCTGCCTCTCTCCTTTGCCTGCCCTGAGAGCTTCTCCTGGACACAGCATCTCATGTTGTTCCCAGGTCCACAGGCCCCTTGACCTATGCACTCCAAGATTTGGGAGTGCGTTGTTAGCTCTTGTAGCCAAGTCAGTGGACAAAGGATGGCTACAGTGAGCTCAAAGTGAGATAGTGGCCTTATGCAGCCAGATCCATCACTCCTCCCTAGCTTCCCACCATGAACATCGTTCTAAAATTATTTTTGAGAATTTCATACATGAATACTTTATTTCTACCTCTTCCTCTCTCCTGAAATCCTCACATTTCCCCCATTCCCTCTCAAATTCATGACCTCTTCATTTAGTATTGTTACGCACAGACACATATATATGTATATATATATATATTTATACATACATACATACATACATACACACACATACACACACACCCCACCCCACCCCCCACCCCCACACACACAACCCACTGAGCCCATTTAGTTTTGTTCATATGTGTATGTGTTTAGGGCTGATTGCTTATCCCCGGAGAAAACTGATTCCTCTCTCCTAGCAGCCATTACTTGGCTACACTCTTCATCTACCGCTGGGTCTTATGAGATTTCTCGCGTCCACACTGTCATGCTAAGGTGTATTGTCACTGTGCAGGTCTTGTTTTGGCAACCATACTGTTAAGACTGCATTGGTGGAACTTCCCTGTCATATATTGAAGACACTGTCTTATGACCTAGTTCCAGGTCTCTGGTTCTTACATCTTTTCCTCCACACGAAGAAATTCTTGTGAGAGCACAGCCACGGAGGAAGGGAGAAAGTAGCCCTTTCTGATGTGCATCTTGTTGGGCTCACGGAGGAGCTCCACTCACTTTAAACCATTGCTGGGCTTGCTTCCTTTCAACACAATGACACAGGCCTTGATATACATGTGTGCACTTATACATGTCGACATGCAATTACACATTCTCCATAGATGGCCAATATTGAAGAGACCGACTGGCCCTCCATTTGCTGGAGAACTTGTTTCCAAAACTGAGTGTCTCCAATGCCATCTACTGAGTCCCACATAAAACAGAGGACTCCAGGCCAGAGGAGCAGTCAGTCGCCTCAGGTCCCTCAGCCATGCCAAGGGAAATCTGGCAAGACAGAAGCGAGAGCATGGATCTGGACACCAGGCTTCCTCTGCATCCGCGTTTCATGAGATCACTCACTCACTGCTATGCTTTAGGTCAACATACCTGAGACCCCACATGCTCCGTGTGCCCTCCAGCAACCCGGGGCTGGGCTGTCTTTGTCTTTTAGCCAACAAGTACTGAGTAAGCTAGTGTTGTTCACTCGAGCCCTCTGTGCCTGAGGATGCACACAGCGTGTGGGATGTGGCAGATGTGATGGTTACCACAGCAGCCATAGTCCCCTGTGACTTCATGGGGAATGAAGGCATTGTACATGGATAGATCCCTAGTGTATGAGGGCCTCATGAAGAAATCACACATTACCTATGGGTGGGGCCCTGTGAGTGAAGATACGTGGATGCCTGCCTAACTTGGGGGAATCACAGAATTTTAAATATCTGCCTTACGGCTAACAAGCAAAAGCACCAATGCAATTCTGGGAAGTTTATATTAAAAACCATGTGTCTCCTAGATGCCCCTGCAGTTGAAAGCCCGATGGCACCTCAGGCCAGGCTATAGTGTGTGGGGTGGGCAGGTGTGTGTGTGTGTGTGTGTGTGTGTGTGTGTGTGTGTGTGTGCGCGCGCGCGCTTCTCCAAATGACACAGATGCCAGGAGGAAGACAAAGATGGTGCTTAGAGCATGGAGTTGACAAGTCTATACACTGTACCCTGCTGGTGATGGCACACAAGGAAATCGCTAGGTAGGAAGAGGATAGAATGGCATGCCTGCCTGCAAGAGCTCCTGCAGATGCTGATGATGGTGTCTGCCTCTGCTTATCACAGCTGACCCTGGGCTATACTTCGTTGGCCTTGCTGACCTCATGAGTGGCTTCCATGGCTGTCTCTGAAGGCACCTGTGTCACTTTCTGATTTCACTCAGTGCAGTTATAAATGAATCCTGTTAGTCATGCAGTGATATGCCTTCAGTTTATAAGGACAGTCCCCCCAGCTGCTCCTGGGACCCTTTGCTCCCACAGGACACTTTATGAGACTTCTGGGATTCGCTCTTGTGCTCTGTGCAGGAACTTCAAGGACATAGTCAGACATGCCTCAGTACTGCAATGCCCGTTCGTCATTTGGAACCCTAGAGACAGGCTTGGGACAGGGGGACAGGTATCTGTGAATCACTGGGATCACTGGGCACTGAGGGTTGAAGCAGATCAAGAGTCTACCTAGAAGGAGCGTCCTGTTGTCTGGGGCATCAGGCAGAGCAAGAAGTGAGGGCTGCTGGCCCTTGTCAGAAAGATCAGTACTGTCATTATGATTTTTTTTTTTTAATGTACCCTTGCAGTGGTCTGTGATGAACATCTCTGTTTCCTTTCCTGTTGGTGTGATAGACTACCCTGACAAAAGCAACTTGATGGAAAAAGGGCTTATTTGGGCTCACAGTTCCAGAGGGTTGCAGTCTACCACAGCGAGAAAGGCATTGCAGTAGGCAGGGAAGGTGTGGGCACAGCAGGGTCAAGGGGCTGGGTGGTCACAACATCTGCACCCAGGAAGCAGTGTGCACACTTCCTCTTTAAACTCCTGTAAGTCAAGCCTGGTTTTGGTCTTTTGAAACAGTGCAGTAGCTAGAGACCAAGTATTCAAGCACGCCATCCTGTGGGTGACATTTACACACACAGACCACAGGAACAGTTTTCACGAATGCCTGTTCATTGTGTAACGTTCCCTTGGTGTTCTACATTGTCCATGGGTGCTTAGGATGCTCGTGTTGCCAGGCGATCTGGGGAAGGCCTCTGCAGACAGAGGGCTTGTGTGGCACAGGTGCTGGTGTTACAGAGCCGAGGAGGTGTATGTGTCCTGGTAGAGCTTTTCCTCCTTTCCAGCTAAGTGTTCAGGGACTGATGGAAGCACACCCAAAATAGGCCTGCATGTAGAGCTCCATACAGATCAGAAGAAACTCTTAGGGGCTCTTGCGGGCACCAAGCAGGAGGGGAACACCTTGTTTGGGGGGAAGCATCCATAGATGTCTGATATCCCTGGACACCCACATCTCTTCTTCATGTCTAGTTACGTGGCTGTTTACTTGGGCAAGAAACAAAAAGTTATAATCTTCTAGAAGTGTTGATTGCTATGGTCACTTTGTGTGGTTCTTCCTGTAGATCCAGGGTATGGTGAGCCAAGTTATCCATTGCCCTGAATAATAAGCCTACATCCTGATCTGTGGATGTGGCCTTACCTAGTGTTAGGGACTTTGCAGAGTGGTTTTTGGTAGGGGAGTTATATGGGATCCTTTTCAAAAGGAGGCAGGAAGGTCCCAGGAGAAAAAGGCAGGACAGATGCAAGGCAGGAGTTGAGTGAGGAAGCAGCAGCCCTTGGTGTCTCTCAGAGTTAGGAAAAGCAGGATGCAGATATTACCTGGACCTTCCTGAAGGAGCCAGACCCAACACCTTGGCTTAAGTTTGTAGAAGCTCATTTCTGATTCAGCAACTTCAGATCTGTGAGGGAGGATCTGTCCTTCATGCTCCCTCCCACAGGCCCCATCTGTGTAGCTATAGGAAGTGCACACACTATGGAGAGGGGGCTTCCGTAAGTCTCTCACAGGTTCTTCCAGTCCAGCGACCTGTCACTGTCACCGTCATGCTGACCCAGTGACTGGCAAGCCAAGAACAAAAGCTCAGTGTGAGGCAAGCTGCCCACAGGACATCTACTATAGCTGTGGCTCGTGAGGCTGTTTCATGGGAGCCTGGGGACGCAGAGTTGACTTGTCTAGGAGTATTCATCAGGGTGCCTTCAGGTTCTGCCTGAGTTCAGTGTCTCCTCCATTCCACAACATGCTTGGAGGCACAGGTCCCCATTGGTCCATTGCATCCTTATATGTGCTCCCTGGTGAGCAGCTTCTGTAGGCCCTGCATCATCCATATTAAGAGCCTTCCCTAGTGCTGTGACCTATACCTACTTCTCAGATAGGCCATCAGTGTCAGGGCAGCTGGCAAACAGCCGACCCAACATGTGAAGAGTATATTATTGCCTAGTGAGCCACCAGGTTGTGTGCAAAGGGAAGTAATGCTGGACACACTGGCTTGTACCTCAAGAGAGGTGCTCTATACGTTCGTTCAGGGCTGTGGGCACAGCAGGCCTGGTGTGTTCGTCCATGGAAGGTAGAGGATAACTATGGTCTCTAGATGCCTCTCTGTTGCATTCTTGTCCCCTATTCAGGCCTTCCATGGCAGGGCCATCTTCACAGGATCAAAATACAGCAGTGCGGGCAGACACCATATATGCTCACACATCCTATTCAAGATGCCACAATTACCTTTGAGGAATGGATGAGCTCGAAGCAGGCTGTTTACACAGTTTTGAAACAAGAGACCTCGTAAATACTTTATTGGAACGAGCTAAGGATTTAGTTGCTCATAAAGTTGGCCTGGAGAGCTCTGCCGGGCGTCAAGTAATGGGCTGGCTTAATGTCCGTCATTCCTAATCAGGCAGCTTGACACCCTCATGGGGACTTGGAGGCCCTTGTAGCAGAGTGTGGAAGGATTCTTGCTGCTTGGCAGGGTGTCTCACAGTTCCTCTGGCCACCAGGGAACAAGCAGATGGCTAGTGTAGGGCATTGGGTGGCTAAAAGGGGGCCTCTGATTATCTCTATGTCATTGGCTTTTTCTCCCATTACCACCCCCACCCCACCCCAGCAGCCTGCAATGACTAGCCATGGATAAAAGTATCAGCTGTTTGTTAATTTTTAAGAGCACGGTCTTTTCTGAGTCAAGAGTGTTGCCTCTTCTTTTTATAGAGGTAGCCGGGGATCGCCAGCGATGCCAATGGTTCTGCATCCAGAACTACCATCTTGGCCATGAAGGTGATGTAAGGGGATGTTTAGCGCCTGTGGGAAGGAGACGAGGCAACCCCCAGGCTTGAGGCCCTGGCCAGGTAGGCTGATCAGGAGGAAAAAAGGCATGGTCTCTGCTTCTGTCCCTTCCTATCTCCAGGTCACACCTGCCTTTGCTGTCATTTGCACAGATATTTCTTCTCTGTGGCACCTGTCCCCAGGCGACATGCAGCAGTGTGGATTTTGGCCTGTACCCTTACATGCCTCAGTCATCACTGGAGCCAAAAATGGGGTCCAAGGATCTAGAACTTTGTGTCTAGATGGATCCATACCAGCCCTCCAGGCTCCACAGCACATATGTAACTGGTCTCTAAGACATCCCTTCTACCTCCAGTTGACCTGAAACTCCACTCTCTGCTCCCTTGCTGGCTACTGCAGGGACTCCCAGTCCCCAGCTTCTTCCTAGGAGATGAACTGCGTGCTGGGTAGGAGGTGGTATGCCTCCTGTGGGTTGTTGGTGCCTGTGAGCATTCCAGTCTAGGCCTTGGGAGCCTAGTAATTGGGAGTGCTAGTCAAGAACTTAGAAGGAGTGAAGTATTTGGGCCAAAATACAATTACCCCTTTATCCAGCAGCCTCTGCCTTGGCTGGCTGGGAAGTGGCCTCTGCTGAGGATCAGCCATCTAGGAAGCACCTGAAGTTTAGCTATGCCCCTGGCCAGTGGGGAGCAGGATAGTTTTTCTTTTTCCTCTTTTGACTGGTGGGTGTTCCTGGGCTGTGAGCAGCAGGCAGTGATGAGAAACATTTCTGTGTCTTCACCGGTCCATTAGTATACTGCCCATCTCTTCTACTCACACTCCTGGCGATGCCCAGGTTTGAGTTTGTGTCTACCTTTGTTGATCTGTCTGGTGACCCCACATGTTCTCCTGTGTTCCACAGCCCACAGAATCTTCTCTACACCACCCCAGGCTCCAGACCCTCATCTGCATCCCCAGCCTCATCCCTGTGAACCCCTCATCATCATAGCTCTGTCTTGCCTGGAGCTTTCCTTTCCTTCCCACATGTATGCAAATCAATGCACATATTTTGACTTCATTATCTCAAAATGGCCCAGTTTGGAGTTGGACTTCTCTGATCCTCATGGGATCTGGAAGGTGGTTTGTAATCAGTTAGTTCTGCAGCAGCCGCCTCCTCAGAGAAGGAAGGGAACACTTTCTCTTATTCTCCTGTTTTTTTTTTTTTTTTTCCTGAGAACAATTTAATTTGATCTCCAAATGTGAGTTGCAAAGTCTGTGCTTACTTTCTGCTGAGTGTTCTCAGCTCCATCGTGTGTCCCAAAGCTTGCAAGGGATGCTGGCTTAGTCTCTAGGGGCAAGCCACTGTCACATGGGTGTCTTGGGTCCTGCAGGGATGGAATCCTGTTCCCACATATGGTTCTTTATTTAGCTTCTATTTTAGAAACACTTACACCATCTTAGGCCCAACTTCAGGAAACATGGAAGCAACTGTGGAATAGCCTCTATGCTTGAGTGCTTGGTGGCCAGCGGTTGCTGTCTGCCCATCTTTCCATCCATAAGCCCAAGCATTCTTTATCTCTGTCTCAAAGTGCCCACCAGCACTCTGAGGATTTTCCTCTTTATCTACTTATCCTTTCCATACACCCACTATATAAATCTATCCATCCATCCATCCATCCATTTTCCGCTGAGTTGTCTACTTACCCAGATATGTTTCCCATTCACAAATTTATATATTCATCCATCCATATTTACTCACCCAGTTTCTTAATCTTTTATTTATCAATCCATTTTTCATCTGTCCATCAACTCACTCATCTACCTATCTATCCATTCATCTTTCCATCCTTCTCTTCGCCTACCCTTACTTTCATCCATCTACCAACCTATTTACTGAACCATCAACCCACCCATCCATCTACTTCCTATCCATCAATCTGTCTCTTATCCACGTATTGGCTACCTATTCACCTATCCATCCATCTACTATCCGTTCACCCTTTTATCCACCCCTCCATCCATTGTCTGCTCACCTATCTGTCCATCCTTCTATTCGCCTACCCACTTCTTCATCCATGCATCCGTCGTCCATGCATCCTTCATCCAAGCATCCTATACTCACCTGTGTTTTCTACGTTCTGTTGATGACAGCTGTTGAGAGCAGTGGTCCCTGAGGTGAGCTGTCACACCCACCTGCGTGATGGGATGACATCCAAACAAAATGCTGGCTTTTAGGATTGGAAACTTCAGAAGCTCCACTTACTATTCTGTTCCATGTCTCACTGATCCAGAAATGAGAAGATTCTTGGCTGCAGAGACTGGCACCTTACACATGAGGTTAAGACCTATACAGCCACCATAGCTGTGTCCTGTCACTTTGTGTTTTAAAAAATATATAGCACTTGTATTTTTTTTTTTACTTTTATTGAATGTCTGATTTACACATCATGCATCAAAATCCCTCTCCTCCCCCCAGTAAAATAAAACAAACAGACAAAAAGTCTTGTCATAAAAGCTGTAGTGTATCACCAGTATAACCTTTTGTCCACATATGTTTACTTTCAAATGTTCATTGCTATGAGTCATGGGTCTGGTTTGAGGCCTACATTATTGTTACTGAATCCTCACTGGGACTGCTGTCAGATATCCTGTTGTTGCTCTGTATCAAGGAGATTCTTAAACTTTGAATCTGCAGATCTGGTCCCTTCATGTGTTCCAGCAGGTCATATATGGGGTAGATGTTGGGATGAGGTCAACTCAGAGCCCTGGATCCTTGTCTTCAGGGTTCTCCCGCTCCTGTGTCCTTAGGGCAGGGCCAGCTCTCCTGTGTCCTCAGGGCAGGGCCTACGCTCCCACTCCCATGTCATTATGGCAGTGCCAGCTGTTATCATGGCAAGACCATTCTCCTGTTCCCCTGTCCTTAGGGCAGGGCTGGCTCACCCACTCCCATGTCTTCAGGGCAGGGCCAAGCACTTGTATTTTTTGTTTTGTTTTACTAGGGGGATTATTTGATTGTCTTGAGTGATTGAAGGTGGGGGAATCTCACAGTGGCCATACACATACTGAAGAGTAAGACAATTTTGTAGTAACTTAGTCCAAGAACCTGGAAACCTCACCGAACACATGATATAGCTTTTAAGGCTGAAAAGCTTCACCCTCCCTGGAGTGTGAAGTTGCTGAGTGTTAGCCCATACCCAAAAGCTGAATAAGCCAGGGTCTGATGTCCACAGCCAATGGTGACACTTGCAGGCCCTTGGCTGGCCCTTCCCTGGTTTCCACTCTTATTCTTCCCAGATCCCCAGTCTATTGGACAGTCTCTTTACCAGCTGTTGATTCACATGCTAGCAGTCCCCGAGAATGTCCTCCCAGACCCATCAGGAACACAGTTTGCTAATGTCTAATCAAGTGGGCATTTGAAATTAAACATCATAGAACTCTTGTTAAAGAAAAACCAAAGGTGGCACTGATCATGACTTTGCAACATGAAAGGCGGGCCTTACCCTAATATAGTGACCAGTGGGGCTTACAGGATGAGAAAGTATCTGGACACTGAGAGGACCCTGGGAGGCTGTCAGGTGGCTGAAGAAGGTCTTTGGTGGACGTCAAGGATATGGGGAGGATGCACAAAATGGGTGTATTCAGCCAGTGTCTGTTGCTAACCTAAGGCTGGGTGTGTAAGCAAAAGGGGCTTTATTCACCCAACATTCTTTAGAGACTGAAAATACAAAGATTGGTGACATCTGGTGAGCCTCGTGGCATTGCATCACAGTGGAAGCAACATGCAATAGATCTTATAATGACGCATAGAACCAGAAAGGGATCGGAGACCTGGTCCACTTCCTCTACATCAACTCACTTTCATGTGCAATAACTGGAGTTTAATGAGAACTGCCTTAGTCCCGTTCGAGGGTGCCTCCCCATGACCTACCCGTCCCCATGAAGGACCTCCACTTTAAAACAACCACATTGGGAGCCACTTCCCAACCCATGACCACTTGTAGATCAGAGCACACCCATCCCGGAGCAGTGGCTCAGTGGGGTGCTGTGCTGACACTGGGCTGGGCATGCTGAGACTGAAGCCTTGCTAAGAAAGTTCCAAGAGCCTACTGAGAGCTTGATGCTGAGAGACTGTGACAGTGGCCATGGCTTGATCATGGCTGTGGCTATCTAGAGCAGTGATTCTCAACCTTCCTAATGCTGCGACCCTTTAATATAGTTCCTCATGTTGTGGTGACCCTTAACCATGAAGTCACTCATCGCTACATCATAACTGTAATCTGGCTTTTGTTATGGATCGCAATGTACATATCGGATATGCAGGGTATTTGATATGTATGCAACCTCTGTGAAAAGGGGTCGCCACCCACAGGTTGAGAATCACTGGCCTAGAGGATAGTTCGTCCATAGGACACTTTTGGAAGCAGACAAGAAAAGTTGGGTAGATAGCACTGTTGGCTCCATCCTGTGACCTGCCTGGCCATCACCAGGCCGAGATTTACAGGGTCTGGGCTGATATGTCTTAATCTGGGCAGTGGACGATTGTCTGTGCTGAAGTTTAGCTGCCTTACTGCAATCCTAGCAGCAGATACCTTTGAGTACCTCTGCACACTCTCTGCTCCATTCTTCGCCGTGCTCATTAACAGAAGGTCTCATCTCCAGACTGCTCCCCCAGTGCCTCCCTAATTACCCCAGCAGAAGGTGAGCCCAGCTCCATGGAGACATGTTCCGGAAGTTATGCGGGGTGGCCAAGGTGAGCTCAGACTGCAGCTGTCACCTTTGACCTTGAAGAAGCTCAGGCAGTACAGGAAAGATTTCTTGTTTTTATTTATTAATGTGTGTATGTATGTATGTATGTATGTATGTATGTATGTATGTATGTATTTTACAGAACCTCCTCCACATCCTGGCAGCCTGTTGCCTAGACCTCCAAAGTCGGCTATAAGCTAGTCATGGGCAGCAACCCACCGGATGTGGGTATGACTGGCTGTGCCTTTTGAGTGGAGATGTCTCAGCCAGGACTCCCAGGGCACAGGAGAAGGGAAATGGGCCGTTTGTTGCTAAGCACATGGCCGATGTGAAATTCTCAGGGCTCAGCGTATTTCCTGGAAAGCCAGAGACAGGTGTGAAGAAGGAATAGGCCAGCGGGCCCGTGCATGCCCCATTTAACTGCATCGGATCCTGGCACAGGCCCCACAAGGCATCCGCTGAGCTCCCCAGCATGTGCGCCACAGAGGCCATCTTCCTTCATGTCTTCGTGGATTTTTCCAATAGAGCTTATTCTTTCTTTGGAAAAGTTTGACATTTATAGAGAAATTGTGGAAGTAGTTCAAAAAGCCCCATGGGCCCCACACTGATTCCCTGGCCAGTAGTCAGCAGTGTGATACCCTGACCTTGGTGTGGCACATTTGTTACCTTGGAAGCAATAGCAGAGTGTCGTAACTTTCTAAGTTCGGAGTTCTCGTTTTTGTGGGTTCTGGTGTGCTTGTGGGTTTGGATCTCACTGAGATCACTACACAGCCTTTCCCCCACCCTGTCCTCTTGGCTCCTAGAAACTGTGAGCCTCCAAGACATCCTGATGGCCGTGACCTTGACAATGAATTGTGAGGTATACTGATCAGAGCTTTGATAAGGTCTCCCCTCGTTAGGCCACATCTAGAGTTCTCCCCCGCAGTTGGACTGGGGTGTTGGGGTTTTGACAGGAAGATGGTTGTCCCCATATTTGGTCGGTCTCCATTGTCAGAATGAGTGATTTGGCTCGACTCCAGGCATGAGACCCTGTTTGCCAGGCTTCTCCACCCCAGGGAGTTGCTCTTTCCTGTTTCGCAGTATGCTCTGTGTGGGGATGTCACCACATACAGTGACAGGGGAGGTGATGCCAGGCTGGTGGGACTGAGTGTCCACAGAGAATGTGGATTTCTACGTGGAAGGCATTATCCCGTCCCTGCGTTGATTGGTTCACTTATGGAGAGCAGTGGGGCATCGTGCATGTCAGATATCTAAGCTGTAAGTCTGTGCTGTTTCCTTCCTTAGCTTTGGCCATTGCAGCTCCTGGGTCCCTTGGCACATTCACCTGCTCGGTCTCCTGAACACCCCTTGACTTTGGGGATAACCAGGTCTCTAGGCTTCTCTTCCACATGTCCTGTCCTCGTCCTACACACAAGGTTCAGGTTCCTTCTTTGTAAAGTGGCCCTGAAACCAATGGGTTAGGATCCCTATGGCTGGTGGAGTCTTTGCCTCTCTGCCCTCTCAGCTGCCACAAGAAGGGGCCCATATCTATACGTGTGTGTGTGTGTGTGTGTGTGTGTGTGTGTGTGTAACTGCCTGTGTCCACATCATGCTCACACTGCCCACTCTGATTCTAACCTGTCACCACCAGGACCATCTTGTCCCTTCCTCTTGCCTATCCGCAACCTCCCACTCCTGTGCAGAAGGCTGCCTCCCACTGCTGCCATTCGTGTATCCAACTGTATCTTCAAGTATGCACACATAGGGGTGTCAGACCCATAGTGTGTCCCCATAGAAACAGCTTCGGGCAAGCTCTCAGTTTGCCCTCAGTCCCGCAGGCTCTTCTGGCTTCCACTGTTTCCTGCTTCACCATGGAGGCGGCTCTGTGCACCACCTGAGTCCTACTGTCCTCCTCAGCTGACTAAGTGACGCAGTCTGGCCACATCCACAGTGCTGTGTGTTCCCATCGCAGTGCTATACCAGAGTCTTATAGTCAGTCCCCATCCACCATGCGATCCACTTCTTCTTCCATCCTTCTGTCCAGCCAGCCTATGAGAACCCCTCATTTTTGGCCTTTCCTGTGGTTGTGTCCTATAAAGAATGTCATACGGTAGACTCTTGTGGTCTGTGGTTTGTCTCCGCTGGCTAGCCTCACTCCTGGCTCCCCTGTGCCCTTTTGTGGGTCTACAGTTCTGCCCCTTTTGCTATTAAACAGTGTTCTTCAGGAGGACTAAGCCTCAGGGCTTTTTGTTTTTGTTTTTGTTTTTGTTTTTGTTTTTGTTTTTGTTTTTGTTTTATGTGCCCTGCCTGAGATCCTTCACCGTGGTTCCAGTGTAGGAAATTATGGGTAAATCTGCTCTAAATGTTTATATGCAGTATGGTGTGTGTGTGTGTGTGTGTGTGTGTGTGTGTGTGTGTGTGTGTGTGTGTGTGTGCGTGTGTGTGCGCGCGCACGCGCGCGCGCATTCACAACTTTCCACATCAATTGGCTAAGTCCCTAGGGGCGTGGTCTTGTCTGGTGGGAGAGTCTCGCTTTGCCAAAGCTGACAACCATCTTCCAAGCGGCTGCTCCATTCCGTGTTCCCAGCAGCTGCGGCCGAGGACTCCTTTGCTCTACGCTCTGGCTGGCATTTGGTATTTGGGGAGGACTTGGAATTTTTCCATTTTCATCAGTCTGTGGTGGTTTGATGTTTCCTGGTGGTTTGTTTGCCACTTGGGGCGAGGTGTCTGTTGCAGTCTTTGTCTGCTGTCTTTGATCTGTCTCTCACCCTGGCATTTGAAAGATTTTTCTCGGGCTGTCTTGGACACACGTCATCATCAGCTTCATGGCTTGTAGATATCATCCCCCTGTCTCAGCTGGTCTTTTCATTCCTCCTTACAGCATCTCTGCTGAGCAGATGTTTCCATGTTAGCAAAGTCTAATTTGTCACATTTTCTTCTTTCAAGGATTTTGAATTTGGTGTTTTATCTAGAAACTTGTCACCAAATCCAATCTTGCATAGATTCTTTTTCTCTCCTGTGTTACTTCTAGATGTTTCACGTTAATGTGTTTTATATTTAGGTTTCTTACGCCTTTTGAATTATACTCTGTGAAAAGTATAAGGCCTGTGCCTAGATTTGATGTTTTTTCTTTTTATATTTTTCTGTCACTGGGCTCATAGCTGCATGAGCCTGTGGTTGACACCACTATTTCTCATGGTGGAAGACTTTTTCCGAGGGGACTCCGGAGTTTGTCACTGTGAGCAGAACAGTGTGATTTCCCTTCCTGGGCGATTGGGGCTGCAGATCCTGCTTCATTTAATCTGCAGGACACACGTGGCCTGGAAGACCAGGTTTTCCACCAGCTAAGCATTCGTGCCACCAGGAATATCTGACGAAAGTTCAGCAAGGAGTCTGATAGAGCTTCTTTTCTCCTGAACCTTCCAGGCCTCCTGTTTGTGGCCTCCCCAGAGGGTTTATAGCAGGTGTGATACCCTGAAGGCAGTTTCCCAGCTATT
Organism: Acomys russatus; assembly: GCF_903995435.1. NCBI lineage: Eukaryota > Metazoa > Chordata > Mammalia > Rodentia > Muridae > Acomys > Acomys russatus. Next base: position 50,100,438 of record NC_067153.1, read on the forward strand.
GGCCCCTGACTGCTTGTGCTGAGCAGATGTCAGCTCCAGGCACAGAAGCAGCCTCACCCACAGAAAAATGTGTCCAGGTGGGCAGGCACACCAGATAGGGGATACAGGCTGGACATGTACCCTGCAGGGCTACCAGTGGTTTTCCTGAAAACCCTTGTTTCAACCTTGAACATGACACGCTCCCATCGTGGTGCTGAGAATAGGAGGCAGAGGGCAGACAGAGCAGCACTGAGACAGAGTAGGAGCAGAAGTGAGAGTTTTCTGTGACCTGGGGACCCCAAGGCTACCTTCCACCCCCTTCACCCTGTGCTTATCCAGTATGGGGTAACATGAGGCACACTGAGCTGAGCAGGATTCCACAAGCATCCCTGATGCTTAACACAAAGGCCATAGCAGGCAACAGGAGGAGAAGACAGGTGACTGGGTGCTGATGCAGCCTCTTGACCATATCAAGCCTGGGTGCCTGGGCCCCAGAGTCCTAGCTGGTACCTACGCCACAGGCTCCCAGGTAGATGGGCTTGCCTACCTCCTTCCACTGCATTATAGGGAAACTGAGGCTTCAGTATGGTAGGTGCCTTAGCAACAGTGGGAGATGTGATACTGGCCAAGCTGAAGTTGGCTGTCCTTGCAGGCTGTACTGGCAGGGGAGGGAGGGTAGTGAATGACAGACAAGCACCACTGGGTCTGTCCTGAAGGCCTCTGAGGCGTCCTCAGGATCAAGGTCCACTTGAGAAATGACACTCAGTACAGAGGAGACTGGTGGGAGAGCAGTAGGTGTATGCTATTGTGTTAGTTTCTACAGTGGCCTTGGCAAGACTCCTCGTGAACACGGGGACACCCAGGCAACCGGGATGCCAGCAGTCTGTCATAGCATGCCTTTACATATCAGCTGTAGGTCCTGCAGAGGTCTAGATCATCATCTCCCTCCAGAGAATGGCCCTTGACCTTCCCTCTTCTGGGATCCTGGGCCCTGCACAATCTGCCTCAGACCAACTGTGCCCTGAGCAGTCACCTGCTTCACCTACTGCCTGTGTGTGCTTATGGAGTGCCAACGGGGAAAGCAGAAAGCCACAGCACTTTCCACTGCCCAACAGCCAGAAAGTGGCATTGGATGAAGTGTCCCTAGCTGGCCTGTCAAGCATATTGAACAGGAGGAGAGGAGCCCCAATCCTTTCCAGGTGCCAGAACCAGAGACAGGAATGGTGGCTAGCATTTCTAGCTCACCAGCCAGGCATTGCTTTCTCAGACAGATAGCCAGTGCTAGAAACAGCCTCACCATGGCTGGCATCCTTGGGAACTGTCAGACACATTAGTGGTTTTGCCAAGTGTTCTGTGTGCTCTGCGTGTGCAGGGCTGAGGGCTTTAAGTTAGCTAGACAGAGGCAGCTAGCTCCGCAGCACCTGGGCTAGGAGGAGGTGAGGATACTGTTACCAAGGAGCCCTTGTCTGGTGGAGCAGGTAGTGCCCTCCTCTGATCACCAAGTGGCCCTAAGCAGCAAACCATGGAGGGTTTGAAGAAAGCTTGCAGTTGTGTCTGCAGAGATGGCTCCATGGCTAAAGTGCACTTGATATTCTTTCAGGGAACCAAGTTTTGATTGCTAGCGTCTACATGGTAGCTCAAAACAGTCTGTAACTCCAGTTTTAGGGGAGCCAATGCCCTCCTCTGACCTCCACTGGCACTCTTCATGCAAGTGGTATACAGACATACATGCATGCAAAGCACTCAAATCTTAAACAAACAAACAAACAAACAAACAAACCAAAAAGAAAAGAACACTCAGCTACAAGGAAAAGTAGAAAGGCCTTTCTTGGAAACAGGACTTTTCTAAAATGGCCCTATCCCACCTGCAAGTGTATGGTGCTAGAAAACACAAGGCCATGGACAATGATAGCCGTAAGCATGGTCAAGCTCAAAAAGACAGACTGGTGTAGACCACCTGTCCTGACGGTCCCACTGTGCAGAATCATCTGCATCTCTACCCTTGCCCCACCCTATGTCTGCCAACTCATGTCCTTGCCCACAGTTGGCCCTTTTTATTACTTCTGCAAACATGCAGCTTCCTTGGCCTTGGCCCTGGCTACCGACTGTTGTGTTAAACATCTTTCACTTGAGCAGCCTTGTTGTCCAGAAATGTTTGAAAGACAAAAGAAAGTTTTTACTGAAAGACCAAATGATTTTACTGAGCATTCGTTTGATTGCTCACTCCATTCCAGGCAACTGTGTAGAACTGACACATTCATGTTGTGGGGACACACTGGCCTCATGACTCCACTTTGGCATTTTCTGTCACTTGCCCTTTGTCTGGTATCTCTTTGTCCTGTGGTCACTGGGGGATTGCCCAGGTAGAACACCTTGAATGTGGAAGAGGAGGATCCCAGTTCCCATCCCTTTCTATACCCACAAGGCCCGTGGCCCTCCTCTTCTGGCAGAGGTATGCTGGGCCCTGGGGAGATGGGATCTGAGCTTTGGCTTCTGCTTAAAGCTCTTGTTCCTCTCTGGCTTGTGAGAATGTCAGGGTATTTGGGCAACCAGGAATCCCTGTGCACCATGGATAGAAAGTGTCTGGAAGACAACCATATCCTGAGTCCACTTGACTTGGGGTGGGGTATAGCGTGGGGACAGGGCAGTCTATGTGAATAGCTAGATTTCCTGAAGAAGCAACTTGGGTTGCAGGATGCACTTGACACTTTTTAGCCAGAGGAGTGTTTGTGGGTGGCTCTGTACTTTTTACTCAATATCACTGTCCATGGCTTGTGCTGTCTAGCACCATACACTTGCAAGTGGGATGAGGACATTCTAGGAAAGTCCTGTTATCGTGGCATTAAAACCAAGGAAGTGGCCGGCTGTCTCAGGTCAGATGACTGTGCCTTCCTGGGCTCCAGTCCCTACTGGCCTACCATGGAATGCTCATAGTTAGCCTGCAGCATGTCTTTTATTGACCTTGGCGAAGTCATAAACTGAGGCATAATTGCAGTGTTTATGATGTCGTAGCAACAGCTTTCCAAGACCATCTCAGGACCAGTCTTGGGACCTGTGCTGGACCTGCCAAGGCCGGCAGCAGCGCCTCATTAATATACACATTAAGGGGATAATTGAATGGAGGCCAGCTGGCCAGGAGCTTCCCTGTGGACCTCTGAACATTGGAGCAGCCTCAGTGTGTAGAAAGCAGGAGACAGCAAGTGTGTCCCTGTCCCCTCTACTGCCCTCCACCAGAGCCTAAGTGATAATACAAAAGTGGGCTGTTGGGCAACCACAGCACATCCTAAGCCCATAGTGCTAGGAGAAGCAGGGAGTTTCGGTTGCCTATGTGGGACAACTTGGGGTGTACTTTGTTTTCCTCCAGCTAGGCCATAGGGACAAGCTTGAGAGGGTGCCCTAAGCTACATGCTTTGACTCTGATAATTAATTCAAGAGAATGGCCTGCCTGCTGAGGTGTGGGCAGCACATGAGGTGGTATACAACACTCCCTGATGCCTAGAGAAAGAGACAGCAGGAACAGCAGAGGACACATGAGTCCCCAGTCTATGGTTTGAGATACAGGGGATGCTCACTCTTAAAGGATCTGGTCCCGATGCTCAACTCTGTCCTCTCACAGGGACCAGCTCATAGACCAGGTGAGAATTCAGTCTGTCACTCAGACCAAGCAGTCTCAGTGGCCTGTAGTGCTAAGTTGCTAAGGATGAGTGGCGGGATGACCACCTGCTGGGAGTTGTAGAGAGCTCACTAACCTCCAGGGGCTTGAAGTCCCTCTTGGGAGCTCATGTCCTCTGACCTATTCCTAATAGCAGCCTCATCCACGTTAAGTGCTCTGTTTGGGTCCAGACTAGACATTCAACAATTATATTTTTGAGGAACCCTGATGGCAGATTCCTGTGGGAGAAAAGGAGGCCCCTGAGCAGCGGGTTCTTCTGGGAGCCCTGAGGGGAGTTCTCTCCTGCATTGTAGAGCACCGTCCTTAGCATACAACCATTGCATTCATCAGAATAGTGTGACCGCTTGATGGACCCCTGAGATGGGCTTGTGGCTCTTGATAGTCCTTCATAAGAGTTTGGCAAGTCAACAGACTTTCATCTGAGATTCTTGCCGGTCTCTCTTGCACCTCTTGGAAAGTTAGTTAGATGTAATTCTGCCCTAGTTGCACTTGGCCGTGTAGTCTTGGTAGGTTCTAGAGTATAGACTGGGGTCGGGGGGTTAACTAAAGGGACCGCAGCCTGCTACTGTACTTGTCATCACTCTGATGGCATTGAAGACATTGCTATGTCTCTGTGCAGGCTCTATGTCTGCTGAGCTTTCTCCTGGTGACATCTACAGTGGAGGAGCAATGGCAGGGCAGTGTCAGGGAAGCTGGTGGAAGGAAACTGACTGTGGACACTTGACATGGGTTCTGGGAGGGTCCAAACAGCCCAGCCTCTCACCATACTCCTATCCACTGTTTCTTCTTCCTTCCATCTGCTGAAGTTCAAGAAGTTAAGGGGCAGGGGATAAAGAAGCTGCTTTGAAAGTGTTGGCCTTGGCTGTGGGTGCTTCCCACCTGTAAACGTTCTCACCTGTACATACATTCAGTCAGTGGTGCTGCATGCTTCCTGGTCACTGGGCTCATCTTGTCTGCTGGTGACAAAGCTGTGCCTTTCCTTGCCCTCTGCAAGGGTCTGACCCCTGACTGTGGGGTGGTGCCCCAGATCTTTTCATAGCGGGACAGGGCCTGTGGCCTGCTGATCCAACCCCTGCCATCTCCTGCTCCAGCTAGGTGCGTAGCAGACCAGTGTGGCCAGTCTTGCTCTGTTTTTTTTTTTTTTTTTAAATCTCCCCCTCACACTTCTCATGCAGGGCTAATCCTCAGCTGGTCTGCAGAACTGGCCTCTGATCTGTGGCGCTCACTTAATTGACTCAGTAGCAGTTGGAGTGAGAGTGAGAATTTGATACTGGGATTTAATTGAGGCTTGATTTCGTTCCATCTCAAACACCGAGATGGATTCTCCATCGGATCTTAAGAACATTTTTTTTTCCGCTGCACTTTTTAATCTTTGTACTGTGTGTCTATAGAATCGGGGATAAAACTAAACATTAGTAGCCTCATTTGTGAGCCCTGTGCAGGGCTGGCTGAAGGTTTAGTTGTCTTCAGTTTGAAGTTGAGGTCTGATGCAGGGGTAGGGAGATGAAGACATCTTATGTAGTGTCTGGCCTCAGCGCCATCTCCCATGAGTGGCAGGGCCCGGGCCACTTCCAAACTTTAACTACCACCAGGCTTCCGTAGAGTCCCAAGTTGGCTGGGTATCAGGCCTTCCTGATGGGTCAGGAATGCAGGGGTTTAGGTGGCACCCAGCACAGCAGAAGTTATTACACCTTCCAGGAGTGACAGGAAAGGGAAGGCTCTGTCTGAGATCTTCTGGTCCATAACAAGGGATAAAGGGGGCACAAGCAGGGCCTCTGGGCCTGTCTAGATCCTCAACCCTGTGATATGAGCAATGGCCATGTTAGGGAAATCAGATTAATAGCCCTTTGTGTTATTTTGAGCAGATTAACTCCTCACCATTTCAGCACCAGCCCAGGGCTGAGCCCTTCCTGTAGACTGTGGAGCAGTGTGGGGGAGGAGGGGCCGGTGAGCAAGGCATGTGAGAGTTAGAGCCCAAAATAGCAGCTCACTTCTGGTGCAGGGTAGGAAGATGAAGACAACTTACGTAGTGCCTGGCCTCGGCACCATCTCCCACGTGTGGCAGGGTAGTCCATGGGAACTGACACAGATCAGTGACATAGGCCAAAGGAAAAGGATGGGTGTGGAGGCTCCTCTGATGGGGCACCACCGTCATGCCACCAAATCTGGACTTTGGTCATGACTGTGTATGAGCAGTCTCTGCGCACATGCCCTCACTTGCACGTAGGTGACCACTTTTTCTTTGATCACATGACTCATATCTAATATTTTCAAAATCTCAGGTCTTCCCTGTTGCAGCCTCCTGGTGTCCCTGTCCTGGTAACTAACTGGTGAGATGGAACGATAGAAAAGCTATCTAAGACGTGCGGCTATTTAGGAACCACAGGAAATGCTGTCTCTGGGCATGTTCCCTGTGTGTAAACTCATCATGATATTCCTCAGCAGCACATTCTAGAAGGATGCTGCAAAGCACGCACAAGATACCCAGGCACGACCTTCTTCAGTGGTCTCCTTTGGCTTCTGAGAGATTAGCAGGTCATGACAGATTTAGAAAGCCTGGAGCTCAGCCACTACTCTTCTCCCTCAGTCCTAAGTCTGATGCTCTGCAGTGTTTTGGGCTGACCTTCTCTTCTGACTAGGCTGTCCTTACTCCCAGAACCAGTTCTGTCTCAGTCCAAAGAACCACTAAGCACTTGCTCCTCATTGTAATGATGTGGGTGCCTGAATGCATTAATGGAAGTTTGCTTCCCTGGAACCAGAAACTGTCACCTCCTCCCAGGGCTCCTGAGAGCCCAGCAGGCTCATTGTAGATCCTTAGCCCTGCCAGCCTGGGCCAAGGACACTCTTGATGAATCTGCAGGTCCACTCTTGAGTCATATGGCCACAAACTCTCTCTTGTCACAGATGAAGAATATATGTAAAATGAAGTTTGGTACTTGAACCACCTGTGAGTCTCAATGGTGCTGTCTATACATTTTGAGGTAGATCTGAGCTGGGGCCAGGAGCCATGCCCAGCATGCTGTGGGCCAAGGACCAGAGGCCTCTGTCACTCAGCCAAATTGTGATCTGTGGGCTGACCTAGGAACTGCCTAACGGTCATGTGTGTCCTTCTCACCTTACTGTGTCTCTCCTTACTGATCTTACTCGATGATACTGAATCCCCTGGCCAGATAAAGCCACCTAACCAAGGCTCTAGGGCCTCTCTGGCCTCCTGACTCTACCTTGTTTTTATTCTAATCCAAACAGGAAGTTGACATTTATGATTGTTAAATGCCACCCTCTCGGTCTGTACCTGTCAAAGTCACTTTTGAATCTTTATTCCGACATCCGTCATATTATACATCCTCTCAGATGTGGATCACAGCCCTGTTGGACTAAACAGCTCATCAGTGTGTGCGCCCCAGGTAGAGGGGCATGCATGATAGAACCTGGGACCTTGGCTTCCTACATACCTGCTCTGGAAACCTTGTACAGTGGCTCTTCAGGGCTAGCCCTGTCACCCTAACTGGAGCCAAATGACCTGGGCTGTGTCCACATGAAATCTTGCGTAGGTTTTGGATGCTGTCCTGCTTTCCCCACCCAGCATTCGGGACAGGGTTGGTAATATTTGCCTTTAGGACACTCTGTTCTCTTTATTGATCTGGCCCTAACCTGCTGGTCTGAGGGATGGCTGGACATTTTAATGGGACCTGTCCTGTGCTGTGTTCTCCAGTCTGTTGTTCCCTGGACCTGGCTGTGTCCTCTAAACAGATTGCGACTCTCTCTCAGAAAACAGGAAATGGCTGGCGTCGTTGAACACTAATGGGTGTGTGGCCTTCACTGTTTCCTGCCTGGGACCACCCGGGTGCTAGAGACTGGGAGATCAGAAGTATTCCACTATGGCCTTTACCTTGTTGCAGCATTGGTACCATTCCTGTGTGTGACATGACCTGAGAGAAGTTATTTCCTCAGGACCTAGAAATACAACAAAGAGGAGGAGGACAAGGTGGAACTGGTTTGGATACCCAGAGAGAGTGTAGCCATCGACTCCCCTAGACCAGTGCCACCACTGAGCCCCATTCAATGTTGGCCTAACTTCTTTCTAATCCCAACCTATGGTGTGTAGCACAAGACACAGATCGCTGCCTGTGTGATGCGGGACCAGTGCTGGGATCCCAGCATATCGAGGCCAACATGTTTTGACAAGCTACTATAAAGTGGCAATCTTGCCTGAGGGAGTCCCAGGATTTGCTGGTGATTCATTTGTCACCAGCACCCAGTGAAGCTGAGAGCATTTGTGTTTATCATACAACTGTGCCAAGCCTTAATCCCAGTGCTGAGCTGGCAGACCAAACTGACATCTGAGCCGGCATTGAGGTATACACCAGTGCCCGTTATCCCCACATGATGTCCAAGGGAGGGTATGAATGGGCTATGGCCCATGGCCTAGCCCTGCAGAAACCCCATGCACCTAGGTACTGAAAGCTCAACTCACTTCACAGTCAAGTTTGCTTGTCTCTCTGGCTAACAAAGACACACCCCTACATGGGGCTTCCGTAAGACACTGAGCCCCCCTTTGGTGCTCAGGGACCACACAGGATAAACAGGACAGGCTATGCCCAGGTGGAAGAACGCCTTTGCCCAAGGTGTTTTCTTTCCTTTTCTTTTCTTTTTTTTTTTTTTATTAATTTATTCTTGTGACATCTCAATGTTTATCCCATCCCTTGTATCCTCCCATTCTTCCCTCCCTCCCATTTTCCCATTATTCCCCTCCCCTATGACTGTTCCTGAGGGGGATTACCTCCCCCTGTATATGCTTATAGGGTATCAAGTCTCTTCTTGACAACCTGCTGTCCTTCCTCTGAGTGCCACCAGGTCTCCCCCTCCAGGGGACATGGTCAAATGTGAGGCACCAGAGTACGTGACCAGGAAACTGGGACAGAGGGGAGGACATCCTATTGGGACTCTAAATGAGAGAAGCATGGGAGAATAGCAAAGTAGAAGGATCCAGAGGGTCCTAGAAACCTACAAGTAGAACATTATGATAGGCATATTTGGGCCCAGGGGTCCCGCTCAAACTAAGGCACCAGCCAAGGACAATACAGGCGGTAAATTTTAAACCCCTACCCAGATCTAGCCAATGGTCAGAACATTCTCCAAGGTGTTTTCTTAAAGAGACAACCAGGACTCTGAGTGTATGCAGGCCCTGCCCCTGATGCAAAGGTCTCAGGTCTGTGGTTTCTTAACTTGGCTCTACAAATCACAGCTCCTCTAATCCCGGGTTCTCCACCTACACACTCTGTGGGCACAAGGTGGAGATCTTTCGGAGACAGCACAGACAGGAAAGAAGTGGTATCAGTATAGGACTGAGAGGCTGTCCATATGTGAAACACTGGCGTACTGATAGCACCCTGGAGTTCCCCTGCAAGACTCTGTGAGTGGTTGGTGGTGGTATTGTACAGACAGTCACAGTCTTAGAGCTGTGGAAGGCCATGTCGCCTATCTGGAAAGGTGACTTCAGAACATGTTAAGTGAGATCAGCTTATAATGGAAGGACTTGCCATGGAAAGACAGTTATGTGCACCTGAGTGCAATAGATCCTGGTAGATCCTGGTAAGGTCCAGGGACTGGACTCGTCATTGCGGGGCGGGGGGGGGGGGGGGACGGCTGAATGATTTCTGGGCATGTGACACATGCGTAATTATGCTGCATATTTCTTTTTTATAATTTTTTAAAATTCGTTTTTAATTTATATATTCACTTTACATCCCAATGGTAGCCCCCTCCCTCTTCTTTCTCTTCCTGGTCCCTCCCTACCACCCTTTCCCCCCTATCTCCTTTCCCCTTGTCCTCAGAAAAGGGGAGCTCCCCCCAGCACCAACTCACCCCAGCACATCAAGTCAGGAATGAGTGCCTCCTCGTCCACCAAGGCGAGGCAACGCAGCCTTGTTAGGGGGAAGTGATTGAAAAGCAGGCAGCAGAATCCATGTCATAGGCAGCAACTGCTCAACTTGCTAGGAGACCCACGTGAAGATTAAGCTGCCCATTGGTTACATATCGTTGCATCTTTCTTTAGTGACAACACCTCACAGTTTTGTTTTTCACTGTCCCTCCTGCTCCTACTCTTTGCAGACACAGGTGTATTTGCATGGCCCCATGGTCATCCCACATGACCTTGCAGAGCCTGCTGGTAGGGACCTGGGAATGGGGCGCACGGTGGTGCTGCTGCTGGCCCAAGGCAGACTTTCCCAGTGTCTTGGAGCCACTACAGCTGTAAGATGTCACTGGCTTGGTGGTATCCTCTACCTTGTTGGGACATCTCTAAACAACTGTCCAGGCCTTTCCCAGAGAAGTCACCTGCTCTAAAGTGGCCAGACACTATAAACCTTGACCACAGTGTGCAGGTCAAGTTTGGCAGGGATAGGAAAGTGACTGGAGCTCGCCTGCAGGCCTTAAATTAGGAACGTGGTGTGGTGACCACGTGGCTGCCTATCTACACACTGCAGTGGCAAGCATAAGAAAGACGCCACTTCATTCTCTTGTGTTGTAGAGCTTGCTCTCTGCTTCCTGCCGATTCAGCCTTCAGCTCCCATAAGGCCTGGCACTCTGGTTCTGGGATCAGTGCTAGAGCTGATTGGTTGTTCTGGGTGTTCCTACTGCCCTACCCACCTACTCACTTGTCTGTGCAGCTGTTTGTTTGTGCCTGCTTCTTAACAACAGCGTGCAATTCAGGGCGTGATTGGGCAGAATGAGTCAAAACCAGCAGTCTGAGAGGGGGGTGGGGGGGCGGGGGGCGGCTCTAGCTGGGGGCCTCTCGTTCTGCTTGAGTAAGCACAGGCTTCTGCAGAAGGGGAGGTTCCTAGTCCTCAGGCCTGAGATGCCCCCACTCTTCCTCTGAATGTGTGAGCCATTCTCCCAACATGAGCTTGGCATACCAACCAGGATCTATCAGCATCCTTCATGGAGCTGAGCAGCGGAATACTGTCACCTTGGACAGCTGTCTTGCCAAAGAGGCCTGGGCTTTTGGACATGTCCCTTCTGTGGCCCTGATCACATCCAGACAGGACACGTCCCAGGCTCCCAGTGTCCTGGGCATTGCTGGGCTGTTGGAGGTGAGCCACCCTGCCCATATTTCCTGCTAATGTAATACCTGCTCTTACCAGGCTTTGGGTTGGGCTATGGAATCCAAGCAGCAAGGCTGATACAGTGCGGGAGCCCATTGCCTGGAGAAAGGGTATTTGGGTGACAGTAGCAGAAGGGTCCATGTGGTAAGGAAGGACACTCTGAGTTGAAGGAATTACTTCTGAGAAGCCATCGGAGCTGCCTGCTAATCTGCTTGGAAATCAGATAAATACTCTTTTGTGTGCCCATCCTATTCCCTCTCTAGTGTTTGTCTGTCTGTCTGTCTGTCCCTGTTCTGTTTCACGTGGACCCATGTAGCACTCACCCAGGTGGGATTCTCACATTCCGCATCTCTGTGATGTGCCCTGTAACCAGGAGACCCTGAGGGTGGGATGCCATGTGCCTTTATGTATCTGGGTACCCACAGAGGGCAGCCAGTAGTAGACACTTACTGTGTGTGCTAAGTCGGTAGAAGTTCCTGAAGACAGTTGAGTGACATACCCTAGGGTTTCTGTGAATGGGCCCCTAACAAGGCTGTGAAGTTGTATGATGGAGGGGCATTGGGCTCACCATGATGCCAGGACGAATGTGGCAGCACCAACCTGGCTGAGGGATGCCCTCTGTCCTCCTACAAGGTAGCCACTTCTTCATTTTTATCGTTTGATATGAGCATCATGCTATCTTTATTGGACATATTGCTCTTTAGCACTTATTGATACTGGCCATGCAATGACAGTTTAAACTACAGGGGTTTATTTCGTACTTGGGTCCCTTCTCCTGAGGTGAGCTTGGGGTCTTGGAGAAACATGTCCCTTCCTTTAGAGTCAGTCCAGAGTCTTGTGTGCATGTGTGCAGCAGAGCACACCTGGTGAACCTGTGTATCCACACAGAACACTACCTGGAACATGTGTGACTGGGTGTGCTCCTGTGACCTGTGTGTGCATATGAGAAAGTCCATGTAGCCTGTATGCACTGAGTACAGTTGAGTATACCTTGTGTATCTATGTATTTACAATGGAACATATATGAAGCATATGTCTACCTGAGTGTGCCCCTATTGTATATGTGTAATGAGAATTCTGAAAATTTGCTTTAAAAAGAAGTAGAGATATTATTAAAACGTGTTTTGTTTTAATCTCAGGTGTGGGGACATGGGTGGGGCTGCTTCAGAGTGTCCGTGGCAGCTGCCTATGATTTGCCTCGTGCTCTAGCAGGGGCATGGTTCTGCCAGCTGCAGATAGTTTCTGCAATTGCGCGAAGTTTGGAATGATGGGAACTTTTCAGAGGGTCCATAAATGCTAGCACCCTGATGGGAAAGGTGGGTAGTTGTTGGTCATTTAGTGGGGCTGGTTACAGTTTGTTAAGAGTCGTGCTCAAAGAAGAAACAAGAAAGAAAGCAGATTCAAGGATAGGGGGAGATAAAGGGTGGGAAAAAGAAGAACCCACAAAGTAGCAAGGACCAGCGACATACATGCGTGCTTATACGGGCACACCCGTGTAGGCTATGTGCTGCTGAATGCAGTTGAGTACAGCTGTGTGAACCTGTGTATCTACACACACACACACACACACACACACACACACACACACCTGGGTAGCCAGCGTGCGCCTGAGTATAGCTGAATGTACTCCTTTGAGTCTGTGTGTGCACATGAGCAAATCCATATAATCTATGAGCACCTAGGTATAGGTTTACATGTGGGAGCGTGTGTGTACCGATGCATGTGTGAGTATCAACATAGTACACACAACCCTGCAAGTCTGTGCCCATATAGAGCTTATGGTCTCACTTGAATGCCTGGTGTTTATAATTACTTGTATCGTCTTCCCCGTGTCTGCCAGCCAAGATTTTGGCTTGTAACATCTGTGCTATGTGTGTCTGTGTACCTCTTATGTATGTCCATGTGTATTGGTTTATGCAGGCTTTCAGGAATGTATAACTTGGGTCCCTGGCCATCCGGGTATCTGTGCCTAACTGGGAATGATGGTTCCTCTTTGCAGTATGGCAGCCTATACATGGTTGGCTGCCCCATTTTCTGGCACCACAATAGCCCATCCTGAGGGCAGTGTGCTGATACATTGGGAAAGTAGCTGCAGGGTTTGGCTTGATTTGAGGACTCTGTGCACCAGGCAGGGTTTTTTTTTTTTTTTTCCCCTGTGAAATTATAGTGTGTGAAGGGAGGCAGCCCTTCCCTCTGTAATTCAGAGATTTCATTTCCGTGTGTGGCAGAAGGGATGGCCACGTTTAATTTCCTGTCCGCTGGGATAGCGCTGACTGGAATCCCTGGCACAGCATATAGAAGGCGGGTTGCGGGCTGTCACAGAGCTCTCTTCACATCTCTTCAGCTAAGCCAGCTGTGGTGGAGTCCACTCTACATGGGTGCTGGGTGGGCTTCACACTGTGTGTGGGGGGTCTCCAGGCTGTGGGTCTCCGGGCTGTAGCCACTCAACTTGTTGCTGTTCCTTCCTTGTAGGTCAGCTGGCTGCTGGGACCTGTGAGATTGTTACCCTAGACCGGGACAGCAGTCAGCCACGCAGGACGATCGCCCGGCAGACGGCACGCTGTGCATGCAGAAAGGGGCAGATAGCAGGCACCACGAGAGCCCGGCCTGCTTGTGTGGACGGTAAGAGCCCCCAGCCTTATGGTGATACTTCAGGGTACTGAGCCCAATGTTCTATGGATTCTGCGTGAGCAGACATCACTCTGAAACAGCCTTCTCCAGAATGCTCTGAGGCCAAGGCCTCGAGGTGTACCCCTAGGGTCAGGGCTCTGGGAAGTCTTTCATTAGGTTGGCATATCTAGTGTAATTGTCCTATGTACATGGGGGTGGCCACTGACTACATGACTCCAGGTGTCAAAGACCCTGACATCTCCAACCAGATACCCACCAAGATGTGCAATATAACAAGCTGGGCTACATCCAAGCTCTCACTGTTCCCCAAAGCCAGGAAAGCTCCTGAGAAAAGGATCGACAGAACCCAGGACATGGCCGTCACAGGGCTGACAAGATCCTGAACTATAGATCCCAGATAGTGCCTACTATGTATCTCAGATCTGTCTAGGTACCTGGCCAGGCTCTAGTTTGCAAAGACTAAGCCAAGAGGTTTGTCCAGGCCTTGGCTTCTCTGTGTAGCTTGGGGTTTAGAGTCAGCTGTGACTGGGGTCCTGCCTTCAGCAGGAGACCCAAGGGTACAGTAAAGAAGAGTCCTAAGCTTAGGAAACCCTGACCTTCCTGAGCATCGGCTGTAGACCCACCCCTGCCCCCGGGGCTGTGGGCACCCCACACTCCTGCTGCCATCTAGAACGGGCTTGAAAACTGTAACACTCAGCAACGCGTGGAATGAGCGTAAGCATGTTTGCCCGGGCCACAGGGTGGTGGAGGAACCACAGGCTGCCCGGGTCCTAGCCAACCTTCACACAGCTAGTGGGGTCCAAGGATTGTGTTCTGATCAGCCTGGTCTGATCAGACCCACCCACCATGCTGAGGTGGTGTGGGAGCTTGCAGCCACAGCACTTTCTCTTCTCTTGCTCATTCTAACAGCCTCGGGGAGACAGGGTCCTTCCAGACTGATTGCTAATTGAATCTGGATCTGCCCATCTGAAACCAAATCCCTGCCCCTCCCCCAACAGCCTCCTGGTGCCTTAGGAGGTGGGTCCCAGAGACCCAAATTAAAACCTCACCATTTTCAAGGGAGGCCAAACAAATTAGTTTGCTCGAGTTTTCTGCACAGTGGGCATTTTCTAGGCTGCCCTCTAATTTAATTTTTGCTTTTCTGTTTTCTTGCTCTGTGTGCATAATAAGTCTCCTTGTATGCCACTGTGTCTGCTGAAGACAGTTTGGGCCGTGGTGGCCCAGCTGACATTTTTTAGCGTGGAGTGGTCTATGCTGACCCTGGATTCAGGAACAAACGTGGTAGCTCACTGCTCCTGCTGAGTGGTCACGTGTACTTTTGCTGGCTGACATTGTAGCTACTGGTAAAATTGTTCATTGATTCGTTCACTCATTCATTCATTCACTCATCTAAATAAGATGAATGAGGTATAGACAGGTATAAAGAGACTCAAGTCTCAAAACACCTGATCCATTAGACCCCGCCCCCAACACAATGCTGGGAGAGGGGTGCCTCACCTGGGAAAGGGTGTATCCCTGAAGGAGTATTTGAGTGGGGGCTTTAGGGAATGAAGAGATCTCCTGTGAAGCTCCTCTCTGTGGAAAGAGGGACCTGACAGCAAGACTGACATCATAGTCTGTTCTTCCCCAGCCTTGAGTCTGAGCTGAGGCGATTTTGCAGAAACCGGTCTCCAGCACCATGACCTTATGCATCAGCAAGCGTTGATCCACCTTACAGAAGAAAAGAGACCTGAAAGCAATCTGGTCGCCTGCCCCAGGGCTTCTCATTATTACACAGATGTCAACAAGCAGGCCTAACCTTAGAGCCGCGCTTTGTGGCCTGCAGAGCCAGTGGCTGCAGCACTGGCTGTGTGTTTATGCAAAGTGTTACCCGGCATGGTCCTGCCCCACTTCATGGTTCTGCCCTGTGGGCTGAGACCCTTGCTGGGCTCTCAACAGAAAACTATGTACATTTTCCCTCTGGCCAGAGCAAAGAGAGGCCTGCCTCCTCCCTCATGCTGAGATCTCAAGAAATCCCTTTGGAAAGAAATCTGAATAAGCATGCCTGTTAGGTATCAGAAGGAAGGAGGGGAGAAGGGATGGGTGGTGGCTTTGGGAGGAGGAATGCGTGGGCCACTGGAGTTTACTAAAGAGTGGTGTCCATGGATGTCCCATCTAGAGTTGTGGGGCCTCCCCTGAGAGCCTTGCAGGACGGTAGGCAGGGGCGGAGTGGCAAGCAGTCCCAGCATGAGGAGAGTTCCAGACAGGTACTCCATAGTTGCCTTCTGATCTCTTTTATGTGCCCAATGTCAACCCCACCCCCTTGGAGACTCGCAAAGGCCCTGTTCTGCTGATGTTGATGACTCGCTGTCACCTGCCCAGAAACGGCCTGAGTGAATGTGCCAGTCTGTGCTTCCTGGTAGGAATTGTAGCATGTGCTGGGAGGCAAAGCAGACCAAGGCCTGGCCCTAGGCTCCATCTTCATGTCTGCTCACCACCCACAGTTCATGAGCAAGAGCCCACATCTTCCTGAACAGATGGGGGAACAGCCCCTCAGCAGTCTCAAGACACTGAGTGCTTCACAAAACCCATACCAATTTAGGGACCGCCATCCTTCTCTCAGTAACACACAAGACTTGCACGTTATCAGATGTGGCCATGGCGGACTTTTCTGGGAAAGTAGGGAAAGGGGAATGTGTTTGCAGGACTGGTCCATGTGGAGAGGGTTGCTATGTTTCTGGGAGCCCCTTATCTTGGGAGTAGATCCAGAAAAGGCCAAGGGAGCAAGTGGCCTCCCCTCTTAGAAATGGCTATGAGGGATTGAGAATGCATGTTCTGCCCTCAGTTAGAGTTGGCTGATTTCCTGCTAGGTTACCAGAGATTCCCCCCGAGAGGCCTTTCTAGCACATGTCACTAGGGCAACTAGATATCCATATGCTGAAGAGCGACATCAGACCCTACCTCACACCCTCCCGCAGGGACATCAGAGTGTATGTGAAGAGTGACAGCTGCTGAACCCCCAGAAGATCAGAGAATCCCCATGGGTCCTGGCTTTGGCTAAAGGTTCCTAGGTATAGCCATCAACACACCAGCAATGGAAGGAAAGAAACCGGACTTCACCAAAGCACAGAATAACTCCTTTGCATCCAACTGTCCCATCAAGAAAGTGAAAATTTCGCTTGTGAAATGACTCAGTGGTTAAAGGTGCTTGACTCTAAGCCTGACAACTAGAGTCTAACCCCCCAGGACCCATGTGGCAGGAGAGAATGGGTCCCCAAGTTGTCTTCTGGGCTCCATAAACATGCCATGACATGTACTCTCCCACACATACACAATACATGAATAAATACATATATAACACATGCATGCACGCATAGATGCATACATACATACACACATGCATATGTGCATACATATACATGTTTTAAGAGAAAAGGCCAAGGACATTAGATAAAAGCACATGCGGCTAAGTCTGATAACTTGAGTTTGATCCTCAGGACCCAGATGGTAAGGAGTAAAATGGTGCTATAGGTTGTTTTCTCACCTCTACACCCATCTCATGGTGCCTGCATGCCCATACAGCAAGGCCGTTTGCTCAACTATGTTCATAGCAGCTTTATATGTAATAGCCAGACTCTGGAAACAACCTAAATGTCCCTCAACTGAAGAATGTATGAAGAAACTGTGGTACATTTACACAATAGAATACTACTCAGCTAGAAAGAAAGAAAGAAAGAAAGAAAGAAAGAAGGAAAGAAAGAAAGAAATCTTGAAATTTGCAGGCAAATGGATGGAACTAGAAATGATCATCCTGAGTGAGGTAACCCAGACCCAGAAAGACAGACATGGATATACCTACTTAAAAGTAGATATTAGCAACATAATACAGGAGAACCACACTATAATATGCATTCCTAAAGAAGCTAAGTAACAAGGAGAACCCTAAGGAAAATGCCTAATTTTCACTCAGAAGGACAAATAGAATAGACACCGGAAGCAGCTGAAGAAAAGGAACAGAACAGGAGCCTACCATAGATGTCCTCTGAAAGACTCCACCCTGCCGGGAATCAAAGCAGATGCTGAGACTCAGAGCTAAACTTTGGGATGGAGCACAGGGAGTCTATGGAAGAGCTGGGGAATAGAAGGACCTGGAGGCATCAGGAGCTCCAAAAGGAGACCAATGGAGCCCAAAAATCCAGGCAAAGGAGGAGGGTGCTGCAGAGACTGATAAACTGACCAAGGACCATGCATGGTGAGGATTTAGACCTCCTTCTCAGACTTAGTCAACAGGCAGCACAGTCTCCTTGTGCATCTCATAATATGGGGAGTAGGGAATACATCTGACATGGACACTGGTCCCCACACATTGATCATTTTCCCCTGGCGGGGCGGCCTTGCCAGGTCACAGAGGAAGAAGAGACTTGATAGGCTGAGATCAGATGTTGGGGGAAGAACGCTCTCCCTTTCCGAGGACTAAGGGAGGAATGAAAGGGGTATGAAGGAGTGAGGGTGGGGCCATGAGGTGATGAAGGAGGGGGCTACCATCGGGATGTAAAGTGAATAGTGTTTTTTTTTTTTTAATTGTATCATCTAAATAGAGATATTTTGATTATTCAAAAAGGAAGAAACAAAGAAGAGAACTAGACAAAGAATAAGTTGCCTAACCTGTATTTGGTAAAATGATAGAAAGCAGGGAAGGGGCCAGAGAGGAGAGGCTGAAGGCTCAAGCCAGCCCATCAGGAACAGGGGACAGGTCTGCCCAACGTACAGAAATCAAGAGGGTTAGAGAAAACACTGCAGACTTACTCTGTGCAAGTGTGTAAGATGACTTCAAGGAAAAGGACACAAACACCCATAGAAAGGCATAAAGGACCAACAGTGACTCAGGAAGTACTAGTCTGACTTGAAATCTGACAAGAAGAATCAGAGACCTGATGAGCATAAGGCCTCCTGGCAGCAAATTCCCAGGCATGATTTCTCCAGTGAATCACCACATCTTCAGAGAATGAGAACCAATTGTCCTCAACCCCTTGGGAACATGGACTTGTTGAAACCACTTCTTACCTCAGTCTCAGCCACAGTTCTCTAGAGGAACAGGACCAATATAATAAAGATGCATTAAATAGTATTTATTAGATTTGGCTTACACAGTGTGGTCTGGACAGTCCAAGGGTGGCTGTGTTCACACCAAAGAGGCTGGAGAGAACCTTCTACGTGCTCAGTCCAAAAGACTGGATGCCTCAGAAGAGGCTGCTGGAGGCCTGGAGGATTCTGGAGAAACACTGGTTATCTTCGGTCAACGTCAGAAGGCCAAGAAAGCTGGTTCTGATGTCCTCAAAAGGGGTCAGAAGCAGTGCCTGGCACTGGTGGCAGCAACAGCAGTAGATGCTTATCAGCAAGCAGGCAAAAAGCAAAAGCCTTTCTCTGCTTCCTTCTCTTTGGGTCACCAATGAAAGGTGCCCCCACCTTCAGGATGGGCCTTCCCTGAGGCTGATAATCTTAACCTTTAACCCACATTCTGTGAATCTGGCATCATCCTAACAGTAGAAGGTATTTCAAGGAACAAAACCGTAGGCCTTAGACATCCAAAACACAAAAGCTCTTCATGCTATAAGAAACCACAATTGGTTGGAAGGACATTTGGTTCTATGTCCCCATAGAATTCCTCTCAGGAATGCAAGGTTGGCTCAACACATGACAGTCTGCCACTGTAATGCACTCTTACACAGTGGTTTCAATGCATGTAGAGAAAGCTTTTTAATAAAATCTCAAAAAGTTTACAATAAAGGTACTGGACAAATTAAGAAAGGAAGAGATCTTCAGCAAGGAAGGGCCATTTCTGAAATTCCTGTCCCTAGTGCCATGCTGGGCAGCCAGAGACAGGATGCTATGTTTTCCATCAGAACCAAGACAGTATGTGCTCTCTCTGTATTCTGTGCAATTGTACAAGAGGGTGTGTCTGGACCAATTAGGCAGGAGAAGGAGGAGGAGGAAGATGATGGGGAAGGGAAGGGAAGAGGCAGTGTCCGGATTGGAAAGTGGATAAAGTAAAGGTATCCTTATTTATAGCTGGCCTTATAATGACATTTTTGAACCCAGGCACTCTGTGTCCACACACACTCTAGAGTTAAACAGTGCTCAGCAAGAGTCTGGGCCTCAAAGTTCATAGATAAAGGTGTGCTGTGTTCTCTGCCGTGGTAGCAAATAATGGTGTTAAGGACTGGAGAGGATAGCTCTATTAAGAAAGTGCTCCCTGCAGAGGCGTAAGGGCCTACAATTGGTCGCCAGCACCCACATTTCAAACGGAAGTCGTAGCAGGTATTTGTAATTCCAGTGTTGGGCAGCCAGAAAGAGGAGAGTCTCTCGAGCTCCCTGGGCACCCAATCTAGCCTAATGGACAGGTTTCAGATCTCACTGAGAGATCTTGTCTCAAAAACGGTGTGGATGGCTCCCAAGGAGTGATACCTGAAGTTGACTTCTCACTTCTATACGAACATGTGGAGACAGACACAGGATTTAAAAACAAACAAACAAATAAATAAACTCTGTGCACAGTATTACCAAGAATAGGGCACTGAGGGTAGTGTATGCCTCTGACCCCAGCACTTAAAAGAGAAAGGCATAAGGCTTAGGGGTTTTGGACAGTCTTGGCCATATAAGATCTTGCTTTCAAAAAATTAAAAATAACTAACAAATAGATAATTGCTTTACCAAGAAGTAATTGTTTACGCCAAGATCTATGAAATAACAGAGGCTAGGATTAGCTGGGGGAGCTCCATTCCACCCAGGTTAGCGTTGTGCGTTTCTGTCAAATTTTACAGTACACTTTATCCTTGGCGTGTCTCTTCTCTCCAAGGAAGCCTGTATTCCGTCCCACCTGGAGGGAGTGTCTCCCTCACTCAGCGTCCCCCGCGTAGGGCCTATCTCCTGGGTCTGACATTGCTCGCTGGGTGTTGTCCAATCCTCCTGGCACCTCTATGATACCTGATTGCAGCTGGATTCTAGGCAGCTTAGTCACGAGCAAGGCTGGTGAACCTGCAGGTCCACAGCCAGGAACACAGGGATCCTGCTGTTCTGGTGTAGCAGAGAGGCCTGCCCCGTCCTTGATGTTTAATGTTCCCAGCGCACACTGTACCAGTGGGGCTGCCTCATCGTCACGGTTTAATCAGTGTGTGGGAATAATCATCATGCACAAGAAGACATAGCTTTGAAAAGTCTTTGAGGAAATTCTCTCCAGGAAACCCAGAGCTGATGGGCCCAGCATGTGGCGACAGCCTGCATGCTCTGATTACAGCCGTCAGTGTGGGGGGGGGGAACACACTGACACTTCCTGTGGAAGGGTAGAGGGGGCCCGCATGATGCCACAGAGATGCAAGCCACTCCTCACTCAGGTGAAGGAAATTGGCCAACAGTGTGTTTGATGGTGTCCATGGAGCGCATGGCACTCTGCTGAGGCAGGAGTGACACTGTGACGGGGCGGGTTTGTGTTTCCTCGCTTTCTATTGGGTTGATGTCCACAGCCCCATCAACTTGGGCAGGTGGCTTGCAAGGTGACCAGCTCTGCAGCTCTTGACACTCAGAATGGAAATGGAAAAGTGGGTGATATTTAAGAATCACAGCACACACCACAGACCACAGCCACTTGTAACCTGGGCAACAAGGATCCTTAAACAGTTAAAGTCGAGCTGCAGCCAGTATGGAGGTGACATGACTGTCCCAGTCCCCTCCACTTCACAAGAGGCCTTGCATCAGTCATTTTCGTACAGTTTCACAAATTCTACCCAGGAAAGCCTTCCTGGAGGGGCTCTAAATTACAAACAGGGAAACTGAGGCTCACATGGAGTAGAGTTGGCTCGAAGCACACAGCTGGGAAATGAGGCCACATGGGATGCCTGTTTTCCTCATAGAAACATCTGAGCTGCTCCAGGCCTGAGACATCAAGGTACAGAAAGAGATGAAATGGGACCTGTGGCTTCAACCCGAGAGTGTGGGGTGTCAGGGTGCATGAGAGGCCCAGGAAACAGAGTCTGCACTGTGACATACGCCATGAGGAGGAAACAGTAGACTGAGACTGAGGCACCAGCACAGAGCTTCCTGGAGGAGGTGGCTCCCATAGCTGTTCTCCTAAGGAACAGGTTGTATCTTCAGGCAGTAGAGCCAGCTAACTTGGTGACATTGGACAGTTGGCCCAGTCAAGGGTAAGCCTGAGACCCTGTGCCAGAAGCAATACCTTCCAGACTCAAGAGTGAGGTGGGACAAGTGTCCTGCTTCACACACACACACACACACACACCCCACCCAGTGCCGTAGAACATCATCAGCTATGGACACTAGATCCCAAGATCCAACAATCTTGGGGAATCATTTCATGGTTGGAGTTTAGCCCCACCCAGTAGGCGTAATGGAAACTAAATCCAGTGGAGGATGTGATATCCCTGACCTCTTGAGTTCCATGCTCATGAATATATCCATATTTCCGATTCCAGTGTGAATGAAAAGGAAGCAAGCCAGGGTGGCTTTCTAGAGGACAAGGCAACCTCTTCCTAATGCTTGTATCTCCATTGTGCTCCTAGCCATGCTGGGAGATAAGTGTTAGACCTAGGATGAGGTGTCTCACATGCTCTGTGTTGCAGGTACTCACTGTGTAGGTAACTGAGGGTGGTCACCTAACTACCACCCCTATCTCTGGCTGGCTCAAGGCTCGGTGTGACTTTTCTTTGAACCCTATTGCTGTCTTTGATGGCAGCTGAGGTTTCAGATCAAATTAAACAGTTTGCTCAAGAGCAGATCAAAGTCAGGCAGCTTGTCGTTTTGAAATTAGAATCCACTTTAGCCATGTGATGTGGCTGAGTGTAGGATGGGGACATGCCTGTCTCCTCTCCTCTGCTGTGACTGATGGTTCCAGTCACCTCCAAGGTGGACCTGGCTTTGTGCTCCTGGATTCTAGTGCTCCTTAGGATTGGGCACTCTTTTAGCAATGGCCTCAAATGCAGGTTCCAACATTGCCCTCTGAACACTGAGGGAGGATGACCTTAGACACACAGCACCCCCCCCCCCAAGATTCCACCAACCAAGCACCCCCGTGAAACCCTCCTGCTTACCAGACGGGTTGAATGTGACTCCAAGACCTTGAGCTGGACTTGTCCCTGAACACATTTGGGATCTAATTCCAGAGAAGCTTTTATGACTTTTGTGGGGTGGGAACAGATTGCTGTGAGGAACACCAGATACGTTTATCATCCCTGGAGGGACCATAATAGGGTCATAAATCAAGGGGTCCATGCGTATTTCTCCTTTTCCTCTAGAAGAAACATTCTTTCCTCCCAATGTGATGCTCTCCAGCCCTTGAGCATGGAATGCCTAAGCTGGGCTGTTTAGCTCAGGGTAGGCATCTGTGTGAGCTGACGTCATAGCTGGAGGTGAGGAGCCCCGGTCAAGGCATCTACTGTGTTCGGAGTCTACCTACATGAACATCAGGATGAGGGAAGGTCAGCCTGTCACCCAGGCCTTGGTTTCCATGCATGTAACATAAGGCAGGGTTAAGGTGTTCTTTTTAAGTACATCTGTACTGAATGTGTTCTAGTGATTCCCATGCCAGTATTCCCTAGACATTATTGAATAACAACTAGTTTTGTGGTGTTTACTTTGCGTTAGGTATTATAAGTAATCCACGAGTGATTGAAAGCTTAGCGGCGTAAGCGCGTACATCTTTCTGCCAACATTACACTTTTTAATGTAAAGGATTTGATCATCTAGGGGTTTAGGAGTATTGGGGGCGGGTACTGAGGGACAGCTGTGTCTCCTTTGAATGGTATGGCGATCATAAGTGACTAAGGTATTGAGATGTCCCCAAGTACACCATCCCCTGGGACCTGGTTTCCCTCTTATGGGATTCAGTTTCACATAAAGATGTTCAGCGAACATCTACTCACCCCAGATGTGGAAAACTGACAACAGATCTAAGTCAGGCTACCACTGAAGTCCATCTTGATGAACCCGAGTTTAACAAGTCACATATAGCAGTACAGGTCCAGGGTTACTTACAGGAGCAGAAATCCAAGACAACTGTGTTCTCAAAGTTCACCCCAACACAGTGATGGCTCACAGGACCTGGGAAAATGTAGCATCCCACTCAGCTAGACAGGTTGTGGAGGTTTTCTTCCAGGTAGCTTGGCTTATCTGGGAGTGTCTTTCAGTAGTCCTTACTGCTTTTATAATGCTTGGGGAGTGAGGGTCCTTGTGAATCTCATCTGTTTTCAGCACTTCCTAAAGCTTGTGAGTTGTTTGCTTCCCACATTTGAGGTGCTTTCCCTGCAGAATGGAAGTTTTCACCTTCCTTTAGATCATCCTGATCTTAACAAGCTTTCCTCCATGGTGGGAGGTTCTACCTGGGAGGAAACTGCTATGTAAGAGCTGCATTCCCACATCTTCACGTGCTCTAAACGGAGCTACATCTACACCATTACACAGGGTCACAAATAACACCTGTGTAGACGATTTTTAAAATGACTCTTTCAAATCCAGAATAAGTGATTATCTTGTTAAAAAAAAAAAACATTCTGAGACATACAATAGACATGCCTGCATATGTGCCAAGATTTTTTAACTCTGACTCTCTAACAGAGTCTCTGCTGTCCTGTGTCTGCTTTTCTGGGCTCCACAGCTGGATTCAAGCATCCCCTCTGCTGCTGGTGTCACCACGTATCATCTGTGAGGGCCATTCTAAGTATAATAAACAAAACTACTGTGAACACAAATGTGCATCTTTCAGTAACCACGTGTGCATATCTTTCTGTAGGAATGCCTACAAGTGGCGGAGCTGTGAGTCAGTGATTATCAGTACTGCCAAGTGTTTCTCAAAGCAGGTGTACTTTTTAATGTGCCACCTGCAGCCACAGACATGTCATTTGCTCCGAGTCCTTGCCAACACTTGCCATCCTCAGTCTTTAATTTTAGCCACCTTCTTGGAAGCACATAGGATTTCCTGGTGGTAATGACTTGGTTGGTTTTCTCTATGAGGTGCTACCACCGAAAATGGTCTGGTGCTCTATTGAGGAGTTAAATGGCTACCTCCACAGACTGTCTACCTGCCCCTGCCCATTGCTGGTTCCTGGTCCTTTGTTAGGTGCTCTACGGGAGGCCCTCTGCTTTCTTCAGTGAAGTCCACTGCCTGGACCCTCACCTGATGGGTAGCTGCCCTTGCCCTTTGCCTAATAGGACACGTCAATAGAAGTCTTCATGTCTGATGCATCAAGCTCTGGCTTTGTGCATGTGGCTTTCCGGGCCGTGTGTTCCTTGAGTGTGGTAAACACCACCTAACCTCGTATGGAGAGGGATAGCCTCACTTGCTGCACAGACCCTGTGCCTGGGTCCTGCCCTGAGGCCCCATTTATCTCTGATCCCTGTCCTCTGTGGTGGGAGACAGAGCTCAAGTTTCACTTTCTCTCTGCCATTGGAAACCTGACAGATCTGGTGTCACTTGTTGGAACGTTCTAGAATTTTTCTTGAGATGAGGATTTTGTGCAACATTCCAAAACACTTTTTTGAGGTGGACTGGAGGAGCTGGGCCTCATCTCTGATTATATTACGTCTAATTAACTAATCATCTCATACCGTCTAATCAGCGGAAAGCGGAGGCTGCCATCATTCACAGATTGCCACGTGTATTTGTGTGTGTGTGTCTCCTCCCTCACCTGAAATGCTAACAAACCCATTTCTGTTTCCTTTTTCCCTTTTCACCTCTATAAACATCTGGGGTGAGGTTGGCAATGTGAGGGTGGCAGGTGCTTCCCCTTCTCTGTCACCCTCCTATGCCCAGTCCATGAAAACAAGGGGTGGGTGCCTCAGGGCATTGATATTGAGGCTGCCTTGAAAAGGCCTTAACCTTTGCTCCTTTTTTGTTTGTTCATGGGACCAAAATCCTGGACCACGGTACCCCCTCAGTGTGATAGAGAGACCACAGTGTTCCTGTCTGGGGCTTTGAGTCTGGAAAGGAGCGTGGCCCCTGTGGGGGAGCTTCTCTCTTTGTCCTATGGGAACTGCAGCTGTGTAGTGAGCCCCTGGGCCCCATCCTGTCTGCTAGAGGAAGATGCTAAACTTTAGCTGAAAGACAAACTATGGGCCACCTGGCTTGTTCAATTGTGTCTGGGTGGGACCAGTGTATTTTAATTTAATTATAGGCGTAATAGTAGGGAAGTTTTAGGTTTATAGAAAAACAGAATAGAAAGCACAAGAGGTCGCCTTGCCCAACCCACGTTCCTTTGCACTAGCAAAATCAGTTTAGTAGAAGCTTATTATTAAACCAGCTAGACGAATGGTTTGCATATTTCAATGGTAAGCATATTTCCCCTTTGTGTGATGGGATGGGCTCTGGGCTCGATCAGACAAACAGTGTCAAAGGTCACTATTGCTTCATCACAAGGCATAGCTCCTCAGCCATAAAATGGTGCCAGCCCTGAAGATAGTGACAGGATGGGTTCCTTGATACCTTGGTGAGAAATTGAACCAAGGCCGTACATGCTCAGTCAACACTATATGGGAGACGCTCCACAGGTCCACGTAAGATTAAGGCTTCGACTGGCCTGCCCCATCACCACATGACTGATGACTGGGATCTTCATGAGAGGGAGAAGAACGAGCTTAGGAGCCATGTACCCAGCGGTCAGGCAAAGGTTCTCACCATGTAGATTGTTGACTGGAAACTGGATCCTCTGTGGCAAAGTTGAGTAGGTTACTGGGGAAGCAGTTTGCGGGGTGTCCTTACAGTGTAGGGGAGGAACAGCTGTTGGCCCTTGTTCTGCCGCACCCCCAGTATTGGCAAGGGCATCTGGGGTCACAGAAGGTACCTGCTAAGAGTCAGTTCCATGCCTGCCCGGCTTGGTCACTGTCATCAAATGACATGATTATCCACCTGTTTTGTCCAGCTACCCGGGAGCCACCGCATGGTGTAATAGGAGGGGCTGCGGCCAGCACTGGGAGACAAGCTGGGAAGAAGGGAGGAGAGATTGGAAAACTTCTAATAGGATTACATTTCCTGAAATAGTGTAACTGTGAGCTTGATGTATTTGCAGCCTTATGGGTTCTGACACGGGAATTGCATACTGGGTGTTAGGAGTCTTCCACGTGAGTGCTCCCCCACTTCTGCGCCTGCTCGCTGCCGTTGATGTTTATTTATCTTGTGGGCTTTGCTTGAATATTGATGCTCCCTGGTGCTCCGCACTGCATTATAACTGCTGCCCGCTTAATTCAATTCCTCCTCCATTCTGACTCCTGACAAGAGCCATCGGCTGCCGAGGCTGCAGAGCTTGGCCTTGTATGCGCTGGGGTCTTTAGCAGAACAGGCCCCCAGTGGTGCAGAGGTTGAGGCTCAGTTCTTGCTCTGAGCACCTGCTGCCGATCCACCTTGTCCTCGGATAGGAAAGAAAGACCAAGTCAGCCAGCAGGCAAACCCTGGTCTTAATGTCTATGGTTCCCCTATCCAAAGACTGAAATCCTAATGCCTACCAACAAGATGCGGTTAGGAAGCAGGGTCTTCGACAACTAGGCCATCGGTCTGTGCCCTGACAAAAGAGAAACTCCAGAGAGCACTTTTACCTGTGAACCAGGAGATAGATCCTTATCAGATGCCAAATCTGCTGGTGCCTTAACCCTGGCCTCCAGCATCTGGGAGCATGGAAAATAGCATGCGTTATTTGCAAGGTACCCAATCTAAGATGGTGTCTTCTGGCAGATAGGCTAGGCTGCTGCCACGTCTCCAGACTCTTAAGAAGGAAGATGCAGCTGGGAGTCAGATCTGTATGTAGAATCACATCTGTAGGGAGACGTGGAAATCCACTCGGGGTACAAGTGTTCCCCCACTCCTAAGCATTTTTTCTTTTGAAGCCCACATAGCTGTGGCCTCACTTCAGCATCTGTCTGTCAGTCAGTCTCCACATCCCGCACTTCTGATAGGGGCAGAGTCCCCACTGTCCCCATAACCTGGTGTCCCCAGCCCATGTGCCCTGAAAATTGCAGGGGGATTCCGTTCTCAGTAAACCATCCCATATGGCCAGAAATTGGACCCTGCCCTTGGGATTTCACACTTAGGTGTGCATGCTCTTTACTTTTACTTTCTTCCCAAGAGGGTTTCAGTGTCCCTACACAGGATGTCTTATATGGCTCAGGGACAGATCTCATGGTGCCTTTGACATGGAGCCACTATGACAAGCGAGGTGTCTGCCACATGCTGCCTCTTCCACATTCCCTGTTCTATATGCTCAGATTGCCTGCTTGGTCACCTTGAAGGCTGTTACAAAGCTGAGCTGTCCATCTGACATCTCACATACTCCAAGGCCAGGCAGCCTCTGCTTAATTGGAACCAGAAAACAAACCCCTTGACACCAGGCCTCTCCACTGTGTCCCCAAGCCAGGCCACTGCTGACATCAGCTTATAAGAAGCTTGTCCATTCTGGGTTTCCAGACCTCTAGAAGCTCATCCTATAAAGTTGGGAGGGGTGAGCCATGCTGAGGGACAGGAGGTGTGGACCCTGAGGTGGGTAAGTCTTCTGGAGCCTCTTAGGGTGGCTGAATCTCACCTCTGTGACTGCTCTGGGCTGTTAACTTGCTCTGCCCTAGCTCTCTGCCCACCCGTAATCTTGTAATTGGCCACTAATCACTGTGTGCATTTGCGGGTCTGCCATCCTTAATAGTGGCTTTTATGGAAAATAAGTGCAGTGTTGGTTACGGCTCCTTTATCTACGGCAGTTTTCCTCTGAAGAGGTTATTATGATTTGGTTTACACAGAGGCTGTGAAATGTTCACTTAACAAAGATTCTTGCTGGAGGGACATTTCAAACACAGACCCCTTAAAAGGCTGTGGCAGGCGGGTTTGGGGGCACTTAATCTGTGCACCCACATCAGTCTGCACTTGTCAGAGCCTGAAGCCTGCGTGCCATGAGTTCACACTCATGAGAGGCTCTGAACTACATCAGCCCCATGCTACAGCAGTCCCAAAGTGGGGCCACACTTCTCAGTGAAAGGAGGGTGTCTGGATGGGCATTGGGAGGGAAACAGGTATGGCTCAGTGAGAATGGAACCACAGGTCTAGCTCTCGGCAGCATTAGGAGGATTTAGGTGCTATTGGTACTGACCTGGTGATTGCTGTTTCATCAGTTAATGCAAAACCTCTGGGTCCAGGCGCTTTGTCACGGCTCCGATGAAGCACCTCCCAGGTTGCATGAGGGTGATTTTCCATGATGGAGATCATTATGAACCACGGCTTCTCTACAGCTGGCTTTATGGGCCCCTGGCGACTCTACTCAAGATAATAAATAAGACCAGGAAACACCATTTCCAAAGGCCAGGACAAGTGGTGCTAACTTATCTGATTGAATGAAAATCTTAAGCATTGTTAAGTCAAACTGTCATTGCTCATTACCCATGAATTAGGAGGCCAGGGGGTCCATTGCACACAGGTGTTTATCAGAAAACACGGGTGAATCGTCTGTATTTCAGAGGCACGTAATCCTGGAGGATCAGCAGATGCTTACTAAAGCACACCTTTGATGGTCCAGTTGTGCAGAAGATGGGAAAATTGTACCCCCTTCCTCCTTCTGCCAGGCTTTCTAGCATCAGAAGCAACAGTCCATGACAGGTATGACCTGAGTCCTGGTGCCTCCCAGTACCATGTGGAAGGAACATGGACTTCTATCCTCTGTTGAGCATTTCCAACTCCTAGTGCCCCATGTCTACCTGAAAGGCTTGGATGACAGCTTTGGGCCTGAAGTGTCCTTCACTCTAGTTGATAGGGTGTGCAGGTGACCTAATGGCACCAGTTTTGGAAGAATTCTGTTAGGCAGAAGAATCACACAGATGTCAACAGGCCTGTACTTAACCTATTCATCAGAAGACAGGCTGCTCTTGGCAATGACCTTGGCCTCTGGGGCCTGTGGAGACTTCAGGCACCTCCCATCCTGGACAGACAGGACATAGGTTGCATCCAGTACACCTTTACCCATCTTAGTGCTGGCCCTACCCAGAAATCAGAGCATCAGTAGCTCATTCTGACCTAGTCTCAGGCCTCCATGAGCCACGCTATATCTGATAAGAGGCTTTGGATTTGGGTCCCAGGTCTTGTACTTGGAGCTGCATGCCTTTGAAGTAATCCCTACACCTTCTTGGGTCTGACTTTTCTCCTTGATCAAGTGGAGAGGACACCCAACAGGCATATTTTAGAACCACTGGCAGTAGGTTGGTCTTCAAGGAGTCTTGTGTATACCAGGCTGCTGTGGCACAGGAGGAAGAAAGTCTGACTTGGGGAAGGTCAGTGAGGACTCCTGATGCAGCAGCTATAGAAATGCGATGCCATAGGAATCCTTGGAAGCTCGCACTGTGGAGTGCTCATGTGGCCACAAAGTGTGCTCCAGACTGGTCAAGCCCTTGTAGAGGAGTAGCTGGGAACGAGTGTGTGGAAACAGGAAACAAGAGCTCTAGGCCCAAATGAAACTCTATCTTCCAGAAGGACTAACTGCGCAGAGTGATGGGAAGCTATCTCAGCTGCTGGGCTCAGCCATCACTCAGGAAACTATATCCCAGAAAGAGCTCCTCGCTTAGAGGCAATCAAGAGACAACAGGAAACCAACCAGAGGGGATGAGTAGTGCATGTCAGCAGCCCGTGTGAGCCTTTCAAAAGGCAGCAGTAAGAGGTTCCTGGTGGAAACAGACAGCTCACTGATTCTGAGGCTACATTTAGGTATAGCACCCTTAACTTAAAACTAACTTTTCTGCAAACAGGATAGACCCTTGTCTGTTATCCAAACATAGCTTCTGCCTCATGGCTTGACCAAGCAGTAGCACCCTGTCCTAGACCCAGGAATCCAAGGAGAGTGTCATGGACTTTACACAGTCCAGTCCATTCTTCTTGTATGGTATCTTCTCAACCATTGACAAGCCTGCATTGTTGTCTCTGGCAGTACGGAGGGCATCTGTGGTAGGTGGTGCTTGATACAAAGCATTTGGCCCTAGGACTGGGAGCATAGGTTGGAACAGGAAAGATGGCTCGGTGGTTAAGAACACTGGCTCTTCTTGCAGAGGACCCAGATTTGGTTCCCAGAACCCACATCGGGCAGCTGAAAACTCTCTGTAACTCTAGTTCCAAAGGAATGTGACATCTGATGTCCTCTTCTGGCCTCTGATGGCACCTTCACACATGTGTTGTACAGACATATGCTCAAGCACACATATCTACATGTTGAAGCTAAAATAAATATTTAAAAGGGACAGCATGCTGGGAAACAGTAGGTATACCGGGACACAAGTCCTTTGCGGGTGTGATCAAGTTAACTACACTAACTCCATTATGGCCACTGTCACGGTGAAGGGAATCTAGGCCCAGATGCCCTGGCATAAAGGCTATGTGACATAGACCCAGTTGGTGCCACATCTATTAGTCAAGAACATAGAGATTGCTCACAACCCTCAGTACCTCAGGCGACAGAGGAGTCATTGGCTTCCCCTAGAGCCTTCTGGAAGAGCATGGCTGGGACATTCCTAGATTTACATCCCTGGCCTCCAGAGCCACAGAACACACTTCTATCTGAATCTCCAGTGCAGTAATTATTACAGCCACCCCAAGACCCCTACAGATCTGAGCTCAACCTCGTCCAAAGGGCCTAGCTCCTCCAACATGCCAGACAACATAGGCCAAGTCCACTTCTCCCTCTGCCCCCACCCCCTTTCCTGATGGCCTGAGCTTTGGTTTCTCTGTGCTATGATGAGACCCCAGTCTCTGCCTTGCAATCTCTGTCCCTGAGCATGGCCCAGAAGTACATTTAACGTTTGGGACCTTTAACCACTACACCAGCTGTCAGGATTTTTGCAGCCAGCAGTAGCATCAACATTCCCGTCCTTGGTGTGCATGACCTCTGAGCCAGATGTGGCCGTCATCAGATGTGGTGTTGGGGTTACCTTGGTATAGCAAGTCCTCAGGCTCTGCTTGAGAGCTACCCAGGACTAGTGATCAGGCGAGAAGGAGGAGGAGGAAGAGGAGGAGGAGGAGGAGGAACAACTCCTCTCTCTGCTCTGGTGGCTACTGGTTTACATTCATACATGCCTTCCCTATACCTTCCATTCTGCTCACAGCCCTTTGCTTCTGACAAGGTAGAGTAGTCCATGGCAGACAAAGGCCCTCTCATCCCTCAGGCCTTAATTTCTGATCCCACAAACTATCGAGAGACGGAGCCTCATGCAAGATGTCTGTACTCAGCATGTACTTTTCCCGATGTGGAAACCTACCGTCATTGGCAGCATCCTGACCTGAGGAGGGTTGCAGCGGGGGAGCTCTGTTTGGGTTGCAACCTGTGGCTTGTGCTTCTGTGACACATTTCTTTTCTAACCCTGGTGCTCTCATAATTGACCACTTAAAGCTTTTGTTGCCTTGAGTTTGAGGAGAAGCACTAAGTGAAAACTCTCATTTCCCGGATAACATCCCTCCTACCACCATCACCATGTGGCCATCCTCAATGTGAATGCAATGTCCCTTCCTGAATGACCCTCCTAACCTCTACCATTCCCATGCCACCACCACTGCCATTGCAGTCAGCACCACCGCCAAGTGGCCGTCTTGAATCCATGCTTTCTGTAAGTTCACTCTCCTGCAACTTTTCCTAATGATGCCTTTGTGTGTAGGAGCAGCTCCTGCCATTTCTACATAATTCACTTATTCAGCAGTGGTCATGGTCCACTGCCGTAGGCCCCTCTAGCCTAAGGAAGACACAGCACTTCCTGAGTGAACACATTTTCAGCTGAAGCCACTAGAGGCTGGGAAGGGCTGAAGATGTAAGCACTTGATGCCAGGACATCTGGCAAGCTCTCACACAGGAGATGAGAGCAGGCTGATGGTTTTGTCGTGTTTTAAAAATATATTTTATTAATTTATTCATATTACATCTCAATTATTATCCCATCCCTTGTATCCTCCCATTCCTCCATCCCTCCTGCTTTCCCCCTACTTGCCTCCCCTATGACACTGACTGAGGGGGACCTCCTCCCCCTGTATGTGCTCATAGGGTATCAAGTCTCTTCTTGGTAGCCTGCTATCCTTCCTCTGAGTGCCACCAGGCCTCACCATCCAGGGGATGTGGTCAAATATGGGGCACCAGAGTTCGTGTGAAAGTCAGACCCCACTCTCCACTCAACTGTGGAGAATGTCCAGTCCATTGGCTAGATCTGGGTAGGGGTTCAGTGTTTACTGCATGTATTATCCTTGGCTGGTGCCATAGTCCCAAAATTTGTGGACAAATGGATTGAACCAGAAATGATCATAATGACTGAATTAACCCAGAAGCAGAAAGAGTCAAATGGTATATACTCACTTATATCTGGACACCAGCCCAAGGGGCATGTCCCATGAAAGTCTTCACTTACCAAGAAAGTGGGACATAGGGGAGGACATCCTATTGGAACTCTAGGTGAGAGAAGCATGGGAGAATGGTGAAATAGAAGGACCCAGAAGGCCCTAGAACCTACAAGGTTTCCTTGTGTTTTAAGGGAGGGGCTCCTGACAGAAGGCACATGCCCAGCCCTGCCAGCTACAATAGTAACCCTGCTCACGGAAGCAGTATCCCTCATGCTCTATCGCTATCTATAGATAGATGCTGTTCGATATCTTTTTTCTGAATGAGGACACAGGCCCCAGTTTGCCGAAGTGACTTTATATGAGAGGAAAGCCTCAACTAGGTGCCCAAACCTCTGCCACCCCCCCCCCATGCCTCTCTCTGTCCCCTGTTACAGATGTCTATGCCAGAAACTGGGTGGTTTCCTGGCCAGGCCATCACCAAACAGCCAGGTCACACATCTTAACATTCCTTTGGAGTGATCTTGAATTCCCAACCTGTTCTTGTCATATCTCAGAGCCAGGCATTTCAGTTCTTCTTTGGGCCTTTCTTGTCCACTGAAGAAAAGGTACAGTGACCTACAATTATTTGGGAGTAGACACTGGGAGAGAGGGGCATGGAGACAGGCAGAGCTCAAAAGAGTACTGAGAGCTCTTTTCATGATGCCTCAGAAAGACTGGTGAGAGAGGCTTCTGTCAGCTCCTTCTTGGAGGCTAAGTGGTTCATGCAAGTGTCATTGGGGTCCAGAAGCAGGGCAACATCCCACTCATAATTCAGAACAGTGGGAGTGAGGTGGCCCAAGACGAGACAAGCAAGACTCAGGGCCAGTGTGAGTTTTGCTATAACTAGCGCTGTGGCTGTAAGACAGGCAGGTGCCTCGGCACAGAGTGGTGCTACAAGTCCTCCAGGAGGAGCGAAGAGCCTGCTTCCTGCTGTGTGCATGCCATGGTCCCCAGCTAAAGTGGAAATGCCACCTCCTGCCATCTCTGTCCTGTTGTTTCCAACTTTCCTTGTGGCCT
Source organism: Acomys russatus (assembly GCF_903995435.1). Taxonomy (NCBI): domain Eukaryota; kingdom Metazoa; phylum Chordata; class Mammalia; order Rodentia; family Muridae; genus Acomys; species Acomys russatus. The sequence continues at coordinate 50,134,192 of NC_067153.1, forward strand.
CCAGTGAAGTTTCAATGCTGCTCATAAGCCATGCGTGCAGAGGTCAGATGGGGTCAAAAGAAGCCCAGTGCCTTCTGTCTTCTGCCCCCTTGCAAAGTTTATGAAAGTGTAGGAGATGAGGCAGGTCTCTAGATGGAGGACACACGGCCCCTCCCCAGCTGGCAGGGTAGTGTCTAAGTCTACTCAGAGTCTCTGATCTCTGAGAGAAGGAAGTCAAGTCCATGGCTAACTCATGTCCCAATTAGCTTCCTAACAGGTCCAAATAGTTTACTAACAGGACCATATGCCAGTGTCTCCATGGGCAAGAATGCTTCATCCCTCATAGGCTGGGGGCTAGGTCTCAAAGATCAAGAAGGCAGGAGTAGAAGAGGACTTTCTACCCAGGGACTGATGGCTTCACTCAAATCATAGCATACTAGTTAGTGTCTGGGCATTTGAATGTTTGTGTGGGTAGGTGAGTGGAAGGATGATTGGATAGATGGATGGATGGATGATGATAGATGGATGGATGGATGGATGGATGGATAGATGCATGAGTGGGCAGATCATAGATGGTTAGATGGATGGATGATGGATGATAGATAGTTGGATAGATGGATGATGGATAATAGATGGTTAGATGGATGGATGGATAATTGATGATAGATAGATAGATAGATAGATAGATAGATAGATAGATAGATGGATGCTGTGTGGATGATAGGAGATGAATTGATGATATGTAAATAGTGAAAGATGTAGGTGGATAGAAGAAACTGGTTGGTAGATAAATGGGTTTTTGAATGATGGATAATGAATGGATGGATGGTGGATAGATGATGGAGAGATGCGTAATGAATGATTAGATCAGTTATAGGCAGATGATAGGGAATTAGTGGATAGTAAGTAGAAAGATGGTGGGTGTATAAACGGATGAATGATGATGGTAGGATGAATGGTTCATGCTAATGATAGATAGATAGATAGATAGATAGATAGATAGATAGATAGATAGATAAACAGATGGGCAGATCGGTAGACAATTGGAATGATAGATGTGTGGATGGATGAACAGTTGGACAGATTATGGAAATAAATAATTAAGGGACCCACCAGTGATGTTTCTCTGAGTCTTGAAGTGTCTCAGGCCTCGTGAGGGCTCCCCAAGTAGGCTGTCAGCATTATTATCCTCAATGGCTATTTGCCATGGGCAGTGTCTCATCAGAAGAAATGTCATTCACCTGTAGGCCCCTCTGCCCCCACACCAGTCCTACAGGGACTACTCTACAGTCTGTTTAGCTCCCAAAGTAAAGGAATGTCCCCCTCTGAGTTCAGGGACAAGTGGCTTTCCCATATAACTAGTGTTCCCAGATTCCTCATGGTCCCAGGGTCTGCTGCCCTAGCAGGCTACCTCAAGCCTGGAAGCAGAAAGGAAATGCTTCCATTCCACACATGGAAATTAAAGCCTGCTGTCTCGCCTGTCTTCTCTTTTAAACAGCCTCTGTCAATTCAGTGGAGTTTGCCCATAAAGAATGATTTGAGTAGTTTTTTCCCCCTCTTACCTGTCTTGATCCTAATGAAATAATGAAATAGGCACCCCATGACAACTGCGGGCTGTGCTTTCTCCCTCCTCTCTCAATCTAATTTGATTACCCGAATCTGGAGTGTTTTGCACTGGCATGGCATGACGTGCTAATCATAAAATGGGGCTCCCTATTCTTGAGGGCTGGGGGACAGCTCCAGGCAGCTAATGAATCTCTGTAATCAGAGAGCCATCTTGAAAATTAATCCATTCTACTGCAACTATTTAAAGACAAAAATCATTATCGAGGCAGTTCTCAGTAAATTATGTTGTCTAAAAGTTGTGGGAAGGAACTTGTCATTTCAACATGCAATCCGGGTCTTACAGATAGTTATTCCCCACGTGATGAAAAGATTTACAATGGAGTGCTAAGAAAAACCACCATCCTCTGGTTAGTTCATTCCCTCGCTCTCGCACAATCCTTCTGTATTCCTGCAGCAGGGCTGGACCCATCTGGCACCTGCCCCATGACTGCCACCAGGATATGTATGTAGGACATTCATCCCACAACCTGACCTAAAGTGCGGTTGATGCTCCTCCCACCACACTTTTGTACTCTTCTCGGTGGCAGAGCTGAAGGGAGAATTCTCCTCCTATGGGAAGCAGTGTCTTGGATTTAAGCAGAAAGGGGACCTTGTAGATGTGCTGCCATGAGACAGGATACAGTTGTTGATCAGGTTGTGAAGTGGCCTGCCTGGGTGTGATGTCCTTCTAATGTCAGGCACTGCCTTCCCTGCACATCTCTGGTTCTACACCGAGGCTGGTGACAGAGGCCCATCTGTCACTCCAATCCTCCTTTCTCCATGCTTGAGAGCTCTTTGACGAAGCAACACTATATTGGGGCCCACTAAGGACCTGCTTTGATTGGTGCCACCTTCCTCTCAGATTGTCATGGGGCAGATATAAATCTGTGGCTCACAGCTCCTAGTCAGCAAACCTGGGTCTACCTCCTATTGCTACCATAACAAGAGACTGGCCACATACTCTAGGCATACAGTGACACTTAATGGGCCCACCTGTTAGCACAGGCCTCTGTAATTTCCTGCATCACTCCCATCAGCCGGAAGTGCCCAGTCTACACACTCAATGTGACTATCTCATCCTTCAAGGCTCACCTCTTTCTGGAAGCATTCCTGACTGGCTGGGGGCAGCCCAGGAGCCTTCACTGCCCTGTGAATTCTGTGGGCTCTTTATGTAATACAGTATACATACCATGGCTGGTGTGCTCAGAACAATCTTGAGGATAGACCTGCATGCTCCTGTGCTGGGTATGCCCCAAGTCCTGTGGTTGAGGCAGCCTGAATCACTGACTCTGCCCCACTCTGTCCAATAAGCACAGTTTCTGGGTACAAGGCTGTGGCCCTGCCTTACCTTCCCAATGAGTATTTCAGCCCTGAGCATCTAACATTATAGGAAGACACCAACAGCTTCTAAGCTCAGCCAGGTACATCCAGAACATCTGCAGAGGCTCCAGTAAGCTTGGCAGCACCTGTGGTTGATGGTGCTGAGTCAGTATTTTCTCTATGTAGAGCCATTTGGAATAACCAAGGAGACCGGTGGCAAAGCTGGAAGCAGGAATCAGGTGCTAGGTAATGTGGAGAAAGCTAACTAAAGGGCAGCTGGGCCTCCACGGCCTACCAGGGAGATATGGCTGGATTCTCTAGTTTGTGAAGCCCGGCAGTCTGAGCCTCCCTGTCAGAGAGGGAGGTTCCTGTGGACCTGGAAAAACGAGGCTTCAGTGTCTCCAGACACTTCAATGTCTGTGCTTTGGTGTCAGCCCACCCTCACTGAGGGTCCACGCTAAGGGTAAGGGTTGAGCAAAGGACTTGGGCCTATATAACAGGAAAGCGAACCGTACATGAGCACCATGTATGATCACAACGCCTTCTGTTGGCCACTGTGGTAGAGGAAGCTGCTAGAACTGTGGGTGCATCAGAAGAGAACCTACCTCAAGTCAAGGCCAGTAGAGGAGCACAGAGGATTCTGGAAAGCTTGGATAACCCCTACTGGTGAGATGGCTGTGTGGCCTCCTTATGGGCCCTGAAGAAGCAAGGTGACAAAGCACAGAGAGCAGCAGCAGCAGCAGCAGCAGCAGCACATGGCTGGCTGAGTGTCTCAGGCATGCACTTGCCTTCATGCCCATGACCTGTGGTCAGCCCAGGTCTCAGGACCATCATTTCTAAACTGTGTCAAATTCCAGGTGCCAGGCTTCAGGCTTTGCATGGTCCTTGGACAGGAGCCTCACAGGGTCTTCCTAGAATGGAAAGATAGGAGGCAGACATGGCCCAGAGAAGAGGTAAGGATAGCACTGGAAGTCAGTACTAAGCACAGCATGGCTGATGAAACCAGGCAGCTCTGGTTTCTTTCCTTCCTTCTCCTCTTCCTCCTCTACCCTTCCATTTGCTCACCTCCCACCACCTCCACCACTCTTAGGTCTCCTACCTCATTAGGAAACTTCCTGGGATACCTGTATGATCTGGCCCAAGTATTCTAGTGAACTTAGCTGTTGGGCCTGATGGGTCTCCCAGATTAAATTGGATAGATGATATAGTTCTACTGCAGGTCAGGGATAAACCAACCACAAAGCATGGACCTAAGAGAGACCTTACAGCCTCTAGAATCCAGGGAGCTGGTACAGAGTACCTGAGTGTTGGAACGCAGTCCTCCATCTCTGAGTCTAAACCCTCTACAGTATGGGGCATAGGGCGCTTGTATACAGAGCTGTCCTGCAGAGCCCCAGCTTGGTGCTACCAGCACAGCAGAACAAAAAAAAAAAATAAAAAAAAATAAAAGTTCTAGAATAAGAACAGGAAGCGCTAGCCTCCAGGAGACTGCAGACCTCACATTGCACTTCTCTAACCCCTAGCTCTGTCTTCAGTAATGAAAGTGATGCTGATGCTGGTTATGGCCATGGTGGTGATGGGGATGGTGGTAATTCTGATAGTGAGCATGGTTGATGCTGGAGAGGTAGTGGTGGTGGTCATGATGGTGACAGTGATTATGATGAAGGTGATGGCGATGACCGTAATGGCGGTGATAATTATGGTGATGATGCAGCCCATCATGATAAAAATGGTGATGATGCTGGTATTGGTGGTGGCACTGGACATGATGGTGATAGTGATGATGATGATGGTGGTGGTGGTGGTGGTAATGATAGTGATGATTCTGAGAATCATGTTATTGGAGGATGCTGATGGTGAAAATGGTGGTAGTGACAGTGATGATTCTGAGAATCGTGCTATTGGGGGATGCTGATGGTGAAAATGGTGGTAGTGACAGAAGTGACAGTGGTGGTGGCGGTGGCAGTGGCAGTGGTGTTAGATGATGATTGTGATGGTATCAGCAAGGTAGCTGTGGGGTCAGTGCCTCCTGCAGCAGGAGCTGCCTCTCTAGACTTAGAGGATAGAGTTCTTAGCAGGGTAGGCAGCAGAGGAGACTGTGCAGCTTGACTCCTAGTCTTTGAGGCCTCAGTAATATGTGCTGGCATGACTCCAAGCTCCACGTGGCACCCTTGAGCAGATCTCCTCCTGCTTGGAGAACAGAGAGGCAGCTGACCAGGCCCAGCTGGGAGCAGAGTAAAATCGCTGCTCAATCAAGTTCTCTGCCTTGATTACCTGGAACCAGCATCTGATTCCCACATGAGGCTGCAAGCCACGGGATGCCCAGCTACTCCAGAGGCCTTAAAACAGCCACACAGCTGTCAGAATCCATAGGGTCCAGCATGGACCCCTGACCATGGGACACAAAGTAGGTCCTTGGTTCTACCCAACACCTCGTTGGCTGGGTCCAGCACCTTCACCCCTTCCATTTCTGCGCTAGAATCCCTGCAGGATGAGGCCACAATTACAGGAGTTGAGCAGTGGCTTTCTCTACCCAGACTGGAGGCACGCCTCCCCAGAGCTGTCTGAGCCCACTGCTCCCAGCTCCCGTCTAAGCTGAGCTGCTTCTTATCTGGGGTCCTGAAGGCCAGCACATGGTAGAGCTGTGTCCCTACTTGCCAAGAGACCCTTTTGGCCCTCGGGTTCCTCTGGACAAGTCCCACCTCAGCTGTGCCTTCTGTTCCACTGACCAGATTTCTGTGGCCTAGAAATGGGCAGGCAGGAGCATTCCTCAGACTCGAACAATATAGAGCGCCCTTGGAAGGGAGGCTCCCCCACAGCTGCTGTTGAGCGGTATCATTTTTATTATAATGTTGTGGGAATATGAGCTCAAGCCAAGCTAAGCCCTCCCAGACTGTAGAGCAAGAATAAGCCAAAGCCCATTTTACAATTAAACACAAACAAAACAGCGAAACCAATAAAATTGAAATTTGCAGCATTAATTTTACAGGGCAGGTGTTTCCCAGAGCCGCGGCTAAGGGAGTAGACTCCTGGGTGGAACAACTACCTGCTGGTGCTCAAATGGCTTCTGTGTTCATTCAGGGGATGCCGGCTCACACATACGTTAAGGGCAGCTGCCTGAACTGCGCTAATAACAGTGGGCTTTGTTTGTTGTGATCACACCTTCCATTTAACCCAGAGCCATCCCAGAAGGCATGTTTAATAGCGGGTTCTTGATAACTCGTTTAAAGCTGTCTCCTTCCCATGCCAACAGCTCTCTGCCTTGCAGCCTGACAGGGCGCTGCTTTAAATGGAAGTAATCCAATTACTGCAGGGCCCAGCAACAGAATCTTCATCGCTTATTTACTGCCGTGCTTAGTGCCAATGAACTGCTGCAAGGCAGGGAGCCGCGGGAGGCAGGGAGCCAGCGGCGCAGGGTGCTAGGTGTTGCCGCTGCAGGCTGCCAACAGCCTTCCCCAGAGCCAGGCCCCACCACCCTTCTTGTGGAATGCACAGGTGCTCACGAGGGTGCAGCCTGAGTGTAGCACAGGGGGCTTGTGTTAGTTGCTTTGCTCATTGCCGTAAATGAATTCCTGACAAGAGGCAAGCTGAGGGAGAAAGGCCTCATTTTGGGGTGCAACCCACCATGGCCAGGAGAGCATGGTGGCAGGAGTGTGAGGCAGCTGGCCTCATTGTACCCAAAGCCCATGAGCAGCAATGAGTGTTGTTACTAAGCTTGTTTTCTCTCCAGAGTGGATCTTCCTACCTCATTTAATGCAGTCTAGATAACCCCTCACAGACATTCCCACAGGCTTGTCTCCATGGTAATTCTGAATTCCATCACGGAGACAGTCATGATCAGCCACCACAGAGCTGAATTGTACCCCCTCCAGACCACACGGGAGGCACTGCATATATTCTAGTGCTGGATCCCTGTTGATAAGCCACACCCCCAAAAAAACAGATGAGAGAGAGCTAATATCTCCCAAACCCTGGCCTGTATTTTCTGGCAAAGGAGACCTGGGAGAAAGCCCACCACTACTGTGGCTGCCCATGATGAAAACAGCCGGGACCAAGGGATCACCCCCAAGATCCAAAGGTAGAGGAAATGCACAGAACATTTATGACCCAGGTGTGGCAGTGTGGGACTTTGCCTCTCCATGAGGGCTGTTTCCAGTAGGCCCCAGAAGGTTTTCTCTCCCTCCCTCCCTCCCTCACCCCCACCCTCTCTCTGTCCCTGTCTCTTGGAAATAGGTTCAGGAATATAACAATGGGCAGTGGCCAAGGGTTGCTCATGGGGTGACATGTCATGCCTTTGAGGAGTAAGTGCAGGGCTGGGGCTGTATCACGCTGGCTAAGCCTTGTCTGAAGTGCACAAAACAGGACCTACTTATGACATGATCTCCCCTAGCACATCACGGGCTCTTCTGTTTAGGCAAGTTGTGCAGTGCCCTCACTGGTCATGGGAATGGGCTTGCCAGCTATACACACACACACACACACACACACACACACACACACACACACACACACACACACACACACACACCGCCCCCCAGGAGCATCCAAAGTGTACCTGACCTGGCACAACAGAGGATTCTGCCAGGGAAGTGAGTGATATTAGATGGCTTTGGGTTTATTTTAGCGAACAGAGTATAAAATTATTTTATAGCAGAGTGAACTAAGGGGAGTGGCTGCCACCGCTGGAGGTAACATGGCAGTGGATGACAAACCAGCCAAAAAAAGGTCCAGATTGGGACAGACAAAAAGGTCTGTCCCTCTAAGGGCCCCCTAGCCTTTTCATAGTCACTGGGGAGCCAGAGCTCTCTAGCCCACAAAGCCCTCTTTCTCCTTGCAGCACCCTTGTGGAAAAACCTTAATTCCCCTCCGATCTGTTTCTATCCCAGAGCTTGCAGTCCTTTGTTCAAACTCTTACTCTCTATCTGAACTTATGCCAACCAAACAGCTTCTTTCAATTCCACGTAAGGTTCCTCGGCAGTGGCAAATGGCCCAGGAGCCTTCGCAACCTGTGACCTATTCCTAGTCAAAAAAGGCCTCAGGCCCCTGTCACCTTGCAGAGTTCTCTGCATTCTGCCTACAGCCTACTGGATCTTCACCTGTCAGAACAGGGTCTGGGTTCTAGCAGTTGTTTCATACTGGACCTTGGGACATCTAGGACAAGGTTCTGTCCCATGCAAGTGAGTATGACCACAAGAGAGGCTTGGTGAGGGGGAGCAAGCTGCTCCTCTGTCTTCAGGACACTGCCTGAGACCCTGGCAGTATGGGGCTGTCACATCAGTTGAACAGCGTAGCATCAAGCATGCATGCTACGGACACTCGTGTAGGTCCGTGTAGAACTGTGAAGGAATGGATAGTTTTTGTTCTCGGCTTGATATGTGCATGTGAGTGGCATGTGTGTGGGGGGGGGGGCTTGCTCTTTGTTTGCTTGTGTGTGAGGTGGATGTGTGGCATGTATGTGAACAGGATTTTTTTCTTTCGTGTAGGTGTGTGTAGCCCTACGGTATTGCATGTGAATGCTGTCAAGTGTGTGTGAGTGTGGATGGGTGTGCTGTCCATACACATGTATTTGTGTGTGATACAGACAACTATGGAGAGAGACTTGCAGCCCACCATGCTACCTTTGGGGAAGCATGTATGTAGAGTTGGTGTGGCAGCGTCTCTAAGGCCCACTCTTTAGCCATGTGGAAGACTCAGGCTCTGGAATTTTCTTCTCTCTCCCAGGCTAGAACTCGCATGCTTGCCCTCTATCTGTCCAGAGTATCCACTTTTTTCCAGGAACCTGGGATACCTGAGACCCCATCTCCTGACTGTCACAGGCCAAGGAACTCTGGTGGTCATCATATGTTGTAGGCTGTGACAGCTGTCTGCTCAAACCCACGTCACTGGCCCCGCTTCACTCATGCTCCTCAGGAGCACGCCTCAGCTCCTAGGGCATCCTTCCCCTGTGCTGAGATCACTGTCCTCAGCCCATAGCCTGAGTGAGATGAAGCTGTGACGTGGAGGCATGAAAGGCCCCTTTGTCCCTAGGACGCGGTAGCCCAGTGCTGGCCTGGCACTGTGTCTCCCACCTCCTCCAGCAGGAAGTAGGCAGGACTGGGTGAACTGAGCTCCTGCAGGCAAACAAAAGGACCTGTGTGCTCAGCACTGTTCCAGTGTCCTCAGAGGCCTGGTCCCTGAGCATGCCCAGGCTCTGCTTGTGTATGCGCTACTATTGACCAGCCCTCAGCACTGCCTGGCTGTGCATGCGGTGTCCTTGCATGCCCATGTGTAGGTCTGCACATACATGAATATGCGTAGAGTGCATACGTATGTCTGAGTGTGTGCATATGTGACACATGTGCCCTCTCTCTGTCTGTATATATGTACAGTGTACATGTATAGTGGTATGTGCATGTGTGATATGCATGGTGAATATATCAGTTTGTGTGTTTATGTATGTGCAGGGAGTGCATTGTAAGTATATATGTGTACCTGATACACTTGTGATATATATGCACACGTGTAATGTGGTGTGTATACATGTATGTGTTTGTGTTATATATGCATCTATGTGAATATGTATGTCATTATGTACATGTGTATTTGTGTTATGTGTGAGGATTTATACATGTGTGTGCAGTGTATGAATATGTATGTGGTGCAGGTACATGTGGATGGGTGTCCTAGGTTTAGGCACGTGTGTAGATGTAAGAACATGTGCTCTGCTTGCATGTATATCCACATAGGTTGCTTTATGTTACATGCTGCTGTGCTAGCACTGTATGAGATATGCACCATGAGCTTGTGTTCATGTATCCTATATACATACCCATGTCTGCACACATGTATATTCATGAGGGTGTGTATGGCATGTGACCTGGACAGGAGCTTGTCACGTGGCCATTAGGAACTCCCTTCCTGGCTGTGTGCACATCTGTGTATGTCATCTCATTGAGTGTGGGCAGTCCCCGGTGTCAGCAGGCTGCGTGCTTTATCCCCCCCCCCCCCCCCCGCTTCCCACTACTCACCAGAGTGTTAATGGGTGGAGGAGGCTCAGGGGCCCATTGTGTGTTGCAGGAAAAGTGGCCTTGATACAAGATAGGATGAGATCCGAACTCAGACGCAGCTACATTTAGCCCACCAACCCTTCTCAGCTTCCAAAGCCCACCCATTATCAGTGTGTCCTGCAACCAGGCAGGCTGGGACTGGCTCTTGGTGCTGCCACTCTGCCCTAGCCAGTCCATAATGAGTTACCTCAGGCCCTGCTGTCGCTCTAGCTGTAGGCTTAGCCAGTCCTGTTCTTGACTTGTTAGGCAGTGAATGGGAGCCTGTAGCTCACTGACCAGCAAACCCTCTCTCAGTGGCTTATGGGGGACAGGTTTGTGCATACAGGGCAATTTCTTGCTTGAACACATTCCTTGCATCCAGCATCAGTGGCTGGAGGGGGGGGGGAGGAGTGTGCGTGTGTGCACGTGCGCGTGCGTGCGTGCATGCGCACGCATGTGTGTGTGTTCAACTTGTTAAGAGACTTCTCAAGCACCGCACACAGGAGTTTGGGGCCTGGGGTGTGGGTGTGGATCCTGAGGCAACTGATGATGTTTCCAGGCTTATATTTGTTGGCAACTGAGACGGGTTTCATACCATCTTTTGCTTTCACCAAAAGTGACACATCAGGGCTGGGAGAAGCAGCTGCTGGTGACTTTGCACAAATAATGAACACTCAGGAACAGATGTATGACACAAGCCAACTTTACTTGCCCACCAGCCACCTGTGCTGTGATTAGTGGGAGCCCAGGAGACTGGCTTGGGCCTAATGCCTGCCTCTTTGGAATGTCTCCAGACTGGGGGTACCCATGGCCTGGGGAGGCTACAGCTGGGGTAGCCACTGTTCTTGAAGCTATTTCCAGGAAGCCAGATTGTTTTTCTCCCAGACCCTTGAGGGAGCAGCTGCCTTCACTGTCCCGTCTTCACAGGGACTGCACAACCGCCTTCAGCATGGGACAGTCCTCACTCCATCACTCTAGGCTTCCATAGCATAATGCCACAGGCAGGCTGTTTAGTGGCTTGACATCAGTTCTGGGGGCTGGAAGTTCAAAGCCAAAGTTTCTGGCTTGCAAATGTCTGCCTTCTTGCCGTGCCCTCACAGGTGATGGGTTGCAGAGACAGGAGGTGCTTTGGGCATCTCTTATAAGGCCACTGATCCTGCCAGGCCCAGAACCCATTGTTGGGACCTCATTTGAACTGAATTGCTTCCCTATGGCCCTGTGTCTAAATACAAGAGTCAGGGGCTTCTAATGGTATCATGAAAAAAAGCTGACCTAGGATTCTGGCTGGTGGGCAGTCTACCTTCCTGGCAACTAATATAAAGATGCTGGGATGGGATGAGGGAGGCAACACATTCCACAGTGTTCTCTACTTTGCCTGTGACAGGCATATCTATTAAATTCCAAGACTCCTGTCGGCTATGCTACATTCGCTTAATCATGGCGCCGCCTCCTGGTGTGTCATGCCTACCAAGCAATGGCTGCTGATCTACCCTTGGATGCTCACCTCCGTGTCTTCCATACAATCCCAGGCCCTTGAGACCCAACCCCAGGGCCCAGCTTTTACTGTGTGAGGCGTATCCTGTGTCTTTGCCACACATTGTCCAAGTTTGTCAGGGCAATCCCTGCCTCTAGATGCAGTTCTCTGGTCCTATGTAAAGGGTAATTATGGGATTGCTTGTTCAAAATCAAGGTATCAAGGATCGGGGAGCAGAGCACTGCCAGTGGTGCCCTTCTTATGCCAGGTCATGGCACATACCATCTGGTGGTAGTGAAGCCCACTGACTTCCCAGCTGAAGGACTGTGTCTAAGCATACTCCACCCAAGCTCATATGTGTTTACAGAGCTGTTTATATGTCAGCTACCACACTTTACTGTGAGAAATCGTAATGCACACATTCTGTGGAATCCTACCTTTAATTTACAACAAATCTAGAGTCCTGTGCTTCAAAAAAAATTTTTTTTAAGTGAAATGGAAAAGAAAGCCTAGGAGAAGGACAGAAACCTAAGAGTTAGAGAGATTGTGTGTGGGATCAGTGGTGGAGCTGGGGTGGGTGGGGGATGTAGTCCCCTCTTGCCTGGGATGGAAAGGTCTCTGTTTCTGGGTCTTGTGAAGGTGAAAAAGAATGACCTACTCCTCCCTGACAGAGTCCAGTCAATCCTGCAGCTCAGCCAATAGCTTTTTGCACCTGCTGGGCTGCGGGGCCAATCAGTGTGGTACTGCTTTCAGAAAGAGGAACCCAAACGGAAAATTTGATGGTTCTCAACACACATGTCCCTGATGTCCAAAGGAAATTAAATCAAGCCCTCACTTGAGGCAGCGGGCTCTTAATGGGTTAGCAGTGAGGGAGTCCCTGCAAGGCCCTTCCCGCGTGGGGAGAGGTGTGTCAGACATGGAGGTCTCGTAACAGGGATGTAGCCGGTATAACCTTACTCTTTGTCTGAACCCCAAATGTTCTGTGGTCCTTTCTTGTTTCATTTTTCATGAACGATTCTAAGTGTTTTCCAGTCTCAGACGTTGAGGTTGAAGTTGCAGGTAGACTCCTGCATAACTGGGTCTTCAAACAGTGCTCAGAGGTATTAGAGTCGAGATGGGCTACCTGCATCTATTACTCCATCCTTGCTATGATGAAATATCTGGAGGAAACAGGATACAGGGTTGTTTCAGATCTAGGGTGTAGGGGCCTCAGTCCATGCTTGCTTAGCTCCATGCCCTTGGACGGAACCTCATGGGTCAGACGTGGGTACCACTTCCTGGGCCACCTTACAGGCAGACAGGAAACACCCATACTGGGCTGACTTTCTCCTTGTTCTTTGCTCTGACCAGGTACCCAGCCCATGGATTGTAGTGCCCATCAACAGGGTAGGTTGTCCCCCTTTGCCCAGTTGTCTCTGGAAAAGCCTTCACAAGCACCCATGGTTGTGCCCCGCTATTTCCTAGGTAATCATAAGTTCCATCACTTTGAGCATGAGCAACCCTCTCAAAGACTTAGCTTCCACCTGAACCACAAGCTTTGTTTATGAATCGCTTGAGTACAGTAGTAAGGATTGCCTTAGGGAGGAGGTTAGCAGGGTGAGCAGATCATGGAAGATTCTGGCAATATGAAAACTAGCACCATTACAGACTCCCTCCTTATGGGTTTCTCACAGAGCCTTCCTGTTGAGAAGGCCCGACCACCAAACCTGGGTGGGTTTGCAAGGAAGGAGAAGGGTCGGTTTTATCTGTATGTTTTGATGACCTTGCTCTGCTACTGCCAGGTCTCCACTAGACCCCTGCCCTGCAGCCTCCAGGCGTCAAGACAAAGACTAGAGCCTGCCAGTCTCAGAGCCTTAAGTCTGGCTGGTGTCTGTAGATGAGGGGTCATGGCCACCATAGGATTGCTAACTTCCTTCCAGGCCTCACTCCTGACACTCCTGGTCTTACCCAAGCTGTCCTGTGGACAGTCACATTTCTGACAAAGCAGAAAGTGAGTTTTTTGCCTCTTGGGAAAGGGGAATGGTGTTATTATAAAAAATGTTCTAACTTTCCCAGTGACTTCTTACAGTTGGGGACCGATGGTGGTACACCCAGGAGAGGCAGTATGTGGCCAGCCTCCATGCAGAATACCTCTGAAAGGCAAGGTGCCTGGTTCCAGGGCTTCCCACTGTGATGCCTAGGTGCCCGGCCCAGCTTAAATGTGCTGGCACTCCACTCAGTGTGGCCTGCAGGTTGGGAGTGGCACACTGACCAGCTCTCTCCTCTCTCCCACAGCTCGAATTATCAAGACAAAGCAGTGGTGTGACATGCTCCCCTGCCTGGAGGGGGAAGGCTGCGATTTGTTAATCAACCGGTCAGGCTGGACTTGCACACAGCCCGGAGGGCGGATAAAGACCACCACGGTATGTGGCCCCCTTTCCTTTCTTGTGGGCGCGATGGGGAGACGTGAGCAGACATGATGGAATGGGATGGATCAGGAGACACATGACGAGTTTTGTCCCCATGCCTGTCACAGCTCCTCCTTACTCTCTGGTGCTATGTCCCAAAGATCCGAATCAGTTGGTTTTGGCACTCAGGGTCTGAGCCATAGGATTGGTTGGCTGGGGTGGTCAGCTAGGAAGTGAAATTAGTACAAAGCATATTGCTGCCACCAAAACTTTGTAAGGGAGATGTGGGGGTACATCAGGTACCTCCAAACTTGACTGCAAGCATCTGTACCCCCCCCCCCCCGAGGCCAAGGGGGCCATCAAGGTTCAGGCCTAGGGATGGGGTTACACATGGTTCTGCCGCCGCCCCAGATATGGTATAGTGGCTGTTAACAGAGACCAAGAGCTCCCAATACCTCCCCCTCCTCATCCCACTGGGCAGGACACACTGAGCTCTTTCAGGACGCCACAGATAATTTGGTCTCCAGAGCTGCTCTGCCTTCAGGTGGTAGAGTGAGGAGGACTCTAGGGTGTTCTTTGATATTTTGTTGCTGCTGCTATTGCCCATTCTTTGAAATTTCTGAGGTAATGGCATCACACACTGCCTGGACACTGCAGGTAATTATTCTCTGTGATATGCAACTATGAGGCAATGGGTCCTTAGGCAAGGTGCGTAAGCCGTACCCTCATCGTTTGGGCTAGTGGCAAGTCATTCAGCACTGGCTCCTTTGAGAACAATGCAAAAGTGGAGACCTGTTCCGGGTCAGTTTGGGGAACCCGCTGAGCAGGCATAGAAGCAAGCACACTTCAAAGAGCCTTAGACTCTGTGGAGCATGGAGAGATGCATGGGCAGGTGGGCGGAGCCACAGGTATAGGATGCTCTATGTGTGCCCCTGCCCTGTGTAGACATCAGATGCCAGTTGTGCAGCTCAGATGCCTGAGCTCTCGAGACCTCCGTGGGAGGGGGCCACAGATGGGTTTGAGGAGAGATCACAGACAGTGAGGAACTATCAGCCTTAACCACGCAGAGTGCTACTGAAGGCATGCCCCAGTGCCACATAGTGGCTTTGTTATTAAGGCCAAGCCTCCTCAACCACACCCCAGGCTGTTCAGCCACCTGGATAAGGGATATTGTGGTGAAAACTAGTGTCAAAAAAGGAGACATATCCATGGCCCTTTGTGATTCAGGGCAGAATCCTGAGAAGGCCAGAGGTTCTTAACTCATGCCCTCTGTGTGTGTCCTTCTTGGGACTACAGGTAACCCTCGGCTTGCTGTGTCCCCCCACTTGCTGGGGTCACATTTGGAAGGGATGGACAAGTACAGACAGTGTGTCTGCGTGGGTTATGAGGGCCCTCCGAGCCCTTCAGAGGCAAGAAGGGAGCTAGACAGCTCTGTAGTCTAGTCTGCCCTGTGTCCCTGAGTCTAGAAAGAAGAGGCTCAACTCTTACTGGGACCTCTGGCCTGAGGTGACATGTTTTTAAGGTGTCTAAAATGTTCTCCAGCAAGATCTTTAACAATCACAATTTGAAGTTCCCATTGTGCGATCACATCATGGCCTTTTATAGAGTAAATTGATAGCACAATTCACATGCCACCATAAATTGTTTTTCTGAGGTGACGGTCTTGTTACCCATTACCTTTAAGAGGCCTGGTGTCCGTGTAGTGGCTGCTAATACCTTTCCAGTGTTGTTCATTCCATATGGGACATTCCTCCAGCCAAGACCCCTCCACACCCTGCGCCTCTGCTACACAAACTGTTGCTATGCAAGCCTGCTGATTATATTTCTCTGAGTGTCACCAGAGTGAGGGCTGCTCAGGAGATGATCCCTGGGCCTGGGTAATCCAGTAACCTGCCCCCTCACAGGGGCCTCCTAAGTATGTGTGATAAATGGATCCATTGATTAGCCCAGTGCAGACCCCAGTCACATGCTGATGTTCGCATTTCCGCAATCACTGCTTCTCACGAGTTGGAGGGTCACCACCCCATTAGCGGGTCATGAAATTAATTCACTGGCTCGTGATCAGCAAGTAAAAAGGAGGAAGACAGGTCATAAAAATACTAGAGTGCCTCTTGGGTCACTGGGACGAATGCCACTCACAACGACACAAGCACAGTAGTGCTGCGCGAGATGTGAGTGTCACGGTGGAAAGTGAGAAGTCCATGGCCCTGGGGGACTCAGGAGACAAACAAGGCCCTGGCCTAGCTTTGTTAAGTGTTGCTCGGGAGTTTTCCCTTACACTTGGCCTTGAGAGCATCATTCTGCACTGAGCCAGGTGACTAGTGAATGAAGGTGCTCCTTGGGTGTAGAAGGAACAGTCTTTCCTGTACCCATCCGTGAAGCATCATTTCAAAGGGCGGGATTCCCTTCCTCTTCTGTAGCTCCTGGGCTCCCATTTTCCACTAGCTCTGGCACCAGGACTTACAGGGAACCCAGATGAAAAGGCCTGGAGCATCCCAGGTGGGGATTCTGGTCCCTCGTGGCTGTGCAAGAATGGGTCTCTGTGCAGATGTTAGCTGGCTACGGCTGCACTGCGCACTGCGCACTGCACATGTAAGTGGCTTGCCCAATATTCTAAGCAATGTTTACTCTGCATTTATGTAATGTTTATGAATTGCGAGATGCTTGACGGTGAGCTATACTGTTCCCTAAATCAGAATAAACCAGCTGGATTGGAATCCATTCTTCCAACTAGCTATTAAGCACCACGGTTTGGTTCTGTATATAGAAACACACAGTTGTGGGAGGTTGGGGAGGCTTGGGGAGGGTGTCCTAGGAGTCTCTATCAAGAGCTAGCACTACATAGCTGTGTATACTCCAGAGAACATAGATCCAAATATGTCCAGCTGACAGCTGCAGGATCACATGTGAGTGTGGCTGTCCGACCTCTGCACCCAGTCTTTTGCGGCCCCTCTTACAGGCAGATGTAGAGTCCTTCCAAGCAGTTCCTTTCGGCTGCTTCTGACTTGGGCTGGACAGCCTGTCCTCTAGCCCACTGGGGTCATCTGGAGGTCAAGAGCCCTGAGAGCAGCCATATCACGGAAGAACACAAATGCAGATGGTCGGCTTACGGAACATCCTGGCAGCATCTTCCGCAGTGCCTAGCATCTGTCCATGGCAAGCCTCCTTCAGGAGAGCTGGCCTGGAGAAGGGAGGGCCCTGGCCTCTTCTGATGCAGAGCCAGCTGTTCAGTGGGCTATACTCACTCCACTCAGAACTCTGCCCCTATAGCTTCCCTCGGACTTTGAAGTGGGGAAGGGCTTGGCCTCAGGAGCCTCTGTATATACTGAGCTAGAATCTTGAGGTCTTTATCACGGGATCGTGAAGGTTGTGTGTGTGGCCATACTTTAAACAAAATCATAGAAAACTAAATTGAGTTCCTCCCAGGAATCAACATGGGGCCCTGACCAGGGCTGACTGAGTGCCAACACACAGGTATGCCTAGGTTTCCACCAGTGTCGTGGGTCATCCGGAAGAATGGAGCAACTCTCGGCGCCCCCATGTTAAAGCAGCAAATCTCAAAGTGGCCTTTGAGGGAACTTACCAAATGCTAGTCCTCAGTCCCCAGCTAAAAACGACCAGTCTCTTATGCTGTTCTTCAGCCTTCTGGAGACTTCTGTGAGGAGACAAGGATGTGACAAATGGGCATAGTGTATCGCTGGAAGTACAAAGACAGCCACAGAGGAGATGGGAGCAAATGTCTGGGAGGTGACTAGTGGTGGCTGAAACCCCAGAAAGGCTCAGACCCAAGAGATGCCACAGCTGGCAAAGCACTTGCCACAGAAGCACAAGGACCTGAGTTCTACCCCAGCCATCCACATCCAAGGCTGGATAGGGTGGTGCTCATTTGTAATTTCCAACCCATGAGGAGTGAGGCCAGAGATGATATCATAGTTCCATGGCCAGCTAGATTAGTCTGATCAGCAAGTCCTACAACCCAGGGAGAGACTTTGTCTCAAAAAACAAAAACAAAACAAAACAAACAAACAAACAAACAAAAAAACAAGGTAAATGGTACCCAAGAAGGGCAACCCCTCTCCCCCGCAAATGCCCATTTCTGTACACCCACATACAAAATCTGTAGTACTGGAAGCTGTGGTTTTCCTATGTTGAGGCCACCCACCAAAGCCCAAGGATGAGTGAATGGAGAATCTCATCCTGCAGCTCCCAGAGTGAAATATGAGGCTCTGGGAGGTCGGGGGGGGGGGGGGGAACTATCTAAACTTCAGGACAAAATCAACCCCACCCTGTCCTGTCTTGACACGAGTTAGAGTTATTTGAGTCTAAGAGGGACTCTGAACTGGAGAATGCCTTCGTACGTTTGTAGTGCATTTTTCTTAGTTAGTGATTGATTTGGAAGGGTCCAGCCCACTGTGGGCGGTGCCACCCTTAGTAAGATGGTCCCGAGTGCTGTAAGAAAGCAGGCTGAGCAAATTATGGGGAATGAGGCAGTGGTAGTTAACCCCCTCCACCACTACCCCTGCCCCCACACCATGACCTCTGCATCAGCTCCTGCTGCTGGCTTCCTGCCTTGAGTTCCTGGTCTGATTTTCATCTATGATCAACTGTTACCTGAAGTATAGGATGAAATAAGCCCCTTCCTTTCCAAGTTGCTTTTAGGTCATGGTGTTTATCACAACAATTGAAACCCTAAAGAAGACATACAGACACACACACACAGACCACAGAATGAAATGCTGCTTGAGGAACTGCTCAGAGACTGGCATTCAGGTGTCTTTAGCCCAGGTGTTGTAGGCCACAGGTGCTGGAATTGTCTATCAGTGTGGAGGGAGAACAGGCCTTGCTCCCAGAGCTCCCACCTTTGGCTCTGCACCCCTGCCCTCGTGGAGCTAGAGATGAAGGGGTCTCCAGAGGCAGGAGCAATGAACAGGCCCCTGGGTTACACTTGGAGTAGGAATCTGGATCAATTCCAAAGGTTTGAACCTAGAAGAAGAAAATGGGAAAATGAATCCCTAGGGATGGGAGCAATCCAGCTGCTTCGGCCTGAGTTTGTCCCACATCTGTGTGCTGAGCCTTGCTCACCATCTAGAGAGGTCCAGTCGCTCTCAGTGAGAAGCCTCTTTGTGCGTTCAGCATGGCTTTGAAGGGGTAAGGGCTGAGCTGAATCAGCCAAGGAGAGGCCAGGGAAGAGTATCCACGGAGGACATAGCCCCTCACCCAGCACCCAAGACAGCTGATTTCACAGGCAGCCAGGAAGGGCATCTCCAAGAGTGACCGAGGCTCCAGCAAGGAGGACTGGGCAGTACACAGCAGCCATACAAGTGCCCACCTGAGTGGTAGACAGTTTATCCACACAGCCACAGTAGGGTCAATGCAGCCACCTCGATCAAAAAAGGTGACCCGGAAGAACCTGCAGTATATATACTGCACATGAACTCGTTGAAAAGAAGTGACATAGGGAATTACCAGGATGAATGTGATGTGGATCACAGCCTGGCTGCTCCTGGGGACACTTGTGGTCACTGTCTGGCCCCACACAGCAGGTAGCGAGCCCCGTAGCAGCTGCTGTCGTAGCCCAGGGCTCCTTGAGGACAAGGCCAACCTGTGTAGACACCTCGCTTTGTATGAAAGGAAGGGAAGAGGTGTCTTGGCAAGGAGATCCTTGTCTGCTAAGTGGCTGGCCACACGTGAGCAGCAAGGGGATGCAGTTTAGTCACTCTGGGGAGCCCTAGTCACCCTGCATCTGCCTTGTGCCTACCCCCTCCAGGAGCCTATGGCTGTTTTACTCCTCATAGTGAAGACCTGCCAGGCTCCTTTCGAGCCTGCTGAGGTCATTGGGAATGCAGCGGAATTTTCTAAGGCTGATGGCTTGCTGATTATTGGAAGTGCCATTGTCCTCATATGGTTCTCCTCCCTCTCAGATGTTGGGAGCATCTAAAGCTTACACCCTACCTGTGTAGGCAGGTTAGGCCTGAAACTCCCAGATTGGAGAAACATGGCATGCAGTGTGTCACATCTTTTCTTGACTTAATGTCCTTCATTCTCCCAGAGAGTTAATTCAGTTATTTGTACACAGATGAGACTGGGGAACACAAGCTTGTGTGCCCCTCATCACACACACACACACACACACACACACACACACACACACGTTAACTGTTCCAACCGACACTATGCCTCTCACGATGACATTTGCATCTTAGATTCTAGAAGCATGCCAAGCCAACCTGGGCTCTCACACCAGATGTCCCCTGAGCTGACCCTGATTCCCACCTGGGGAATCCAGCTAGCACCTGGTCTTGAGATACCACCTTGGTAGAAAGGCCATAGCGGGAGACATATATGTGACGTGTTTAGCAGTGACCAAAGGAGCAAGCAGGACCCTCCCTGATATGATCTCTGCCTGGGAAAATAGGCATTTGAGAGACTTCCTTCACCCAAAGGGTCGGTAGAATCTGTGAGGCCAGGAAGATACAGGTGAGGACTTAGAAGCCTCCTTCAGGACACAAAGGGGATACAGCTGGAAAGGAGGTAGCATGTGATGTCATCTCAAGGGACACTGCTTCCCCGTGACAGCCTGACTTCCATAGTGGCTCCAGGTAGCACCCAAGTGACCTCACTGCATTTCACTTGGATAAGAGGGGTGGGTCTTCATGATGGGTTGCCTTTAATGGGGCGTTCCTGTGGAGATTCTCTGTTTGAATCCCACATCAGGAGAGAGTCAGTGAGTCTCCTACCACACAGCTGATCTACATATACTGAGTTAACATCCTTTCTTTCTCAAGCCTGCTTGACTCCCAACACTCTCCTAATACTGATGCCAGGCCCCAGTACTGTGAGGACCCAGGAAACCAACCCTTAGTATGCAGATCAATGCTCTCATCTACCATGGAGCACACTGACAGGGAAGAACCTAGGCCAAAGCTCAGGGGCTGATGCCCCCACCCTCACCCCCAGTATGATCAGAGGATGCCCATGACATCTTACCAGTGGACAAAAAGAACCAGACACAGCAGGGATGTGGACAGAGGAAGAAGCAGGCACACCAGGGCAGAAGAGAACCACCATGCAAGATGAAATACTTCCAGCAGGCAGACTGCCAAAAAAACGAACGTCACCGATCAGGAGGAGGAGGAGAAGAAGAAGAAAATCCTGCCTGCGACCCTGAAGCAGAGATGGCCTCTCGCCCAGCAGCCCTGCACCTCGGATCGATTTAGATGCTTTCTGGACGTGACGTCCTCACAAGGACAAAGCAGACTGAATTAGAAAGTGGTGTGAGCACTGAGGCGGGCAGTGCAGGCTCAGTCCGCAGGAGCCCGATGCCTGCACCCTAACCCGTCTTTGTTCGGCCCAAGTGATGGAAGACCAGAGTCATTACTTGGATCCGTGAGCAGCCCATTCTGGGCTCCCCTGAGTCCACCTGTTCATCACCACGGTAATAGCTGGACATGTTAATAGATTCTGTGCGTAAACAAAATTGTATATGGCGGTGCTGCATCAAGTAGTATTGTAAGCAGAGACATTCTTCATGCCCTTGGCACATATGAGCCCAGAAACAACAAACACACACACACACAAAAAAAAGATGGCTTTGTCCGAGCTACATTATTTCTGTCGGCATTTTTCAGAAGGAGAGGCATTACTGCTGGTCCCTCTTTCTCTGTAATTGGTCTGCATTCATCTCAATTTTCCTTAAAGCAGCTGTTCTTTGAATTGTTTTAAATACATAAATGGCAAATGGTTGGAACGAAGGGAAACTGTCTCAATGGGGAGGGGGAGACAGAGCCTGTCATACAAGACAGGTGGGTGTGGGGTGAGCCCACTGCCACAGAGGGGAGGCAACCGGAACTGGGCCAATACTGAGCATGCCTGGAGGTGGCACTAGGATGACTGAGGGTCCCAGTGAGGTTGAAGATGAGAGATCAGGCTCTGTTTACCTTCTCTGTATCACCAAAGAGCAGAGAAGTCTAGTTCCTACCCCTGTGAAACTGGGCCCCATGCTCAGCCTCTTCCTGTCTCCCTAACCCTGTCTCCCCAGCCCTACCTTCCTGTCTCTCCCTTTCCTCAGCTCTCAGGCACATTGGTGTTTTGTTGGAGGCTAAGGGTGTAGAACTGATTCGGCACATGGCCCCCTATGTTAAGGAGGTGTTGAAACCCTCGCATCTCTCTGGAGGCGTCAGTCATTGGCACTTGATTGTTGTCCGTGCATACTGCACTGCGTGGAACATACCTGAGATGGTGCTGGTTCCCCATGCTGCAGTACCTATGTCACATAGACACAGATGAGAGAAGCACGGGGCCTCCTGACTAGACAACATGTCCTCCAGTCATGGAAGCTAGGAACAGAGCTACCACCAGAAGTGAGGTCTTGTTCTTGCCGAGGCAGTCCCCCTCAAGCCTCGACCTTTCAGCATTCTAACCATGAAAAAGGTAAAGCACATGAATGTGGTCTTCATGGGCCTCCATGTCCTGGGAAACCATCTCCCATGCTTAGATACCCACTAGACTTGAGAAAGCCTGCTCCTGGAAAGTAGGCCAGGGAATGTTCCAGAAAGTTGCATTAGAGACCTGTGAGAAGACCTGAAAATCTTCTTCTCTTAAGTAGAACCCAGAATGGCCAACTCTAATAGGTCATTCAAGCGCCCTGTACAGAGTGAAGTTGATACCCAGGTGACCACCCTAAGATGTGCACCCCAGGCCACTGCCACCTCCTAGGCCAGGCATGAGTCCCCAACAGGTAATGCTGACAGAATGTTCCAACATGTTTCTCTGTGTTATTTTAATTTGGCCTTAGATGCTCTCAGGTAGAAATGGCATTGTTTTAATTAAGGACAGAAGTAAATGCACATCTCGGCTACATCAGAAATGGCAGAATATTGAGTCTAAGTCAGGAAGATAAGTTAGCATCTGTGTGTTCATCATGGAAGTGGTTGGGGCCATGTCTCTTATCACCTTCGTGAGCTCTATCCCTGAATCAGGCTATCCCTTCCTCCCAGGCTCCAGGCTCCCTGAGTGGGTCCTCACTGTTAGGAGGTACAGATTTGCCTCACTGTCCCTAGCCCACTCTGGGCTGAGCGAGCAGAAGTGGCTTTGCTGGTGGCAGACCCTTTGCAGTAGCCCCTGTGTGCTACAGAGGTAATAAATATGAGTCTTCAGCATAGGTGTTTGTCTAAGTTAGGTTTCTATTGCTGTGACAAAACACTAGGACCATAAATCGAGATGAGGAGCAAGGCGTTGTCTTACACATCCATGTCTCTGTTCATTACCTGTATTAGTGTTCTCTAGAGTCACAGTACTAATGGAATAGTTCTTTATCTTCTCTCCTCTTCTCTCTTCTCCTCTTCTCTCCTCTCCTCCTCCTCCTCTTCCTCTTCTTCTTCTTCTTCTTCTTCTTCTTCTTCTTCTTCTTCTTCTTCTTCTCTCTCTCTCTCTCTCTCTCTCTCTCTCTCTCTCTCTCTCTCTCTCTCTCTCCACACACACACACACACACACACACACACACACACACACACACACAATTTATTGGAGTGGCTTACAGGCTGAAGTGCAACTAATCCAACAATGGTCAGCTGTGAAAAGGAAGTCTAAGACTCTAGTAGCTGCTCAGTCCCACAAGGCTGGGAGTCTCAGCTGGTCTTCTCTATATGCTGGACTTCCTGAGAAGTGGGCTCCAGTGCCAGTGAAGGAATGGATGTGACAGCAAGGCAAGGGCAAGAAAGAAAAAAAAAAAAAAAAAAAAAAAAAAAAACCTTCCTTTTTCACTGCCCTTGTATAGGCTTCTAGCAGAAGGTGTGGCCCAGAATAAAAGTGTGTCTTCCTGTCTCAAGGTCTGGATTAGAGATATGTGGCATCCAGGGTCAAATCCTGATCACAATCTGTTTCTGGATTGTAGTTCATTTCAGATATAGTCAAGTTAACAACCAACGATAGCCAACATATCATCAAAAGAAGTCAGCACAGGAACTCAATCAGGGAAGGAATCTGGATCTGATGCAGAGCCCATGGAGGACTGCTGCTTACTGGCGTGTTCAGCCTGCTTTCTTACACAAGCCAGGACCACTTTCCCAGGGGCAGCACCATCCACAATGAGCTGGGCCCTTGCCCCATCAGACACTAATTATAAAATGTCATACAGCCTGATTTCATGGAGTCATTTTATCAACTGAGGATCCCTCCTTTCAGATAACTCTAGATTGACATAAAACTCTTATGACACATCTTTAGAAATGAGATTGTGTTTCTGTCACATCACTTTAAAGGCCAACTCTCTTTCAGCCAGACATTCAGCAGGTGCCTCAGGTCCTAGGACAACATCTGCCATATTACCAGCACCAGCATAGGTGACACTGTAGATCTGCCACCACCAGGTCCTGATAATTGCCCTATACCCTGCACTGGAGCACTAGGCATATGTTGAGAGAGCAGCCCTATTGAAAGACTGATCCATGGTACCGAATGAGCATTCTAGGTCAGACCCAGTTATCTATAACCTGGGGAACTGATGCTTCTGTGTCTCTGGGCAGGTGTCCTGTGGCAGTTGGTCTTCCTAAGCCTTGGTTTCCTTGTCTGGAGAAAATGGGAGGGTTCCCTCAGCTGACCTCATAGGTTACTGGCATGAGAAAGAGAGGGGTGGAAAGAAAAGGCTACTGGGATACTAGGGGGTCTCTGTGGGGAAGGTTAATGTCCTTTTACACCCTGTGTATTCTGGGGTACTCACATCTCAGTGGCTGTGTAGGATGAAGAAGCCTCTTCTGGGACTCCCTCTCTTTTTGATGTGATAGCATCCATGCACTAGGAATGGTGAGGGCACTATTTGTGGGTCTGCATCTCTCCAGCATATTGTTTTGATTCTGATTGGATCCACTGTGTGTAGTCATGGTCATTAGGGTCTCATGGGGCATGTGGCCACCTCGTGGGTAATCTTCCAGATGAGGTGTGAGAGACTGGTATTTTTTTTTTTTTTTCACCATGGGAGAAATGGGACTCCTCAGTAAGCACTGGGAGGAGAGCTCAGCTCCTCTCCCAAGTCCTTGGAGAAACATCCATGATTTGTAAATCAATACAGTGGCTGGACTCAACATGCTGGCTTCATATTGTGCCCAGCTTCCATTTAGTAAGAAGGTTTGAAGTAAGAACTCTCAATAGCATCAAGGCTTAAGGACAAGAAGCGACTCCCCGTGTAAAGTGCCTTTGAGCCTGTGTCACCTCTTAACCCTGCTTTGACTGTGAGTCACTGTGCACAAGAACCCTAGAACAACTTCTTCTTAGTGGACTTAACATTGGGACATGTGAGGAAGGTGATGGTGGGAAAACAAAAGGCAGAGGGCATGCCACAGGGACTCCACTCCTGCAACAGGAACAATGGCAGGCTCAGGAGAGTGGCTGGCAAAGCTTACTCGGCGGGCAGAGCCTCCTATGTGGAGCCTTGTGCTCATCCTGTCTGCTCTCTGACCTCTGCTGTCTGCCTCTACCACGCTGAGGCAGAACCCAAACTTCTTATAGGAAGATGCCATCCCTGACTGGTGGGAGCCTGCTGGTAGTCACATGAAAATAAGTGTTTCTTCATAGTTAAGAGTACCCAGGTCCAGCCTGGAAGATGATGGAGTAACCCATATCCAGGGAGCAGAAGGAGTCTGAAGACATGGCAGCCAAGCCTCCTTGAGTGTGGGGCAGCTTTGGTCTCTGCCTGGTGAAACTCAGGCCATAGACTGGAGCCTGGGGAAATGAGCACAGTGGGTACGGAGTGTGCCCTGAAGAGAGGGCCATGTAACCCTGTAGCAGCCCACTGGGCTCACACTGGCAGCCTCGGAGATATTGCCCGGATTCTCTGGAGTTGAACATGGCCACGTCCATTATTCTGGGATGGCATGACAGAGAAGAGCCTGGAAGGAAGGCAAGCCCTTGTACTTTCCCGCAGAGACACACGGCGCATGCAAAACACCAAAGACCAAGGAGCAGAATTCAAATGTGTATCGGAAGCTACAAATAATAGAACTGTCACTGCAGAAAATGGAAGCCAAGGCGTGAGAGCAATCTTAAGACCAGGAAGCATCAAAGAAATGGAACGAAGGGTGAAGGAGAAGGGTTTGGAAGCCAGGGAAGGGACTTGAAGCTTGAGAGCTGGGGTGCTGCCAAGAAGAACCAGGCATCAGGAAACGAAAAGATGAGCTTCGGGACTCCAGTCCCCCAGGTGGAAGGAAAGTCCCCGGCTAGAGCAGAAACTTGACTAGTTCTGACATCATAGGGTGTGTCTGGGTATGATGAATGAAGGACGCCCGTGTGGCAGTTGTTTAGGTGGCACCGAAGAAAAGTAAAGATGGAAGGGACATGTGTCCAAGAGCCAATGCAGGCACAGTCTTGTGAGCCCGGAGAGATCTGAAGCCAAAAGACAAGAGGATTGTTGGCAAGATAAACCAAAACATAATCTTCCTATGTCTACTTGATTTGGACAAACGGAGCGTTTTTCCATGACTGGAAAAGCATACCCCAGCAAAGTGTTTCTAAAAAGGTGCATAAAATATACATGCAGATCAATAAAACAAGACACTAAAATGAAGAGGGAAGATGAGAAAGTTCATGTGAGGGGAGACTGACGTTCATCACTGTCACTGATCTCAGGACATGATGGACACCACCTAAAACCCCAGCACTCAGGAGACTGAGGCAGGAAGATCTCCAGTCTGAAGCCAGCCTGTTGCTATGGCCACACAGTTGAATGTTAACTCTCAGGCCTGGTCCTTGATTTCCTCTGATCATGCAAAGTTCTCCTTACGCAAATGATGCCCTAGTGTCAGCTGTGGTTGATTAAGGATGGCCAGAGAGCAAGCAGCCAGCAGCAGTATGGGAAGGATCACTCCGGTCCATCCTCAGTGCACGATCATTCTTCTTTGTGATCAAAACTTTCCAGGATCGCTTTGGGCCTTTAAGAAATGGTCTCTTCAATTTGATCAACATTAAAACCTACCAGTGAAGCTAAACCTGCATTCTGCCAAAGCACCACAAGTGAAAGAGCAAAAGGGATCTGAGCATGTGTGCAAATGTGTAGGGCTAGGAGAGAAGTGTAGCCAGAGAAGGTAAAGAGCATTGTGTATGACAGGACCTTGCTGCCTGTGAAAACAATAAATGTAAGTGGACCACCTATCTGTATCAAAAAAACCCAAAGGCTATCAGGTCAGTTGTTCAAGATAGCAATCATTCAGAGCTGTCTAAAGGCACTCTAAGCATCACAGGAAAGGTTTACAGTGAAGACTAAAGAAAGCTATACCAAGTGATAAATTGAAAAGAAAACAGGAGGTGAGATTGGAACATTGTGATGTCATATGTTGATACCATTACTTAATGGCATATATTTGTATATTGTAGTTCAGATTGAAATGGCGGGGGGGAAGGAGTAATGTTTGGGACCCCACGGCTGACAAGCATGTCAGAGACCATGATTGCAGATGAAATTAGCAGAATTGGTGTTTGAAGTTGAAGTAACATGGGGCTTGAAATCTAAAAGTTATGTATATCTGTCAGGTCTGCTGGAAATCAAATATCCATCAAGGGCAGGAGTAGGGAGAACAGGGAATGGATCCTGTGAAACCCACCTTCTCACAGATGCTTTTGCAGTCACTTATGGAAACTGGTCTACGACCAAGGCTGTTGCTAATGTGTTATCATTTTCAAAATCTCCACAAAAAATACCTTTAAGTAACAGGCAGAAGAGATGCACCAGCCTTTCTTTCCACTGTAAATCAGAGTTAAAGCCAGGTTGCCTTGCCGCAGCTTCCCACGCTAACTCATAGGTGACCTGGCTCTCAGGGGCATGGACTGTGTCCACATAAAATAAGCAAGATGCCATATCCAGGGTTGGTGCCACAAGTGAGCCATCACCTGATGTGATCTGAACAGGGAAGTGTAGATGGACAATCATCGAAGGAACTAGCATACCATTTAGGATGAAGCAGAAAGAACTCAGCATACCTAATGAAAGATATTCTTGGTGCGAATGTTGCTTTACAAATCAGAAACAATGACAATTTAAAACAACAACCTAGATTTGGGGAAATCCACCCTCCAAAGAGAGGAAAAATTAGCATCGAACTTATTAGTTAAGTTAAAAAAATTTCTGGAATTTGTTGTTGTATCTTTAATGATCTTATAAAGACATATTTTTGGGTTTTTTGTTTTTGTTTTTGTTTTTAACATCTGTGTAGCCCACATTATTAAGGCCAAAAAGTAAGCGTAGAAAGAGAATATCAGTCTCACCGTCAGGGTGTATAAATGCTCAAGGAACCAACACTGGGTTCATGAGGATCTGGGCACCTTGGTGACATGCAGGATTTTTTTTTTCTGTGCAGAAAATTACCAAACATATAGAGAGGAGGAAGATGCTAATAATGTCCACTAAACACTCTAGGTGGGGAGAGTTTGATGGGCATATTTGGTATGCAGGACTCTTCCCCCTAAATCCTGTGAAACATGGAAAACTGCTGCTGGGTTTATTTCAGGAGCCACTGAAGCCTTTATTGCACATGTGTCCTCAATAATGGAAAAGCAACAGTGCTCATTTTTACGAAGACTAAGGCTGGTGTTGCAGGGCTCTGGGCACAAGACTGGCCCAGCTGAGTACCCCTGGGGCCTAAGTCCTCCACTGTCTGAGGTGCTGCAGATATGTCTGGGTTCCTGCATGCCTTTGCCAGTGGCATTGCCGAACTGGACACACATCATCTATATCTACAGGGAACCGCCACACCCTGAACACTGCAGTCCTTGAAAAATAAGACAAAGCCAGTGGCCGCAAAGTAGGCTGTTATAAGAAATGAGGTTGTACTTTTAAAATTCCAAAGCCAGGTATATGAGAGACCACAATGAGTTGTATATTTAAAAAAAAATGGAGTTTCTCCTGTAGCCAACACACCTGAGTGGTACCAGGCACACAGTAATTATACTTGTAAATAGTGAAAATCAAATGAACAGCACCAGAACCCTGAGACCTCTGCCTAGCACAGTGGGTCTCGTGTTCCCTGCCATGTGCTGTGTCCACGTAAAGCCAGAATCATTGATTGCCCTGTGGGAGGCCACGTCAGGCCACCACCACCTCTGATCACTCCGTGGATGCTCTTCAAAACCAAACCCAGGGCCATGAATACCTGAGATGAGAAATGCAACCTTCATGAGGCTCAGGAACTCGGCTGGATGCCTCAGAAGTAATAACCTGGACCCACAGTCAGTGTATTCATCTTTGAGTGTTATGCGCCCATACACACCCTGAAGTGTAGGAGTTTGACAGGCAGCGGTCCATAGACCAGACCCAGCTGCCCTGTTTGTAGATAAAGCCTTGGGAGACATCACACATGCTCATTCATATTCACTTAATTTCCATAAAGCTTCCAACGAAATCATTTGGGACTTTACAAAGTATTTGAAATTGTATCAATGTAGTTCAGTCAGAGGGAGGCACAAGTCCTTGCCCTGCTGCAGCAGACGCGTGACTTAAAAGTTGGCATGAAGCCAAACATCATATGTGGGCACCTGATTCTGAACTTGGGGCTCTAGCCCAGCCTGAGCCCTGGTTCTGCCACTGTCCTACATGAGATGATGTAAGAACCCCATTGACAAAGCCCTAGGCTCTTGATTCAAGCCTGGCAAGGGTTAGTGCTTGTTACTACTGCCTCCTGACCCATGGAACAGGGCATGTGGCTCTGAAATGGAAGCTAAGTGTTCCTAAGAACTGCATCTGTGACACATCAGCATTTCAGAGCATCAGCAGTTGGCGGGAGGATTGGCTTAGTCTTTCCAGGGAAAGTCAGGTTGGATCCTTACCACACACTGTGTTCCAGATTAAATTCCCTAGGGATTGCAGAATGGGATGAAACGGAGGTGGTGAGGACCAAAGCACAGATGAGCGCTGAACCAAGCTGAGAGGGAGGAAGAAAGCTGCAAGCTCAAACCTAGCTTGCAAAATCCACCGCTGCACCTCCTGCTCCCTGATACTATGAGCTGGGCAGTGTTCTCCGGCAGATGTGTGAATGCACCTGACCTCTCTTGCAGCCTGGTTTCGTGGCATGGCTTACACACTGTAGCTGCCAAGCACTGCAAATCTCTAGCCTGGGGAGAAACCTATGCGCTGAAGGTACAACTCCAATGGCAGATCATATGCGTACAATGCATAGTGCCCTGGATTTAATCCCCAGCCCACTCCCCACTTCCCATCACAAATCAGTGTTCCAGATATGTATTCTACTGAAAATATTTTGATCTGTAATCCATCATGAAGGTGAAAACTGTTAGGTAGAGCATGGTATTCTGGAGATTGATTGGAGCTGTTGACAAGCAGGCTTACTGTACGGTGCAAAGACAGTCTCCAGAGGAAATAAGGTAAAGTGTGTGACTAGCAAATCCTGTAATACAAAACAGGAATGCAAAAGAAATGTGGAGATTCTTCTCAGACAATAGCTGATAAAAACACAAATGAGGTGCCAGTCATCAGAGACATTGTGGTTGATTTTATTTTCTTCCAGCTACCTTTCTGACCTTCTGGAAGATTCTAGTATATATAAATCCATCAGTCTTCTAGAAGGCATATGGACAGTGTCCATCTGGATAATCAGGAAAAGTGCTTAAGGCACTTGGAAGCCAGTGTAGCCATTGCTCAGAAAGATGAGCCTAGACTTGGCACAGGACCTAAGGTCCCCTCCTTGTGTCTTTCTACCCACCAAAGAGGAATGCCTGTCCTCAAGCATGTATATCCTGCTCATTGTGACATTGTTCAAACAGCCAGCAGACGGACATGATCAGGTGTCCATCATTGTTGATGTGATCTTGGATTTAGTTTGTGAGAATTTTATTGAGTATTTTTGCATACATGTTCATGAGGGAAACTGATCTGTAATACTTTTTCTTTGTCCAGTCTGTGTGTGGTTTGGATATCAAGGTGACTGTGGCCTCATAAAATAAATTTGGCCATGTTCCTTCTGTTTTTATTTTGTGGACTAATTTGAGAAGGGTTGGTATTAGCTCTTTTTTGAAAGTCTAGTACAATTCTGTCCTAAAACTCTGGGCTTTGGGAGGAAAAATTTGACAACTGCTTCTATTTGCTTTAGGATTATGGGACTGCCAAAATTGTCTTGATTTAACTTTGGTAGATAGTATCTATCAATAAATTGTGCATTTCTTTTAGCTTTTCCAATTTTGTGGAGTATAGATTGTTAAAGTCTGACTGAATGATTTATTTGGATTTCCTTGGTGTCTGTTATTATGTCCCCCTTTTAATTTCTCATTTTGTTAATTGGGATATTCTGTCTCTGCCTTTTAGTTAATTTGGATAAGGATTTGTCTATCTTGTTGATTCTCTCAATGAACCAACTTTGCCTTTCATTGGTTCTTTGTATTGTTCTCTTTGTTTTTATTTTGTTGATTTTAGCCCTGCATTTGATTATTTCCTGCTGTCTACTCCTCTTGAGTTTGTTTGGCTCATGATTTTCTACTCCCAGTCAAGCCTAGGTTGGGTTAGTACATATATCCAGCCTCCGTGTCCTTCAGCAGCTTAGTGACACACGCTATAGTGTGACAGGGCGGACCGTTACTCCAGCTGTACTAGTCATGTCTATCCCCGAGGCTCACAGCTCAGGTTCTAGATGGCTAATGGCTCCAGGTTAAGGAAGATCTGAGGGAGAGATGTGTGGCGTTCCATTCGTCTCTCTGAGTGTGTCCTGGGATGCCTGAGTCTCCTTTTCTCATGGCCTGTCCTGATCTGTATTTGTCCTGCCCCTTTGTGTGAGAGTCTCAGCTCCTGGTCAGAGCTAGCTGTCTGGGACTGCAGGCCCACCTTTGCCTTTCCTCAGCTGCCCCTGTGGGTCCTGCTTGGAGGTGGGTAGAGGACCTAAAGGTGCCAATTCTTTACAGCCCCATCCCTGTCCTCCTCCACATGTGCTGTGGGTGGCCTCCCATCTTCTTCTGGTTTCTGATCAGCACCACAAAAAGCTCACCTCACCTGCCTTCTTCCCTAGCCTGGAAGGGTCCATATTAGCAGGCCAAAGGGACTCTTGGGAGCTAGAAGAGGGCCAAGCAGAGGTCAGCGAGGTCCCATTGCCGCAACAAAGAGAACAGGGAATGGCCGGTGCTGTACACGGTGGAGGTCAGGACTTGGGTTGTTCAGAGCTTGCTATGCAGTGGACAGTCTTCTTTCTGGGTGTTCAGGTGTTAGTGGCTGTAGGAGACCCCTCTCCAGATGTTGGAAGGCATCTACTTAATCTAAGCCAGTGGCTCTCAACCTTCCTAACGCTGCAACCCTTTAATATAGGCTCTCGCATTGTGGGAACCTCCAACCATGAATTATTTCGTCAGGATTTCATTGCGGAAACTAGCTGAGCTACCTGTTTCCACTCTCAGCCAGGCACAGCCTTTGATCCGTAGTCAAGATATTACATAAGGACCCTGAAGTGGTGGCTGCTAATCTAATCCAGCAGGAACACCCCAACTCATCTCAGATGCAAGGGCCTATAGCACCTATGTCCTGCCTCATTTTGTGGGGTTCATGTGGTGACAGTGTGGGAGCCCCTGTTGGTACAGATAGATGGTCTCTGACAGCAGAAATGTATCTTGTAATGGCTCTGAATGCACAACTCTGAGATGATGATGTGCACAGAGCCAGCTCCCCTCGTATCCTCCAGGGAGGAAGACTTTCCCAGTTTGCCAAGTCTCAGGTGGCTGCAATATTCCTTGGTTCATGGTTGCACCATTTCAGTCTCTGCCTCTGCCTCCATATGGCCATTTCTGACTGCCCTGTCTATATCTCTGTAACAACACCAGTCATGAGATTAGGGTCCTCCATAAGCCAGTGGGATTACATCTTGCCTTGATTACATCTGCTAGAACATCTGGAGGAATGGACAGGCTATCCCTCCTGAGGGGACCAAGAGTAATCAGGTACAATCTCTGCTCACAGCCACAGAAGCATGAGAGCCCAGGTGGCATCTTGGCGTTCACACAGCTGCAGCTTTTCTCCAAGACCAGCTGCACATGCAGAGCCCTCTTCCTGAGAAGAGAATCCGCCTCCACTCCTCTCTGGTTCCCTCCTTATTAACGAGTTTGTTTATGGAAGATCAATAAATATTTGATGGAAGGATGAATAACCGTGGGCAGATTCCTCAGGCAAGCTCAAGGGCTTCCTCAGAGCCTCCTACGACTCCTGAACATAGCTCTGGGTCCCAGTGGGCTCTGTGCTGCTCCGGCGATCACACCCCATTTTGATTATTTTGGGGAGATGTTACTTGCTAATTTTATCAGGGCTGCTGTTTGCTGTTGGGTAGTTTAAGGGTGGAGGCCTGTACTGAGCTCTGCCTGCGCAGCATGCTGGCACTGGGTCTGGGTCGCTTTGCATAGCTCTGGTCTTTGGCTGTTGAGAAGGGCTATTCTGAGGTAACCCTTAGTCTCTGATACTTCCTAGAAGATGGACATCGTGTCCTGAAGGTGGGTGCAGGCCTTCAGGTGGCAGAGTATTGCCGCTTAGCTCAGACCTCCACTAGACTCTAAGCAAAACCAACTACGGAGCCTTTGGAGATGGGATAGCAGGTCCTGGGAGTGGGAGCCAGGCACTTAGCCCCCATGCCTTTCCTAAGCCCTGAAGTTGCTTTTACTACTACATGTTGGAGCGTTTCCATTTAGGTAGGCACTAAGCAAAGCTCCTCTGCAAACAGAACCCGGGTTATTAAAGCTAGAATCCAGGTTATTTAAGCTAAGTATGCTACATACCTGCTGTCTGAGGGTGCAGATCTGATCCTACTCTTCCCCACAAACCATGTGTGTCCTGCTGCATTCTCAACTAGCCTGGAGGGATTATAAGGTTAGAGTGATTTGTAATGTTGCTAAAGGCCTGGGGCCCTAGAGGGTGAGATTTGTAACCAGTTCTGGCCATGCCTGGTTACAAGTCAGATATAATGGGCACACACATGGCACGCAGATGGCACACACATGGCACCCTGCTGAGATGGCAACTGTGATGGCCAGTGATACATGAGTCACAGGCACTTGGAACTGTAGGAGCAGAGTCTTGGCCAGCCATAAACCTTTGCTTCTCAGGCCCTCTGGTTGGCCTCCTGCATCAAAGATTGACATTGAAAACCCACTGTATCCTCTACTACATGAGCCTAGAAAGGCTTGCGGGTCCTTCTTTGTGTGGCTCCAAAGTCAGGTGTAGTGCAGTCCAGGGTCGTCTCCCAGAACCTTCTCCAATCACCTTCCTTCTGCTCAGTCCCAGAGTGGTTTGGGGGCAGCAAAGCAGAATCCCATTCTGAATGTCCCGGTTACAGTGGCCATCCTATGACACTAGGTCATAAGTGGACATGGACTGCCAATCTTTGTCATACTGCCTCTGAAACTTGTGGATGACTCTAGCAGTGATATCCACTCTGGGATCTGGGGACAGATAGAACAGTGCAGCACAATTGGCTTCATCCAGTGGTCACTTGGGAGCAGCACTTCAGTGTGCCTCGGCATCTAATATGCAATTGAGGACCCTTGTCAGAAGGACAGACACCTTCCTGAAGGAGTTCACAACATCTGCCACCCCCAAGTTCTCTCCAGAGACCCTTGGCCTCTGGTACAATTCCCCATATTGTACCTGAGGCTCTTCAAGGCCTGGAGAGGAGGTGGGATCCATAATGCCCATTTTGCTGATTAGATGTTACAAAAGATTCCAGGGCTGAGTGGTGATGATGCTACCGTTGTAAGCTCCAGAAAGACGTTCCCTGTATCTGTAGCAGTAGAAGTCCTGAGGAAGAATCAGTGAGGCCATCTAGGAGGGCGAAGAGGCCCAGAGCAGAAATCCCAGCACTCAGCTGAGACAGGAGATCCAGCCTGGGCTGTGTATCACAAAACCCTGTCCCAAGAAGCAAATGAAGAAAGGGGGAGGGAGGAATTCCCTTTATCTGATGTGATATAAATAAAATTAAAATATCTTGAACCATCAGCCTAAACTGTTCTGGGGAGACACAGATGCAGTAAGGGAGACACAGAAAGGGATTTTTGACAGTTTCATGAAAAAAGTCACTAGAAGTACCTCTCAGCACAATAAAGGTGATAGATGACAGTTCTGTAGTCAATATTACAGTAAGTGGGACAACTAAGAACAGGGCATGAGTGTGCCTGCCCTGTATAGTGTGTGCACCTTGGATAAAAGAGTGTATTAATTATCTTCTATTGCTGTATTTGAACACTCTGACCAAAATCACATTGAGGAGGAAAGCATTCACTTGTCTGTCAAGTCCTGATCATGCTCCACCACTAACAGAAGTCAGGGCAGGAACTCACACAAGGCAGGAACTTTGAGGCAGGAACTGAAGCAGAGGCCATGGAGGGTGCTGGTTACTGGCTTGCTCCCTATGGCTTGCTTAGCCTGCTTCTTTTTATACAACCAAGAACCACCTACCTAGGGATGACACCACCCAAGATGGACTGAACATTCCCATACTGACCATTAATTAAGAAAATGTCCCCCCCACAGGCCAGTTTGATAGAGGCATTTTCTCAGCTGAAGTTCACTCTTCCCAGTTGACTTCAGCTTGTGTCAGGATGACAAAAATACAACCAACACAAAGGTCAGGACAAGAGCAAGGAGTAGCAGGGATAAAACAGGAAGTGCAGGATCAGAAATACTCCTGTTTTGACCATTGGCTAGATCTGGGTAGGGGTTTAAAGTTTACTGCCTGTATTGTCCTTGGCTGGTGCCTTAGTTTGAGCGGGACCCCTGGGCCCAAATCTGAGTGGAGAGTGGGATATGACTTTCTCACATACTCTGGTGCCTCACGTTTGACCATGTCCCCTGGAGGGGGAGACCTGGTGGCACTCAGAGGAAGGACAGCAGGTTGCCAAGAAGAGACTTGATACCCTATGAGCATATACAGGGGAAGGTAATCCCCCTCAGGAACAGTCATAGGGGAGGGGAATAATGGGAAAATGGGAGGGAGGGAAGAATGGGAGGACACAAGGGATGGGATAGCCATTGAGATGTAACAAGAACAAATTAATAATAAAAAATTAAAAAAAAAAAAGAAATACTCCTGTTTGCAAAGAGCATGATCTTAAGCATAGGGGATTCTGAGGACTCCACGAGGAAACTTTCAGTCCTGATAAACACTTTTCAGCCAAGTAAGGCACAAAAATCAACATACAGAGTTCAGTGTTCTTTCTATATGGCAATAACAAACATGCTGAGGGAAAAAAATCAAGAAAACATTCACTTCCACAGTAGCTTTAAGAATATGTGGGAATAACACTGATCAAGGAACTGAGAGAGAACTGAAATAATAGCATCTTGACACTGGACAGTGAAGAAGAAAGTTTAAGACACCAGAAGATGGAAAGGCTGTCCAAGCTCCTCCATGGACAAATGGCCCATGTGTAAATAGCCACATAACCAAAAACAGCCCACAGATTTAGTGCAGTCCCCATTATCACAGCAGTTGTCACAAGAAATAGAGAAAACAAATGCTAAGATCCACACGGAAGCACAAACTATGGCAGCTCAAGCCACCTTAAGCAGAAACAAAACAAAACAAAGCAAAACCATCCTGAAGTTATCACAAGACCGGGCCTCTAGTATGCTACAGAGCCATAGAGATGAAACAGCATGTAGACCATCATGGAATAGAGGACCCAAAAATAAGCCCACAGCACCTGATTATAAACAAAAGCTACCAGGAGTGTGCATTAGAAAGAAGACAGCCTTTTCAACAAAGAGCGCTGGAAAACATGGATACTTACATGTGGAAGAATGCACTAAAGATTTTGATCACACTGGGGTGGGATGGGTTTGTTGAGTATAGACTAGACTTATGAGTGGGAACCTGTAGGGGCCAGGGCCTGTGTGGCTGCCACCCCAGTGCCCAGTGACAGTGGTCAAAGCAGTTGTCGCATCCAGGGTACAGAAGGAAAACCACAGTAGACCCAAAGTGGCGTCATCCTTATGTCCATTACATAACGTGTGATTGCTATGAGCCGTGCTCCTGGCTCACTCTACAATAGTGACTGGACTCAGGGCCACAGCCTGTGTCCAACAAGCCAGGCTCAGCTACCTGTAACTTAATAAGCCAATTTAAACAGTCCAATTAACTGTGAAACGTGGAGGAGGGGAGGAAAAGATTGATTTATTCAATGTGACTACATTGAGAAAAGAGATGCAATGACCTCCCCAGATCCACACTGAGGGTCCTTAAGTGAGGTGAGGGTTTTAGTAGAGGGCAGCATTATGCATCTCTAAGCAGTGTCGTTCAACATGTGGTCCCACTCAACCTTGACCCATCATTGTCTCTTCTGTAAGGTGGCCTGACAAGTTGTAAATCTCCGGTGTGATGAAGTACCCCCTCTGTCTGGCTCAGGCTTTACGCTTTCTCTTTTCCCAGCACAAGAATATTGGTCCCCAGATTCGTGGGGATCATTGTTAGAATAGTGGGACAGCCAAAGTGAGAACAGCAAACATCCCTTTGGACTATCTCCAGCCCTGCCAGGCTTGTGCTTCAGGGCACAGCAGAGCCTCAGAAGGTGAGAGAGCCTTGGAATCCCAGTCAGCAGCCAAGGTTAGCAGCTGACCCAGATGAGACCACACAGGCTGGCCAGGGAATGAGGAAAGAAAGGACCCATTGGGCTTAACAGGGGATCCCACGAGAATGTCCACTCAGGACCTGTGGCAACAGGTCTGTCCAGATGTGATGGAACCAAGGCCTCAAGAAGACTTGGGCAGTTCCCTGTGGTTGGAGCCAGCCCTGTCCAGCTGCCCTCAAATTCTAGCCCAAGAAAGGTAACAGCCATCACGCACAGCAGCCACTGGCAATTGCTCAGTGTGGTGTGGCCAGCAGGGATATTCCCTCAGGGTGGGTGTGAGGCCACCTGTGGGCTGTGTCCCAGCAGATCAATGCTCAGGGACAACCCCACTAACCAGTGAGTAGCATGGACAGAAAAGAGCTTCTTTGTTTCTAAAAAGCATTACCACAGCCAGTCATGCGCCAACAGGGATTAGGCTTTGGGTACAAGAAGGAGAACATCCGTGCTAAGCATGTCTGCTTTGACCCATCACTATGAAGACACGTCTTGGTACTAGCACCATAAGAGGGGCTTACAGTGGAATAAGATGAAAAAGAATCAGCTAGGATCCTGTCCTCCAGCACAGATGGAGTCATGCTAAGACCTTCCTCATTGTCCTTTCTAGAAAGAGCAGAGACTGTTGCTACAGAACAGTGGTGGGAGAGAAAGCGGCCCCCAGAACACATCAGGAAGGGTGGATTTTTGATAATTCAACAATATGGGTTTTTTTTCCTTCCAAGAAGATGTCACCGAATAACAAATGTGTATGGTTTCAGCTGTTGGTTTTCCTCTGTTTGCAGACAGCCCCCACCATCTTATCATATCTAACAATCACCCTCCAAAATGTGCTGCAGACACAGACCATAGATCCCTCCCCAGCTCATGACAGTATGACAGTAGCGGGAGAGGGGTGAACACTGCCGAAGCCCACGCCAAGCCTGCCGAGCCACCGAGGCAGGCAAGATGGTTTGGCATGAGTCGCCCTCTGCTTGCTACGGTGTGAGTGCTATGTGAGCTGTTCTTATATTCATTGTCAGTGATATTGATAAGAAGATGTGAGATGCACTCCCCCTCCCCTGCCCCGAGTGTTTGGTAAATGCATGAAGATTCAAAGGACAGTCTACACCTATGCACTTGCCAGGCCTGTGGAATGTGGCTGCCACCATCAACCCATGGTCTCCTTGATGCCTCCTACCATAGCATGCGGCCTGGAGAAGTCACTCAGCAGCCAGACCTCACTCTATATGTACATACCAGGTGGGAGGTGGGGACGGGGGGGGGGGTGGGGCGGTTGCCCATGTCAGAAGGATCTCATGTTCTGCCTTAGTTTCCAGACACCTCATCAGGGTGGCAGAGCTGGGGTTGTTACTGGCAGTGTTAAGAGTCTTGGCTTGAGATCTGGAAGCCCCAACAAGAAAGGCCCATCATCCGTCCTAATGTAATGGAGACTAGCACTGGTGAAAAGCAGAGAAAGGCAGATTTATTTCACATGGACACACTGGAGGGAGGACTCAGAGGTCCGGTGATCTCTAAGTCTGTAGGGTACTGAATGAGGGTTAGATGTAGAGGGTAAGAGAGATAAGCATAACAAAGCAGTTTGGTCAAAGTGTGGTCTCTCTCATCATTGTCTCAGCTCAGGTCTCTCTGTTTTTTTTTCGAAAAATTTTTTCTTTTATTTATTTAATCACTTGAAAGTCCAATTCCAGCCCCCCTCCCTTCACCTCCTCACAACCTCCCCCATTCTATCCTCTCCTCCTCCTCTTCAGAGAAGGGGAGATCTCTACAGGTTACCAACCCACCCTGGCACAAGTCACGGGAGGAATAAGGGCATCTTCTCCCACTGAAGCCAGACAAGGCAGCACAGCGCACAGCTAGAGGCAAGGGATTCCAAAGGCAGGGAACAGAGTGAGAGACAGCCCCTCTTCCCGTTGTCAGGAGACTGCAAGGTGGTCTGCAAAGCTGTCACATGAGTGCTCTCCCTGGGAGACAAGCTTCTCCCATGGCTGGCACCAACCTTCCTTCCACCTTTCTCTTCTGCCACCACAGGACTCCCGGAGATATTTTAATTCTCTAAGGTAGATTGTCTCTGTCTGAGAGCTGAAGTGTGGGGCGAGGTATCTCCTCTCCTGCCAGAGCTGTTAAAGGGTTCAGAGGTGAAGTGCCTGCCTCCTGTGCCAGTGAGAGGCAAATGCTAAGTATGCGGATTTATGTCAGGCACCTTTAGGAAACAAAGGAGAACCTAGCCCAGCTCTGACCAGCGGAGGCTGGAGAGTGCACAGAGGTTCCCCTGGGTCCCCAGCAGAGGGCAGCCTCCCCTGGGACACAGAGTGGTGCTTCTGGGCCTTAATCTATGCAGAGCATCCCTCTCCCCAGCCATCCAGGTCTGCAATCTTGGGCTCACTTCCAGAATTTTAACTTGCCTGTGATGGGCAAGAGGGGAAGGTATGTGTCAGGGACACGATTCTGGGTGGTTCCAGTAGGAGGCGGCTGACAGCTCTCTGTCTTTGCTCCTCAGGTCTCCTGACAATCGCAGCCCCTGCGGTGCCCCGTAGGAGTGGCCGTGGCCCTCTGGAGATTCTACACCTCAGCCACAGTTCTCCATCCTGCGCAGACACCGCCTGTTCTCCTCCTCCGACCACCCACGGTTTCCCAGAGGCCTAACAAGGACAGCTCAATTCCTCCTCGGAGCTCTGAGCTCAAGTCTGTCCTACTGAACCCAGGAGGCCGGGGACTCAGACACACATGTCGGGGGTGGTGCCAGGAATCAGCAATACCTGGTGTGTAGAGCCTGGCTGCGCCCACCCTCGCTACCTGCTTGCTTTCTGGAGTTGAAGGACGAGAACAAGAAGAAAGGGGCTGCAGCCCAGCCAGCTGAGCCACGACGCAAAGTCCGGGGACTGCCAAGTGCAGAAGCCACCACTTCCTCTGTCCCAGACTGTCTGAATCGCTTTTATTTTCTTATACTTTCAGTACACTCAATAGACCAAAGAGCAAATCTATTTTAACGTGGACGCATCCCTGCTGCCAAGAGTTCCCGGGTTTGATTGTGGGGCGGGGGAGGGCACAGTGGCAGACATGCTGGTGGTCCAGGCAGCATGGAGAGGGCATCCGAGGCCAAGACCCCCGCCCCACGAACACTGCAGTGTGCCCTAGGAGGATGGCTTTGCCCAGAAGGACACCACCGTGGTACACCTGCAGGACCCAGCCAGGGCGAGGCCGGCGACGGCCCCCCAGCGGACAGCAAGGGCCCCGGACACAGACCCTTTGCCCCTGTGCTTAGACCAACTCTATCGTACTAAAATCACTTTCTGTTTTAACCAGTTAGACATGCCTCTTCCACAGCTCCATTTTTGATAGTTGGATAATCCACCATTTGCCAAGAGCATGCTGGGTCTCCCGTGACTGCTATCTCATCTGAAACACCATTTAGCTCCAGAAAGCAAATTAAAGAAAACTGAAGTAACCCTGTTTGAAAGAGATCATTAAATGTATTTTGCAAAAGCCTAAAGTTATATATTTAACAGTTTTTATATGTTGTATATTTGTAGAAAATCCTATTTAACATTTGACGGCAGGTCTGACCATCCCGAGAGTTGTGCCCAGGTCCCCTGTGATGCTGAAGACTCTAGGGGAGCCCATGGAGGGCCTCAGTGCAGGCATGGAGGGGCAGAGCTGTGGGTGAGGTGCATAGGACCCTGCCTGTCCTAGGAAGCTGAGTCTCTCTTTGCTTTGGTTCGGTCTGGTAGCTCACGTTCCCCCTGTGAGTCTGTGTGTTGCTAAACATTGCGTGTACAATGTTTTGGTCATGCCTCCACTGATGGATTTTGGTCCCTCTCTCTCTCTCTCTCTCAACCCCTTTTGCCATCAGTAGCTCTTGAGTCCATGTTCGGCCAACTTGCCCTTCCAAAATGAATGCCCCCCTTCATTCTCCAAGGTCTCCACATTGAGAGACTGAGACAGCAGGGGTGGAGGGGTGGCGGAGCTGGGGAACAGAGTCACTGTTCTTGGTTGCCCTACACTATGGGGCCAGAGGCCAGCACATAAGGGACAGACACAATCCTCATTTGTTTTCCTGAGTTCTGCTACAAGTATACTACCTACACGTTCAATTAACATGACTATCATTGCTAGTAATATGCTACTAAAGGAAAATGTTTAAAAAAAATGTATTTAACTCCAGTATATAGATGTTGTTCCAGCAACCATAGGCTAAAGATAGGAAAGAGAGCCCATTCCTGTGAGGCTCATCCCTGTAGCCACATGTCCCACCCCCACCCCCTTCTCTCGTGCAGAGGGATGAGCGTCCTAGGCAGTGAGATGAGGCTGACACGAGGGCTACTCATCAGAGGAGGTGGTCAGGCAAGGCCACTGTGCCCGTGATGCCAGACTCCAGTGGCCTGTCTTGCAGGGGCTCAGCAGAGCAGAGCAGGAAGTCTCAGTTCACCACTGAACCTCAACATCCGCACCACCTCTCCTTGGCTGTTTCCTTTGAAAGCTAGCGTAGACACCTCCGAGGGCAGAGACCGGGAGATTTAAGATGTTGCAGCATATTTTCCCCCTTGTTTTACAGTATCCAATTTTGTGTTGATTCAGCTAAATTATGAAAATAAAGAAAAAAAAGTCCTTTGATAAGCATGGCTTTTGTTCCCTGGCCGTGGTGTCCTGGGAGAGGGGAATAGTTTCTGTGGCTGGCGGGGACAGTAGGCAGGCACCAAGCACTGGGTCCTTCCTAGTCATAACACCTGAGGCGAACACCATCACCAGCTCCTCTTTGCAGCACCATCTGGGAGTTGAGTGCCAAGGGTTTCTTGGTCTCGCAGCAGTGGGCTCTAAAGCCACCCCTGGTATGTACTTAGGGTTTCTATATTATATGATAGTCCTGCTCAGCTGTGCTTAGCATCCCTGGGATAAGTCCCTGACCACCCCCTAGAGGCAAGGACAAGGGTATCTGTTCATTAAAGACATAATCTTCTGCTTTACTTCACCCCTCTGGTCCAGAGACAACCAGAGGCCCAAGAGAAGACCGACTACTATATGTATCTACCTGTCTTCCAGTTCTCGTGGCCTATAATAGCCACCCGAGATCATATGCTAGTCCCTATTTACCAAATATCAACTTTAAATAGCTGTGTATGTTGGTGGGCTGTATGGATGATAGTCTGTTAGGTGGGCTATGGGCGATAGTCTGTGCTTTATTCCAAAAAGACTCCTGTTGATCTTCAAAGTGACTGGTAGACAGCGCCAGTCTGTCTTTAAGGATCTGGCTTGTGCAGTGGATGAGAAGGAAACGCAAGGTGACCTTGCATCAGCCTCAGGAGCACCCCGAAAAAAAATACAACCCTGTTTCTTGTCAGGTGAGGTCTGAATGCCTATACCAAGAAGAGTCAGCCTACCCTCAGCTCCTTCACAAAGGTACACTGTGGTGAGCTGCCCTGGAATATGACAGTCTAAGCATAGTTGGGATGGGACAGTAGGACCAACAGCAGGGTCCCCTTCTCCATCTTCTAACCCACATGTGGTATGGCATTATTTCTAGGAAGATGTCTATTTATCCCAACTAGGGAACTGGCAATAGACCAAAGTAATACCACAAAAGTTCTACTGGAAGTATCAGTGAGTTTATTAAGGGTTTGAGGAGATGAGTGAGGGGTTACTGACAGGTACATAGCCAACTCAAAGGCAATTGCATCACCCACAACCACACCCAGCAAGGGTGACAACTTGAAAAAGAGAGAAGCATGTGCTTAAAGGTGTCCTTTGAAGGCAAGAGATGGCTGAGCTAAAATGGCCTAACGGAACAGCCACTGACACCCAGAGAGAGCTTTGCCCCTCTTTCCTGCACTATCTAGTTTTCTCTGTCTCCTGCTGGACACCTTGACACCCAGAGGGAAGACACATGGAGACCTTGCCCTGAGCTGCCCTTGAGCTTGAGAGGTGGGTAGGCAGATAGGACTTGCTCCTCTTAAACCTGTCCCTAGCATGGAGAGACCCCAGACCTTGGGGAATCTAGGGCTCCAGCCAATAAAAGAGATAGGCTTCTGTACTTGGCAGCACATCTATAGATCCTTCCCTCCTACATGTCAGCGCTGATGATGGGTATCCTCCAGCTGGGCCAGCCAGGTGGTGAGCAGAAAGTGGGAAAAGTAGATAGGGAAGGGTAGACTGGACTTAGAGTGGAGTAGCCATGCACCATCTTGTGGTATTGAAGAACCAGATTAGAGGGGCATCTGTGTTGCTCCACAGAAAAACCAGTGCCTTGGGATCTTGGGACAGTGACCTATCATTGCCCTAACACATGTTCAGCCATCCCCATTTCAGGGCTCTACCTCAGTTCCTGTCCCTATGCCCACCAGTCTCAGACTGCATACCAGTCAACTCCCCAGCAGCAAGTATATAGGAAGGGGCACAGGATCTGATCCCTTCTCACTCCTGGCCAGGTACCTGCCATGGAGATAGGACATTACCCAGACCCACCCACCTAACGAACTCCTCTCTGATCAGAACTGATGTTGGTGCTCCCTCAAACCTGGGGCAATCATCACATTGTCATCTTCTCAGAGCTCCTGTGTGCTGGCTCTATGCCATGAGGGCTGGTCTCTCTGTGGCCCCACATACCATCATCTAGAAGTTTCTACCTCTAGGGACATGCTGCTTCCTAAATATATTTCATTTCTTTGTTTGTGCCTGCGGTCATGGAATTACTTTGAAGTAATAACCACATTTGTTTTCTGCTTTTAAGAATATCATTCGTTTATTCCCTCCACCAATGCTTCGGGGAGGAAATTTATCTCCGTCACTGGTCGTGGGTAGCCACTGGCCCCGTGAAGCTAAGGCAGCCTTCGGTGGCTCAGCTGAAGCTCCTGCCTGTCTTCCTTGGGCTTTTCTCTGAGAAGACTCTGCCAGGACAAAACCAGTCAGAAGATCCGATGTCTATCTTGGACACAGACCAGTCCTGCTTCAAAAGAGCCCAGTGACTCTAAGGAGGAACATGGACCTTAGAAGTGAGTATTAAAGAAAAAGTATTTGGATTTCCGTTAATCAAGACCAGAAAGGAAATATTTGCTCAAGGCCCTGATAGCAGGAGCCCAGACCAGAGACACAGGCAGAGAACCTCAATTGAAGCTCTGCTCACAGCAGGGGACAAGACTTTCTGGCCACTGAGCTGAGTGA
This sequence comes from Acomys russatus, assembly GCF_903995435.1. NCBI lineage: Eukaryota > Metazoa > Chordata > Mammalia > Rodentia > Muridae > Acomys > Acomys russatus. The sequence continues at coordinate 50,178,714 of NC_067153.1, forward strand.
GGGGCTAAGCAGAAGGAAGCTATTCATGGGGGACATGAAGAGCAGAGTCACTGTAGAAGGCAGGACAAGGGCACAGAGAGCCATGCCAGGGGGAGCAGAGCATGGTCAGAGCTGTATGGTCCCCAGTTACACCAGGCTCTGGAATGCTGGGACCTGGACACACACTAGCACAAGTCTCCGGATGGGCAGAAGGAGACCCCAAGTCTGAGTCAAGCATGGTCAAGGGGTATCTTTGTCATCAGTTTCTTTAGACACAGCCGTGAAGCCTCCGATACCTCCACAGTCACCATCTTGAGCTGTGGAGAGGAGAGTGCTCCGAGGAGTGAGGGAACTCATGTGACGTGAGAAAGTCATGGATCCACTTAAGTGACTCCCCTAGTTCACAGTGTAGGGGGGTTCCCCTGGAGAGAGAGGCTGAGAAGGACACTCTGTGAGAAGGACACTCTGAGAAGCTGCCTTCCTATGTGACTGTAGTTTGTGTCATGTGACAAAACAAAACAAAACAAACTAACCATAGCAACTCAATTAGGCACACGCATAGGCAGAAGTTTGCTCCACCAGAGCGAGGGATGCCTCTGTTTTCCAAATTAACCTTGAAATAGTTATTTGGTGGTGTGAGGTTTATTTGCCTGCATGTGTCTGTTTCTTTGTCTCTTTCTCTCTGCCCATTTGTCTTCCTGTCTCCCTGTCTGTCTGCCCATCATTCGTGTGTGTGTGTGTGTGTGTGTGTGTGTGTGTGTGTGTGTGTGTGTGTGTGTGCCTGCATGTATGTGTAGATACCTGTCTTATGTGTAAGCCTTGCGGAAGGCAACAAGGCTCTGTACTCTCTAGCTCAGAATCTGCACGGCATCCTGGCCACCTCCAAGTGTTGAGTGTAAAGTTTGGAGGTGTAAGTATTTCTCCAAGTTGAGCCACGTCGGACTTGGCTCCTCTGTAGCCTATTTGGGGTCTATAGCTGCACCTGTCCTAAATCAGTGTCCCCATCCCAGGTCAGTCAGGGCCACCCAGCCCCTCAGGGAATCTAGCATCCTTGTCCAAAGAGTGGAGAGGCCAACTACTGCCTCTCCCCATCCTCTGTGATCAATGAGGCTTTGTTCTATAGGTGGGGTGTGCATTCTTGCTGTGTAACACCTTAGCAGAGACACATGGAGATAGCCCAAGGGGGGTTAGGCCAAACAGAAGAAACACCTCCAGGCTCTTGCATCTATTTTCTGACTTCACATTAAAAAAAAAAAAAAATCCTGTCCTGCCTTAAGTGAGAAGGCACCATGAGAAAGCCCCTCCTCTCCTGATACAGGCCAACCAAGGTCACTGGTAGGGTTGCAAATCAATGGTGCAGATCGGGATGGTTGTAGCCCCCATAATGCCTAGGATCCAGGGCCTTGCTACTGAAGGTAGGCAAGTAGAAGCCAGAAGCCTATGTAAGTCGCCCTGCCTTGTGTATGCACTCAGCAGGAGACTCTGGCTAGTGATATTTTGTGAGGTCCTGAACCCTGACTGAAAGCACAGATTTCAGGTGTCAGGATGATATACACATGTATATATGCATCTACGTATATCACATGCCATGCACTCATATACACATGCATACATATACACATTTGTATCATACACATGCATGTACACACACACATGTACACACATGTACAAACATACACACTGAGGGCTGTCGGTGGCAATGGGTGCGTTGACTTGTCAAATTGTGGTAGCCACCCTAAGAAGCCTTCACTCTAAATCTCATGTATGGACAGAACATAAGGCAAGCCACAGAGAAGCTACTGCGAGGTTCTGGGTGAGGAAAGACTCCCCTTATGTGCAATGAGGATTAATTAGTTTATGTTCAGCCAGTATTTTCTGGAAGGTTCCACGGTGCATGTGTCACGAGACAACTTAACATCAGGTGTGGATCATGTAGCATACCTGCACCATCCTGGACACTAGTAGCATGGACCTAATTCGGCCCACCAGGAGAAAAGGAATGCCCACAGGCCAAAATTCATGCACTCTTAGAAAGAGGCTTTGGGTTGTTGGATTGCTAGAGCCAAGTGCATCAGCCCACACTTCCTTGTGCAATCTACACTGCCTCTGAGTTTGTCCCCAAGACTTCTGGCTAGGCCGACAGCTGTGAGTTTGCTGCTGCATCGAGGTAGGAACAGTTGGCTGCGTGACTCTGCCCACTCATGATACCTTCAAAGAGACCACGCTGGGGCCTCAACTGTGCAAAGAGAAGGGAACACAGAAGGAGGCCTCCCACCCTAGAACCCAGCTAGCTAAGATTATGAGACACCAGGCAAGTTCAGGGGATGCTGGCTGTGTGTACGGTACTGCCTTTCCATGGCCAGACAGCAATAGCATAACTTGAAAGTCCTGATAGAGATAAAAAGCAAAACGTCCCAACTTAAACATCTATATCTGGTTAATATATACCTTTAAATGAGTGTGAAGTGGAGATACTTACAGATGGAAAGAATGCACAGCCCCTAGATGCTCTCCTCAGTAAACCCAAAAGGATGGAGCAGCAAAGACATCCCCTGACCCCAGCAGAACTCTGAAGCTTGGGAGGATAAAGAGGGTCAGATGGCCATGAAGATGCAGAGGGAAGATGAAGAGGCCAGAGCTGATTCTTCCTACAGGCAATAATTAGAGTCCAAACACAGTTATACATGAAAGACACTGGAAAGAAAAAAAAAGAGAGAGAGAGAGAGAGAGAGGCAGAAATTGAACAGAACGGCTCTGAAGGGAGGCCTTTGCATCTGGCAAGGACCACAGCTTTGCAGCTGCTTGCCTGAGGCAGCTCCTTAGAACCCCACCTACAGTGAAAAGCACAGCCCTGCCAGTGGAGGTGGCAACAGCTCTGAGCAATGGAACAGCAGGAAAAGCTAGAAGGACATTTGTAAGCTCAGAGCACAAATGAACTGAGATCTACAGGCTTAAAGAAACATTGCCCAAACCCCTTGCTGACCACTAATGACATGTATGCGTGGTAGGCCAGCAGATGAAGGCAGAGAGAGCACAGGAAATGGTTGGTTATGTTTGCAAAAGTCCTATGTTCCTGGCTGAGCTTGCTCCCCTACCTATGCAGTCCTTGTGTTGGAGGATGACACTTCCGCTTTGAAGAAGGGAAGGTAGCGGAAGAGGCAGCCTAAGAAGCAAGCCTCCAAAAGATGGGTGAGCCTTAAATTTAGGCATGAGCACTGACCAAATACCCTCAGCAAAGCCAAAGATATTTCAGAGCAACACCCACAACGTGTGGCTTACAGTGGCAAGTTTCATGCCAGCATCTTGTAGACAGGCTAAGACGCAGGAAACTGGAGATCTGGGTAGATGGCCGAAATGGCAAAGTACTTTGTCATGCAAGCATGAAGACCCAGGTTGAAACCACCAGCAACCATGTAAAAGAAAAGCTGGGGGAACAATTCATGCCTGCAGTTCCGATAGGAAGGGGAGCAGAGGCAGGAGGATACCTGGGGCTTTCTGGCTAAATGAGAGAGCACTAAGATCAGTGAGAGACCCTGTCTCAAATAATAAAAATAATAATAATAGGGTTGAAAGCAACTGAGAAGATCAGCCTCTGCCCTCTGTGTGCACACACCCCATGCAATCACACAAAAATGTAGACACAAAACAAAACCTGGTTGACAATCAAGAAAGAAGCCAAGCATAGAAACTAACCAGAGATGGGCTTTTGTTGGCTTTCACAAAGGTTTCAGAGTTATGGCACTGTGGGTTATTCATATGCATAGACAATATGAATTAGTCCAAATAATTAAGAGAGAAGGTTGTATTGATGAGTGAATAGGTGGAATTTCAGTAGAGGGTAAAAATAATGCACCAAGAGCACATAGCGCGCGCGCACACACACACACACACACACACACACACACACACACACACACACACACACACACAGGATAGTTGTTCTAGAGGTGAAAAATATAATATCAGAAAAGAAATGGAAATAATTACCAGATGGCTCAACAGCAGATTGAAGGGAACAGAAAAGGAACCAGTGAACCTAAGACAGATCAATAAAAATGGCTTCATCTGAGAAACTGATAGAAAAATGATTGAAGAAAAATTTTAAAGTTTCAGAGACCTTTGGGCCCACACTGAGAAGTCCAACCTGTAATCAGAGCTCCAGAAAATGTGGTGTGGAGGAAAAAGATTTAAAGAAATCATGGCTCAAATCCTCCAGCCTTAGGCAGGAGAGTAACAAACAGATCTATTCAGAGCCACTCCCAAAGAAGAAGAAAAAAAAATCAGAAAACCAAGTCAGGTAAGAGAGCCAGCTTCGAAGATGAGGATGAAGATAAATTCTCAAAAATAGCAAGAAAGAAATGACACATTTCATAGATGGGCAATGGTGAGATTAATGGTTCCACATCCAAAGTGCAGGAGGCCAGGAACACTGAGACTTACAGTGTTGACAGAGAAAAATACCTGCCAGCCAAAAAGTATATCCAGAAAAATTAATCTTCAAAAATAGAGATGAAATAAAAGCCTTTCCAGGCAAGCAAAGCTGATAAAATCATGGCCAGAGGGTCCTCACTGCACGAGAAGCTGAAATATTAAATATGCATGTATGTGTATATATAATCTCATAATTTATTTAGAGTATGCTTGGCCATTTAAAATAAAAAATTATATTATTATATTCTTGTGTTTAAAGTGTTTAGAAATTACATATATGCATATTGATAAGAGGATAGGTAATGAAATATAAAAATACTGTTTTAAATTGTTATATTTTTTTTCAGAAATAATTTTAATCTTAGATTGGGATGGCATGCTGTGATTTGTAGCACTAGAAAATAATTCCAAAAATTTTATTTGACAACAGAATTAAATTAACATGCTTAAAATGCTTTATGACCACAAAAGAAGGCAGAAAAGAATAAGGTAATAGGAATGGGGTGGTACATGGAGTAATAGGAATTTGGTGGGTACCAAAGAAGTAGAGGTACACATATGTGCAAGTGACCAATAAACCCGTAAACCGAATAAAAAACACGAAGATCTGGAAAAAGCTACACAGAGACCTACGTTCCTCCAGCCTTAGAAAAAGTCTAGTTAGAGGGGATACAGTGACATGGGTGACATGAAAGGAGAAGAGGGATAGACATGGGATCAAAGGCTTCAGTGGGGACGGGGAGACTGGGGTGAGGGAAGGGTAGCAGGGGTGTTGGTTGTGACTCAGGATATGTGAAGAAGCTATATGGAAGTCTACTAATTTGTAATCTAATAAAAAAAATATATGCATACATGTATTATGAAGAAAGAATGAGTTTAAGAGGGCAGTGTTGCTCCCAGAAGACACAGGTTATTAAATGAAAATATCAATGTCAGGCATAGGATAAGTTCCAATGATTCATGATTAGGGAGACCCAAGGTGCACCTGAAACAACACAGGCTACTGCCATTGTTCTTGGTTGCCCACCACAACTAAGTGATAAGACCCCCCATCACTCAAGATACCATTCACTTTGTATGCGGGACATAGAGAAAAAATGATCTCTGCAGTCTGGGAAGCTTCCTCCCTACTGGCTAGCTTCCACAGTGGCAGAAGGTGCTTTGCCGGTTGATGGGGAAGAAAAGACATCAGTGTCTTGCCCAGTACTAGACCTTGCATATTCTAATACTGCCCTGCTGTCAAGATGCGCCCACTTGTGCAATAGTGGCGTGATGCTTATGAGGGTAACCAGTTGCTTTCTGACAGGATATGAAACCTGCTCCACAGGGGAGATTTTGTGCTTGCTGCTGTAAGCCTAGTCAAGAGTTTAATGGCTGGAGGTCATAGGCCATGGGGAGCTGTGGGAGGAGCATACCACTATTATTTCATTAAATGTCCATGCTGTCGAAGTGCATTCTAAACATTTATGTTTGTACCCATAGGTTTGTGTTGCTCTCAGCTTCGGACAGAGGAGATTCTTTTTGCAGTGTGTAGTGCTTAAAGTAGAGATACATAACTGGTCACAGGGCTGAGGGAAAATGGCTCTAAGTACCAAGCTGTGCGTGGGTCAACTGTATCCACCTCCAGTTATCTAAGGTACAGGGAACTTGGTAAAAGAAGAAGGGGACGGCAAAAAAAAAAAAAAAAAAAAAAAAAAAAAATGTGAGCATAAAAAAGAATGTGAAGAAGAGCAGTGAAATGTTGACGTCAGGATAGGATGCAGCTGTTGCACTCGTGAGCTTACAGGAGCTGTAGTTACCTGCAAAAGTCCTGCACAAGATCAAGCCTGTCATATCATGGATAGAGAGCAGGTTCTTAATAGAGGGATGATGTCAATTCATTGCTAGCTGAATGAGGGAGACTCAACCTGCTTTGGGGATGTGGGCCCTGGTAAGCTGCTCTTACACTATTATGCACAGCCATATGCATATAGATAGATCCCGTTGATAACATATAATAGATAACGAAAGATATTATTAGGAATAAAATGTAAAATAAAATAAAATGAGGGCATGAAGCTGGGAGGGAGATGAGAAGACACTATGGGTAGTTGGAGGAGGAGGACGGTAGATGATTAACAGACATTAATTACATAAATGTATGAAACTTTCAAAGAATAAAAAATGTTAGAAAAAATAAAATGTTTTAAAATCGATTGTAACAAATTAAATACAATTTTTAAAAGAAGAAAAAGAAGTTTAAGCCTAAGAAAATTTATTAAGGTTTTTGCATCTAAATGACAAAAAAAAATCTTAATTTATTGAAATCTATGCATGAAAACAAAAGAAAAGAGAATTTATAGGATTGGAAATGGAACATAACTAGGGATGGCTATTCCTGTATCAGAAAAACAGACTTCAAAACAAAAACTATTGAACAGGACAAAGGCCTCCACACAACGATGAAGGAATCCATTAGATGTGGAGATCTAACAGCTGTGACTGCACCCAAGGCAGGAGCATCAATCTTGACAGAGCTAGAATGAGCACACAGCTCTAACATGGCAACAGTGGTCTCCAGTACCCCAACTCCCATTGATGGAGAGGTTGTGTAGGCAGAAAATTAACCAACAAAAAATTCAAAGCGAAATTGAATGCAGAACAAGGCACCTAGCACATGTGTGTGAGACATTGCAGCCAACTACTGCAGAGTATATTCTTTTCAGGGGCATGTGGAACAGTCCCTCCATCATAAAACAGATAATAAGTCATAGAACAAGCCTCAAATAATCAAGAAAATAAACATCATATGTAGTTTTTGACTGCAATGGAATAAATCCAAAATCAACAACATTGACTGAATCAAAGGGAAATTAAGTGATTCTCAAAACATGTGAAAATGGAGAGATAGTTCCAAAATGTATGGGACACAATCAAATCAGAACTCAGAAGAGATGGGTAGTAATGAACACTTGCTTCAAAAACATGGAAAGATTTCAAATAACCTAATCATTCATTTTAAGGACCTAGACAAGTAAAAACAATCAAAACTCCAAATTAGTCGGAGGAAAGAAATGATGAACATTAGAGCAAATTTACCCCCAAAATAGCGGAAGGTATTTTTTTTTTTAATAACATTTTGAGATACACTAACAAGACAGGGGAAGGAAGAATGGGGTAGGGGCAGAGGGAGAGAAATAATGAGATGAAAATAAACAGAAGCTTGGCAAGTGATGCCATGGGAAAACCATCATCCTCGGGAAGGGAAGTGTCCCTCACAGGCTCATGTTGAAGACCTAGTCCCTCAGCTGATGGCTCTATTGAGAAGTGAGTGCATCAGGGCTTTAACACCAATATGGGGTTCATGGCAGATGGCATAGTCAGATGTAAGGAAAGGGACCACTGTGGGTGCATCTCTGAACCTTGCTCTCTTCCTCTGTCTGTTATCTGGCTCAATGAGGTGAGCAGCGTCCTGGTTTATGTGTCTCCCACCATGACTTTCCTTTTCACTTCAGGCACGCAGGAACCGTGGAATAAAACTCCAGACGGCATGAGCTAAGTCAAAACTTGCCTGTTTGCCTCACAAGTGTTTTGACAGAAAGGATTATTGGGTGTTATGAACAACTACACAATAAATTGAAAACGTACAAGAAAGGGATAAAATTCTCTCTATATATAACCTACAAAAATTGAACTATGGAGATACAAAATGTTAAATAGAGGAGTAATATATAATAAAGTCAAAACAATAACAAATTCTTTCAACAAAGCCATGATCCAGAAAGCTTTCTTGCCAAATTCTGTTAAGTCTACCTTTTTAATATAATTTGTCTGTTCTTGTTCATTTGTTGGGGGAGTTGGTTGATGGATCTGTTGGTTGTCTGGGACTAGTTTTTTGCTCTGTAGTTCAGACAGTCTTGGGACTAGCCATGTAGCCAAGACAGGTCTTAATCTGCGTTAAATCTCCTAACTCTGTCTTTCTCAGTATTCCCAAGATTATTACACATGTACTCCATTCCCTTTAAAGATTCTCTGAAGGAAGAAAGGAAAGCAACACAACTCATTAAAACCCATTCTGTAATGTTAGAATTACCTTGATACCAAAAGCAGAAAATTACACAACAAAAGAAGCATTAGCTACAACATCCCTGATGATCATACATGTAAAAGTTCATAGCTAAACACTAGCAAAGTATGTGTAACAGCTCACCAGAAAGATCATCCACCATGATCCCAGTAGATTTACCCCAGAGATGCAAAGATGGTTCAATATCCACACACCAATGAGTGTGATTCATCATACCAACAGAATAAATGATAAAAGTCACATTATTATCTCAATACATATAAAAGGAGCATTTGATAAAATCCAATGTCCCATCATGATTTAAAGAACTGGACAAAAAAAAAAAAAAAAAAAAAAAAAAAAAAAAAAAAAAAGAACTGGACAAATTAGGTACAGAAGAATTGTTTCTAACAGTGAAGGATAGAGGTGTCAAACAAACCACCATCAACACCATGCTGGAAACAGAAAACAATCACCCAAAGCTGGATCCAAGATAAGGCTGACTACCACCACTGCACTTACTCAGCAGTGCACTAAGACTAATCTAGAACAGCTGGACAAGTGGGATGAGCCAGGCATGCAAATAGAAGGAAGGAAATAAAATTATGCCTTGTTTGCAGATGCTAGAATTCCATATATAGAAAACCTAAGGACTCCATTTAAATGTGGTTAAAAATTGTATCTTGGCCTTTAAGGCTAAGATCAAAGTATAAAAGACAAATAGAATGGACAAATGAGTTCAGGAAAGCTGGGAGACGCAAATTCAACATTCAAATATCAGTAGCATGTGTAATAAACTTCCTGAAGAAAAACTACGAAGCAAATCTCTTTAGCAGTTCAATAGAAGAAAACTACCTAGGAATAAATTTAATTAAAGAAATTAAAGCCCTTGCCAGTGATTGTTACCAAACATTGATTAAGGAAGCCAAAGAAGGCCCATCAAAAGGAGGATGTGCCCTATTCATGGATGGGGAAAATTCATGGTAAAATGCTCAGATTCCTCAAAGTGACTTAGAGACTCTTTAAAACCCCCCATTGAAACAGCAATAACACTCTTCACAGAACTGTAAAAAGCAATCTAAAAATTCAAATGGCAGTACAAAAGATCCAGAATAGCTAAGGCAATCTTGGACAAAATAATCGAGTACTAGCAGACGGCCCCTCACCCATGAATATATGGCCAGCGCGAAAGTAACTCAGTGAATTATTTGAAAAAAGGACATGGAATTGGGAAGGTGTGAGGAGGTGGGGCTTGGATCTAGGAAGAACTGATTGAGGAATGAGGATAAATATAATCTAAATACATGGTATGCATGTATGAAATTTTCAAAGAATTAATTAAAAACATTATGTCAGAAAAAAAAAACTATAAAGCTATAGACATCAAGATGTACTACAGAGCACAGTAACCAAACAATAACATAACATAAAACACAACACAGGCATGCAGGCCAGTGGAACTGAATAGAGGGCCAAGAAACAAACTCTTGTACCTACAGCCAACTGGTCCATTACCACAGTCCCAAAGCACACGGTGGAATAAAGACTACCCCTGTAATTTGACAAGCTTTATTCATCTTTATTTTATATGTATCATTTTTGCCTGCGTGTATGCCTGTGTAGGGCATGCATGCAGTGCCAGAAAGGCCAGAGGAGGGCGTTGGATCTCCCGGCATTAGAGGAATAGGTTACAGTTTGGGAAGAAAGGTTTGCAAATATTTCATCCAATAATTAATTAAAATGCAAAATCTGTAAAGAATTTTTAAGAGCTTCTGAGCAGACATCTCTTAATGCGAGGGAAATGATGAACAAACAAATGGGAAAGAAACTCAGAGTTGTCAGCCATGGAGAAATGCAAATCAGAGCCCAAGGGTGAATGGCCAGCATCCAAAAGAGCAAAGGAGAAAAGGAAATGGCGTCAAGTGTATGGACAAAGAGGAACCTGAACATGCTCTTGGCAGATAGAAGCAAGAGCAGGAAATATGAGAGGGCAGGAGGGGTCAAGGAGGGACTACTGCAACTTTGGACTATGACAACTGGGATGGTGAATCTTGGTTGTCACTTGACCTGCTCAGGAAGAGGAAACCTCAAATAAGGAATTGTCCCACTCAGATTGGCTTGTCAGTAAGTCCACAGGGGCATTTTCTGGATTCCTAATTGATGTGGGAGGGCACAGTCCATTGTAGGCAATGCCGTGCCTGGGCAGATGGGACTGGGCTGAATTCAAAAGCAAAGTGAGCAAGCCATGGAAAACAAGACGCTCAGCATGGCCTCTGCCTCACTTTCTGGCTGTTGGCTTCCTGTCTTGACTTCCCTCAAGGACAGATTATCGTCTATAATGCTCTCTTTTCTTCCCAAACTACTTTTACCAACGTGTTTACCTCAGTAACAGAAAACAAACTAGGGGAGAAACCAAACAGGAAAAAGGACATTGCAGCTTCCACAGCACACTGGGTCCAAGTGGAAGATGCTGGTGGGGTATGTTTTGGTGGCAGGTGCTCTCCTGTGCACATAACACAAAGTACCACATATACACTCCCACACAAAATAAAATAAAATTGATAAATACATAATAAATTTAAGCAAATTATATGTCACAATGTCAGGGGCAGTGTTTTGTATGGAACACTTTGAGGGAAAAAAACATGTTGGCTGTTCAAATGCTCTCTCCTTATACAACCTCTGTCCAGTTTCTCTATAAATTACTGAAAGATGCAAAAATATACTGAGTGTGACATTGACCATTTCTATGTACCCTTTATAGTGTTCCTTGGTGCTTATAAATAGCTACACGTTTAGATAGTTCTTTAAAATTCTTCATGCTTTTCCTGGTCTCTTGTTGAGCTGTAAAGCATCAAGTAGACACGAAAACATCTTCGTTTGTGGGATGTGTCTTACTGTAGCTTCCCTGTGTCTGTGTCAAACACCAAAATTCCCTTTATTGCTAGTAGACAGATTTATTTTATTTTTACTCTTCTTCTAGAAAGCTTAACCCTTTTTCACATTTATTATTATGCTTAATGTATGTGCACACGTATGTGCGGGTGCCTGGTGAGCCCAGAAAAGGGCACTAGGCCCCTTAGAACTGGAGTTAAAGGCTACCAAAAAGAGACTTGAAACCCTATGAGCATATACAGGGGGAGGAGGTCTCCCTTAGTCACAGTCATAGGGGAGGGGAGTAGGGGGAAAGCGGGAGGGAGGGAGGAATGGGAGGATACAAGGGATGGGATAACAATTTAGATGTAATATGAATAAATTAATAAAATATTTTTAAAAATAAAAATAAATTTAAAAGAACCACAAAAAAAGATCATTATGAATGACCAGAGGGGGGTGTGGGGAATTGAATTCAGGTCCTCTACAGGAGCAGCAAATGCTCTTAACCACTGAGCTGTATCTCAGCTCCTTCATGCCTATTTGCAGATCTGTCATTGGAATTTTTTGTGGCTGTTTGTTTGTTTTATTTTTTGTATATTCCTCTGCAATGCCCTGCCCTTAGCATTTTTTAAACTGTTCGAAGCATACACTTGTACCCTCTGGCTTGGAACTCTGCACGTCTGCACCGCACTTTAGCTGGCGTTCTGTGGGTGAGGGTGCACATGCCGTATCTCAATCTACTCGGCGTGACACTGTGCTTTGTGTGGAATCTAGGAAGCCCCTCCCCTTTCACCATGGCATTATATTCTATCTTTACACGGACTTCTTCAAACGCTGAAAAGCCCCCGAGACAATGCAATCAACCTCACTTTATCTCGTTAGACACGTTCATTTCAAAGGAAAACAGTTCTTTTTCTGTTTACCCAAGTTTTCATCTCTTCTGGCAATCTTTACCTGTTCCTGGGGAATGTGAGTTCTCATCCGGCTGGATCTCACCGCGGCCCAGAGGCTGCCTCTGAGCTCCTCCCTGCGCTTCTCTCCTGGAGGTCTCCTGGCAACAAATGCTCCTGTTTTCTTTTATCAGAAAATGAGGATGCCTTGCCTTTGTTCCTGAAGGATTTTTAGATGGTTTTGTTGTTCTCTCTCTCTCTCTCTCTCTCTCTCTCTCTCTCTCTCTCTCTCTCTCTCTCTCTCTCTCTCTCTCTCTCTCTCTCTCTCTCTCTCTCTCTGCACTTTCAGGATGGGAGACACGTTTTTCCACATTTTGCTCCTCCTGAAAGGGCGGTGTACCTGCTGACCTGCTCTCTCCTACTCTGACATGCCATTTATCTCTCACTAACCTCAATGGTTATTCTTCATCTTTGCTTACCCAAAGTTGTATTTGATATGACTACACATAGATTTTTTTAAAATCTTTCTGCAATTCTTGCATCAATAAATTTATGTATTTTACCAAATATGAGTTGTGTTTTCTGAATATTAAAATCCCATTTTATGTCCTGATTCCTCTTTACTCTTTTAACTTAAAAATGATATTTTATCTATTTTCTTAATTTCTATTTGTCTTGACTATTTCTTCTGTCATCTCCCATCCAGTCATTTGTGTTTCCTTTTTTGTATTTTTCTGACCTAAATTTTATGCTTTTAAAAAGATTTTTCAATTATATGTATGCAGTGTGTGTGTGTGTGTGTGTGTGTGTGTGTGTGTGTGTGTGTTTTGTATACATGTACATATAGTACTTGCTTGTGGAGTCTAGAAGTGGATGGTAGACACCCTGAAGTTCCAGCCACCGCGTGTGTTGCGTAGCCTAATCTGGGTGCAGGAAACTAAACTCGGGTCTCTGTAAGAGAAAATGGCTCTTACCACTGTTCCATCTCTCCAGCCCCTCTATGGTTTCATATATACTATTTGTTTGATCAGATTTTCTACATTTTATCATTATTTAAGGCATCTGTTTATCCTTCAGTGACATTTATGATTTTTCTCATCAATAGAGTTATATCTTAAGGTTTTGCTTTAATGTACAAAGTCTGTTAGGGTGTTTCATTAATTTGAAATTTTCCAGTTCATTAAAGTAACCTGGTACAAATGTCAATAATTATCCTGTTACACTTTGCATAGTTTTCTTGTCTTACTTCACTGGACTGGTGTATCCTTACCCAGCTGCAAATTTTAAATAGAAAGTTTCTGGAAGGATTATGCTTGCTGCAAAGATCACAGACGACACGCATTATATGAGCGACCCTTTCTCCTGGGTATGCCTCACTCGGATCTTCTGGATAAAGGTGGGGCTAGATTCTTAAATAAAGAACCATGCATCAACTGTGTGGTTTTAATATGGTGAGCCATAGCATGAGGGGTTAGTGCACCCTTTTACTCCTCTGAAAATCCAATTTGGACGTGAATCAGTTTTCAATGGGCTACTGCACTTGAATTGTTAATATTTTGAATGGTATTTAAAAGTCTATGCCCATTAATTATATTGACCTATGATTTCCATTCTTATGATGCCCTTGCCTGGCTGGGGACCAAGATTAGATTCATGTCATAAAGTAAGTTCGTTCATTTTTTTATTGTCTGGAAAATTCTTTATGAATTGGAATGATCTATTCCTTGACTACTTGTAGATGTCATCCATAAAACCACTCATGCCTTTAAAAAAACATGCCGTAGATGGTCTTAAAAACAAAATTGTTCTATTTATTTGATGACTGTAGGTTTACATAGGCTTCCTGTTTCTTTTGAGGTCGTTTTTTCTTTGATATTACCTTGTTCCAGGAGTAAGTTTACATTTTCACATTTATCAGGGAAAAATCTGTTTGTAGAGTTATCTTGACTTCAGTATGTTTCTCTGAACTGTATTGTGTATTCAAAGATGTGCGTGGGCAGTTTAAGAAGCATGGAACATGAAATTCCCACACTCCCCAGCCCCATGTCGACATCTTGATCAGGAGAGCCTGTTGTGCCAACGCAGAACAGCTCGCTATGCACCAATGTGTCTCCATCTTTTGCACTGGGCATGATATAACAGAATGCCACGGCATCACCTTGCTTGCTTCACACTATGCTGAGATCTGATGGACTCATACAGACGACGTTCCTGAACGTCTCGTGTATACTTAGAAACAACAGCCTGCCATTTTGACCTCAAGCATCATATGGTGAATGACCTGGATTCCCATATGTTTCGTTTGTCATGTTTTTCAATAGATTTTTTTTAATGTTTAAGTTGCTTGCATTTTGTTAGATGTGCCAGGCAAAGGCAACCTACCCTCCAGGGTGTTTTTCACAGCAAAATGTCGTCCTTCTTTCTAGACCTCTTGTTTTGTTTTTAATTTAATGCCACAAGAACAGTTTGATTCTCTCACATTTCCATGATTCTGTTCTTCTCTTTTCTTTCATAGTTGTTTTTTTTTTTTAATGCAATTGGTGTGTCTCCAGTATTCAGTTTGTGCCTGTGCCTATTTTGTAAAACCAAACAAACAAACAAAAAAACTAAACAAAAAAAAAAAAACCCTCTGGCTTTTTTAGAATTGGTTGCATTGAGTGTGTTCTGTGCACATGCAACTTCTTGGAGGGTAATTCTGTTCCCTGTGTCTGAATGTTTTATTTTCCCTCCTTTCTTGCTTCCTCTAGAAACAAAGTCTCGCCCCTCCCTCTTTCTGTGTTTCATTTAGAAAGAATAAGAACCAAAGCCTAGAAATATTATAGAAAGTTGTCACTGGAAACTGGAAGGTAAAGGTAGTGGTTTGAGAGTAGCAGTGACTTCAGCCAAAGGGACCAGTAGCGCAAGAAGGACCTCAGTGTGTGTGTGTGTGTGTGTGTGTGTGTGTGTGTGTGTGAGAGAGAGAGAGAGAGAGAGAGAGAGAGAGAGAGAGAGAGAGACAGACAGACAGACAGACAGACAGACAGACAGACAGACAGACAGAGGTTGTCCATCCCATGCCTTCTCTCTTATATCACTTGCTGAGTCTCTATTGGCCCAAATCAACTTCAGAATGGTGAGCTGGGTAGAAGATGCAAGGGGGTGTAAAAGGCTTCCAGCATTACTGGTGTGGTTATTTTTGTTTGTTTTTCTGGTCATGTTAATACTAAATAATATAGCCCTGCCTTTGTTGTTCGATTCATGGGCCTTAAGCAATGTCTCCTGACCTAAGCTGACAATGGCATTTGGTCTTTGTCACTGTCATCCACTATCACTTGCCTTTCTAGCCACTCACTGTGTACTTTGCTGTTTCCACTGCACCAAGGCTCAGCATATTTATTGCCCACCCTATTTAATATTTCTGTGCTTTGAACCTTAATGCTGATTGAGAAGACTTCATGACAAACTCACTACATATTTGCTTTCTACGGTTTCTTTATTGAGCTCTTAGCTGAGTAACTTTTTTTTTTTTTTTTTTTAATTTTGTCTTTAGAAGATTGTGGATATTCTTGTCTTTGATGAAAGAGCTATCTCTTCCCTTTTTATTCGGGTAATAGCTTAGCTGGATATAAAATTATTAAGTGCCATTTTTCATTTCACTGAAGTCTTTATAAATGTTGTTCTGCACTCTTTTGACACTGAAAGAGCCTGGAGAAAATTCCAAAGGCAGTACATTATTGCCCTCTGTACAGACTACAAGTTTGGCAACAGTGAATTCCTGTGGCAGTATTTACTTATCTCTAGTTTCTAATAATTTCACTCTCTTTTATGGTTAATGATTAAACACTAGGTTACATATTATATAATTATACTCATAAAATATAAGTACAAATGTATATGGGAATATGTGTCCATATATCCATGTACACAAATATAAAGACATATAATCATATATAGAAGATATCTTTTTGTTTTGGAACTATCATACGAGTCTTACCTGCTTTAGTTCCCCCATGTTCCCTATGCCAATCTTTCCTCCACTGTGCCCACCCACCCACAGGGTGGCATCTGACATGGCTTCCCCAGCCATGGCTTTTGTATATTTCCCCTTCTGTCACAGCTAATTTCCATCTCTTTTGTTATTGCTTTCGGGGCCTCTGGTGTTTTTGTTTTTTTAAGATCCCAATTTCCTAACTCATTATAACTTAAAAATAAAGCTAGTCTTTTTACTTGTGTGAGATGAGATGTCTCCTCCTAATGTTTTTCCATCTGATCCCTGGTCAAACATCTCTGTGGCATATGATTAATTTCCTCCTCTACATTATTTCTGGTTTTTTTCATGTTATCTCTGTTTTTGTTTGGATGAGAAGATGTATTTTGAGGCCAGATGTTCATAGATAAAAACAGGGTAGGAAAGGGGACTAAAGTTTGGATTTAGCTACTGGGTCACCTTCTCTCGGTGACTCATAGTCCTATGTAAGTCACACTGTGTGTGAGAACGTGTGTGATTGTGTGTGTGTGTGTGTGTGTGTGTGTGTGTCTGTCTGTCTGTCTGTCTGTGTCTGTTTGTGCCTCTGTAACTGTGTGTCTGTCTCTCTGAGTTCATGAATCTATGTGTGTACCTATGTGACTGTCTCTCTCCTACATGCATGTGTCTATATGCACAGCTCTCTGTCTGTGTGTCTGAGAAGGTGCACACATGGTATTTGGTGTAAGTTCTACCTGAACTTGGCTTTCATACCTGTCATCATCACTTCCAGGTCTGAGAGTCTTCCATAGAGCCTCTGTGTCCCTCACTGAGGACTATCTATTCTTGTTGAAGTGTCACACTTGCTTTTCTCACCCATCCCTCTTTTAATGTGCATGGTCTTAGAGAATCTGTGGCAGTGTGCTTCCCCCACGCTATCCACATGAACATCAGAAGAGTGTAATACCTGTTGGGGGACACATCAAGTTCCACCACTCTCCTTGGGACTGCAGAGAGGGCGTGGGGTGCCCTGCCCTGTTAATTGTGCCCTCTTTGGGTTTTGAATTTGTAAACATATTGAAGATCAAATGCCACTTATGTCCCATCTGGCAGCAGGCTGTGGTTTCCACTGCTTCCCCCTCTTTCCCCTTTCTGTGGTCACTCAGAGATGGAGTGAAATCAAACCACAGGGTGTGGTCATTGTTCCTAAGGTTTCATGGGCCCCGGGATTTATAGGTGAGTCATCTGTCTGCAACTGCTCTGGGTATGGAAGACAGGTCATAGAATAAACACACTCAAAGCCCTTCTTTCTAGAATTTGCCATTTCTCAGTGTGTTTGAGGTAGAAGGCACTATAGGGAGAAAAGAATAGATAAAGGTTCTGGGCACTGGTGTGTGGGTGGCAAAGTATGGGTACCGAGGAATGGGTGTTAGAATGCTGGGTGCTGAGCTGGGATGTGGGAGATACAGGGTTCTATTGTGAGTGCTTGCATGGGTGCTGAACTGTGTTATGGGCAGTGATGGTGGTGTTGGTGCATGCATGCTGGAGTTGTTGGGACCTTATCCCAGGGTGGGCACTGGGAACAATGCTGTCTAAACTGCTCTGGTTTCCATGGTGCTCTGGGAACAGCCTGATCCCCCAAAAACATACTCCCAGCACACAATGAAGCCTTGAGGACAGGTACTTTCATCATGAAGCCTTGAGGACATGTCTTAGTGGCAGGTACTTTCATCATGAGTCATGAGGCTAGGCCCTCAAAACAAATGATAAGCTCCTTCGGTTCCCCACTCGATGGTTCAAGCCGAGGCCTTTGCTACAGACAAGGGCTCCATGGATCTGTTGTTTCTCATTTTGCACAGTGGAACTGATGCAGACAACCCTGCCTTTCAGTTTCCTAGACTGTGACCTAAGCAGTCTCTGGCATGTGGTTCTATGAGTTTCTGCCATAATTAGCTTCAGGAATTCTCTGAAACCAAGCGTATTCACTAGGCTCCTGCATACCAGAGTAAGCAATAAAACATCACAGCTCATCTGAGAAGAGCATGGCCAAACTGCTGAGAAGACTCTGAGGCCGGCTACCAAGCTACCAAGGCACCCGGAAGAAGTTTAGACCCACTGCGTCACTTGCAAAGGACACTCTCCAACCTGTTGAACTGCCTGTAGACTGTGCAGTGTGCTCCAGGTTCCCAGCTTTATGAGCTGTCACCCATGCTGGGGTTGGCTTTGATGATGCAGATGCGTTGGAGTCATTGCCTTGGAGTGAAGTAACCCCTCACTCATATTCCTGTAAGTAACCTCTCACCCATTTCCCTATCGGGAACCCTGATAAACACCATAGTTCACCTAGTTGGACTTCGGTGGTATCTGAACTTTGATCTGTTTCGGGGCTCCCTCTCTGGGGCGAATAGACCTGTGTGTTACATCTCCTCTGGAAACATTTTGTCACATGACACATGTCACTGCAGCAACATGAGACTGACATTGAACAGACAGGGAAGACAAGTGTGGAAGTTGAGATGGAGGTAGAGGAATTGGGGTGGGGTGAGGGTCTCCTGACCTATCACAGCAGGAGCACTAAGGCAGCAGGAATGCTGGAGGTAAGGATGGGAGTTGTCACAGCCCCCTTTGGATATTGTGGGGTCCTTGACTCATGGAGAAACTAAGGCAAATTGGAGATACCCTGAATGGGATGAGGGCAGAGTCAGGGGATGCCAGTGCTAATGTACTGTCCAGGAAGGTTGTCTCTAGAAGAGTGCCTTGCTCTTGTATCAGTGCCCAATGTCCTAGGGCAAATAGACCAGGGGAAGCTATGGACAGGGCACCACTTCCTGCAATTGGAGGGAAGAGAGTGTAGGGGAGATTAACCCACCCATTCCCACACTAAGAGGCCCACTTACCCGTGGATGCTAGCTGATGTCAAACCATAAAATGGACCATTTGCCTTTATTTTCCTGTAACCTTGGACATTGCAAGACTCTGAGCAACTTGTTCGAAGTTTAACTGAACATCAGCAAAGTGCCCGGCTCGACAGGTTTCACTGACCCGGGAATCTGGTTTGGGCTTGGTTCTTCCCACCCTTGAGCTTGTGCCTGTGGGTCCTGCCAGGGCAAAGCCTGGTGAGGCTGGTTTACTCCTGTCTGCAAGCTACTTTTCTTGCTCCTAAGAATCTAGAGGGTGTCTTTGTTGTGCAAGCCTGTGGTGACATGAAGTTAAGCTTTATGTGTTTGTATGTATCTATGTATGTACACATGTTTGCAGGTGCATGTCATATTTGTGCACCTGTGTGTGAAGACCAGAAATTGGCATCGGGCATCTTTCTTATTCACTCTCTCACCTTATAGTCTTGAGACAGGGCCTCTCACTGTCCTAATTAAGGTTACTATTGCTATGATGAAACACCGTGATTAAAAGCAACTTAAGGAGAAAAACAAAATTATTTGCCTTCCATTTCCATATCATTGTTCATCACTGGAGGAATCCAGGACAAGAATTCAAGCAGGGCAGGGACATAGTGCAAAGGGCCCCTGAAGCTTGATGCAGAGATTATGAAGGGGTGTTGGTGTCTGGCTTGCTCAGCCTGCTTTCTTATAGAACCTATGACCACCAGCCCAATGATGGTACCACCCACAATGGGCTGGGACTTCAACTTCTACAGGCTTGCCTACAACCTGTCTTATGGAGGCATTTTTTTCTCAGTTGAGATCCCCTCCCCTCAGATAAGTATAGGTTATATCAAGTTACCATGAAACTATCTAGCACACTCACTGAACCTGGATTTTGTGGACTGGCTGGCCAGTGAACCCCAGGAGTCCCGTCTTCAAGTCTCCAGGGCTGAGGTTTCAGGTGCACAACACTGGACTTGGCTTCCACCTAAGGAGGCGGGGGGGGGGGGGATAGAAATCAGGTCTTTGTGCAGAAAGCATTGTTCCAACTGAGCTGTCTCTCCAACCCTTACAATGTGTTTTATTTGGAGTTGCTTTCAAGGATGCCAGAGTTAGAGTTTGCAGCAGAATGGATCTGCAGCAAGCAGTCACTCATGGACATAGGTCTTCTTGTCTGTTGTGCGTTTCTTATACAAGGGAAGTTTGTACCTCCATCCTAGGGGAAAAGGTCTCACTAAAATACTCCACGTGGTCATCGGTGACCAGCTGGCTGCAGAGACCAGCTGGGATTTGTGGACAACAAGAAAGACCAGAAGGAAATATGAATGCCAGACACTGTGGCACATGCCTCTAGTCTAGATACTTGGGAGCCTAGGTGGGAGCATTGCTTCAACCCAGGAGTTTCATGACAACATGGACTACACTACATAGACAGCCCTGGTCTCACAAAAAGGAAGGAAAACCAATAATTTTTTAAAAGTATTTTTTCAAGTGTATGGTGTTTCACCTGTATGTATGTGTATTGCATGTGGTGCCCATGGAGACCACAAGAGGGCATTGGATTTTTTTTACTGGAACTGGAGTTACAAGCACTTGTGATCCATCATGGGGGTGCTGGGAACCTAGCCTGGGTCTTCTTCAACAGCAGCAACTGCTCTTAGCTGATGAGCCCTGTCTCCAGTTCCTCAACCATTTTTTTAAATGAAGCATAAGCAGTTGATGGGATGGGTGCGCTGGGAGGGAGGCTATAGCACAGCTGTGTTTGGGGAACTGCTTCAGAAAACATGGCAGACCACAGAATCACCAACATGAGGGACTTCCTCGAGGATGGATGCTAGAGACGGCAAGTCAAGGCATCGCTCTACGGGGCTGGGTCCTCTCTTCTTTCCCTGTGTCTTTACATTGAGTTGTCCCTCACTGTGCCCTGGTCTTCTCTTGGCAGCAGGTCTTGGGTCCTGCTGGGCTGTGGCTAAGCCTGATGACGTCACATAGCTAAGTCACCTTCCATAGCGACCCTAGTTCTTGACAATCTCTTTCTCAGGCTCTGGGAGTCAAGACCAGACACATGACTCTGGGCATACCAATATCCTGTGGCATCAGGTTCATGTCCAGGATGCTTTAAGTCTGTTGGCATGCCCCCTTAGAGATGTGAAGTGTAAGGGACATGGCTCTCACTGGCCCTCCTGACTCTAACCTGGGATTAGGCTCACTTGCCAAAGTCCTTGCTCAAGTCACTGAGGTAAGAGGTCATAGCCATGATGGTGATCCACTCCTGAGTTGAATGGAGTGTGTGCCTATACAAGCACAGAGTGGAGGCTTTGTGTGGCTGTGCCACTCTGCCTTGGTCCATCTGACGCCTGCTCTTTGTTGACACTTGATTGTTTTTCCCAAAGTGGCTTTGATTTAGGGCAACATCAGTCTCGGCAAACTTGTGCCCAGTGCTGGACTCACGCACTGCTTCATAACCTGGAGTGAGAAGCAGGGGCCCATTCAAGCCCCCCACTGCTCATGAGGCAAGCCCACTGAGGACCCGGGCTCAGAGTTCCCATGGATGCAGAGGGCCTGAGATACAGCACCTCCCCCTCCCTCTTATTACTTTAGTTTAAAACACTGAAATCACGGACATTCCCTTTTCCGTGTAGAAGGTCTTTAGACCATGTGGAACTCACATTCAGTTTGTTCCCGAATACCCCATATGAAGTTCAAGCTATACATAGGGCATAGGAAATAATAACAGCAACCAATAATGAGGTAGAATAATTCTGTTAACATCTTTTAATGAAAAAGAATTAGAAGTGTGAATTATTTATTTCTCCAACCAATTCATTCATCTTGCATGGCTAAGGTTGGCTGAAACCTGGAGAGTGACACCATGGGCGGGAAAGGCCTGCATCTGAGCCTCTGTATGAAGATTTATACAGACTCTAAACACTGTAAACTCTGTGTAGCTGGTAGGAAGCCAACCTGGCATTCCTGGGGAGTGGAGCCTGTGACGGCAGCCATGGGAGATGAAGAAATTGTATATTTGCATCTCATGGAAGGGGCCCTGCCTGCTTCCTGCTGTAACCTGAGAGCCTGGAGTTTTCTAGCATGTGATAGATGTTCCATTAGTGTCCATGGGATGACTGGGTATGTACCATGTGCCCTGCTTATAGTCCACAGGCTTCATATACCTTTCTATCTATTATTGAAATGTTCTTCAGTGTCAATAACTGAAGGCCATATTACTACTTAAAATGGGGGGAAAGCCCATCACTTGTGATTCAATCTCTTTTCCTTGCATTTGTGGCTCCTTCGTTTGCTGAGAAGACCCTGGTAAGCATAGCAGCATCTTAGCCCTTTACCCTCACTTAATAACCAAAACTCTTGGCAGCTGCATCACTGGGCTAAAAGGCATGAAAGGCCCATGGGTTCTAAAACCAGCTATGTGCTGTAAAATCGCCCTCCGGGAAGAGGCACTCTGACCCACCCACCAGCCATACAGTATAGGCAAGAGGATGCCCACTCTTCACTTGGTACCAAAGTGGGGACTATAATTCTTCTTAATCTTTACCAGTTTACAAAACCTAAAGGAAATCCATCTCTCTGTGGCTCTAATTTGCATGTCTTTGATCACATTCTAGTTTGAACATCTTTCCATGCATACATCTGTTGGCTACTTATGAGAGTACACTGGATCATTTTAAAAGCCAAGTGACTTTCTGTGGTCGGGGGTAACCAGCCCTGGGGTCAGGGCCAGCTCCAAAGAGCTGGTTCAGGTCATGGACTGCTCTGTAGCCCACTTACCACCATGTCCCAGGTCCTCTCCTTCTGTGTTTCAGGGTCAGACTCTTTCTTGGGGACACAGGCATCAAGACCAGCAGGGCGGCCTGGCAAGGCTTCACTCCAGGAGATTTGCATTTCTACTCGGAACTCTGCTTCAAGCCAAAGAGAGACTGCACAGTGGAAGTGGGACTTGAGCTCTAAAACTTTGAACATCAATGCTAAATCAATAATCAACAGCCACGGTGGTAAGTTCAGCCATGCATCCTAGCATCAACTCTACTAGTGTGTGGATTAGGGGAGTAGAGGACTGAGGCTCATGGTCCAAGGTCCACAGAGCTGTGGATATTTGCAACTGCTACCAGCCAAGGACTCACTCTACCATAAGCCTTAGCTGTATCACTCCGGGATGGTATGTGGGTTGAGAGGTCAGCAGGACCACCCCTCCTAGGCATTTACCTCTGATCACAACTGTCCCAGTCTCCCTTCACACCTTCCTCAAAGCTTGGCTTCGTTGAGCCTGTCTTCAGTCATCTCCAAGAACAACTCCAGCTACATGCAGCCCATCTCCTCCCCTCCTCACTCTACAAGCCAGTGCCCCACTTTATATATTTTATTTTCTGGTCAGTCGCATAGAGTTCATTAAATGGAAGATAGTGTTTTTCATAAAACATGTAGCGGAATCTTGGGTTATTAATTTCAAAATTTAAAAAAAAAAGAATCCTCTTGGTGATGAAAAGTATCTGATTATAAAATTCATCAAGTATCTGAAAGTAGAGTTTACGACCCAACAGAGGAGCCCAGTAGATGCTCAGCCGTCTGCTGATCCCTCAGCCACCCCAGAACAGAGTCACTCACGTGAGGTTATGTGCCTAACACAGAGAGGCTGTTCTTGGCAGCCCGCAGATCAGGGACTCCTCTGGGACGGTCTATGTAACCCTCACATGTGACCATCTCCTCTTCCTATAAAGCAGGGGCCTCCCCTCTGTTCTGCATAATTCTCTGTAAGTCCTGGTATTTAGAAAGCCTGCTATGTCTTCTCCACTTATGAGGGCATCCTGAGGTTGTCTGGACTCTCAGCAAAGCCTGCACAGGTCACCCTGGAGCCGTGCAGCCAGGTAACAGGGCCTTCTCAAAAGCCTGAGGTGTGGTGAGCTGACTTAGAACATGAATTCCCAAGATCTGGCAGCTCTTTTGCCTCATGACCTTGGAAATATCACTTCTTTTCTTCCTAGAAAGTGAAGATTTTGACACCTAGTCACAACAGTGGGTAGGGTAGTAAAAAAGAGATGGAATGCTG
Source organism: Acomys russatus (assembly GCF_903995435.1). Classification (NCBI taxonomy): domain Eukaryota; kingdom Metazoa; phylum Chordata; class Mammalia; order Rodentia; family Muridae; genus Acomys; species Acomys russatus. Next base: position 50,202,823 of record NC_067153.1, read on the forward strand.
AGCCTGGCCTGTACCTGAAGAGAAGACCCCTTGCCTCCCAGATTGGCCCTGAACCTCATGTGCATATTGGGGTACAGAGACACAGGTCCTCTGTGCACCTGCGGCATTTCCTAGAAGTATGGGACCAGCCACTCCAGGATGACTGACTGGGTATATCCCTCAACTTCTGTACGTGAGTTTTCAGGTTTTCAGTCTGGATCAGCGTCCATTTTTTTTATTTTTTTATTTTTTAATGAAGCAAGAATGGCTTCTTTTTTTTTTTTTTTTTTTTCATGATGGATAATTATCTTGAATTTTATTTTTTATTTTTTTATTAACTTATTCTTGTTACATCTCAATGTTTGTCCCATCCCTTGTATCTCCCATTCTTCCCTCCCTCCCATTTTCCCATTATTCCCCTCCCCTATGACTGTTCCTGAGGAGGATTACCTCCCCTTGTATATGCTCATAGGGTATCAAGAATGGCTTCTTGGCATGGTTTCTGGTTCTCTAGTTTGCCTTTCCTATCTCTAGAGCAAGAACTGAGGCAGAAGGCAAGCAGATCTCTCTGTCCTCTCTTAGGTTCAGAGATCCATGGGGCTATAGGCAAGGACACAGAGAAGGCCAGTTTCTTTCTGATTCTCTCAGCCCCATCCTTTAGGACCAATGGCAGAGCAAGGTTGTGAGATCCAGCCAGACCAGGAGGCTCCTCAGTGGCTGGGGGCCAGCCCTTGTCAAGCTGCTACTTCACAAGTTCTGCCCAGGCAACGAAGGTAGAGATTTGGAGCTAAGGGATGCGAAGCCCAGCCTGGGCATTGTCTAGTTAATCATGGTGGGAGCTGGTCTAGCTAATTACTTACACGCATAAGAGATACTGTCTTCCAGAACAAAAGCGCTAGATATGGATTTCCCATAATTGCAACTTGGCAGACCTTGCCTCCTATGTGCAGCCGAAGGTGAGCCTTTTAGAGGAGAGTGGCCTGGTAGCCAGAAGAGCATGGGGTCTTAGTCTCAGAGTGTGGCTCCCAGGGAGGATATGTCTCCTGCCCTCCCACCTCACCTCTGTGGTTCATGTAACAGGTAATGCAAGTGAGCCGCTCTTAATAGCTTCGCAGGCCCAATGGGAGGGCCGACTAGCACACTGAGCCATGCATTGGGGAGACAGTGAGGGCAGGAAGGTACCAGTAAGTCTGGAAGCAGTAGCCTGACCCGGAAGGTCCTGCCAAGGGAGAATACTCAGATTCCATTTCCACTAGGCAGAGCCTGGCTCACGGGGTAAGAGGCCACCAGTCTTCTGGAATCCTGGAATCTAGTGAAAGTACCAGGTAGTAATTTGCAGGAGGGAGAGGTGGAGCAGCACACTTTTCCAGCTCTAACATAGATGGCAGGGATGGAAAACTCACTTCTACAGCGACATCACTCCTTGCTCAGTAACATGAAGAAGAAACCCAGGGTGACGTGCTCATTGCCTTCAGACACTGCCTGAGAAGGGACCTGTGAGAAGCTGGCTGGAAGGATGCAGGGAGGCAGTGAAAAGGGATGGACACCGCCTGGGGCAGTGCAGACACAGTTTTAAAGAGGAAAAACCTGAGACTGGGAAGGTGGCTCTGAAGCTGGGCCTTCCTGAGAAGAGTGTCATTACATAGGCAGGGAGCAAGGTTCTCTGGTGTCATCTGGTCATTCGGGTTCGGTAGCTGCCGCCCCCACCCTCCACACTCTGAACTTGATGCCCTTGTTCTCTGCCCAACATTCTAGTCTGGTGTAGCAGCAGGGGATGGAGATTTGGAAAAGCTGGAGCTGAGAGGCCAGAGGGGTGGCCTAGGACAAGCCTATAGCCACAGGGACAAATGTATGGCTTGATAGACTGTTGTCACATGGGGACGCTGCCTTGATTTTTAAATATATTCTTTTAAAATATAGTTAACTCTTTTGGATAGCTTTAGAGCTGCAAAATTCTGGTAAGACAGTGCAGACAATTCTCCTGCCCTCCACAACCCCTTTTCCCTGCCTGGTTATGGTTGACTGGGCAAGGCTACCACATGACACTCACCCACGTGCCCCCGCTTCTCAGATCGCCTTGGTCTGTGTCTATTCAAGGATCTGAGGGCATTTAATGGTCCTATCACCGTTAGGTCTTCTCAACTGGGATGGTTGCTCAGACTTCTCATCTAGAATGGTCTTGGGTATTCTGAGGGGTGCTGGTCACTATATTGTGGGCCTCCCCTTGGCTGGGATCTGTATGGCATTTCCTGGTAGACTTTGCTGTGTTTGAGAGAGGCCTTTCTATCACATGTCCAGAATGAAAATTCAACTTGAGGTGTTGCAGTGGTGTGAACCCTACTCACCTTTGCAGAAGTGGGGGGGTCACCAAGCCTCCCTCCTTTGTAACAGAGTAGCAGTGTGTGTCCCATGCTTTAGGGCTGAGACAGGATTCCACATAACCTGAGGTAGGCAAGATAGCTACAAAAATCGCATGGTAATTGGTCTGCACAGATCTGTCTATTCTCTCCCATTCATTTTTTTATCTAGCATTTATTCACACCAGCAAAGACTCATTGATATTTACTTTATGCTTTTGGATAGTTTTTTTATGGACTTTATCCCACAGTTCAAACAATTCTAGCTCTGACATTAGGATCTCTCTTACTTGACTCCCCATCCCCTTTCACACACCCTCCTTATTATGTGTGTTTATGTGAATGTGTATGTATTTTCATGCATGTGTACATATATGTGTGTTTTCATGCATGCATACATGTGTGCATATGTGTACGTGTGTGCACACATTATAAAAGGGTGCGTATGTGTTCTTTTAGCAGGAGGATGCTGTCATTTGAGAGAGTCTGAAGGGCCATGTGCTAAATGAAGTCAAGCTCACAGAAAAAGACAAACGCTGCACCTTCTTACTGAGATGTGGAACCTGAGGCAGTCAAGCTCACAGAGGTGACAGTGGGATGGGGTGAGGCTGGACTCAGGAAGGGGAGAGAGTGGTCAGAGGGTCAGCTGCTTCCAACAGACAGGAGGAGTCATTGCATTTGAGACGACAGATGAGTTAAGGATATTACTTCAATCTTCCACTGTATATGCTACACTGCATAGGCATCTACTATGATTTGTTATATTCAGAACACACACCAGCAGCATATATTACCTTTGGATTTTTTTTGTGTGTGCTGTAGAGTTACATGCATTTTACTGGATACCAAGTACGACTCACCCTACCACAGTAGCTCACAGAGTAGCTACGAAACTCAGTGTCTTACCCATTCAGCCCTCTTTTCTTCCCTTCACGGTCTGGCTGACTATATTTGACTGGAACTGGACTCAGGAATTAGACCCATTGGCTTGTCTATGGGAATATTTCCATAAAAGATTAACTGAGGAAGAGACCCTTACTCAGGTGGCTCAGATATAAAGAGGTACTAGGCATTCCCTCCCTCCCTCCCTCTCTCCCTCCCTCCCTTCCTCCCTCTCTCCCTTCCTTTCATGACTGCATCTATTCTGCCACTGCTGCTGCTGCTGCTTCCACTGCCACAGCTGCCGCCACCACCACCATCAGAGCTTAGCCTCTTTTGCCTTCTAACATGCACTGAGGACCACCAATGCTCTAACACTCCCCAGGCCCTCAGTGCATCAGAAACCACTTAGGTACCCAGCCTCAGAGGCTAAACAGTTACTGAGTTCTTTTTTGCACCCTCGGTCAATGAGAGCCTCTGGGGCTCAGCATCCTTGGCAGCATTTAATGGTTAGCACCTTGTGGTTTGGTTGGATTGACACCTACTTCACGTTAACTGGTACTTAGCCTCCTCTCACACGTTCACCAACCACCCATGTGTCTTTTATGCACAGGCTCTCTCTTTCATTCACTAAGTCATATTTTAACTGGATTGCTCTCTTGTTGAAGTTCAAGGGCTTTTCATATGTTTTGGGTGCAAATTCTTTTCACCTAACCATTCTGTAAATACTTCTGCCTGAGGTGAGGATCATCCTTTTGTGTCTTAGCAGTGTTTTTACTGATATTTTCATCTGAGTGTACTCCGACCCTTCTTTTCTTTCATGGACTGCACCAGCATCACTTTACTTAAAATTCATCATCACAAGACACCAGGTAATCGAGATTTTTTCTCTTGCATGTTTTCTTCTAGTAGTTTCATGGTTTTTGTATTTTGGGTTGATTTATGATGTGTGATGAACACAGATCTGAGCATGTGATTGATGAGAATATGTGTCCCAATTCTGCTGGTCTCACAGAGAAGATGGGAGAACTCCTCCTGTTGCTCTCTAGAAAAAAAATCTACATGTGAGAATCACATGACTTCTTCTGTATTTCTTGCCAGTAAATCCTGTATCTACTTGTAAGATTTCTTTCTTTCTTTCTTTCTCTTTTTCCATTCTTCCCTCTTTTCTTCCTTTCTTCCTTCCTTCCTTTTATGAGACAAGATTTCTCTGTGTAGCCTTGGCTGTGCTGGAATGTACTTTGTAGACTAGTTTAGCCTCTAACTCAGAGATCCACTTGCTTCTGCGTCCCAGGCACTGGAATTAAAGGCATGTGCCACCACCAACTGGCACAAGATTTTTTTATGTTCCTTTACATGATTGAAAGAAAAATAATGATTCAAATTAAAAATTTTATTTATTTTTATTTTTATTTTTTAAATTTTATTGATTTATTCATATTACATCTCAGTGGTTATCCCATCCCTTGTATCCTCCCATTCTTCCCTCCCTCCCATTTTCCCCTTACTCCCCTCCCCTATGACTGTGACTGAGGGGGACTTCCTCCCCCTGTGTATGCTCATAGGGTATCAAGTCTCTTCTTGGTAGCCTGCTATCCTTCCTCTGAGTGCCACCAGGCCTCCCCATTCAGGGGACGTGGTCCAATATGGCACACCAGAGTTCCTGTGAAAGTCAGATCCAACTCTACATCTGACAAAGGTCTAATACCTAAAATATATAAAGAACTCAAGAAATTAAACATCACCAAACCAAATAACCCAATTGAGAAATGGGCCTCAGAACTAAACAGAGAATTCTCAACAGAGGAATATCAAATGGCTGAGAAACACTTAAAGAAATGCTCAACCTCCTTAGTCATCAGGGAAATGCAAATCAAAACAACCCTGAGATTCCATCTTACACCCATCAGAATGGCTAAGATCAAAAATTCAAGCAACACCACATGCTGGTGAGGATGTGGAGAGAGAGGAACACTCCTTCATTGCTGGTGAGAATGCAAACTAGTACAGCCACTTTGGAAATCTATCTGGCGCTATCTAAAATTTTTCTTAATGTGCCAAGTTTAATAACATTTTCAAGAAAATTTTATTATCATTTGGACTGTGAAATTATTATCATAATGCTCCACAATATGTTTCTGTTTTCACTTTAAACAACATATGTGCATGTATGTCCATATGTGACTATGTACATGTTGCCGCTGGTGCCTGCAGAGGACAGAAGAGAGCCTTGGATCTCTGGAGCTGGGGTTGTGAGCTGCTGGATGTGGGTGCTGGGAATAGAATGTGCATCTTCTGGAAGAACAATGCATTCTCCTAACTGCTGAGCCATCCTTCCAATTTCAGGGTGTTATTATTTTTGTGTGCATTTAAGACAGGCTTCATTACATAGTTCACACTGCCTGAAATTCAGTATTATGTACTTGAGGCTGTCCTGGACCCCGGAACCCTCTTAAGTGTTATAGCACCATTTTATCATCTGTTTAATGTAAATGACAATATCCTGGAGCTCAGGAAGAGGTCTGGGGCTTTGTTTTATCCCAAGGAAGGAGGAATGGTCCATGCAGAAAGTTCCAGAGCTGAGCACCTCCTTCTGTCTCATGTGCCAAAGGCACTGACATTTCCTCTCCCTTCTCTGACTACACAGAGCCAACAGCACCATGAAAGGCCCTAGGCAATGCTCTATGAGGTGTTTCTCACTTGCTCAGTAGAGCTGGAAGAAAAGCTGGGGAGGGTTCCTTGCTGGAGACCCCAGTATCTTTGTTGAGGCCATCTATAAGCTCTGGCCACAGGAAGGCCAGTTTGAGGCTGCTGGAGTGTGACTCTGCTGCGTCATGCATGGGTCATGCAGTTTCACCCATGCTCAGGAGCACACTCTGACTAGCCTTGCTCTCAGGATGAGGAAGCAGCATGTTCAAGAGTCTTCTCACAGAAGAAGGCTAGAGTAGAGGAGGAGTGGAGCGGGCCCTCTCCGCCTGCATCTTCTCCACTTTACACAGCACTGGCAAAGTCACCCTGGCATTTTCGGTGTTCCCAGTGTCATCAGAATCACAGCAGCTCTTCTGAGCAAGGCAAGCTCCTGGTCTACAAACCAGACTCAGGTTCAGACTCCAGAGGAAGTGGCAGGGAGGGGCCACCCTCCTGGTGGAAGTTTCCGAGGGTTCCTGGAAGCTGGATCTCCTAAGGGAATTTGTAGAGTCTGGAGTTAGATGCCATATTGACAGTTTATCAATATATTCTGTTTTGATTATTTTATCTCTTTAATTCTACTTACTGTCTGTTTTGTCTGTCACTGATCATTTAAATATATATATATCATCTATGTATCGCTTATTTATGTATTTATCTCTCCATATATATCTATCATCTGCATTACCTATTAATCATTTATTGCCTTTTGTGTATCTATCATAAATCATCTATTTTTATGTATCAGTGTATCTTTCTAGCATCCATCTCTTTGAATATCTATTTATCTATCATCAATGTATCATTTATTATCTTTCTATATACCATATGTAGATATATGATTTATCTTTTATTTGCGTACCTGTCCTCTGTCTTCAGCTATCTATCCACCTTCTTCTGTCTATATCTGTCTTACCACTTTACTTCTCTGTTTCAATAGATGCTCACTGTCATGCTGGCATTTGTTTTATGCCTTGCTGCCCAGTGGCTGATGGGATAGGAATTAATGAATAGCAAGAGTCATGTAGGTAGCTGCAGTTACTTTGATGGGCTCCAGGGCCCTGCAAACTCACGGCACCCAGTGTTGTTACTCTAAGAAGAGAGTAGGATGCTTTGCATTTCTGGGAGAGTTGATCCTTCAAGGATAGCATCCTCCACAATAATGTGAGCTGCACACCTGGATGCCCTCTGTCATCTGCAGAGAATTTTACCTATTGGCTTCTTGTGGTTGTCATAAGAAGCACTCCAAACAGTATAAGGCATGGTGGCTCATGACTGTAACTCCAGCACTTGGAAGGCCGAGGCAGGAGGACTACCATGAGTTCAAGGCCAGCTAGGCTATATAATAAGGTAGTATGCTCCCAGACAAACCTGAGCTACACTGTGAGGCTTTGCCATCTCCCCAGCTCTCCCACAATGTGCTTAAGAAGGGCCAACTAACCACAGGAGATTATATTCACACAGTTCTAAAGGTTATGAGTCCCAGCCAAGCTTCTGTATTCAGCCTAGGGAGGAAGAGTGGCCCAGGTCCTCCCTCACTGCTGGTACTGGCTGATGGTTTTCGGCATTCTTTGGCTTGTAGCAATATCGCCTTGTCTCTGCCTACATCTGCAGCAATGACCTTCTTGTGCATGTGTGAGAGCAAAATATCCATTCCACTGTGTCATTAGTCCTCCTGGGACTCGGTCCCACTCTGAGCCAACATGCCCAGTAAATTATATCCGTGCAGCTTTATTTCAAAACAAGGTTGCACAAGGAACTTTATGTGAGATGTCCAAAAGTGTAAGTGAGACTTACATAGGGTATCAAGTCTCTTCTTGGTAGCCTGCTATCCTTCCTCTGAGTGCCACCAGGCCTCCCCATCCAGGGGACGTGGTCCAATATGGGGCACCAGAGTTCCTGTGAAAGTCAGACCCCACTCTCCACTCAATTGTGGAGAATGCCCTGTCCATTGGCTAGATCTGTGTAGGGGTTCAGTATTCAGGTTCCTAGTGTCCATCCCTCCTGTCCTCTCATCCATGGTCCTCACAGATGTGTACATGTCTTTTCAATACTTTCTCTGGTTGAATGTCCCCCAACAAACCCCTTAGCCAACCGCATTTGGTGCCAAATATCCTCCAGCAACCCCGTCCCTGCTGTCCTCGATTTCTGTCTCCAACGATCATCATTTAGCAAAATGTCATTGAACTTGTCATCACAGTGAGAGGAAGCAACAGCACACCAGCTTCTCAGGAGACTGACAGGTGTCAGGGATCCAATTACAGAATGTCCTTGAAAGAAGCATCATGCCTGGTTGCTGATGAAGACCCATGCATCATCTGTAATTTGATTGGTGGAGGCAGTGCTGGCAGTGGCCTCTACTTTACAACTAACATAGTTCCTGTGCCCCACAGTCTGGAGTACAGACTCCTTGGTAAGGTTTCATATAAAGCTGAGACTGCCTGAAATTTAAGTCAGTGGTACTACCATGTCTCCAGTGCCAAAAGTAGGTAACGAGACACCAAGGGACAGTCTCCACTAAGGAACTTTCTGCAAGGTCTACAATTCTAGCCCCTGTCATTTACCTAGGGTCTCTCATAGTTCATAAGAGAACACAACATGCCATGTTCCTGATAGCTCAGTGCCCAGCTTAGTAGGTAAGAGTTGGCCTTGACATGACATGATATGATCAAATAGTATGGTGGAGTTGAAGACACTCCCTTGAGCTCTACCCTGCCCTTAGTTGGACCCTCCCTAGGCACACACCTGTCTAGGCACAGAGGTGGCCACCTCCTTTGGACCAGGCAAGCCAATGAATATCTGTGAACCTGAGCAGATGTGAAAAAACATAGCAGGAGAGATGACGGGTGCCCCTCGACTGGTGGCAAGAAACAGATCAGTAATTGAATCATATTGTTTAGGGACAAATGGACCCTGATCCCTACCTGGTATACCTTCAGGAATGTCACAGTACACAACAAGCAAGGAGCCTGAAGAGCATGTTTTCACCCCCATGGCCTCACATGACCAGCCTGTGGGTGACCTCCAAACCAGCTGTGCCTGGCTTGCCTTTGTCTGGGCCAGAACAGACCCATTCAATCAGGGAGGCCAACAGTGACACTTGGAGTGACAAATGGACTCATTAAGGAGATAGATGACCAGGCCAATGCACTCATGTGCTTCCTGGGCAAGGTGTGAGGAGCTGGCATCTTTGTCAAGGCAGGGAAGAGCATTCAGAACCCAGAAGAGGACATCCTGCTGCCCAGTCTGCAGCATCTGACCCCGTAGGATACTCAGGGCATTACAGGACAGAGTTCCCAGTGTGATTGGAAGAGAAGAAAGGAATGGTCCAGCCACAAGGCAAGATACTCAGGTTGGACAGGCAGTCAGTGATCCCAGCCTGATCCATGTTGGTGCCTCCTTCAGCACCAGTTGCTGCCTGGCTTTTGAACATCTGCACCAGACAGCCTAGGGCAGATGTGGACAGAGTCAGAGGTATGACACGGACAAATGGGCAATGCTGCCCACATCATTGTAGATGAACTATGACACCCTGACCTGTGTGGACAAAGGCCAGATGAGTCCCTAACCTCATGTGGGCATCTCGGGGCTCCAGGCTCACTGCTAGGAGAAGCACTAGATAAGGGCAACTCTGGGGGAACTCAGAGGTTAAGGCATTTGTCACTCAAGTGTGGGGCCTAGAGTTCAGATCCTGAGATCCAAAGCAGACACCCAGTAGACTTGGTAGTGTGCCTATAATTCCAGAGTGGGAAGACAGATCTGAGGTATCTCTAGAGAAAAGCAAGTCTAGTCACATCGCTGAGATCTGGGTTTGATTGAGAGCCTCTGATTCTATAAATAAGATGTAAAAGCAATTGGTAGAGATTCTAGATATTAACCTTGGGCCTACACACACACACACACACACACACACACACACACACATGCACGCATGCACATATGCAAGTATGCAAACATGCATGTACACTACACAAACACACGAAAATGGAAAAAGATTAAGTCTGACCTCTGACCTCAGCTCTTGGGGTAGTTGGGGCTTCCTGGCATATGCACATCTTAGAGTTACCCCGTCTGCAGCTCAGGAGGGAAGTAGGGCTTGGCATTCTGCTTGGCCTTTGGAGGTTGGGCACATCACTGGGTGATAGGGTCCAACCCTCAGCTTGATGGCAGTAATGGAGCTGCTGATACCCAGTTTGCTCTTTTGTGGAGCCCACACACCCCCCATTCTCACTCACTGTGCTTTGGATACAAGGGCACAGTTCCTCAGACAGGCCCAGTTCTTCCTTTGTTCAGAGGACTGTTCAGGATCCAGAATTCCTTCTCTACACTGCAGCTGGACCACATGCTGCTGCTGGGGACCTAAAGCCTTTCTGAGCTGCAGATGTGTCCCCGAGCCCAGCCCACCTTGTCCTTTCCCTTGAAGAGTTGGATTTAGACCTGCAGAGCCTCCCCTGGTGCCCTCCACAAAGCTGCCTAATCAACCTTCTTCTAAGTGGAGGATAAGCGGGGATTTGGCTCCTCAGGTGTGCTCACAAAGCATCGTGCCCACGGAGGCCTCTTGGAAAACATTAAAAGATTATCGTCTACTCAGAATGCCCATTAGCATCCTGTGTGCTCGCCACCATGGCCTCAGGCAGGGAGCAGTCTTGCTGCTGATAGAAGAGAAAAAGTGATGCTCACGCAAGTCAGGCAAGACAGAGAGGTCTCCATGGCTGTACGAGGCAGATGCTGACACTGGAACACCTGGGAGGGAGGCTCTGCACACTGGAACACCTGGGAGGGAGGCTCTGCACACTGGAACACCTGGGAGGGAGGCTCTGCACACTGGAACACCTGGGAGGGAGGCTCTGCACACTGGAACACCTGGGAAGGGAGCTCTGGGCACTGGAACCACATTAATGTTAGTGAGAACCACAAAAAAGAGCAGCTTCATCTACTGACATGCAGCACCTCATTGTGGATGCTGTGGTTGTGCCCCAAAAATTTATGTGTAGAAACTTGGTGCCCAGGTTAAGACCAAATAGACAATGGTGCCTTCCTTTAGAGGTGGAGTCACGAGGATGGCTGCTCTACGAAGGAATTACTGTAGTTCTCCTGGGACCTTAGTTCACAAATTTGCTATGAAAGAGCAAACTTAAGTCCTTGTCTTGCTAGGAGACCTCTTTATCTCTCATGCCTTCACATTATTGTGACACACATCCTGGAACCTTCACAGAGTTGAGCAGAGCTGGTGGCATGCTTTGAGGCTTCCAGAACTTAATAGCCTGGCCTCGGTTACTTTGTTATAGCCACAGAAAATAGAATCCTGCTCTCTCTGTTCCTATTTCTGGTCTTCCCACACTGGGTTTTGCTACAGAAAGAAAGGCCAGGTGTACACAGGCTTGCTTGTGCCACGTCATGCCTTGGTGAATGTGCTTTGGAATGTGGTGACACAGTGGCTCTTGAAGCTTCCCTATAGTCCACTGTTTTTAATTTAAGTAGTTCCTCTCTTTTTCTATGTTCTCCTTTACCCCCCTCTCAATTTATTAGTCCTTTGAGAATTTTGTACAATATATTTGGATCACATTCAGCTCTCCACAACTTCTTCCAGGCCTGCCCCCACTCTACCCTATCCCAAAGTCTTAGCCAGAACAACAAGACAAGTGAAGGAGAGAAGGGGCGTACAAATCACAAACGGGGAAATCCAATTAGCCTCACTTGCCAGTAATACGATCCTATTTACAAAACCCCCTAAACACTTCACAGGGAAACTCCAAGAACTGATGACCACAAAGTATAAAATCAACACATGAGGAACAGTAGCCTTCCCACTGACAAATGACAAACATCCTGAGAAAGGAATTAGGGGGGGAAAAAAAAACAGCTTCAAAAGTTATCTTAACAAGAAAGTGAAAGACATGTACAATGAAAACTTTAAGACACCTACAAAGGAAACTGTAGAAGATACCAGGAGATGCAAAGACCCCTCCAGGATCATCGATGGGTAGGATTAATAGTGTGAAAATGATCATCCTACTGAAAGCTGTGTAATGCCCATCAAAATCCCAATTCTATGACTCTTCACAGAAACTGAAAAACTAGTCTTCAGTTTCATTTAGAAATACAAAAGACCCAGGATATTAAAAACAATCACGGACTATAAAAAACAAACTGATGGACGTATAACCATGCCAGATTGCAAGTTATACTACGAAGCTCCAGTCATAAAACCAGGATGGTTCTGTGGGGTTTCTGAACATGTGAGCATAACACCCGTGAACTGAAAAATATTCATTTCTTTTAGCCACTAATACTTAGATAGGTTATTTTGTCTAATTTCTTTGGTTGTTGCTTGTGCAGTAGTGATGGGGCAGTAGGAAGGAGTGAGTATTTTTTGTCTTGGTGTGTTCACGCAACTGCTTCCGGTGTTCCTCCATTAAACTGGAATAGCCTGTTTTGTGTTGGCTAGTATGTCCGATACTGAGCATCATCTGGAAGAAAGAATGAGTGTTGGATTCTCCTACAGGCTCTCTTCATAGAGGTGGCCATATGAACTTTTTCCGTTATGTCACTTAATATGGTTAATCACCCAGGGCTTCTCTTAATGTTGAATGACACCTGTGTTCCCAGGATGAACCCCACTTGTCATGTCGTAGTTAATTTCCTGTGATTTGGCTGCTGCTTACAAACCATCTGTCATATTGTTTGCAGATTTTTAAATATTGTATTTGACATTTTGAAGTGATATGCACAAGTTGTCGCTAATTTGCCTTTTCATTGTGAATAATTTTCAGCTATTGGTATTAAAATATCAGATACCTTGCTTCAAGAGGAAAGTTTGGAAATTAATTAATTGCGAGCAATGAGATTTTTAGAGGAAAAGATTTAGTGAAATTCTCTTTTAATATCATGTGATCATTTGGGGTTGTTTCATGGGGAAAATCTTTATAGTGTAAGGATCTGCCGAAGGATCCTATTACCAGGAGGTCCCAATGAGAGAGACACAGAGACCAGCTCAATGTAAGAGCAAGAGGCTTTATTGATGCAGTATGCTGGGGTTGACCTGCACCCTGAGGAGAGGCAACTCTGAACAGCAAATTTGGAGGCTTTTTATACATTCATAACCCAGCAGCTTAAGCAATAGCAGTTACACACTTCAGGATTGGCAGAACAAAGTAGATCTTTAAACTGATTGGTAAATTCAGAACAGGCGAGAATGCCACAGTATATTTTGGACTTGGGATTTCCCACCTTGACAGGTGGTCAGGTCGTTAACATTTGTGGTTTTTCCTGTCAGGGAGGAGCAACCCTAGTTTCCTGGTATGGAGAAGCGACCCTGGTTCCTGGTAGGGAGGGGCGTTATGGCATTTTGTAACAGTGGAATTTTACAAACTTCTGGCCTGCACATTTCCCTGCTTATTCCAAAATGGAGTTATTTAAACCTTGTCAGGCTTCTTCATTAGCACTCATACCTCCTTTCTGTCCTTCTTTCCTTCCTTCCTTCCTTCCTTTTTCCCTACATTCCTTTATAAAAATTAAATATACAAAGTCATTAGTTTCTTTACAAAATTTTCATAATGCTTTGCTTTTGTTGCTCTTCTAGCCCTGCTCCTTCCCCACCCTCTGCTCCCTACTGGGGCCCACCCCCTCCACTAAGCTCTGTTCTGTCCCCACAAGTATTCTGTTGCTGTGGCTTTGTCAGCTTTATTTGTCAAAACTGGACACAACCTAGACTCTCCAGGTAAGAGAGAGCATTCAGATCGGGCTGACCTATGTGGGTGCGCCTGTGGGGATTGTCTTGAGCATCTTAACTGATGGGAGAAGACGCCAGCCCACTATGGGCAGCATCGTTCCTGAGATAGGGGGGCTCTGTGTAGGTGTGGGGGTGGGCGGGCTGAGGACAAGAGTTCACGCATTCGCATCTCCCTCTTCTCCCCTGTACATGTGACTACCTGCTTCAAGTGCGGCCTTGACGTCCCCACTATGATGAACCTGGAACCATGACCTAAAATAATCTCTCTCTTCCCTCTTGCTTTCTGTCAGTACATTTTAGCACAGCAACAGAAGCGAAATTATGACAGTCACTCTCTTTAAAAAATTCTTTTTTTTCTCTCTCTCTACCCATAAGATCCCCTTTCCCCTTCTCCAGTTTTATAATCTATGGCCCTTTATGAATGCTAGAATCTAGGATTCACATAAACAGAAAACATTGTATTTATCTTCTTGAGTCGGAGATTCTTTGTTCAAGATAATAATTGCCAGTTCCATGCAATGTCATGCAAATTTTATTATTTCATTTTTCTTTATAGTTGAATAGTATTCAAGTGGGGTGAGGGTGAGCATCTCTCTCCCTCCATCTCCTCTCTCTCTCTCTCTCTCTCTCTCTCTCTCTCTCTCTCTCTCTCTCTCTCTCTCTCTCTCTCTGTGTGTGTGTGTGTGTGTGTGTGTGTATGCATGTGCATGCCACAGTTTCTTTACCCACTCATCTGTCATTGGACATCAGGTCTGGCTCCATTTCCAGACTCTTGTGAACAGTGCAGTAGTGAACATGGATGTGGAAGTGTCTCTGTACTAGGACTTAGATTTCTTTAGGTATATCTTGAGGGGTGGTATAGCTGCGTCATGTTGCAGGACTAGTTGTGGCTTTCTGAAAAACCTTTGTACTGATTTCCATAATGGCCACACCAGCCACGTTCCAACCAGCAGAGAAAAGGTCTCCTCATTCTCTGTATCCTCCTCATCACATTTTATCTTCAGCTTTCTCCATGTAAGTCACTCTGGCCCAAATGAGGTGGAAAATCAAAGTAGTTTTAATGTTTCTTCCCCTGACATCTGAGACTATTGGGCACTGCTTTGTTTCTTACAGAAACTTGGTCTTGGTAAACTGCCCACCTTGACTTGAATTAATTCCTGGTAAATGCAATTTCTTGAGTATTTTCCGTTGTACTTCAGTCTTAAATCTCATTTTCATAGAAAGAACTTATTCTGCTATGCCTGTGTATGTGTGTGTGCACGTATAAGTGTGTGCAATTGTATGTGTACATGTGTGTGGAGTCCTGCAGTTGACATCAGGTGGCTCTCTCAGTCACCCTCTACCTTATTGTTTGACAGCGTTTCTCACTGAACATGGAGTTTACCAGTTGGCTAGACTGACTGGCCAGTGACATCTAGAGATTCTCCTGCTTCCATCTCGCCAGTTCTGGGGTTAGAGGTGCACCTCACACCTGGTCTTTTACATGAGTGTTGGGTATCCAAAGTTCAGGAGTCTGTGATTATGAGGTTAGCACATTACCCCCTGAGCCAACTCCCATCCCATCCTTAATGCTGAACACGCCTCGGCTTTGGCAGATGTTGCCTTTATCATCTCCTACTTCATAGATTTATGGGTTTCCCTTTAAGAGATTATGCTTGGCATCAAGACCTGCTTACTGATTTCTATGGTACAGCAACAGAGGAGGGGCTCACAGTCTTTATCAGATGGGCTGGTAGGGAGAGATGGGGCAGAGAGACCTGAAAGGGAAACAATGGAAAAAAACATGCTTTTTAAACAAGGAGGTCTTAGACGATCCCTCCCAAGACACCTGAGTGACACATACAGTCATTTTGCACTTTTACTGCCCTATGCAGCGATTTTCTCTTTATCGATTACACGCTATTGTTCTTCTACAGGTATTTGACAGATATGTTGCCGTGTATTGGACCGAGTATTTATTTTACTCATTTCATATAACACTGCTCTACACTTTCTTCAGAGTACAACTGTGCTCAAACACCTAGAAGCCTAATTTTCTTTTTTTGTTGTTTTTGATTGTGAAGTGTTGAGACTTTGTTTTGGGTTTCCCTCCCTGACCTATAATAACTACACAGCCAAAGTCACAGGCATGAGCCACTGTGTCTGAGTTACAGCTTCCGTTTGTCAATTTTATGTGCTTCCACGCGCATTAATAGCCATAACGCTGTAGTCTTATTATGACCTGTTGTTTTGCCCAGTGTTTGGAGTTGAATTATCTGGTGTCAGAGGTCAAGGTGTGATCCTTGACTCCTCTGGTAATGCTCTCTTAATGATCTCAGCCCCTGGTTTACACCTCTTTCTCTGTCTCAGGAACACCTCCTGTGGCCTAGCATATATATTCAGTTTCTCTCTGCAAATGTGGCTGCAGGAGCAGAGACGGAAGTGCACACAGAAGTCCACAAGGACTATACAGTGCATCCTCTCTGTGTACTATAATCCCTTCTTTAAAAAAAAAATATATTGACCTTTTAAACCATGTTCAGTGTCTGACATGGCTTTTGTTTGTTCTGCCAGGATTGTCCTCACACTGACATTTCAGCCTACTTAACAGGAACTCACAGAATCAGCTCCTCCCTCTTTTTTTTTTTTTTTTTTCTTCCCACCACTTTGCCATCATCTAACAAACCCTGCTGTGAGGCTGTCCGCTTCCCCTGGCAGTCTGACTGTCCCTGAAACTAGTTACTTATCTTTATTTTGACATAGCATGTTGACATGTGCCAACTATAAAACTTGTCACTTGGTGCGATTCTATAGCTAAATCTAGTGTAGTGCATCTGGGGCTGGGAAATGGCTCAGTGGATAAAGCGAAGCAAGCATGAGGAGCTGAGTTTGGATCATCAGTCTCTGTGTAAACGCTGGACCCGGTGGCATCACTTAACTGTAAGCCCAGCACTGGTGGAGAAATATATATGGAGAGTGTGGATTTCCACAGCTTGCTGGTCAACCTAGCCAATTGGCGAGCTCCAATTGGCTCAATTGGAGCTCCAATTAGCCAAGTCTTAATGCCTCAAAAATAAATAAGAGTGACACAGGAAGACTCCTAACAATGACCTCTAACCTCCACATACGTGTGCACTGGCACATGGATACTTATAGGCAAGTTTGCACACACTAGTGCTTGTTTCTCCCCTGGATCGCTGGCTCACCTCAACTGAACTATCTGGTCCTGGCCCCGGGAAGGACCTGTGGGCTATTTGGGGCTTGTGTTCACACTTGTTCAAAACTGTAATTCTGTAGCCTTGATAGTCCAATATGTGACATTACAAATCTCTGGGGATTTTGTTTTGGTTTGCCGAGGTTCTATCATCTTCTGGTGCAAGACTTGGCTGATAATCAGTTCTGAGATGGTCTTGCTGTCATTTCTCAGGAGTGAACTGTCTGTCACCTGCTCAGCCTGTGATCTACACTGTGGGACACATGCAAACAACTGCTTTCAAATGTCTCTATTGTTCCTGAAGACAGATGCACTTGACCCTTTGACCTCATCACCTTGGCGGACTTGATCATTAGAAACCAAAGGTGTATGGAATTCTACTCCTATGCCCACAGATCTGGGCATGCCAACCCCTCCCGAAGGTCATGTCTGTGTTCCATCCCTTTGCCCTGAGGGACTCACCTAAAAACCACCTTGCATCTTCTTTGGGTCAGTTCCCTGGCTGCCCATTTCTCTATAATCTCTGTTAAAACTGGCCCCATTTCCTCCCCTTTCTCCCACATATCTGATTAATCTCAGTCCATTTTCTCTTGTTGAACTGTCATTTCTAAACTTCTCTCTCTCTCTCTCTCTCTCTCTCTCTCTCTCTCTCTCTCTCTCTCTCTCCTCCTCCCTCCCTCTCTCGCCTCCTCCTCCCTCTCTCCCTTCTCCTTCCGAGCTGTTAGTCATTCTCTGACTCTCCCTGCTTCATTGGCTCATTTCCTGGCTTTTCTATCCTCTGTTTATCAGAGGTCTGAGACCTCTCTCCTTTCCCTCACCAGTTGCATTGAGCTCTTTTGTGTCCACTCAGCCCACTGTTATCTAGCCGGTGGTCACACTGGGGCATCGTTTCAGCCAGTGTATCTATTGCATGCTTACACTGGTGGATCCTCGAGCATTGTCTGTTTGCTTCCACCAGGACTCTCTAACCATTTTTTCTTGCTCACTTTTCAGTGGGACGCATGCTCCTGGGCTTTAGACCATATGCCCTGTATAGGATCCAGCGGGTCAGGGAGTCTCCTAGCCTCACAGCATCTCTTGGGGCAGCAACTACTAGAATATCTGCCCTAGCCTCCTCTCTCCTAACATGTTCTTGCCCTTGATGAGTTAGACTCTCTCCCAAGAGGCAAGTGTCTGTCCTCTAGAAGGCTCTTGGGTTTAACACTGCTTCCTGCTCCTCCCTGCTTCTGGGGAGGGTTTATATAGGTGCATTGTGGTCCTTGGTGAAGAGAACTTCCTTCCTGCCATCTGCCATCTGCCATCCTCTGAAGCTTCCTATGATCCTGGTGCTCACCTGACCTTATCCCCAATGATGGGAATGTCCAGTTAGGTAGTTTTTAATAAATGTGTTGTCCGGGTAGGGCAATGAAGTGGTGTTTACAACCTGGTTTCTTTCTTTTCTTTTCTTTTTCTTCTTCTTTTCTTCTTCTTCTTCTTCTTCTTCTTCTTCTTCTTCTTCTTCTTCTTCTTCGTTTGTTTTTTGTTTTGTTTTGTTTTTTGATCCAGGGTTTCTCTGTGTAGCCTTGGCTGTCCTGGACTCATTTTGTAGACCAGGTTGGCCTCGAACTCACAGCAATCCACCTGTCTCTACCTCCCAGGTGCTGGGATTAAAGGCATATGCCACCATGCCCGGTTTACAACCTGTTTCTAATCATGAGGTTTTTTTTCCATATTTGCTTTGAAAGGTTAGTCAAGAACATTAGCACCAAGTCACTGCATGTGGCCTGGTTTCTAGGGACTATGGTGGCAGAGTTCTCAGGTTGTTCCTTAGTCTGGTTTTCCTGAGAATAAAGGTTCCTGTCATCTACTTCTGGCTCTGAGGCGTTGTCCTACAAGGTCCGGGCTCTGAGGGTGCTGTACGGTGGCATTAGAAACATAAAGCAAAGCTGGGTGCTCTAGAGACCACCTGACCCAAGAGCTGGGTTCTGCAAAGACCCTCTGACCTGAAAGCCCTGGCCTGTTGCTACCTTTCTTGACTTTTTTTTTTTTTTTTTTTTTAAGCTCTGACCTGTTCACAGACACTTCTCATGTTTTTCCCCCACCACTAAGCCTGGCTTGATACAGATGCACTTGCCCTGGAGTCACCACAAAGATTAAATGTGATTCTCTCTTCTGCAGTGGAGACACCAGCACAGGTGCGGGGGTGCGGGAGCACGCGGGGAAGCACGTGGGAAGGTGCGCTGTAAATGTCGCCTGCTGTTCACCAGGAGCAGGCTCACTCTAACTTCAATCCTTTCACTTCAGTGCACACTTTTCTGACCCCTTATAGCAGTAATCCTCAACTTGTGGGCCATGACCTCTCGGGAGTTGAACAATCCTTTCACAGGCATCCACCTAAGACCATCAGAAAAAAATTAGGTATTTATATTATTGTTCATAATAGTAGCAAAGTTACAGTCATGAAGTAGCACAAGATAAATTTATGGTTGGGGTCACCATGACGTGAGGAGCTGTATTAAAGGGTCGCAGCAGTAAGAAGGTTGAAGACCGCCTTTTTACAGCCGTGGCTGCTTTCCTAGGAGCTTGGTCATTTTCTGACACCGCTGTGTTAGTCAGAGGGACATCCATGTGTCATGCTATGTCCAGGGTCATGTGACAGGACACAAGCAGAAGCTCTGCCCACTTCAGAAAGGAAGAATGGGCTCTCAGCAGGCAGATAAGGAAGAGCATAGAAGTAGGACCATGATGAGCAGCTGTGGCAGGTGGGCTGCATCTTGTGCGGGAGTTCAACCCCTCTGTGCCTCACCTTCCCCTCAGCTTTATGATATAGATTTCTGCTCCTAGAGCATCCACGAGGTGGGGATCCCAAGACACGTATCATGTGAGGAGAAAACATAAGGTGGAGCATGTGAGATCGTGTGGGTATCTGAGGAAGGCAAGATGGTTGCACATCCCCAGTGGGTTCTCTATCCTTTGCTCCTGTGTCTGTACCTGGCTAGTTGTATGACTTTATCTTCGCACAAGCGATCAAAGGTCTATTCTCTCTGATAGGACAAAGAGGACAAGCAGAAGAAGTTTCCCACCCAAGTCTACTGTGGCAAACCAGCGAGCTTATTGGGGTCTTTACGGGACCATGGATGAGTCACAGGTAGCCTCATCCCTAAGAGCCTGCCCAGCGTAGGTGATGATCCTGCAGCTCTCTATACAACTTACCAACAGCTCCATGGAAGCTCCATGACCCGCCGCAGCCCAATGTATTTCATCTACTTGGTTAGCCTTTTTTTATTATTTGTTTATTAATTTATTCAGATTACATCTCAATTGTTATCCCATCACTTGTATCCTCCCATTGCTCCCTCCTTCCCGCTTTCACCCTATTCCCCTCCCCTAGGTCTGTGACCGAGGGGGACTTCCTCTCCCACTATATGGTCATAGGCTATCAATCCTTTTTCTGTTGTTTTTTTGTTTTTTTGTTTGTTTGTTTTTAGGCTATCAATCCTTAATGAGTCGTCCTCCTCCTTCCAGGAAAGAACACTAAAATTTAGAGGAAATAGCAACACTGAACCTGCACTTGCTGGTGACTGGCTGTCCCAGGTGTCATTCACTCCTGGACAAGTACCTGAGAAGTAGCCACAGGAGTTGACCATAAAGATAGCTACTGTGTCTTAGGACCAAGTAGTCTTGGGTTCCAGTCCTGGCATAAGCGCCAGGTAACCCTATGGGTGTCCCTGGGTGGCCACATGTGGGCTGGTATTTACTTAGTAACGTCTCTTACAAGGGTTGTAAGGATTGAGATAGCGGCATAATGCCCTCACCTGGGAGTCTGGCAGGAACCCTAATGAGGCTCTCAAAGGTATGGTTCTTGGTGTGGGTTTCCAGGACTTCACATTGAAGTTTCTCAAAATTCCTTGGGCCTTGGGCTGGAGTGTCTCTCTAGAGAAGAGATGGGACTATAGGTCCTTTCTCACTTCCTATCAGAAAGAGTTCAACATCTGACCAAAATGGCCACCTGTTTGGGACATTAGGATCTCAGGATGTCTACGCCAAGCTCTGGCTGCTCCCTGTTGTGTGCTGTGGAGGCTTCCTTTCTGGAGCTTAGAGCAGTTCCAAGCTGGCCGTTCTGAGGACACCTTACTCAAACCAATAATCTCCTGTTGATGGACAAAATTAGTCTCTGAATTCTAATGAGACTGTGCACCCAGGAGACAGACAGCCCATCTGAAATTAAATGAGAGAAACTGCTACTTCTGCGGCTTCTTTCAGAGGCACATTTGCATTCTGTCAGCTTCTATTACTGAGGCCCGGTGGATACCAAGGAAGGAAGGGGGTCCTCTGCTAGGCGGGTCAGGACACTGCAAAACCTGCTGAGGCGATGGGCACTCAGTCAGGCCTGCTCTCCCAGTGACTTCTCCCTTCCCTGCCCCTTCTTCTGTTCCCAAAGGCCAGTGCCCACTCCCACCTCTCGAGTCTGTTTTGAGAGAGGTGCCTACAGCTAGCCTTTCTTCTTGTTGCCCAAACTTTTCTCTTCTCAGAGACTTCTTGCCTAGCCCTGGGACGAAGACAAACCCCTCCCAAAGATCCTCACAACCTTCACTAGCTCGACTGCACTTGCACTGATATAGAGTCTTGTGGGATTGATGTATGGGTCTCAGCCACAGACTTATCTTTCTTATGTGTGTGCACTCCTGGGAGTGTGTGTGTGTATGTGCGTGCACACACACACACACACACACACACACACACACACACACACACACACACACCCCACTTTTTAAATGGCTTGGCATGTAGGTGAACACCCATAATCTCAGAGTCTGAGGCGAGCATGGCTGTATAGGGACACTTTGTGTCATATGCGAATGACCTAAAGACAAGCCCACATTTCTGCTCTCTGATGCTAGGACAGGGGTTTTCTGGTTTTGGAAGGTCCCTTTATACCTCTGCTTTAGGGAATGTGCTTCTTCACATGGGCTTAGCACACAAACACACACACACACACACACACACACACACACACACACACACACACACACACACACAAATCTCTTGAAAGACAGCCAACCACACAAAATATCTGCTGACCTTGAAAGTCCTCAGGGTCCAGGGCTTCCTGTGACCTGAGCATCTATAAGGGGGCGTGCTTGTTGCTTGTTTATTTAGAAGGCTGGAGCAGGTTGTAGTCCTCCAGCCTCTACTGTGACCTCATCAGAACCTTCTGAAGCTGCTGCAGAGGCCTCATGGCTGCAGTCTGTCCCTCTTCTGTGTCTGGCTGGAAGGAAGTGGCTGGCACATGGCAAGATGAAAGGGCAGAAGTCTGCAAGGGAATGAGGTCAAACCAGGGCCTGTTGTGCCCAGTAGAAAGAGCCTGAGCCATGCCGTATGGGGCTCGGGACAAAGACATCTGCATCAGACGAGGGAATTGAGAGCATTTCAAATTATTTCACTGAACATCCAAATCACTGTTTGCCCCAACGACCTCTCCCTTCAAGTCTCACGTCAGAAGTATAATACAGGCAGATCATTAAGTCAGCCACCAGAGCTAACAGCTGACATTGGCACTAATTGTAATTAAAAATTAGCATAGAAATGTGCTTTTAGGAGATTAAAATTATTGGTGGGTCCTGACCCCCGTGCATCACCCTAAGTGATGGACGACAAATGAGCCCCACATTAAATAAAGTCCGTCTAATAGGCTTCTGAGAAAGAAAAGATGCAGATTCATTGATTTTCCTTTCTCCTTGATTTACAAACACATCTCCTGCATAGATAAACAGTGCACACCGGGGCTGTTGGTACAGCAGACACCACACTGCCTTTGAGAGGCCGTATCTTCATCAATTTCCTTACAGGGCCTCGACCTCTAGTAACAGCTTTGTATCGTAAGCACTTTCTCCACCCAGCAAATTGCATTACATATTAGAAATATTATCTCCGTGCAGCAAAGTATCAGTTAATGATTAGCCGAGTGGCTAAAGTGCGTGTCAGGAAGAGGATCTGGATTTCACGGAGCAATTACTGAACGGCGCTGTGTTTGCATTCTCATGCAGGATTTACGTCGTGGGTACCGGAGGCTCCTGTCAAAGACAAAGTGACACAAAGACAGATGTTTTGGTGGGGGGAGGTGGGCATCTGACACTTCCAGCTGCATCTCCTCCATTGTCTCCACTTGAGTTTCCAAGTTCTGTTGACAGGCAGCCTCCTGGGTAAGTCGGAGGCTTCTGGACCCTTTAGGTAGACGGGGGCTTTGTGAGTTTATTGGGATTTAGAACCATAAGACAAATGGCTGACGGGCTGCATGAAGTGGGGACCAAACAGGCATGGCAGTGTGCTCATGCAGTATAAGGGGATGAGAGAGAGAGAGGCAGGAGACTAATGGGATGAGACAAGTAAGGAGTAGGAACAAGCAAGCAAAGTCGAGGATGCAACAGACACGGGGAAGGCATGGCTTGGCTGTCACCACCAGGGCCTCTCTGAAGGGATGGCCCCTGCCAAGTGTCCCTAAAGAGATTCTGGAGCAGTGGTGGGGAAAAGGTGACTCCAGGCAGACAGATACGTGCTCCTGACCATAGGGCTTTGGGGGTGGCAGATCAACTGGGCTGGAAGAGAGAGGATGAAGGGAGAGAGGGAGAGAGAGAGAGAGAGAGAGAGAGAGAGAGAGAGAGAGAGAGAGAGAGAGAGAGAGAGAGCAGGCTGGGAAAGAGTGCTTAAAACTGCCCTGTGGGGATGCTGGGACTCTTTAGTGAAGCCATCCTGGGTTGAAGAAGTGTGGGCAGACCCTGCTTTCCAAGGGGTTTCTGGCTTCTACACAAACCTTAGCAAAAACTGAGTGGAGAGTAGGGCAATCTAAGGAGGGGGCTTCGGGAAGCGCCAGATTCCGCACATGTGCTGCGAATCACTTAAGCATCAGGACTTGGGTAGGGTAATGGGGAGAGGGGGGAATTCAGGAAAACTCTCAGCCCATGGTGCTGAGGGGCACCTGGAGGTCTCATCGGCCCTCACTCCGTACAGCTGAGATGTGGTGGTAGTGGGCTTCCAGGTTCAGGCGCTCACTGTCTTTCTTGGGTCAGAACATCACAACGTGAAGTGAGGAGGTTGTTGGTGTCCCATCTGCAGAGCTCCCCACTCCCTTGGGGGCAGCATCAAGTTTGGGCAGGCCGTATGTGTGCGTGTGTGTGTGTGCGTGTGTGTGTGTGTGTGTGTGTGTGTGTGTGTGTGTAGGGCAGTCACAGAGATAGCCCAGATGCCTCTAAGATGACCCATCTCCAAATGGAGCCAAGGGAAGACACTGACTCATTCACTGTTCTGCCTTTCCCTCTTATAAGCCACTATGTGCTAATAGTTTTTATTTGGGCGCCATGGTCTTCCTATCACTGGAGATGTTTTGCACTAACCAGGCCAGGCAGGAAAAGTTGGCTGATTCTGGCACCGCAGGGCAGCAGCAGACTTTGTGTTTTTGGCAGAGGTGATCTGTTCCCTGCTATCCCTGGCCAGCACCCTCACCCCAGAGCCTCCAAAGGCTATTTCATTAGATATTTGGCTCCTCCTCCAAATAGTAGATACAGCTTTGGTGCCCAGGGCTCCTGAAGAAGCGCACACTCCTGGCCAGGCCACAAATTCCCACAGACTCTGCCCAGTAGCGCCCTTCTTCAGACTCGTCAGCATCCTGGTCCCTGATATGTCCTCAGTCTTATAGCTCCCTTACCCCTTTCCTATCCAAGGTACTTCCCCTAGGGCAGGACCAGCTGTCCTCCTTAGAGACCACCTTAGAGACTCACAGGCCTGCATCTCCTCCACCACCCTTGTCCAGGGCCACTGAGTACCAGAGCTGGTCCAGGCAAGCAGGCAAAAGCTACCCATCTGGTCTCTGGTGCTGGGGGCCAATGGTTAGTGCAATAGGCTGGGTCCAGGAGGCTGCCTGGGGCTGGGGAACAGGCTTCAGGATCACCAAGGACCATGGGGTTCATGCTTGTCTGGGCTTGGGTATCAGTGAGCAAAACAGGGTGAAGGCGGCTCTTCAGGATTATTTCTCCAAGTGAGGTGAACCAGGCCACATCTGCACCTGTAGCTGCTGCCTAGTGAAAGCCAGGTTTTGGCTCAAGGCCTAAACTCCTAGAGATTAATGAACAACGCAATCGTATTCCTGAGAATTGGGTCCCGAAGTCACAGAAAGGGAGGACAATGGGGGTCACAGGAGGAAAGTGCGTGCAGGCATTTTATTAATCCCTCTGTAACCTCCCAGATTTCTTTTCCCCCTTCAGGCCCCCCTGCTAGCTATGGGAAGCCAGAATTGGCTGGTTTGGGTTAGGCGTCTCAGACAGGGATCCCAGGAAGACTAGAGGCTCAGGCACTTTTCAACCTGCTCCTTTAGGCTGTTTGAAGAATATCCACTGTAGCTTTTTTGTGTCAGAGTGAATTATTTAATGGGGAGTGAAAACCTGCCCTCCGAGTGCCTTCCAGAACATGGAGGAATTAGGATCTTAGATTTGTTTTTCTTAATATCTCTCTTTGTTTTTCCCGGAGGTGCCCTGAGAGAGCCAGATCTTGGCTCCGTGCAGCTTAAGTCAAGGCAGTCTGGGCTCTGCCTTCACTTCCTCCTGCCCTTCCCACAAGCCACATGGCTCCCAGGTGGCAGTTTACCTCGGCACACATTGGCACTGTTGAGCATGTGGCCGTCTATCTGGCAGCTGTCCTCAGGCTGACTTTGGGGACCCCACAGGTTATTTCCCATACCCACTCTCTTGCTCCACCAGGGCCTCCTCTGCTCCACAGACCTCAGGGTTTGGAGGTGAACCCTCAGAGGAGTAGATGCTGGGTCTCCAAGCTTGTCCTCTCCCTGCCCCTGAGACGTCAGTGCCTCAGACTCATTGCTGCTCCAGTTGAAGGGGGAGCTCCGCAGATGGGACACCAACAACCTCCCCACTTTGCTAAGAACACTGAGGTATTCTGGCCCAGGAGACACAGGGAGGATCAGAACCTGGAAACCCAGGACCATCACATCCCAGCTGTACAGAGTGAGGGCAGATTGTACCGGCAGTCCTGAGAGGCCCAGGGCACAGGCGATCTGAGGGGAAAGAGTGGGAGCTAAGAGACAACCTAGGGATCCCAGTGGCAGTGGTGTCAATTCATGTGACCGTCACCTAATAGAAGTGGCCCCCAATAACTCTGTGTGCAATCTTGGCCCAAGAGTGGGCCTCTCTGGACCTTTAGGCACCCAAACCTACTTTCTAGGATGGAGGGGGAGGGCTGGAGTGGAGGAGCAGATCCACAGCACAGCCAGGCTGCTGGGCTCCAGACAAGCTGCCTACCTTCTCCTTGTACTTTATTCTGAGTCCTTGGCACATTCTTGGATGACTAAGGATTCTGCTTGGTTCTCCCAGGCTGAGGTGAGTGAAGGCTCTTGATAGGAGAACTCAAGTGTGCTGGGTCCTAGGACTCTGTGTTCGATGGTACTTGCAGGCACAGAGTCTGCACTGGGAATCCCAGTGTGTGTGTGTGTGTGTGTGTGTGTGTGTGTGTGTGTGTGTGTGTGTGTGTGTGTGTGTGTGTGTTATGTGTGTATTTGTGTGTGAGTTTATGTGCATTCATGTGTGTATGCGGTATTTGTATGTACATATGTGTGTTTATATGTATATGTGGTGTGTGCCATGCATGTGTGCATGCCTCTGGAGGTCAGAAAAGAGCATCAGATGCTCTGTATCTGCAGTTACATGAAGTTGTAAGCCAACCCAATGTGGGTGCTAGGAACCGAACTCAGTTCCTCTGTAAGAGCATCACCTGCCTGTACTTAAGATCAGCGATAGAATGGCCGAGGGAATCAGGTGAGTTGTATTTTTCCCACTGACACTTCTTTCATTGAATGAGACCTTTCTTCAGCTCCGGACAGCTAGCCTTGCCATGGGTTATGGATCATGTGGTGTAGCTCGGCTTCTCAGCTTGCCTCCATCTCATTTTCTGTACCATTGTTCTTGCTTCAGTTCCTGTTCCTGTTTCATCGGAGTCTGTGTACTCAATGGAGAGGTTATACTGTCTAGCTCTTGTTTGTTTGTCTTATCTAGTCCTTTAATTTTATTATCAGTGTCCTGTATTAGACAATACAGGGAAGTGGGTTTCACAGGGACATCTTGACGCTTGTGCTTAAGATAATTTAAGTCCATTTAAACCATCCCTGCCCTTTCCTGTCTCCCTTTCCCCTAACTCCTCCCTCCCCTGTAAGAGGCCCCTTCTTCTGTCATGTAGTGTACATATAAGAGAACATGATTCTCATCTATCTGGGGCTGGCTTATGTTTCTTAATGTGATTTTCAATTCTACCCATGTTTCCAAAAATGGCACTATTTTGTTCTTCTTTATGGCTAATAAACCCTACTGTGTTGGTATGACACATCCTTTGGTGTATTTAGGGGGCGGGGCCCAAAGGCTTCTTTTAAACCTTGTATAAAGCTATACCAATAGTAGCTTAAATTGTCTTAGTGTTCTTACGAGGGTTATTGCTTCCCATGTTCCCTGCCCATTGACTGTATCCATCTATCTTGTAAATACCCTCTGTACTGGTTACTTCCTGCAGCTGTAATAAAATGCCAGAGCCAAAGGCAGTATATTGAAGAGTTTATTTGGGCTTACCATCCCAGATAGGAGTCCATTGTGGAGGGAAGCATTAAAGCATGGTGCAGGCATGGCAGCCTGAGCAGGAAGCTGAGAGCTCATGTCTTCCCAAGCATGAAGCAAAGGAAGCAAACCAGGAATGGAGAAAGACTATAAACTCTGAAAGCTTGTCCAGATGACACATTTCCTCCAGCAAGGCTGTAGTTCCTAAACCTGGCCAAACAGTGTCTTAGGCTGGCCTGCCTGAGCATCATTGGGAACTTTCTCGTAGGGGCCACCTGACTCTCTATATTGGAGGCATATTTTGTTCAGCTAGAGAGCTTCTGGTTTTATACAGAATGCCCAACTCCATTTCATTTGACACAATTAAGTGTATGTTAAGGATTAATTATGACTTCACACAAATGGCCTGCCCACTCAGCATGACTTTCTTAGTCACTCCTTGCTGCGCTTTGGATGGTTATTTTCACGGTTTGTCCTCTTTTCCATTATCTCTCTCATGCTCAATGTTGGGTAACACTGCAGCCTGTACTCTGGACCCAGAGGCTCAACAATGTTGAATGTTCTAACACAAATCCTTAAAGAGGAACGATCATAGGAATTTTGGTCTCCCTGATGTATCCATACCTATGTTGTCCTGCATTTAAATTTTTATGTTAGATGGCTCAAAAATTATTGTAACAATCCTATAAAATTATAATTGTCCTATAAGAAGAAACTCCACCCACTTCTATTTGCCTCCTCCCTCATTTCCAGTCTTCCTCTAGTGAGCCATGGTTTTTAACATCCAAATAGCAATGAGGTTGTAAAGTATGGTTCTGCTGAAGTGGGCATTCAACTATTTCCTGTTCTTCTTGCTCTGACTCTGTGTAGTGCCTGCTCTTGGGAGAGAGTCTAGGAAGAAAGATCTGAAACCTACAAGAAGAACATTGTGATGGGTGGATCAAGGCCCGGGGGGGGGGGGGTGGTCTGCTCAAACTATTGCACTAACCAAGGAAAATACAACAGTAAACATTGAACCCCTACTCTGATCTTCCCAATGGACAGGTCATTCTCCACAGCTGTGTGGAGAGTGGGGACTGACTCTAACATGAACTCTGGTGCCCCATATTTGACCACCTCCCCCTGGTGTGGAGGCCTGATGGCACTCAAAGAAAGAATAAGCAGACTACCAAGATGAGACTTGATAGCCTATGACCATATAATGGGGGAAGAGGTCCCCCTCGGTCATAGACCTAGGGGAGGGGAATAGGGTGAAGGTAGGAGGGAGGGAGGAACGGGAGGATACAAGCGATGGGATAACAGTTGAGTTGTAATCTGAATAAATTAATAAATTAAAAAATTATAAATTAAAAAAATAGAAGGAAGTTCTGTAGTCTTTTGGACTGTTCAGGTGCCATTGTTCCTGTTGTTTCTTTTAGAGTAAATGCTCATTTTCCCCCTAATGTTTCTAATATGTCCCTAGGACCTCTGGCTTCCAGCAGCCCTTATGCTATGCATGCAGGGTTGAATTTCACTTTCTATAACTCCTTGAAGTTCACCAGACTCCTTCAATCTGTAGATTAATTGTCTAATATCAGACAATTAGAAAACTTTTTTCTTGCCATTTCCTTTCATATAAATTTAAAACTTTATCTTTTAGAGATCTTTTAAGTTTGCAGAAAAACTGCAAAATATACAGATTTTTGCACATAAACCTTGCCCCTCAGTCCCTCCCCCTCTCTGCTAGTATCTAGCACACACTGACACACAATAGGTCATGGTCATCCCAGGTTCATAACGCAGCATTACAGTGACAGGTCCTTGTCACCCTGCATTTATGTTTACATCAGGGCTCATGCCTGGAATGACGTGTCCTGTGGATTGGGATGGATGACACAGCCTGTGGTGAATTTATTGACCAATAAATTCTCTATGTGGCACCAACTCATGTCTCCCTCCTCTTAAGTCCTATAATAACCAATATTTCTATCTTTTCTAGATTATTATATAGTTGCAATCATATAGTACATAGAGTCTTTAAATTTCCTTCTTTCATTTAGTGATATGCCGCTAAGGTTCCTCCGTGTGTTTTGATGTCTTGGTAGCTTTCTTTGTTCTACTGTGAGTAATAGTCCATTCATGGAAACATGAGCACATTTATCTCATCACCTAACGATGCAGGGTTGCTTTCAGCTTCAATGAATATTTATGAAGCTGCTGTAAACATCTGGGTACAAACACTGTAGGGACATAAATTTCTACTCATTAGGGTGCCTGGTAAGGGCCACCGTGGTAGATTTCATGGTGATAAATTGCCTTTCTATGTGGCTGTCCTGTTTCAAATTCCTTCTAACAGGGAAAGAGAGATCGTGTTTCCCCACATTTTGCCCAGTATCCTTTTGGTGTTTTGAATTTTGATCGTTCTCATGGTTAGGTATCTTGTTTTAATCTGTAATTTCTATTCGTCTTTTATTCCATCTCCATCTCTGTCTCTATCTCTATGTGTCTCTGTCTCTGTCTGTCTCTCTTCCTCCCTCCTTCCCTCTTTCCCTCCCTCCCTTACTCCCTCCTTCCCTCCCTCTCTCCACTCTGCACTTGGGCAGGAGCTGACTCTGTTGCTCCACCCTCCTGAGCCCAAGTGATGCTCTTGCCTAGGGTCCTCATAGCTGAAGTGACAGGTGTGCATCAATGTGCCTGGATTTTGTTGTGCAAAATTTCTACATTGTCTTTTTGGAATTAATCATCTTATTACATGTTTCCTTACTACTGAGTTTGAGAGGTTTTCATTGATTTGGGGGCTAAGTCTTTTATCTAAAGCTTCTTTAAACCTTTCTCCTAATCTTCTTATTGTCTTCATGATGTTTTCCACACAATGGAAGTTTTGTTTTTGGTGACAGCTAATTATGCATTGCTGTCACGGACTGTGCCTTGGACATGCTACACAAATGGCAGTGAGGTACTTGAGGTCCTCGAAGTTTTCTCCTTGTCATGTTGAGAGTTCTGTTTCTTAACTTAGGCCTATGTTGTGTCTTCCTTTCATTTGTACAAAGGACATAAGCTGTGTGACACGAGTTTACATGCACTCTACATGCACAATGCAGCCCATCCCTTCATGGTGAAACCCTGAGAGATCATGGTCATGTCTGTTTCATAGACATGTGGATCCAGTAGGAAAAACAAAAATGTGACTATTCAAATGTTGGGGACAAAAGGACAGAACTGAAAGTCACAGTCAGCTCTGAGCGAGGTCCCTTGTCCCAGCCTGAGCCAATGAGAAAGATACTGGAGTGTGATCAATGCCAGCCAGTCCTCCACACAGAGTAAACATGTGCAAAGAAACCAGACAGATATGCAAGGAGCTCTAGAGTGTGGTCTGGGTGCAAGGACGTGCCTGAACAGAGACTATAGACATCAGCACGCTGTGTATATGGTATGTGACGCTGGGCTCAGGAGGGAAGTGGGGCTGAATGGCCCAGAGTGGGCAGTGTGTATCCTGGATTGTAGTGACTCTAAGCCATCAGAGCCTGGATCCTCAGTGCATGCTCTGTGCATCTGAGGAACTAGGCTTTCCCTTTCTCCTTGCACCCACGTCCTTCTTGTCCTGTGCATAGATGGTACGGGTCTTTTGGATGCTACCACCCACTCTCAGTCCTTGGGAGTTCTGTTTGCTCAAAACAACGTCCTGGTTATCTGTCCAAGCTCACCAAGCCCAAAGCCCATGTGGCTGCTAATTCCTTAGTAAAAGACTATGCTTATAAAGGCCGACAACATCAAAGGCGGTTTCTAAGCCATGTAGTTTAGGCCTTTCATGGGAAATAGCGGGGAATAGCTAATGACAGGCAGGCTCGGTGGAACAGATATTTCATCTAATACCAGTTTCGAGAAAGTCAATTGCTGGGTGATTTCTGCAGATTAAATTACCTTTATTTGGAGGTCACCTCCTGCAGCTAGATTGAGGGAGACAGAGTCACAATATCAATGCTGTCGGGAGGTGTTAATTCACTCCACAAACAAAGGTGTCGCGCCTCCCCTAAGAGCTCTAAAGGAGAGGGATTTTAGCAATCCCTTTTCATTCTTCATGCCTGCGTTGAAAGGCAGATGTGTAGGTTGTATCGGGGCCTGTGCACATTCATTTAAACAGCTCCCCGGTAGTGTTCAAAATGTGCCAAGGGAATTGGTAGCATTTCTACAGCCTCTGTTCATCCATGCTGTGAGTTCAGGTGAGTGGCGATACCAGGGCATCAAGGATAGGTGAGGAACTGGGCCAACAGCCAATTCCCCAAGCCAGGACTGAGGCTGCATCTCCCACAATGACACTGCTGTGCCTGACCAGAAACCCTTGTGCAGTCAGACCTTCCCCACCCCACCCCCCTTGTGCTGTGGAGGAGGCCGGGGACTTGACTCTGCTCCTCTCCACTGACTTCAATTTGGATCATTTTTGCTTTCCTTAATTTTCAGTGACCCACATTCTGACTGGCTTAAAGAATGGGTGAGTGCAGAGAGACTGTCTCAGGCTTCCTGGTTTGAGGGAAGTCCCTTACCGAACACCTCGTCTGGCTCCAGATTCTTGGTCCTTGTGAGGCCGCCAGACCTGGCGTGAGAGACACACACACGAGCACTGTGCTATGTGTGAAGGGGACCGGGAGGCAGATAATTCCCAAGGATTCTCAAGCTTGGAAGCTGCCTTCCCCTTCTCCAGATTTGGCATGCAGGTAACCTTGAGTTCTCATAGCTAGATTTGGAAAAACTGCAGCAGGGGCTGCTTATAGGCTAGGGCTGGCTCTGTCCCCAGGGCTTGGGGACACCTTTTCATGGCCAGCCTCCCAAACCATCCCTCCCATGTGGATTGCTGACTTAGCTCAGTTGGCCTGGAGCAGGGTGTTTCTATCACACCCCTGGGGCTATTTTTCAGTAGCTCCTCCCACTTCCCCATCCCTCACTGAATTTCCTGTTTTAATCACATTGCCTCCTTAATCTATCCTTATTCAAAGTCCCAGACACTTCATGACATCTCTTGCCAAACTTCAGGCATCACATGTATGTCAGACCAGACACAGATGGCCATTTACCTGGGAGCAGGTCTTTGGGAGGAGGAGTTGATCTTAATTTCATTCTTTTCCGAGTGATGATAAAAAACACTTTGACAAAAGCACCTTAATGAAGAAACAGTTTGTTCTGCTGTAGTCCGTCGTCGCAGAGAACTCAAAGGGAGAGCTGGCTTTTCCCTTCCGATCCGTTTTCCTTAGCTGCCCTCACCCGCACTCCTGGCAGAGAAGGCAGCCCCTCCACTGTCTTTATTGTCATGAGATTAAAATGACACATCAGCTTCTCGTAGTGTCCCCGCTATGCTCTGCTGTTTCCCCCTGAGTGTAAATTTACATCTGCTCACATTTGCTTGTGGTTTTGCTCACGTGTGTCTTGTGGTTCCATGCAGGTCTTGCACAATGCTTGTCCAATTTATTCATGGGTACACTTTGTCCCTTTTGTTGTTGTGTAAATGGGATCTGGCCTCCTATTGTATCTTCTGAGGGCTTGAACACATTATCACACTGCCCGTGCGCACGGGCATTCAGCAGGGGCCTCACTCGGGTTTCAAGATTAGATTTCTTTAAAAGGCAAAGACCTGGCACCTTCCTCTTCAAATCCTCCCCGTGTCTTCCCAGAAGTCTTGCCCTTAATAGAGGAAAACTACTTTGGAAGTGGATTAGGGACAGAGAGCATGGACCTTGGACAACAGACTGATGCCTGCTGTTCCTTGGTGTTACAATCCTCGAGCTGTGGGTGTAGCCTCAGCAAATTATGCTGGAGGTTCTGACAGTGGGTGTGGAGGTGTGCTTGGCACAGGCTGAACCTATACAGTGCTTGTTCTGAAGAGCTTGGAAGTAGGTAAAGAAGCCAAAAAGGTCTTCAGGATGTGGGGCCCAGGATGTAAGCCCCTTCCTTCTCCACAATCCACACCAGAATGCCTGGTGTGATAGCCAAATCTCCAATTCCCCGAAATGTCCCATTTATAGATGGACTATTCATATTCCTGTGTGCCTTCAGGTCAGTGGTTCTCAACTTAGGTGTTGCAGCCTCCAGTGGCTTTTTCTCAGGGGTTGTCTAAGACCATTAGAAAACACAGATATTTAACGTAGGATTCATAACAGTAGCAGAATTACACTTATGAAGTAGCAACAAAAATAACTTTATGGTTGGTGTCAGCACAACATGACAAACTGTATTAAAGGGTCGCAGGGTTAGGAAATTCGAGAACCACTGCTCTAGCTGATTGTGAGAGTTTTGCTTTGAACGTTGGTGAACACACTACACCTGTAGGGTGCAGAAGGGCACACAGAGGACAAAGAAGAGCAAGGGGCCAGGGAAAGCCTCATGGAGCTCCCTGGCAACAGGCCTGTTCTTAGACATCTGGTATACCCCACCATGAACCCAGGCCTTTGCATCTCTAGCAAGTGGTAGGTTGCCTCCATCTTTACCATCACCTGGGAACTACAAAGACAGAATGGCAGTGAGTTTGTCAATTACAGCTGTCCCTTCCATCCACTCCCTCCTCCTTCCTCACCCTGATACTCCCTCAGGCTCTGGGCAGTCCCTAGACCAAAGTCTCATTGGATTTGCAAAGAAGGAAGACCCAAAGATCAATGCAATTACATGGGTTATCCAAGTCTTGGAGCCAGTCATGGTCCTGCAGACAATGACTCATGCATTCTTAAGTCTGGCTCCACAATAAACTCCCTCCTGTCATGGCACTTAGCCATGTGTACATATATGGGCATGTTCATGTGTATATGCGTAGCCTTGTGCTCTCATGTGCAGACACATGTGCTTGTGACATCCAAGAGTGTGTGTATTGCAGGTGTGTGAACATGTCTGCATGCACATGTGTACTTTCATGTGTGTCCATGTGGGCACATGACATATCCATAAATGAGGTTCTCTACTTCCTGGACTAAGCTGTGCCTTGGAAATTGCAGCCTCAGAAGGCAGCTGGTGTGTGCAGTCAGATCGTGGAGTTGTTTGGCAAATTCTCCAAGAGTCTGGGCTCCAGGCAGATAATCAGAAAACTGTCTCTCATGTGGGATGGTCTGTGGGGGAAAATGTTATTGGCTTTGTTGGCTCCTAGATGCCCATGGCTTTTCTTTTGGCTTCCTGTTGTGGCTGCTCTGCTCATCCTGGCCTCTCCATGCATCCAAGGTTGTGTTAGGAGGGACTCTGATTCCCAGACTTGTGCTCTCCTGGGTATTTAAGAGTTGAATACCCATATTCAGCACACAGAGAAGTCTCTACTTCCAGAGACCAGTCCTGGTGGAATAGTATGCTGGATGCTTTAGGGTGGGCATGTCCCTGAGGAATGGGCCACCTTCAGATCCCAGGGCTCTTCATGCAGTCTGTGTGGTAAAGGTTTCTTTTGCCTGTAGGCTGGTGGAAGCATGCTCCCTACAGGGCATCTGCATCTGTTGGCCCTGTGCCAGTGCCTGCACAGCATGGCTGAGTGGGTGATTTGTTCTACTTTACCCACAGTGTGCTCAATCCTTTGGCTTCTAATCCAATCCATTCCGTCATATATCCTCCACTTCACATCTTTGTTCAAAGGCAGGCCCAACCAGAAGGGTACATTCTAACCCATCTCCTAAAAATTTCCCAAACCTCCTGAGAAATGGATGTTACCCAGAAATTCCATTCATCACCATCCCACCGCTGATGCTGGGCAGTCATGCTTTTCCATTTTATTTGGGGGTTGGAGGAGGCCTGAGCATTATTTTCATCTTCTAGTGCCTGCCATGTGACCTTCTGTACTTGTGCTACTGATTCCCTCACTCCTGCCTTGGCTGTCTTTCCTCTGAGAGGCCCTGCATTCATATGTCTATGCCTGGAGATTTGTTCAAGAGATTCATGACCAGGAATCCCATGAGCCTGTGCTCCCTCTCCAAAGACAAGGTGTAGCTTCTTGCTCATGGTATCTTCTCTATTCCTTATCCTTGAAGACAACAGAACATGGAGATGCAGAATGAATGAATGATGGGTGGATGCATGGATGTGTGATGGAAGGATGGACCAATTGGTGGATGAAGCGTGGATGGATGGATATCAGATGGTTAGGTTAGTGAGTATAGGTGGATGGATGAAAGGATTGCTGAATGGGTAGAAAAATAAATGGGTGCATGAGTAAATGAGAAGATGGCTGGTTGGCTGGCTAGCTGGACAGACAGACAGATAGGCAGATGGACAGATGAATGGATAGCAGATGGTTAGTTGGGTGGGTAGGTGGATGGATGGGAGGATTATTGGATGGGTAAGTGGTAAGTGGGTGGGTGAGTAAGTGGGTAGATGGATGGATAGATGGATAGATGGAAGCCTGGTGAATGGGAGGTGGGTGGGTAGATGGAAATAAGGATGGGTAGATAGGTGAGTGGGTGGGTTGAAGGATAGATCACAGGACTTGTGGGTGGGTATCTTAGGGTTCCTATTGCTGTGAAGGGAAACCATGACCATGGTAAATCTTATAAAAAAATAGCATTTAATTGGGGCTGGTTTACAGTTTCAGAGGTTTAGTCCATTATCATCATAGCAGGAAGCATGGCTGCATGGTGCTGGAGAAGGAGCTGAGAGCTGTACATCTGGATCAGCAGACAGCAGGAAGTGAACTGGATTGAGTGTTTAATATCTCAAAGCCCATACTGTGACATACTTCATCCAACAAGACCACACCTCCTAGAAGAGCCACACCCTGTGGGCTAAGCATTCAAACACATGAATCTATGGGGGCCATGCCTATTCGAACCACCACAGTGGTTGCATGGAACAATAGATTAATGGAGCCACAAATTAGAGAAGAGGGACTCTCCTTAGGAGTGTTTGTTAAAGTCAAAGCCCAGGACGGTCCACCCACTCATACCCTTAATGATCATGGCCAGCCCTTGCTGAGGACCCAAAACGGCCAAAGTCAATATATTCCCAAGGGGAGAAACAGAAGGACATGTTTCTGACCCTCTGATCAGCTTGGCCAAGCTTCCACAGGCCTGTCTGTGCCCACAGGCCTCTGAATGCTGGTGAATCCCCAATTGAGAGAAAGTTCCAAAACTCAGAGTCCATGTTAGGATGAGTAGAGCACTACTTGTCCCATCCTGTTATTTGATCATCTCATCCCCAACTGCCCTGTAGACACCCCCACCTACTGTCATGAGTACAATCTTTTCCCTGTTGACTCTTCCATGTTGGCTGACGTCTAAGCCTGGGCTTGGCCCTTGCAATACCCTTTTGAATAAGGTCTATGCTTGTCTATCCAGATGCAACATTGCTTGATAACCGTTTCCCAGAGACTAAGACATAGAGATGGTGCTAGTGGGGTTTCCAAACCCCTAGGAACATGTGACTTGAAGACAGTTGATACCTAGTGTCTCAAAAAGTTAAAGATTATTAACAAGTTTGCCTCATAGGCAGCCTTTTGGGCAGGCCTGGTGGGATGACCATCCTGATAGTCACTGAATACTGGTGACAAATATCAAGTTACAGTTCTTCATAGGAGACGTAGCATCCCCTGAAGTAGCAGCTGCTGTTGCCCTGTAGATCCTCGCTAAACACTATTCAGCTCATTGGATTCTTTGATCTATGACACTCTTCTGAGACTTCAAATTTGGTCAATTGAAATGTTTTCATAATAATCTTTCATTTTTAAAGTTGGACTGGAAGAAAGGTCAGCCCATCTTCCATGGGAGTCCTGAAAGACCCTGGTGGGTTCACCTGTCCCTTCCAGGGAACAGAGGACAGGGGACCTCCACATGGATGGTGCTTCATCAAGTGGGTATGAACTCTAGGATACCCAGACCATTTGGGCTCTTGGTCACTCTAATTCCAGGTCCACCTCTTCTAGCATGTCCCCTGTAGGGACATTTGGTGACTTTTCACACCTGATCTTCATTCTTATTAGTCAATATGGACACTTACACAATTCCTATAAATTTAGAGAAATCTGAGGCTCCCCTGGGTTTGCCACTCCAGGTTCCTGGATTTTTTTTTTTTTTCAAAACAGGGTTTCCTCTGTGTAGCCTTCGTTGTCCTGGACTCACTTTGTACACCAGGTTAGCCTTGAACTCATGGAGTTCCACCTGCCTCTGCCTCCCCTAGTGCTGGGGTTATAGTCGTGCTCTACCACGCCTGGCTCTTGGATTTTTTTTTTTTTAATATATTGGGTGTCTCAGGGCCTTCCTGCTCTCAGGCCAGCTTCTCCACAGCCTTCATTCCTGATCTGTACTTGTCAATGTCTTCACACACAGATTCTCGAGAAGACACTTGGAGAGAGATAAGGTCCAGGAGGCTGCCACTCCCCTCAGCCCCGGGGTGTTCTGAACACAGCTTCTACAAATAACACATCCTCCTTCCTCTCCTTTTTTTCTCAATTCTTCTATCTTTTCTTTCCTCTGTCTGAGTTCCTCTGTCTTTTATCCTACCCACCAGGACTAGTGGAATCTACTTGCCGTGTGTGACACAATCTACTTGGGATGCTAGACATGGCTGAACCCATGTCCTCTCTCGGATCTCGGGACCTACCCTTGTCTGTTAATTTGGCACAGCAGGACTCTGTGAGAAACTAGATGTGAGTGAGGTGTCTGCTTTGGCTGGTTTGAAGATTTAGAGAAAGTTCCATAGGAGGATAGTCTGGTGATGATACTCATCCCCTGTACAAAAACTTACCCTGTCCGTGCATCACTTTCCCACTCCCCACCTTGGAATGAGCCCTATGCAATGTTACTTGTCATGTATTGACCTGATGAGCTTGGGGCCTAAGAAGAGGCCAACAGCCTCCTTGTTGCTCCAGTAAGGACCATTGGGAGGACCATGGCAAGCTGCATCTCCCAAAGTTCCTCCCTGCTCTGCTCACCTGGAGCATGATTAGAGACAGCTGTTCAGTGTTGTCATTTATTTTTATTAAGCTTGAGATACACCAAAACCCATTAATTCTGGGGAAGAGAGCGGTAGGAAGTGTTAGGGAAGTTTTCCTCTCATGCGCTTCAGAGTCCATTTGTCATCTAGAAATGGACGTGTAGGTAGCGCAGAGGGAGATGCAGCTCACGAGGAAGTGCCCACTGAGTGCTTTAAGACACTCTCAAAGTGCTGTTGGGCCAGAACAATCCAGATAGCACTGATCTGAGAGCCTGGGGAGTCCAAGAAAGCCCTTCACGAAACTCCTCCTGATGCTGGGGATGGGGGTGGGGCAGGGCCAACTACAGATGGCCTGCTGTGAGGTCCCCAGGGCCTATTACTGCAGTTGAGCTTGATTCAGAAGATCTTTAAGGGATACACACACACACACACACACACACACACAGAGAGAGAGAGAGAGAGAGAGAGAGAGAGAGAGAGAGAGAAGCATGCACATATGCACACACACACACACACACACACACACACACACACACACACACACACACACACACACGCTGTGGCTATGTAACTTGGATGTATATTGTGTTGTAGCAAATTTTGGCTGAGAACCTCCTTTTAGCATCCCGAGGTGACCAACAGTGTGGCTGCTGTGCGCTCATTTTCAGGTCTGATGAGAAGCCACTGGCTCCACACACTGGCCTGAGCTTTGGCTGCATTCAACGCTTCATGGGCCATCAGCAGGTGCCTCCCTTGGTGCCTTACAATGGAGCTCCTCCATCACAAAATGCCACGATGAATGATGGGTGAAGGAAAGGGGCTGGGTCACTCTTTTTGCTTATTTTTTTATGTGTATTCATGGTCTGACCTTGTCTGAGCACCACCTTGATGCCCAGTGCTCCCAGAGATCAGAAGTGGCCTCAGATCCTCTGAAACTGGAGTTGCAGTTGGTTGTAGGCTGCCATATGTATGTGAGGAAGAGAACCCAGGTTCTCTGGAAGTTTATCCAGTGCACTTAATGACTGAGCATTGGGTTAATCCTTTTGAACCTGAGAGTGATCTCTTCTTTCATGTTGGAAACAAGCCACATCTCTTAGTCACACTCTATTCATTAGAAGTAGGGCCTTGGATTTGTCCCACACTCACAGGCAGAGGAAGCCTCAAGAACACAGATCCTGGTGCCAGAGGTCCCAGCACCCCTTGCAGAAGTGGCCCCAGTAGCCACTGGAAACTCTTACTGCTAGGAGAAGGCCCTGAGTGTCTGTATCTGTGCTGGGAGGCTGTAAGGCCTTGCTCTGCTGCATGTGCAAAAGGGCTGAGTTTGAGCACCTGAGCATGAGGCAAGCTCAAGCCGATTTGTGCTGGCCTCATCCTTGGCCCAGAAGCATTGCACTGTGTTAGTTACAGAGACCTGTCAATCTGCAGGTGTTCAGCTTTGATGGAAAGATCTTTTCCAAGGGCTAGAAGAAAGAAAGGGCACAGAGCTGGTGCTGAGTCTTGCTTCTGCTGGGTCCAGATGCGGTGCCTGCCTTGCTAGAGCAGGGCCAGCTACAATCCTCAGAGATGACGATCCCCTGAGGCCTCAGCAAGGATGAGTTTTCATCTCTTTTTATTAACACACAATCTCTTCATCAAAAGTGGATGTCTAGTAGAGTTTCTAGTCTTCAACTACTTATTAAAAATCAGCACTCTGTGAAACCAAGTTGGACCAGGAGCTGGAATGAGGGCCTTTCACAGGCATGTTTTGCAGAGTGGGTTTCAGCGCAGCTTTCCCAAGCAGGGGAGAGAAAGAAAGGACAAAGAAAAGGGGAGTAGGAAGGAGGAAGGGGGGCAGGTGACGGATGCAGCAGGATTTACAGATCATGGGGTAGCAGAGCTAACAAAGCACATAGTGGGAGAGCAGGAGCTTGGAGTTTGGGGTGAGAGCTAGACTGAGAAGAAGAATGCCCAATACTGCTGCCCCCATGAAGGTATTGATCTCATGCTGACCCCAGGCCTGGACTTTGCCCCCAAGCTTGGTTCTCTAGGTGGAAGGGGCTTAGTAGATTACAGTGGTGAGGACTCAGGTGACAGGGCCATGCAGGGGAGGTAAGCATATCTGTCTATTATCTATGTATCATGCGTCTGTCATCTGTTATCTGTCTATCTGCCATATGCTTGTATTATCTATCTATCTATCTATCTACCTATCTATCTATCTATCTATATCCCTATTTATCATCTATCATTATCTACAATGTTTCAATTTTTTATCCATCCATCTCCTACTTTTCTTCTGTCACCCACATTTTTTAATCTATTAGCCATTTATCATCTATTATAATTATTTGTAACCTATTTGTCTATCAGCTCTCATGCATAATATATCTTTTTTTCTATCAGTCTCATATCAATACTCATCTACATACATAATATACTGCGTTCTTGCCATGGCTGTTTGAACAGTTATCACTTAGGTTAAGAGTAATGAAAAGGGTAAATTGCTGTTCCACCCTCATTGCTTTCTCTGACATTCCTTCCCCAGTGTGACTCGGAGTTCTGACTTGCACCATTTTTCTTCTTTATGACAACCTCTTTTTCTTTATGTTTAATAGTTCTTTGAGAATATCAAACAATATATTTTGATCATATGCACTACTTCCTTCTCTCCTAAGACCTAACTCTCCCCTTTAACTCTACTCAGATCTCTTTCAAGGCAAGTACTACCAGCAAACACTCCTTTCATTTTCATTCATCTTAGACATGCTTTTCTTTCACAAAAATAGCTATTGTGTTCACTGAGTTTTCAAATTTCCTTGTCATCATTTCTTTGCAATTTCAAAAATTGTGCTAAAATATATGCAGCTTTGAAGTTTATCATTCTAATCACTTCAAGTATGTCGTTATGTAGCATTGAACCCTCATGTTGTGTATCCAACATCACACATCTGCTAAAGAACTTTCCTCCTATGAAATCAAAGCTCCACATCCTCAGTGCCCCATCTCCAGGGACTCAAAAGTCACTCTTCTCCTTGGAGGCGCCATGAATCTGACTACTCCACGCTATATGTAAATAGTATCATCCAGTATTTGTTGTTTTATAACTGGATGGTGTCCTTTATTGTATCTTCCAGGTTCCATTTGTGTTATAGGAATGTCCTTCCTTCTTAAAGCCAAGTGATTTTCCCTGACAGCTACAACTCTCATGCATTTTATCCACTTGTCTCTTGATGGGCACTCCAGTAGCTCCCATGTTTACACTCTTGTAAGTAACACTACCATGACCATAAGTGGGAGAGTATTTCTCGGAAACCCAGTTTTCAGTCAGCTTAGGCATAACTCAGAAGTAGGCTTTCTGAATACACGGCAATCAATTCCATTCTTATTCTTTGAGAAGCTGCCACACTGTTTCGCACAGTAGCTGCCAAATTGTACATTCCTATTGTCAGTGAACAAGTGTTTAAAGTGCCCACACCCTCACCAGTGCTTACTGTACTGTTTTAAGGCACATGCTAATTGGTGTGGGATGATAGGACACTTGTTCATCTTTACTGGAGAAATGTCTACTCAAGTCTTTGACAGTTTTTCCCCTAATTTTTTATTTGTTTTTGTTTTGTTCTGTTTTTGAGACAGGGTTTCTCTGTGTAGACTTGGCTGTCCTGGACTTCCTTTGTAGACTAGGCTGGCCTCAGACTCAGAGATCCACCTGCCTCTGCCTCCCAGAGTGCTGGGATTCTATGTATGTTTTTAGTTCTTGGAGAGTTTTGTATGATGTGTTTTGTTCATGTTCATACTCCTGCTCTCCCCTGTTTCATGCCCCCTCTTCATTACCCACTTAACTTTGTGACCTTTTGTATTTGGATGTGTGGTCTTTCATCAGAGTATGGTCACCATACACCCTTCCTCTCCCAGCAGCAAACAGTAGCCTCTAGCTCCACTGATCTGGGTGGGATTTCATGCCCAAGTCTCATCTCCCCATGCTGGGACTTGCTGTGGATTAAGTGTATTCAGCATTGGGCGTGCTGCTGCAACCACTGTGAGCTCACATGAGCAGCATCCCTATTGTGTCCAGACACTGTTACCATCACTTCTGGCCCGTACGTTCTTTCCACCCTGCAGTAGCTGGGGTTCTCTAGAGGACCAGAACTGATAGGATGTACACAGCCTGTGGTCCAGCTAATCCAACAGTGGCTGTCTCTCAGAGGGAAGTCCGAGAACCCAGTGGTCTGTTCAGTCCACGCAGCTGGATGTCTCAGCTGATCTTCAGCACATGCCAGG
Source organism: Acomys russatus (assembly GCF_903995435.1). Classification (NCBI taxonomy): domain Eukaryota; kingdom Metazoa; phylum Chordata; class Mammalia; order Rodentia; family Muridae; genus Acomys; species Acomys russatus. Next base: position 50,245,351 of record NC_067153.1, read on the forward strand.
ATCCCAAAAACTTGGGATCTGATGCCGGTGGAGAGTGAGCAAGCCTTCTTCTTCCATGTCCTTCATGTAGGCTGCCAGCAGACAGTGTGGCCTGGATGAAAGGTGGATCTTGCCACCTCAAAAGATGCACATTAAGGTCCCGTTAAAAGTGGGTCTTCCCACTTCAAATGCTTCAGTTAAGAAAAATATCCCTCACAGGTATACCCAGCCACTTCAGCCTTAATTAAATCTAAGTCTAGTCACACTGACCATCAAGAATAGCCATCACACACACACACACACACACACACACACACACACACACACACACCTCCTTCTACAAGGACCCTTGGGCCTTGAGAGGAGAGAGTGCAGCATATGTGTTCCATTTGGGGCTGAGCATCCTTCAGTCTCGTACTTCCTGGCCGGTTGTGGTCTTAGTGTTACTCACCTTCCGCTGTAGATAGAAGTTGATAAGCCCTTAGCCCCTTCTGATACTTGCTCTGCCATTGCAGATCAAAGGCTTACTGCTGTATTTGCCCTGTGACTTCCTTCTTGATAGCCAGTCATGATGCACAGAGTGAAACAAGCTGCTGTAGCTTGGTTTGTGGTAGTGTGATGGAACAGAGAGGAAGGGAAGAGATGGTTGGTGGGCCTTGGACTCATCCTCAGTCTGTTTGTGAGCCCAAGGCTCGAGCTCGTGGACTTCACAGAACCTCCTGTTGTTCAGTCTCGTTCATCACGAAAAACAGGCCCGATCGGCAACGAGAACCCACACACTCACATATAGATTAGTCAAAGTCTATGTGTACGTCAGCATACAACAAATTTTGACTAGAAGAGGGAGCAAGAAGAAGCCCATGCATTGTTGTTAGGGATACAAAATAATGCAGCACTTTGGACTATATATCTTATAAAACCAAGCACTCTAACTGCAGGATTTGGTGACCCTGTGCCCTGGTATTAACTCAAAAGAGTAGGAAACTCACATGTGTACATGCATGCACACACACATTCATACATGGGAGAGCAGATACAGCACACCACGGGATATGATCTAGCACTAGACAGAAAGGAGCTGTCACAATTTTTCATTCAGAAACACTCACACTGCCAGAAGTCACCTAACACCATGTGAGGCCATTTGGTGAGTCTGGCTCACTGGCTCTATGCAGGCTAGGCATCTCAACTAGGTACAATTTCTTTTTCTTGCTTATGTCTCTAGCTCCAGTGTGTCTCCCCTCTGAGGACACCTGGTAGAGTATAGGGTCATCCAAACATCCTGCATCCTGAATGAGGAGCTGAGAACAGCAAGGGCATCCCTCTCTGGACAGCTCCACACTTGCTGTGACAAGGACAAGGCAGCAGAAAGCACAGCTGCCTCCTGGTTGTCAGGATCTGGGTCACCGAGGGGCTTGAATCCGTCTCTCTGGGAAGACATTGAGGAACCTCTGAGATGACAGTACATGCTCCCATGAGCTAGGACACAGACAGCAGGCAGCAAACAGCAGTTAACGCTCAGCTCTCAGCAAGCAGCTTTTTCCTTAACCACCAGGAGCCAGAGAGGCCAGGAAAGTGCTCCCTGAGACTGGCACACCCACCTCCTGGTCCCAGTCATGTTGGCAGGGACTGTGAGGCTTCAGAGGAGATAGATATGGAAGGAAGACACCAAAAAGCACCTGTGTGGCACAGGACCTTGTCTGTCACTGGAAGAATTCAGCAAATGGGAGACAAACGAGCCATTCAGTTAAATAGGAGACAAGCTTGGGTCTGGAGCTGCAACATGCTAGGTTTGCATTTGAGAGATGTTAGCAGATGCTGTTGACTATGGCTCATCCTAGACTGTCCCAAGGTACCCAGAGTGTCCTTGGATGTCCTGGAATATCCTGAATATCTTATGCCTTGGGGAGTCAGGGCTATCCCAGGATGCTTTAAACTGTCTTGAGTGTCTTGGGACATCCTTGGCAGTCCTGAGTTCTCAGGCCAGATGTGACTTACAGCAACTCCAGGCAAATTTGAAGCTCTGTGTTTCTGTTCGTCTCGACCATTCTATCTTCTCAGTAGCTCTTAGCCTTATGAGTGGATATGTAGGCCAGGCTGCTGCGTGACAGCCTCAGAGGACAAACATGGACTTCCCATCCCAGGAAAGAGACAGTCACCCCCAGGAGTCCATGCTGATTTTGCTTCCATAGAAATGCCTGGTGGCACTCAGAGGAAGGATAGCAGGTTATCAAGAAGAGACTCGATACCCTATGAGCATATATAGGGGGAGGAGGTCCCCTTCAGTCACAGACATAGGTGAGGGGAGTAAGGGGGAAGCAGGAGGGAGGGAGGAATGGGAGGATACAAGGGATGGGCTAACAATTGAGATGTAATATGAATAAATTAATAAAATTAAATTTAAAAAAAAAAGAAATGGATAAAAAAAAATCCTCAGGTCAATAAATCTTAAAGTACCTATCACCTGACCTCCTTGGAGCCTTTCCCGTTGTTATCTGCCTCGGAGTTCCAAGAGGGACTAGTCTTCCCCTACTATTGCTGTCACTGGGGGAGTGTTATTTTTTCTCTCTTTACAACCTCATTGCCCTTCCAAGAAGATCAGGAAACCCTGGAGGCAGAAGGCAGCTCCTACCTCTCACAGCCCCCAAGAGATAGAATAAGGAGAGGCAGAGGGGAGCCATACCCACATCTCCCACCCACCCACTGTGGATTCCTTTATTAGCCAGATGTCCCATTCTTTTGAAAGATTTGATTTTGTATACAAAATAATGCACACACACATACATATATAATTATGCCTTGCTCTCTGCTGTTCCCTCGTCTGTCATGTCTTCCTCCTGTCATCCTCTTCATCTTCCTATACTACCCCCCGCCTTCTGCCTTCATGTCACATGTCACAGAGGTTTCTGTACATTGTGCTTATTGCAGCTACCCAATCGTCAAGATATGGAACAAGCCAAGGTACCCACCAATAGATGAGTGGATAAGGAGAATGTGGCAAACATGAGCAATATAACCTTATTCAGCCATAAAGAAGAATGTGATTGTGTCATTTGCAGGAAAATGAATGGACTGGCTGAAGAGTATCCTACTAAATGAAATAACATGAGCCTCGTAGGATAAGACAGGTCCTGGCTATGGAAGGCAGCAAAATTCTCTCCCTGAGCTGTGTCCTCAGCTCTGATGCTCTGGTGAGGTCCAGCCCGTACAAACCTGCTCCAGAGGAAAGCCAGACACCTGTGGTCAGGCATAGTGGCAGAGGCTTCAGGCAACCACAAGGCACACAGTGACCTTTGACCTTGGGGATCACAGAGCATGAGAGAAAAGATAACCCTGCAAGAACAGGGCCGCTGGCTTTTGGGGAGTGTGGAAATGTCCTCAGAGGCACCCACCCATAACAGCTGTCAGGGCTCCCTCCACTGCCTACTGCTGTCCAGGGTATCAGGTTCCTATGTATTTAGTGAAAGATGAGGTCACTCTTGGCCACAGGCCTCTGAAGCTTTACTAGACCCTAGACCCTACAATGGGAAGACCTGATGCAGCCACATTTCTTCTAGAGGGTGTTTAACAGGTTAGGGTCCATGGACCTCACCACATCCTCTTTGCCTATTCTAGCCATGTGGGTCTTTTTTCATCCAGTATGAGTATGCCAAGACACCCCATCAGCACTGTTTCTGTGGGAGACGCCCCCCTCCCCATATCACAGAACCTTAGCCTCTATAGGTAAAATTGGCACTGACTGCCCAGAATAAGCCTGGTAGCTGGTCATATGCCAGTCAGAAAAGTGTGATGACTCTGAGATCAACAGGCTCATTTGGACAGCTACTTGTTTGTAGAGACGGCCCAGTGGTCCTCCCATTGATCCATTATCCATAGATACATCTACCCATCCATCCATCCATTCACCTATCCATCCATCTATGTACTCACTTATCCACCCATCCATCCATTCATCTATCCATCCACCCGTGTGGGACTCTGATGGATAAGGTTGAAGTCTGATGTCTCTGGAAAGCCATTTTTGAGCTCAGTCTATGATGGTGGACTCCCTTTTCTCAGTAAGGTCCTCACTCCACCTGATCTGGTAAACCCAGATCTTTTAAGGAGTGTCACATAGCCCTCGAGGAAGATTACAGACCCGACGGCTTACTGATAAGAAACTTGTTCAGTAAACACAGAAAATTCCTGGAAGTACCCTCAGCCTATTCTGAGGAGATCCTAGCCTCCAGCAAATGACCTTTAATCATGCCTAGAAAACATTCCCTCACCATACGATAATTAAGTACTGTTTTCTCCTCCTTCTGATAGGGCTCTGTGTTACTGCAAGTAAATGAGGTACTGTACCACTGTATGTAGAATAATATCCTGCATCCTTAGCCCCATTGAATCAGACACAACCACTCTCAAACCCTTCCTCATTGCCCAAGGTTTATAAATAAAGGCTGGCTGCCTGGCCGGCTGGCTTGCCCACTCTCTCTTGTTTGCCATTCTCCCACCATGACCATCTGAGACTGCATTTATTCTGGGGAAGAATCGCTGCTGTATGCCCAGGACTTGACTGCTGACTAAGGCAGCCAAGGAAACTATGGCAGCTGTTCCACCACTGCTAGCTCAATGCTGACCGTAGTGCTGACCACTGGTAAAGCACCTGCCCAGGCCTGTGTCTCACCAAATCTGCTTTCTGGCTGGTTTGAGGTTTCCATCCACTTCTTGTGCTGTGCTTAGCACTGCACAAAGGGCAGTAACACTTGGTACATCATGGTCTTGTGGAGCTCTGGAGTGTCCACTGGCTTCTCATACCAACCGTCTCATTCTAAAAGAGTTAAACTGTAACACACCATGAGAAACTCATTTTCCACCTTCCCTGGTGAGACCGGGAACATGACCTAGTACCCACTGGGGCCTCGGGCCTCACCTTAAGGGCTCTAAGATGCCCCTGAGCAAGAGACAGGACCTTAGGATCTTTGATCTTGAGATCTATCCATTCTGGTCTGGAAGCAAACAGCATCTGGACCAACCCACCAGACATGGGACCCAGGCCACCCATCGATGCTGAAGGATGCACTCAACAACCACTTACTTATCCATCATCTAACTCTTCATTCATCCATCCACTTACTCATCCATCAATCTATTCATCCACTTACTCATCCACCTATCTTCCACAGAGCCAATTTTTTTTGTACATTCATCCACTAATCTACCTTCCCATCTACTTATTCATTCCCTCATGATGTTTGCTATAGAACTATGGTGGTTTGAATAAGAATGGCCCCTATGGGCTCATATATTTGAATGCTTGACATTAGGGAGTGTCACTACTTGAGAGGAATTAGAAGGTATGGCCTTCTTGGAAAAAGTATGTCACTCCAGTGTACTTTGGGGTTTCAAAAGCTCAAGCCCTGTATATTCTCTCTCTCTCTCTCTCTCTCTCTCTCTCTCTCTCTCTCTCTCTCTCTCTCTCTCTCTCTCTCTCTCTCTCCATGCTGCCTTCAGATCCAGATATAAAACATTCAGCTATCATCACTGCCTGCATGCCACCATGCTCCCTGCCATGATGGTAAAGAACTAGCCCTCAGAAACTGTAAGCAAGCCCCAGTTAAATATTTTTTTTTAATGAGTTGCCATAGTCATGGTGTCTCTTCCCAGCAAGAGAACGCTGACTAAGAAAGTTACTTTGCTCCACTGTTTTAACATTGTTCCAGAGGCTGAGAGATGCCCAGACATGGAAGCAGAAAGGGTTTCAACCTCTATGACCTCCATTCAATTGCAGAATCAGTGGAATAAAAGTGTAAACCAGTTACACAAATATTCTATGAAGATGAAAGCAGAGAGATGTGAGAGTCTAGTGGCTAGTGAAGGTTGGGCCCATGGCATATGGGAGCATACAAGGGGTGATTAGTGGTGACTCACCAGGGTCCAGCATTGTGAAGGAGGCTCAGGTCTCCATTACACTTCACATAGCCTTAAAGGAAAGGTCAGGGTTTTCATGAACAAGGGGCCTGGCCACTGTGTTCGTGAGAGCAGTCAATGTGTCTCTCCTGATTTTGCACGTGAAGTGGAGAGAAGACCTGAACACTCTCACAGGAACCTGACTTGAGAGCCAAGGCTTGACTAGATAGGATGGGTCTTACAGATGGACCATGGACTGTCCCCAGAAAGACAAATCACTATCCAGCACAGGGCCTGAGGAGGGGCTATTCCAGATCCAGCTTCTAATCACTACAGGTGAAATCTTTGCACTTGTAGCAGCCTGTGTGAACCCTTGTGTCCTTCCTCAGTCTTCTATTGATGCTTCAAAGGAGTTATAGGTAAAACAATGCCCAGGCTTCATAGAAGGCCTCTGTCTGACATGCGTAGTGAGTACAGTGAGTGTGTGTACCATCTCTCAGCATCTCTGGTGGATAAGTTTCAGGTCTTCCCATGGATAAAATCTAAGGTTGATTTAGACCCTTATTCAAAATTGTGTTTTGAATAGTGTTTGCATGAAAGCAACATGCAACCCCCCCTCACACTGTAAGCCATCTCTAGTATTTGAACAGCTAAACATTATAAATGCTGTGCAGAGCTGTATTGCTTACTGAACAAGGACACAGAGAAATACACACACTCAGCCCAGATGTTGCTGTCATAGGCTAGCTATACAGTACGCAGGAGCCATATTAACATATTTAATTTTTTCCTTTATTTTTTGAGAATTTTATGCAATGACATACGATTATATTTATCCCCCACTCCTCTCTTTCAACCCCCCATCATGCCAACATCCTCTCTCCAACTTTGTCTCTTTTAGAAATAATTCAATAGGTCCAACAGGTACCACCCATGTGTACATGGGCATAGGATCATCCATGGGAAACCAACAATGACCACATCCTCAATTAAGAATGATTCTCCTTCACCCAGCAAATTTCAAGTATCTGATGTTGGATGGATCTGCAAGTCAGAACCCATAGAGATAGACTGGCAAATATCTTTAAAAAAAAAACAAACCACCAGACCTGGGAACATATCTCAGTTTAAAGTGTGTGCCATAAAATATGGGGGCCTAAGTATGACACTACATATCAGTGTTTAAAGAAAAGCTAGGCATGGTGGTGCAAGACTGCAATCTCAGCACTGAGAAGGCAGAGACAAGCAGATTCCCAGGGCCCACTGGCCAGCCTTGCCTACTCTGAGCTCCATGCCAGCGAGAGGCCCTGCCTCAAAGAAATGAGGTGGACAGCACTGAAGAAAATCACCCTAGGTACACCCTCACATACATGAACACACATACACACACACACACACACACACACACACACACACACACACACACCACACAAAAAAGACAACTGCTGCTCAGTCTGTCCCCAGTGTCCTTCTGCATACATGCTTGAGGCCCACGAGACCACCCATTTAGTGCTGTCCCATTGGCAATGGTCTGCTTTAGCTGCCTCAGCGCACACCCTCCTGAAGAAATTATTCTTGTAGCCAAGCAAGGCAAGAAGTCTCTTCCCTGGCACCTCCACTGGCACCTTTTCGAGCATGTGGGGGCAGCACTCACTTCCCTGACTGTTCTTGTTCTTGGTCCTTGGTACACTTCCAAGCACAGTGGGCAATTCAGGTGTGCAGAAAGGCACAGGCCTGGGATGGGTGGCTGTAGCTGTGTGGGAGGTAGGTGTTGTGGAATTCTGTTCTCTGAGCATGCCTTGGCATTTTGCTTTCTAGAAATCAGAGTAACTATATCCACTGAATGGGACCCTCAGGAAATCAAACCTGTTAAAATTCCTTCCCAGGAGCTGAAGGGTCCTGAGCTTCTCACCTGAGATTCCAGCCATGAACTTCCCTCATCTGCATGGGGTTCTGGAGTGATAGGATATACAGGAGATGAAAAGTTTATTGGGAGATGAATTCCGATGATACAGCTTTCCTAAGTCATCACCCATTGTCGGGTGGGACTCTTGGGTGAAGCAATTAAGTTCACCACCCATCTTCTTGTATGGAACCCCTGATTTGTCCTCCTCATCATCACTCCAATAACCTCCCTGGTTCACCCGCTGGCCCTGGATGGAATCATTTACTTAGTCGGTTGTTGTCCTTTCTGGGGTACAACAGACTCCCCAGAAAATGGCATGCAGCAGATGTGGTCGGGCTTCCCATGACTAGGGCGCTTGAGTAAGACCGATGCTTTGAGCACCAGAGGGACTGCTTGTCACCAGAGCACACAGGGGGAGGGTTTACAGAGGATAGGATCTGTGACACTAACGAAGGCCAAGTGATTAGGACACCATCCATCTCAATGTAACAGTCATTAGAGCCACGATTACCATAACTGTTATAAGCTCATGATTTATGGAGATTGTAATGATTATTTTTGTAATACTAAGTTAGGGGAATTTTTGGCAGTAGATCAATTTGGAGGAAATTGAAATACAGTTTTGAGTGAGAAATGTCACTGAATCACAAAACAGTCTCTCTCTCTCTCTCTCTCTCTCTCTCTCTCTCTCTCTCTCTCTCTCTCTCTCTCTCTCTCTCTCTCTCTCCTCTCCTCTGTGTCATTTGTCCTAAGCCCTAACCAAGAACCAATTTTGTATAGAGGGACCCAGAGACCACTGTTTGCTGAACCTCTAGAGCCTGGAGATGACTTCTACTATCTGGAGGCTCAGATGTGGGGTCCCAAAAATATCCTCAAGGACCACAAGACATAAGGGCCACCAAGTGAGAAGTATGAAAATGAGACAAACCTCTGCTTTGAAGCCTGGCTGCCTCTAGACCATGAGCTCCTCTGGGTGATGTGGCACCATGTCTAACACCCTCTGCCTCCGCCCTGCAGCCTCCACTCCCGATGCCCCTGCATCCTGCCTGCAGCATCCATTCCCAACTACCCCTGCATCCTCCCTACTCCCAGCCTCCATTCCCAATGCCCCTCACTTCCTCTCAGCAGCCTCCACTCCCTATGCCTGTTGCCTCCTGCCTACAGCCTTCAACCCTTCCAGTTACTGCCTTTTACAGAGGCATCCCACCTCTTTCTGTCCTTCCTCAGCCTTTTACTATATCTCCAGGTGGTAGTGTGGGTACTCTCCTCTTCTCTGGCTATGCCATCTTTCCTATATGGCTCAGATTTTGTCCCTGCATGGAATGACAAAGGACCTCAAGGGGAATGTGGGGTCCTCTTTGTTCATGCACCTCTACGTCCCAAGTGATCTCGTTCTCATCTGCAGGTTCAGGTGTGGAACACAGATGCTCCCATCTTTACACCTCCTGCCCCTACCTAGGCCAGTGTTGTAGCTCTCACCACGTCTTCTCTGACACACCACCAATGCCTCACTGTGTCCAGTTCAGGACTCCACCAGAAACCGCAGGGATTTTCCTGACTCCTCTCATGCCCTGACCCTCTCCCAAGCCATTCGGCATTGAGTTTGTCCAACTCCAGACATTTTGGACCTTTCAAAGATTTGAAGACATCTTCAGAGAGCATCTTCCTCTTCCCAACCTCCTTAAACTGGGGCCACTGTTCTAAGTTAGAAATACATGTACCTCTTTTTCTCTCAGCCTCCACTCCCTCCAGACTTGAAAGGTGGTTTTCCATGTTGTCTGATGTGGCCTACAGGCCTCTTCATTATGTAGTGTATGGCTGTGTGTATCTTTATATATGTATACTCATGTATGTGTATATTCATATGTGTATATGTGCATATATGTATGTTTATACATATATATGTGTGTACACATGCATGTATGGACTGAAGAGGGGGTTCAGCGCTTAAGACAGCTTATTGTTCTTTCAGAGGACTTGGGTCCAATTCCTAGCACCTACATGGTGGCTGAAAACTATCTATAACTCCAGTTCCAGGGAATCTGGTGCCCTCTTCTGATCTCTTCAGACACCAAGCACACATATGGTGTATAGATGATGTACCCAGTCCTGCAGTGACTTAATGTGCTAGGGCAGATTGGTACCCCTGGAGAACCTCCCCATTCTCTGAGAGGGAAGGGGGAGAATAGAGGGTGGGTGAGGGGGACTGGGAGGAGAGGGGGGTGCAATCAGGACGTTAAAATGAATAAATTATTTTAATAAAAATTTTAATAAAATAAGAAAAGAAAGAAAAAGAAAAACACTCATATACCTAAAAAAGGAAATACATATATATATTTACAATAAGAAAATACATAGTAAGAAAAATAAAGCACACAAAGCAATTGCATGAACTTTATGGGGGAAAAGACACAACGTCCTCTTCACCCTAGGAGAAGTGGACTTATGACATAAATCATACTCAGTGAAATTCCATGATGTTGGCAAATTCATATAGATATGACCAGAGAGCCCGAATGAGAGGAAGACAGAAGCGATGGGTCGAGAAGCTCGTGTCTTCTCCTATGTAACCCTGCTGGGTGTGAGGAGCACTGGGGTTTGCGTTCCAAGTCTCCACACTGACTGAAAAGAACATGGATGTTAACACTGTTCATGTGGAGGGGACCAAACTAGTCAGAAACCACGCACGGGGAGACTGGCTAGAGTCCATGTCCCTCCCTACAGTGTGGTGACCACCGGGGGGCTACCACACTCACTAATAACTCCATGGTGTGTTGGACAAAGTAACAGGAGGGCACGTGGCTCAAAGGAAAACTCATGGTACATTCTATCTGAGCAGATGGGACCAGAAAGGCAGCCTTTCGTGGGAGATGGAGTCAAAGGACAAATACTTTGTTGAGGAGGCAAACATTGGCTGGAGGGAGAAACAAACGAACAATAGAAGAAGGAAAAGAAGTGCACACTAAGAAAACAAACAGGAGGAAAATGTAACCCATACATAGGCCTTTGTTGAAGGTGCCATCAGAATAGTGCTGGCAAATGCCAGCTCAGGGTGAGACAGAAAAGAAAAAGCAATGGGAATTGTGCAAATCTCCAAACTAGGGAGATAATGTGACACAAGACAACACAGGTCCGAGTAAGGAGGAGGTAAACTGAGTAATAAGTACCAGGTATTCCAAACTAAAGCACAAAGCTGTGTCACTAGCAATTGGCCATTAACTGGGTAATGAGGCTAAATAGCCTTAGTCTTCTCCACCCAATGCAAACCCAGTGCAGGCCACTGACACCTGAGTTCTGCCACACCAACAGCAAATTATCTGAAGCAGAAAGTAAGGCCCAATCTGCCTAATGTAAGTACAAAAAAAGATACCCAGAAAAAATTCAGCCAAAGAGGTTAAGAGATGACTAAAAGAAAACCACAATACATTGGTGAAAGAAATTGAGGGAAATACAGCTAAATTATATTTTGGAATTATATTTTGTGATCATGGATTAGAGTAATTAATATGTCCATACTTCTTAGAGGTATGTGCAAATTCAACACAGTCCTTATTAAAATATTGGCATCCTTTCCAGAACTATGAAAAAAAAATCCTAAAATGTGCACGGAACCACATAGTACTCTGAATAGGAAAAAAAAACCTGCCTGGAACAAAGAGAGCAACACCGGAGGCATTACACCACCTGGCTTCAGTACCCAGCACTGTAGTGATCATGATGCCGTTTTGTTGGTGTGAGAGCAGACACAGACAAGCAGAGCAGAGCTGAAAGCCGTGGACTAACTATGCATGCCTAAGACAATCGATGTTGGCAAAGGTGTTTATGCACTGGAGGAAGACGTCTGTTCATACACAATGCTCAGGAAATTTGGTGTCTACATACGAAAGAGTCTCTCTCTCTCTCTCTCTCTCTCTCTCTCTCTCTCTCTCTCTCCTCTCTCTATCTCTCCTCTCTCTCTCTTGTGTGTGTGTGTGTACCCATGTGCACATACACAGAGGGTTCCAAACAAGGTGTCAGATGTCCTCTTCTGTCACCCCCCACTTGTTTTATTTGTAATGTGTTTTTGCCTGCAGGTGTGTCTGTGGTATCGCTGCATCAGAAGAGGCATCAGATGCCCTGGAAACTGGAGGTATAAACGTCTATGAGCCACCATATGGGTGCTAGGACTCTAACACACATCCTCTTCAGGAACTACAAGTGTTATTAACTGCTGATCCATCTTCCAGCCCCCTAGTTTGTGATTTTTTTACTTACTATAGTGCATTTTGTTGTTTTGTAGTCAGGTGATGGACTTTTCTGGATGAGTTTATACACACTGGCAATTGTTTCCTCCTTAAATGTTTGGGAAGAGATGACAATTTTTTTTTCAGTGAATTTGAACCCACATTTTTTTTTTGCAGGAAGTTCTCTTCTTTTCCTAGCTAGTGGTGTTTGCTTCCTTGGTTTCCTCATAAACAGCTCCGGTGTGCTGTTGACTGAGGAATATGCCAGGTCCTATGTAAGGTGTTGGATGTACTAACAAAGTCATTTGTACTGCTGCAGGACAGTCTCCTCCATGTTTTCAGTGTCTCCAATGTTTCCTCTTCTGTTTTTTAGTATGTTAGAGGCAGGAACACCAGAAGAGTAACCAACCATTTCTGATTGGATTTAAGTCTTGCTCCGCAAGATGAACTCATACCTAGCACCATTTAAAAATGCCTGTTTTTAGAATCATCTAGCATACTTCCCTTGACTCTTTACCATGACACTCCTAGATATTCTGACCTTGGGGTTAGGCAGTGACATTGACAGTGTCAATGCAGTCTCTGTAATGTCAATGGATACTTCTTCTTGACTCGTGTAGTGTGGCAGGCATTTGTACTCTTGGGTCACACGCTGACAGAGGGACCCTGAGATATAAGACACACAGATGACAAAAGTAAGGGTATCAGTAATCACTAAGCTACCGTAACCATTCTTTATGTATCCTTACCCGTGGCCATTGATTGGGTGTAATGTCACTCAGAGGCCCTTTAAAGAAGCACTCTCAAGCTTTTTGTGCTTTTTCTGCCTGAAAAGTAAGCAATTCCATCGGGCTCTGTTGCAGGTTCTCTAAAGGCTCAGGTCGGAGCCGCCATCAGGCTAGCTCAAGACGGTCACTTGTGTAGATGGTGAAGGTTCTGAGTCTCCAAGACCAGCTGCTCAGGGGGCAACCCCTCCAGTGTTAGGTTCACTGACTCTAGAAAGTTCTCCTGAAATAATACCTCTGTGTGCTAGTGGCTGTGTGTTACATCTGCGTATCTTATGGCTGGCTGTGACACAGTGTGTATGTGGACCAGGGGAGCTCACCCCTCTTTATGTGCATACCTGTTCCTGCCATCAGTTGTACCCCAGTGCTCTGCCAGCTCATCATGGGACCAGTCCTTGTGTGTTTTTTGCCTGCCAAAGCTGACAATGAGGACTGCTGTGTTGGTCTGCTCCTCTCTCAAATCGAGTGGTCAGTTTTATCATGCCTTTTGGACCTTCTGAATTCCATCTGAACTTGTGTCCTCTTTCACAAGATGAAGCCTGATGCATACCCTCCATTATCCCACCATGGCGACACCAGACGTGTCTGTCCACCAACCCAGAGGACTGTCCCCCCAAGCCCTGGACCATGTTGGGGTAAGTGGGTGACTGAGCTGCTGAGACAGGTGGAAGTAGGAAGTCTAAACCCTCCACAAGAGACATGCATTTGCTTTGCCACGGGTCCAACAATATTAAGATTGGAATCTGAACAAAAGTAAGCCATAAATCACTAAGTAAGATAATAAAGTATATCTAGTCTGAATGATGGCCGTGAACAGCGCTTCCCATGCGGTCTATGCTTTAAGATGCAGGGAATACACCTTCATATAAATCGAATAAATCACTTTTGGTTTAATCAGAACACATAAATGGAATTTATCACATCCCTGAGAGACGCCTTGTCCAACACATCAATGCCTCATGTTGACGTTTCAGGGGGAAGGCGGCATTTTTTTGTTTTGTTTATTTGCTTTTAACTCAGTAGTTCATTAGTTTCCATCTTTAAGTATTTGCTGAAAGAATAATGTGTTTTCTCTGTTGCAGAGCAAATTTTGTGCCTTTAATTCTCTCATCGTGGAAATTCTCTCCGTCGTGGATGTGCCAGCATCCTGGACTTGTCTACAAGGGTCCTCTTATCACCCCCCTGCCCGACACACACAATTGTGTAATATCAGAAGGGAAGATCTGAACACACAGGTCTCTAGAATTCCCATGTTAGTGGGAACCCCACCCCCTTATTAGGAGCAGCTTTCCATGCACAGAGCCCAGCCCAGGTACCCTTGCTGTTTTACCCAAGTGCCCACTGTTCTAGAAGTGTTAGTCTTAGTGACACCAAGGATGCTTAGAACTGTGATTGGCAACTGTTGGTTAGTTTCTGGAAGTGAATCTGCTGCCCTTCAAGGGCTGTGCATGCCTCCCACAGCTGTGTCCTGCCTCCTTCGCAGCAATGCTTGGGGGATCCATTTTTTAATTAATTAATTATTTATTCACTTTACATCCTGGTCATAGCCCCCTCCCTCCTCTCCTCCTAGCCCCACCATCCCTCCTTCTTCCCCCTCCCCCTCCCCTATTCCTCAGAGAAGGGGAGCCCCCAACCACTCACCCCAGCTCATCAAGTCACATCAGACTGAGCACATCCTTTTCCCTTGCAGCCTGGAAAGATTGTCTCACCAGGGCATTTTTATACACTGGGAAATGTGGGCTCCTAGAAAACATCTGAACCTGTACCAACAAGAGGTTTGTCCCTAGCCCCAAACCCAGGGCTCAGCTTCTATGTCAGCAGTCACCAAGTACAGTGACAGTAGGGTTGCCTGGCTGCTCACTGGTGCAGGAAGCTGCTGGCATGGGGTGCCATGGCACACAGCAGCAGCACAGAAACGGCTGTCACTTCTGCATTGAGCTGAGCCAACTTCCAGACTTACATGGTCCAGCTTCTTCTGCCTCCGCAGCCTTGGAGGGTTCCTCACATGTAGAAGGATGTTCTCTGACCTCTAAGCTCTCTCCTACAATTCCCCTCCCTGTTGGGTTGCAGCACAAGGACTGGGTCTGACTAAAAAACTCTATAAGCACTAGCCCTCCATCTTTTGGAGTCTTGCATGGCCCACAGGCCTGTTGCCACACATGTCATAGGTTGTGTGTGTGTGTGTGTGTGAGTTAATGTGTGAGTGAGTGTGTGTGCGATTGAGTGTAAGTGTGTATGTGTGAGTGTGTGAGAGAGTGCATGCTTGTGTGTATATGTATGTGAGTGTTTATCTGTGTGAATGAGTGCGAGTGCATGTTTGTGTCTGAGTGAGTGTGTGTATATGTGTAAGTGTATATCTGCGTGTCAATGAGGGAAGATGAGCCTCATGCTCATGGGACTGTGGCTTGAACCTGTGCTAATGTCTCCATATTGCAGAGAGTCTGGAGATGAGAGGACCCACTATGTGGAGTCCTGAGGCACCAATAGGGCAATCTGGTGCTTAGGGCCCAGACAACACTGTGCATACTGGTATGTGCTGGAAACAAAGCAGACCTCATGGCCCCAATACCTGCTTCCCATCCAGACCTGGCTTATTCCTTTTCATCTGCCTTGTGCTGGATTTAACCTTCAAGACAAAATTATTATAAAGCTCCAGTCTTTATTTCTTGAGCTTGGTGGGCCATTCTATAATTGGTGAGCCTCATGGGACAATGAGAACTCGTAGGGTTTGTGGCTAGTGTAATGGAGATGAGGCTGGGAGTACCAGACATGTGAGTGCCATCTTGTGGTCCTGCCCTATGCCCTTAAACTGTGGCATATGCCTGAGATTCTAGGAATTAGGTCACTACTGTGTTGTGGCGTTTCCACGGGGCTCGCAGTCACAATGAAATGTTATAACCTGCATGCAGAAATGGCAGTGCGCAGAGAGGCTGCCAGAATTGGAGGGAAGGGTCTGGATGTAGGCAGACAGCCTGTTGGCCCTATCATCTCATCACTAGATTGTTCTTTACGGACACACACAAGAGCTGACATAGTGCAGCATCCATGTGCACCAGCATCTCAGCTAACTCTTATGCACCACGTGCTTCAAGCACATCCTTTCTCTAGGGTTGATCTCTTCTCATGCTGGCCTGCTCCTCACTGCTGCTGAACGCAGAGGCGTCCTGCCTAATTTCTGCCATTAAGAGCCACATGGAGCTGGGCGGTAGTGGCGCACACCTTTAATCCCAGTACTCAGGAGACAGAGGCAGCCGGATCACTGGGAGTTCAAGGTCAGCCTCGTCTACAAAGTAAGTCCAGGACAGGTAAGGCTTCACAGAGAGACCCTGTCTCAAAAAACAAAACAACAACAAAAAAGCCACATGGAGTGACTAACCTGGAAAGAAAATTAAACGTGGTTAAGGATTGTAAGGGTAGAATGCCAGCCTCATTATGTTTTCATTCTCCAGTGTGATTCGTCAGGTATGGCCATTCCAGATCGACTGGGTCTTGAAGGACAGACCAGAGGACTGGAAGCAATAGGGATGAGCTGCTATGCTCGGCCTGTCAAGCATAGAGACATTGGATAGAGAGGGCTTCCAAAGCCTTGATGACTGTGTGTAGGAGCCTACCTGTTCTGGAAACTGTGACCACAGCCACAGCAGAAGTTTGTTAGCAGTGGCCACAGAAAAGACTGGCTCAACCACCATGACACTGACTTTAATGCTAGCTCGAGTGTTTCTAATCTCTAAGAATACAACTCCAGACCAGTATGGGACTTACACCCTGCAATCCTGCTGCTCGGGAGGTTGAGGCAGGAGGATTGTCATAAGTCTATGGATTAGTGTGGGCTACATAGTGAGAACCTCTTTCTCTTCTCTTTCTCCCATATATATATATATATATATATATATATATATATATATATATATATATATATATATATATAGAGAGAGAGAGAGAGCGAGAGAGAGAGAGAGAGAGAGAGAGAGAGAAAGATAAGCAGAGGAAGGAAGAAAAGAAAGAGAAAAGGAAGGAAATAACGAATTGTTACTGGATCCACAGTGGTAGTAAGCAGTGAACCTGAGAGCGGAAATGAAGTGCTGGAAGGTTCTCAATCGCTAGCCAAGCTCGCTGTGGAAGAATCACATGCAGGGCAAATCTTTAGTGTGCTAAAACTGTCCTCTCTGGAGGACAGATGCTGTCCCATAAATCCTTGGAATGTAGTATGCAATACTCCATGATGTTGGCATGAATGACAAAGTCACTCAGCATGCATTTCTTGGGGTGTACATCTGGCACCCATGCGTGACTTGGTTCTAAGCAGGCTTTCTCTTAGGATAGCAGATACAATAGTTGGAGCAGAAACAGCTATACTGAACTATAAAACAAACATAGTAAAGGTCAAAGAGCAGTTATATGGAAGAGGCCAAGGCTGTGGTTGATGCCTATCTGCTCAGATCAGCTCTGGCCCTGTCATTAATCTCAGAGTAGAGGACTGATCCATGCAGTGCAGGTACCTGCTTTGACATCTCTTTCCTTGGTGCCCATCTGAAGAAAGATTGTAAGAACCTCGGGCCTTTCTCCTCTCTCCTCTATGTTTTTGTCTAGGCCTTTCTCTCTGGCTGTCTCATCTGTATGCTCATATTTTCTCCATCAATGAGTATTGAGGTTTTTTTTTTTTTTAGAAAAACTTCTTTTCTGCATTTACTACTTTATTCTTTATTCTGTTAATACAGAATAGTAACAGAATCAATTTTTTAAATCAAGTTTATATTCCTGAGACTCCCTGAGGATAGCAAAATCTATGGATGCATGGCTCTCTTAAATAAAATGTATAGCATTTGCATGTCACCCCACATATACCCTCCTGTGCACTTTTAAATCACCCCCAGGTTACTTATCATACCTAATGCAAGGAAAGTGCTCTGGAAATGCCTGGAATGCTGCATTGTACATGGTCAGCACAGAGGCAATTTAGGAAATATATTCAATCCATGGTTGGTCACCTGGATCTGCAAATGTACAACCAAGCAGGAGAAGAGCTCTGACTAATCCACACCGCACCTGTGTCTGCATCTGCGCATGGCCGGCTTGCCTGTGATTCAATTTGCTCTTGATTTGGAAACACTTTCAACCCTGTTTCTCATGATGTTTTAAGGCTAACACCGCGTTCATCTCCTTTTATGATGGCTGCATGGAAGCACACACAGCACACTGTAAAGCCCCTTCCTGTGTCTCTTGAAAGAACTACTCAGGGCGGTGCTGTTTCTTCCTTGAATCTTGGATAGGTTCCATCAGTGAGTCTAACTGCAACTGAAATTCTATTTGAGGAAACACATCAAGGGATAGGTCCAAAACTGTGTTTTTATTCATTGTTTTAAAGGCTTGTTTGTAAAATATGAGTGTAAAAGCCTGATGACTGCAGAAGCTGGAAGAGGGTTCAGGATCCTCTGTGTGTGGGCTGGATACTGAACTCAATCCTCTGAAAGACGAGCAAGTACTCTAACTAAACATTGAGAAAACTCCTCAACCCTCATATATTTATTATTTAAAATTTTGACAGTGTGCCTTTCTTGGACTCTTTCCATTGTTATAATTCACAGGCGTGAACTCAGTCATCCTTCATTCATCCTCTCAGTTTCGGTTATGTCTGTAGTGGTGTCCTTCTGCTCATACACCCTGTACTGCTTTGTGTGTCATCTTTTTTACTTTGCCTGTCTGGCTGGAGGTTTACCCAATGTGGCTGACTATTTTAAAGAATGACGCGAACCTTTGGCTTCCAATATAGCACATGAAGGGCTTCAGAGTTGAACCCCTGCACAGCAAGAATGGGCCTGATCCTCATGACAGACAAGAAGAGCTTGACTCACAAAGCCCTCTTCTTCATTAGACAAATGCTCAGCAAGATGAAAGAAGTTCTTCTTGGGCCCTTCATTTTTGGATCATACATGAGACATTTCTTCCAAATGGATGTCAAGTGCAGCAGGATCAGAGCTCACACTCACTCCCAGAAGACCAGAACAGAAGCGAGAAGATAAATGCATACTATCAGGTACGTTTGAGATGTCATCCCAGTGTAGGAAGTTGAAAGTTAAGACCTTGAAAGGGGGCAGTCCCAGGACACCTAACACTATTGTTTCCCATCTAGGGGCTCTACCTGGCCTTCTCAGGGAACACCACAGGACATCCCTCTGATGCTCCTGGCAGAAGAGTTACTCTGTAACACATACAGGTGCCCATTGACTTAAGCCTGATATTTGCACTGTATGTTGAAGATATTGTAAATGGGAATGTGGCTGATGGGGAGCTGCAGATGCTCCGTTTGCTTAGCAAAGAGTGTGCCATATCATATGATTAGCCCAAGGAAATATCAGAATGTGAAGCCCACTTCCCGCTGAATCACACTGGCGTTTGTGTCACCACTGAGGCTGATGTTCAGCCATCACAAGTTGCAGCATCTGTACCACAAGGGCACTCTGCTCTTCTTAGTAAGGGCTACCTTGAAGGGATACAATTTTACCAAGTCCATCACACTGGGATTTTATTAGATCATAATCAGTCTGGAAAGAGAGGAACACCCTAATTCCAGGTCCTTCCATCCTTCCCGAATCACATAACAAGAATAAGGAAAAAAATAATAATCAAGGAGCACCTGTGGTCACATTTCAGGAAGAAGACCCACTAATGACTTCTAGCCTTAATTACATAAGACTGTAGACTGTGGCTCAACCTATGCTTACCCGTCACATCAAAAAGGTTTCTGTACGAAACCAAGAAAGCAACACACATTACACATGAGGGCCACACATGAGGAGAGCCCAAATTGTATGCAAGGATATGACAGCTGGACACAGCCTGACTCCAAAGGAGATGAACTTAAAATCCACACTGAGAGGATGGAGGGAGGGATGGAGAGAGAGAGAGAGAGAGAGAGAGAGAGAGAGAGAGAGAGAGAGAGGTGTTTGATACTATGTCCACTTAGTAGAACAATAATAGTAGGCTTACTACCTGATCCTATGAGCTCCTGAGGGTTCTTGGCCAAATTTGAAATACAAGGCATGCATTTCCTCTCGTGCTGTGAGCCTTAAATACAACAGGGATGCTTTCAGTTACCCCTATAACACCCATGCCACTATTTCAACCATGGGTATTTCTCATGCTTGTCATTTTATAGTGAATAAGAGTCACAGACGGATAAGACTATTGATGGCCTTTGTCCCCCAGCAGCCTACCTAGCACCATCAAGTACCGTGCAATCTAAATCCAGCAGAGAGGAAGCTTCTTGGTTAGTACCAGCTCATTTTCTCTATGTCCTGTGACCAGATGGTATGGTGTCTTCATCTGTAAGATCTTATCATCAAGCTCTAATGGGAAAGCAAGAACAATAGCAATAGCCTGTACAATGTTGGGGGCGGGGTCTCTAGAATACTCTTGACCAACAAGAGTATTTTTATTTTTTATTTTTTAATTTGGCAACCATGGCTTCTAAAAAGAGCATTATGCTCTAAGTAGAGTAAGTCCAATTTATTATATATATATATATATATATATATATATATATATATATATATATATATATATATATTCATAGATACAATGATATACAGACAAATACCCCATCTCTCTCTCATTTGGATTCTGGAATCAAATATTTAGATTTGTGTATTTAACTTGGAGTATAATCCAGGACCTAAAAATGGGCCACTGAGAAAGGGAGAAATATCTTAAGGGGGTGGATAATAGAACACAGGTGTCACTATTGAATTTGAGAATATATATAACAGATTTCTTTGGAAGCGTAGCTTGCCAATGTTATTTTTGGCATTGTGTAACATTTTCATAACAGGTTCTCTCTTGATAGGAAAAGATTACATTTGACAAATTTGATCTATCACATTTTAACAGAGTTTTGCTTCTGGTTTCATATATCAGCATTTCCAAATCCAGGCTCATAAATAAGTCTTCTAGCTTTAGATGCAGATCTAAGGTTCGTCTTGAGTTAGGTATTTTCATTGTTGTTATTCTTTGAGATGGGGGTCTCACTAGGGTACACAGGCTGCCTTCAAATTTCTGGATACAAGTGATCCTCCTGCCTCAGGAGGTGCCACCAACTCTGGCTCAAGGTAAAAAAAAATTTTTTTATATATAATAAGAAATGAATTTGAGACAGATCTGTTTCATCACATAGATGTACAATTCTTTTTCTCCATTGAGCTGCCTTTGTCACACATCTTTTGTGATGTGTGTGAGGTCCCTTGCCCTCTAAGCTCTACTGTGCTGCACTGCGCTCATCTCTCACCCACGTCACCCTATCTTCATCCTGCAGCTTCATAGAACCGTGTTGCTCACCCTTGTTGCCTTTGGCTTTCCACACACATTTGGAATCAGCTTGTCTGACTGCAAAAAAAAAAAAAAAAAAAAAAAAAAAGATCTGCCAGGATTTTGACAGAAATTATCTACATCCACCGGGAAGAAGCTTTATCTCTAATAGACAGTCTCTAGTTCGTGGGCTTCTTAGGTTAACATCAGTCTGGCTTGCTCTGGTTGCTTTCACCAGTGTTTTATGGCTTTCAGAGTGTAGATCTGCCCCATGCTGATTTTATTCCCAGTGTCTTTCCTTCTTTCCCTACTTCCCTCACTTCTCGTCCTTCCTTCCAAAGTTCTTCTAAACACCTCTGTGTGTGTGTGTAGTGTAGAGAGAGAGTAAGAGAAAGAGAGAGAGAAGAGGAGGGAGGGAGGGAGAGAGAGGAGAGAGAGAGGAGAGAGAGGAGAGAGAGAGAGAGAGAGAGAGAGAGAGAGTTTAGTTTTTTTCCTTTGCCTCTAGAGTCTATGGAGCCTCCCTCCCCTCCCTCCCTGATACTCACACTGTCTGGGACTAAGGAAACTTCTCTCATCTATTTTCCAACTTACTCCCTCCCTTCCCTTTCCTTAAGGAACAGGACATCTCTTGGTACTGAAAGGATGTGGGAAGGCTGAGCAGTTTGTATGCAACCTGAGCTCAAGACACAGCATTGCTCCCTGGACTTTTGTGCCTTCTCTACGTCAGTGGTTCTCAACCTTCCTAATGCTGAGATTCTTTAATACAGCCCCTCACACTGTGGTGAGCCCCAACCATAAAAATTTCTTTTATTACAACTTCATAACTCTAATTTTGCTACTATTGTGAATCATAATGTAAATGTCTGTGTTTTCTTGTGCTCTCATGTGACCCCTGTGAAAGGGTCATTGGGATTCCAAAGAGGTCATGACCCACAGGTTGAGAACCACTGCTCTAAACCATGTTGAGGAGGATCAGTTGTACTACTGCTATGCACAGTTATTCTTGTTATGAGTGGATATTGGACTGTGTCAAATAATTTTTCTGCATCTATTGAGATGCCATTCTGTTTGTTTTTCTCCTTTAGCCTCTTGGGATGATGGATGGCATTGATTTATTCTCAGATACTTAAACAGATTTGCACTCACAGCACAAAACCCACTTGGTCATAATGTATTACTCATACAAATTGCTTGATTCGCTGGAATTTAATTTATTGTGTGAAGGATTTCTTGCCTCTATATTCACGAGAAATATTGGTCTGTGTGGTTTTTGTTTCTCTCACAGTGTCATTGTGCATGAGTTTTGGTGCCTTGGCAAAGTTGGTTTTGTGTCATATGCTTGAGTGCATCACCATCTTGACATTTTAGGGAGAGCCCTAGAGATTTGTCATTTTTTTCCCTTTGTAGGTTTGGTAAAATTCCCTGATGAAACTCTCGTTGGAGTTGTCTTTTCCTAAAGATTTTTAATAGCAAATAGTATTTCTTCAAAAGATAAGTGCCACTTGCTGTCCTTCCTCTGAGTGCCACCAGGTCTCCCCCTCCAGGGGACATGGTCAAATGTGAGGCACCAGAGTACGTGAGAAAGTCATATCACACTCTCCACTCAACTGTGGAGAATATTCTGACCATTGGCTAGATCTGGGAAGGGGTTTAAAGTTTACCTCCTGCATTGTCCTTGGCTGGTGCCTTAGTTTGAGCGGGACCCCTGGGCCCAAATCTGCCTATCATATTGTTCTACTTGTAGATTTCTAGGACCCTCTGGATCCTTTTATTTTGCTGTTCTCCCATGCGTCTCTCACCTGGTGGCACTCAGAGGAAGGACAGCAAGTAGCCAAGAAGAGACTTGATACCCTATGAGAATATATAGGGGGACGTAATCCCCCTCAGGAACAGTCATAGGGGAGGGGAATAATGGGAAAATGGGGGGGGAGGAATGGGAGGATACAAGGGATGGGATAAACATTGAGATGTAACAAGAATAAATTAATTAAAAAAAAAAAAGATAAGTGCCAGTATTTAATAGGACATCACAGGCTAGGTAGTTTAAAAAAATTAATTCTCATGGTTTCAGAAACTGT
The DNA here is from genome assembly GCF_903995435.1 of Acomys russatus. Classification (NCBI taxonomy): domain Eukaryota; kingdom Metazoa; phylum Chordata; class Mammalia; order Rodentia; family Muridae; genus Acomys; species Acomys russatus. The sequence goes on from NC_067153.1 coordinate 50,268,515, forward strand.
AAATCCAAGATAGGTGCTGATTTTCAATTCTTTTATCTTATCTTTTGTTCATTGATTTGGGGGATTTTGTGGACAGATTTTCTAATCTTAAAGCCGGCTGGCAGTCAAGAAGAGACTCATGGTTAATCACACTGAGTAATTTCCCAGCATGCATTTGAGTTTGATGCACTCCTTTGAGAACATCTTCATCTGAAGTGGGACTGAGACAGGCTAAGGGTTTGTCCTCCACAGTGCAATGGCTTGTCTTAGAAGTTATCACTTCCTCAGACACCTGCAGGTTTTCCTGCTAGGAAGAAAAAGGGTTTTCCCTGAAGATGATGCTGACCTCCACACATGGAGCTTGTCTCAGCAGCCTTCTCAGGCTAGCCCAAGAAGCCTCACCTCTCTTTAATGCTCCAATCTTGATATCCTCCTTTGTTCCACAGAAGCTCCTCAGACTTCCCTGCCTGGTGACCCCTAGCTAGTTGCAGAGCAATCATTTTATCATGTGTATCTCTCTTGTCACCTCCCTCTTACTCCAAAGCTTTAAAAATATTTTTTTTCTTCTTCAGTTTCCTTGGTCTGACAAAGTTTACATTCTTACAAGCATCTCTAGACCTTTCTTCTTCTTCCTTCCTTCCACTATCTTAGTGCTGTTGCTTGTCCAAACTTTACTTTCTCTTCTTCTCTGCAGGATGGTAGATGAGGTGTTTACTGTGCAGTTTCCCTCTCGTTTCTGGACCTAAAGACTCGGTATATGTTGGGGTTGTTTTTTTCCTCTCAACGGACTTTTTTAAAGATTTGTTTTTATTTTAAAGTCATGTGTATAGGTATGTACTGTGTGAGAGTGTGTGCAGGGGAATATAGGAATCTGAGGAGGTCAGACGAGTGTTGGATCCTCTGGAGCTGGAGTTAAAGGCAGCTGTGAGCCTCCTGGTGTTGGTAACTAAGTTCAGGTTCCCTGCAAAAGGAGTGTGTGCTCTTAACTGTCCAGCCAGCTTTCCAGTCCCTTTCCAGTGGATACATTTTAAAGTCCTGAATTCCTTCCTCTGAGGGTTTTTCTTGGAATCTCACAGGGTAAAGGAAAGTCAGCATCTTCATCCTTTTCCAAGTTTGTCACAGTTAGACCATTCTGTTTATAGGCAAAAGCATACCTACACTTCCACAGCACTTAGGTTTCTGTGAGATTTTCCTTGTTGCTTTAAAATTACTTGCTACTAATTTCACTGTGCCTTGGTAAAGAAGATAATCTGCATAATATTGATTCTCTGAGACTCCTGAGTCTTTGTGATTTTGTTTAAGGTCAATTCCCGAGCACAGGATGTACTACAATTGTGCAGTTCTGTCTGACCACTGTGAGCTAGTTGGCCCTGCCTTCACCTGGGATCTTCCTCACGGCTCTAACAACATCTGCGTGTGGGCCACTTTCCCCTAGCTGGTTTATCAGCTGTAGTGTTGAGCTAAGACTTTCTAGTGTGATGAAGTCCCTCCCTGTCCTGTAGACTGACCCCTTGCTAATCAAGTGCTTTGAGGCTGTCCATGTTGCTCTTGTGGGTTCTCAGCCTTGGTGTCACCCTTGCAATCACATGACCCTCTTCCGATGCCAGGGACTGTGTGTGTGACATGGAGGGAGGGCTATTTTATTTCTCCTTCTATTGAAAGCTCCATTTACTCATTGAGAAGTCCCCAGAGCAGTGCCGTGTGCCCCGTGTGCCTCTGTGCACCTCTGGCCTCTGTGTTGACTTTGTGTGTGGAGGACCAGCTTGACCATGAGTCACAAAGCCTGCTAGCTTCCTGGAAACACCATGTGCATGGGACCCTAAGCACTTGGAGGCTTTTCAGTCATTTGAAGTGTGAATAGATATGGGAAGACGCATAGCCACCCACATCCTGACCTTTTTTATCTGATGTCAGACTCAGAGCATCAGGAGAGAACCCAACCTCACCAAGGCTCCAGAGTCTCAAGGGGACATATATGGGACCAAGAAACATGGACCTGTGAGTCCTATGCCTGCTTCTAGATAGTAACACACTAAACATAAACATACATACTCACTTACAATATATAACCACATACCATCTACACACTCACATACACACATCATATTTATGTACAGCACACACACACACACACACACACACACACAATGCTACAGTGTACTATATAACACTATGCTACACTGGCACCCTATATCTATAGATGCTGCCATGGGCAACAGGAAGCCCACTGACCTAGCACATTCTGCAGTGCCCGTGGCTCAGTAGGGTCCTCTGTCCTGTCCTCAGAGGGCCTGCAGTTATCTCACTTCTGCTCCACCTCCCCCCTGTGCCTCTTGGCAGGTAGGATGACGGGCAGGTCTGTGAGCTCCAATCACTCCTTCCCCTTCTCAAGCTGGGAGTGCCCCTGTGCCTCATTAAGCCTCAAACCCTACACAAGGAGCACCCTCCCCCCAACACACCACACATCACTCAAACACACTTGCTTCAGGGCTTTTCATGACAATGGAGGCCCTATGTTAATGCCATCCATGTAACAGGGAAGGTGTACAATGTTTTTGCAGTGGAGCCATTATCTCTGCTGGTTCCAGGCTGCTGGAAGAGCCCTAGCCCCAGCCCCAGTACACCTGCTGGTTCCAAATCCAGCCACAGTCTAGTGCACCTGCCAGCTCCCAGCCCAAAGCACTTGCCAGCTCCTAGGCCAGTCCCAGCCCAGGGCACTTTCTAGATCCCAGATCAGGGTACCTGCCAGCTCCCAGCTCAGCCCCAGCCCAGGGTATCTGCCAGATCCCAGCCCAGCCTCAGCTCAGGACATCTGCCGGTTCCCACCCAACCCTAATCTCAATGCATCTGCTTGCTTCCAGCTCAGTGAAGGCTGCTATCCTACCTTTGTCTACTTTATATTCCTTCCCCTACCACAAAGGACGCAGCTCTGTGAACTAGGCACAAGGAAAATATGTAAGTACTGCAGCTCCATACCAGTTTGTGCAAGAAAGAAGGTCACAGGAGGGAGACAACATTGGGACCCACACCCAGTGTCAGTCTTGAAAACTACTTACAACTGTTTCTCCTGTTTTAATTTTTTTTTTTTTCTGGTGAGACTTCTATTGTGTCAGATTAAAGACCCAAGCTTTACAGATGATCAAGTCTTATGAATTATGAGTGTCGCTAAACTCACATGAAATCCACCTCCAGCACTCTCTGCATGGAGAATTCTAAGCCAGCAAATGTGGACTTATCTGAATAGCCCCAGCTACAGGCTAGTGACTTGAAGGGGGAGCCAAGAGTCCAAAAGCTGGGCTGGCTCACTCCATGGGGACTCCAAGCTTTGTCTCTTCCACCCTTCATTGCTTCAGACCCCTCAATGTCCTGCAACTCGATACTGGCCTGGGAGCATCATGGCCTATCAGCGACGCCACTCCCCAAGTTTCTCACCATCCTCTTAGAACCTGCTCCAAGGATCAGACTGGCAGCAGAGGAAGAGAGCAAGTGATGACACAGAGAAGCAAGCCTTCCAACCTCACCTCATCTGGGTGTCAGGGAGTTGTCTCACTCTGTGAACATGAGTGCTGTGGGCAGGCCCCCCATCAGATGCTCTGAACCTGGTCATCCCCAGGCAGTGAGTGCATTGCTGACCTCACTACACCACGGTCTTCTCATTTGTCCTTGGAGATTCTCTGGGGAGGCCTCTGGGCCAGTTGCATAAGATCATCTTTGGCATTAAGCAAGGGCTGTTTCTGTCCCCACCCCTCTCCCCATCCCTCCTAGCTTCCGAGAAGACAGGACACCCCGAACTTTTAAGATAAAGAGGTACCAGAGAGGAGCTTTGCCAGCTAAGCCTGCTGAGCTCCTGCAGGGACCCAGAGAACGAAGGTCAGAGAGGAGCCTGTTCTTGCTCTCCAGACCCTTCAGGGTCTGCCTTTTCTAGCAAGAGTTCGTCTTTCCTGCTCCTGTAACATTTGATCTTCTATCAGACCATGCTCAGTGACATGGTCAACACATGTTCATGGGGTCGGAAGAAAGCAGATGTGGTACAGAAAGCAGGTGCTGATGTCAACAAGTAGCCTGCGTCTGATATGTGGAAAGGACTCACGTGGATCCAAACCTGGCAGAAGAACGCAGGCTCTATACATGGCTTGCTGGGCCTCTGTGCCAGTCAAAGAGGGTGCTCTGCATGTCTGTCTTCCCATATACTCTCATGAGAGCGTGGGTGTCCAGCTCTCCAAAGCCACCTTGTTCCATCCCTGCTAAGATGGAGCTGTCACCATGGTTTGCTTGTACTGACATTTGAGAATTCAGGCTTCCTAACTGAATGAAAAGAGAAAAAATAAAAATAAAAAATAAAATTAAAAAAGAAATAAAAAGGGAAAAAAAGGACATGACTGCTCCTAGGCATGATGGAAGAGAAAGTTTATTATAGATATGTGGGAGAGCATAGCCAGAGGCAGACACATCTGAGAGAGTCCAGAGTGGTTATAGCCAGACTGATCTGGGTCATGTGGGGAGAAGGGGAAGGGAATGGAGAGGGGATGGAGGGGAGCAAGGTGCAAAATGGGTGGGTAAGTAAAATGTCTGGGTGATATAGGGAAGAGCCCCTGGGCTGGAGAGTACAGAGTAGAGGACAGGTGTGGTATGCCAGCCAGCCATACCTTGTAACAGGTAGGGACTGAGGGATGCTGGGAGAACCTGGAGGCCAGCTTCACTTTGGTATGTTAAATAAGTACCTCAGCTGCTTGTCCAGGTTTGAAATTTAGTAGTGTCTCACGTTGGCTTTGTATGTGGCCTAGACATTCAATTGTTGGTTAATCTTCTCAGGCAGTTCTACCATGTGGCTATGGAAGGTGAGGAAGGGCAACCCACCAAATTAGAGAGGGCGTGTTGCCATACTCTGGGACAAATGCGGTAAAAGCAGGCAATCCTGCCTGGTCCATCCTAGAGTCCAGAGGTGGCTGTGGTTAGGTAGCTTAGCAGGCTGGCTGCTGGTTGCTGGCTCCTGCCCCGCCTAGACTGAAGGTCTGTGTGTGTTTAGGGGAGGTGAATCAATATGTACAGGGTGAATGAATAGACAAGATGGACGTATTTTCTGCTGGTCAACCTGCCGGGCTCCAGGGACTGGCTGCCAATGATGCGACTAATGATGGTGCCAATTCTGCATAAATGATCTAGTGTCTGCCCCCACAGAGCACAGCGTCCTGCTGCCTAGCCGTCAGGAGACTCAGAGCTCCCCAGGCCAGAACCGCAGCTGCCCAGGAAGGTGACCCGTTGGTTGACTGCAGCCAAACTGCCAGCCCCGAGGCCTCATTGCCATGCAGTAATCCCATAAGCAAATAGTTTGATTGTATTAGTTGAGGGTAATTTTTCACACTTCACAGTAGCTGCTCAGTTTGCTTCCGGATTCTGCTGACTCTTTGAAGAATTTGCACAGTAAAATAATGGAAAAGCACAGTAGCCAGTGAAGCCAGACCCCGGATCTCATTCAATCAAACCCTTGGAGCAGCAAGTGCTAATGGGAGTGCTCAACCCTCTTGCCCATTGTGCGCTGATCTCTCTCTGAACTGCACTTTTCTCCCTGGGATGTATTGTGGAGCCAACTTCTCCATGCACACGTGCAGTCGCCAAGACATAAATGCTCCTTCCGTCTGGCTTCATTAGCTGGGCCTTCACATCATGCGCTTTCCGGAACCTCAGAGTTGTCCGCCCTGATAGAACCTTCAAAAGGGACGGTGCGGAGGAAGCAAGAGAGCCCTGCGTCCAGATTATATGTCCTTGAGCTGGAAGTGAGTCCTAGGCACAAGTGTGGAGAAGGTTGAGAGGGACGGGACAGACACTGGCAGTCTTTGTAGACTCCTAGAGCCACTTGAGATGGCCTGCAGATAGAAGGAAAGAGAGAAGAAAAGAAGAAAAGGAGGAAGGAAGGAAGGAAGGAAGAAAGGAATGAAGGAAGGAGGGAGGGAAGGATGGAGGGATGGAGACCAGCGTCACAGCTGGCGGTTGAAGGTTGGCCCTTCATCAGTGCTGACATCTGCTAACTCAGGAGTACTGCCTCATGCCCCAGAAAGTACCTCCTTCCTGACTCCACATCTAAAGGCGTGGAGCACCGTTTGAAGCACCTTTGTAGCTATAATTTAGATTTGACGTGACATCATCCTGCATTAGCCAATAGTAGCCATCCCTATAAAATAAAGAAGAGGATGATCCCGATTGGAAGTCAGTCTCTTGGGAAGTGGAGAAAGACCCTGCTGCTTGGAGAACCTGCAGGGAGAAATGGTTTGCACTCTGGATGCCTTTGCCACAGGCCCATCACTTCATCCTTCACTTGGTTCTTGGAGCTAACCCTCAGAAGGAAGAGTTGGTGTAGCAGGAGGGCAAGCCTCAGAGGATACAGCCATTCTCAGAATGAGACCTTGATTCCCAAGACAGGAACTCAACGCTTCCACCTCAGCCTCAGCCACTCTATTCTGTGTTGTGCTGACCATATGCTCCAGGGGCTCCTTCTGCTTAGTCATGCATGTCCCTATAATGGCTCATTTGTCTTTATCCTCACTCCGAGATGCTCACAGGGCCAGTTCCAGCTCCTATTTTCAGCCCCTGCCGCATCCCTGTGGTAACTGAAAAACCTCATTACTCCAGGGGACAGGGTGTGGGTACACGGGGTGCACTGCAGATGCAACACCTCTGAGGCCTCATGCCAGCAGAGCAGTGGCCTTAGGATGTACCGAAACTGCTGTTCCTGTGCCAGGAACGGAATCTGGAGGTTGTGCCTCCTCTAGTGGGTCCAGAGCCACCTTCTCAGCTCTGCAGAGCAAGCTACTGATACAAAGAGAGCCTTTTCTTATTCTGAAAGCTTGTGAGCCAGCCTTCCCAGCAATCACAGCATGGTCACTAATGCCATTTGCATTGTGTTTGCTAACAAAGGCACTAAGGTTGCAGGGACAGCTCTGACACAAATCGATGCCTCAGGTCCTTAGAGATACCACTGCAAGCCCAACACTGATTTTTTTTCCCTTCCCAGAAACTGGAGCAGGTCTGCCTCCGGTTGTAGTAGATGTCCTATAAAATGTAGCCCTCTCGCTCTGCATCAGGTGGTCCCAGCCTGGGCATCAAGAAGTGAGTGGCTGGGTATGGAGATGCAGCCTGAGAGTTGAAGATCTGGGGTGCTCCGGGGGTCCTCTCCCCTCCTCCCACCCCCTACCCTTAGGACACATTTCTGGGCATTATGTAGATGAGGATGTCCCAAATGCCTCAGCCACAGACAGTGACTGTGTGCACTGTTTTCTCTTTGCCACCCTCTGTGCTATGTGAAAGCTGAGGGCTGTGGGCACTGTTCAATGTTTAAAAAAAAAAAAAAAAAAAAAAAGAGCCACACTATCCTGTCATCCTTATAGATGTTCGTCACCTCCATCCAAGATGCCCTGGGCCTTTACTATAGCAGTATGCCTCTCAGGGCTGAGATCCGTTTCCACTTTTTGTTCTCAACCTATTGTGAGCTCTGTCTCAGAATCTCTGAGATGGGCACTATGCTGCTCATCCTTTTGTTGGAGTGGAAACTCAGAGGTGACCCTCGCTCATTTAGTTTCAGAATTTGGAGTAGTAGTTTGAATAGAAAATGTGACCCTGCAGACTCATGTGCTAAACACTTGGTCCCCAGCTAGTGATACTGGTGAGCGGAAAGCCTAGCTGAAGGAAACAGGTCTTAAAAAGTAGGGTCACGAGATGTATAAAATGAGGGCATTCCCACTCCAAGGTGTGGTTGAGATTTTTTTATTGCAGATATAGGGCAGAGTACAGGCAGAGGTGTCTGGAAAAGTCCAGAGCAGGGAGAGAAATGAGTAGATTAAACATGGCCAATAGACTGAATCAGGCCATGGGGAAGGGGGAGGGGGAGCGAGAGAGGAGCAAAAAATGGGGAGTGAGGTGGGGACCAAGAGGACCAAGAATGATGGAGTGAAAGACCCCCGAAGGGAGACCCTCACTCAAGCCTCAAGCCTCGGGATGGCGTGCACCCAAAGGCACACAAACAACCGTCTTTCTGTAAACACATGAGGCAGTTTATTGGCGGAGCTCCAGGTTGACACGTATCACACGCAGGAGACAGAGGAGTCGACCCAGAAGCCCAGGAGCTTAGGGTTTATATGGACAAGGGTCGGAAGGGGGGGAGTGGGAAGTTTTGGCACGGCCACACACACGATTGGTTGTTTCAAACATTTGAACATCAGCAAATTGCATAGGCAGATCTGGAGTAAGGTCAGACTTAATCTCACGGGAACAGAACTTGGTTCCTGTTTTTCTCAGAACCCGAGGGTAGATGTTTATCTGAGCTAGTGACACATCTGGTTAAACTCAAACCTGGAACATTGTGTGCGGGCCTCAAGGGGGGATTGAGCAAACACCATAAGATCGGATGAGGGGTCTTGGCTCATTACTCACTTGACCGTGTCCAGTACCTGTTTCTCTCAGGAATTTGTCCTTGTGTATCCTCCCTATCTTTTACGGCCAGCCGGTCCCTGGAACACTCAATAGGTCTTTGTTTCCTAGCTCTGCATTCTTTGTGACTTATCATCTGGGGCCTTGGGCTAACAAACCTGCTGACCTGCATCTCAACTCTTTGGGCTTATGAGTTAGAGAGCTCTGCTGTTTTGGTTGCTTTAATGCTAATTAAAAATTCTCTTTCAGGAGCAAAGAGAGAGGACCAAGAGAAAGCCAAGGGCCAACAGAAAGCCACGAGAGGACCAAGGGAGCTCATGGTCCAAATGGCAGGGTTGTATAGGCATAAGAAGCTGAGGAAGGGAGGCCCAGGAGATCAGGGAGTTTAAGGTGGGAGGTGGGTTGGGAAGAGCTGGGAAGAGCCAGGATGCCAATGTGACTCTGTGACAGGTACTTGAGATGCAAGAGAGCCTGCAGGCCAGCATGCCTTTTGGTATGCTAATAGTCACCGCAGTTAGCCATTTGTGCCCAGTTTCTTGGACAACGAAGGAATGCCTTTAAAGTGAGAACCAGGTCTCTGGTTCCTTTCTTGTAGCAGTTTTCACTCTCACCTCCAAAGAAGTAAGAGCTTATTCAGAAGCCAAATAAACACAGATTTTAGTTTACCACCAAATTTCATGCTCCAAGCTGTTTTGTGGAGTCTTTATAGTAATCAAACAAAGCCTCAAATCATGTGAACTGCATCAGTGAATGCGTCAAAGAGGTTATAGCCAGGCAGTTAGGTCTCATATGTTACCTACCAGCATCCTTGGCCCTTTGACTGGTGGAGAATAGAGTTTTTGTTAAGTTAGTACATTTCAAAGGTTTGTTAAATCTGTTAATAAGGATGTTAGGTTGGACACAGAGGTAGGCTAGGGATGGTTCTTTGCAGGACTTAAATATAGCCCAGGAAATTATACTTAGATTCTGGACCAGCAACATTTCCGCCTGTCCATAGTCACTGGAATTTTAATCAACCAATCAGCCTTTGTGCACACAGCATCATTCGGGAAGTTTTTGTTCGCACTCTTTGTTTCTTGTCCTCCAAGAGATGAACAGCATGTTCCTCCGACACTCCCACCACCATAACACTCTGCCTCCCTGTACACCCTGGGTTGGCAAAGCACGGACTGCACACTGAAGCCTTCAAGCTGTGTTTTCCTGAGTCGTTTCTGGGGGGGGGGGGCTTAATCACACCAATGTAACTAACACATTTGGGTTTTTGTCCTACCTACAGGCATCCTTTAATCAGCTCACTCCAGCCCTGACTCACTGGCTATACCTCACACAAGTTCTGCACATGTGGAGAGGGAGCTGGGCTTCCAGACATTTCTATAACTTGGGTGTTGTGGGGAGCAGGGTCATTGCATATGCACATGCATAATCTGGGACCTCACTATGCGTGGTTGGTAGAACTTGGGGTTCACAGGACCTTGGGAACCTTGTGACAGTAGCTTTCTGGGCAGAACCCTGCCCCATGGGAGATGCCTGGCAGTGAATCAAGATATCATTGTTAGAGCCGTTTGTCTGGAAATTAGCTTTTGCTTCTGTTTTGTTAAGATGCGTCTCTGCTAACCAGCGAGTGGAGCTCAGGTCCAGAGACACAGGCTGCACAAGGAGGTCCTGAGCCTGATGCTAGAGAGTGGGCTCGCAGGTCATGAGCAAGAACCAAAGCTTTAGGTTTGTCTGTTCCTAGTCTCTGGCACCAGAAGTACTTAGAAACCTGACCAGGGGCTTGAGTTCACTGTGCTTCCAGGTCCTACCCAGTGTGACAGTGAGCAGATAAGATGAAAAGAACAGACTTGGGTGCCCAGGCACTGCACAGTAAATACGAGGCTGTAGGGTGGCTTGAATAAGAATGTGCCCCCATAGGCTCATATATTTGAATGCTTAAGGAGTGGTGCTATTTGAAAGGATTAGGGGGTGTGGCCTTGTTGAAAGAAGTATGCCATTGAGGGTGGGATTTGCGGTTTCAGAAGCCCAAGCCAGTCCCATTGGCTCTCTCTCAGGCCAGTGGCTCTCTCTTCTTGCTGCCTTTGGATCCTAATGTAGAACTCTCAGCTACCATGTATGCCTGCATGCCATCATCTACCTACTAGCCCCAATTAAATGTTTTTCTTTATAAGACCTTGCCTGGTCATGGTGTCTCTTCAAAGTGATAGAACACTGACTAAGACGGGGACGAAGTCATAAAAAAAGCCTGATCCAATGGGAACAAGAAGCAGATGAAGGCAGAGGCCAGAGGCCAGAGGCCAGAGGCCAGAGGGCAAAGGGCAGAGTGAGCTCCAGCAATGGTGAGGTCAGGGAGTAGAGGGCAACGACAGAGACAGGATGCTATTAGAGAGAAGTAGAGAATAGATCTGACATCTGAAGAAAAGGGGAGGAAGGTGTGAGCCACAGCAAAGTGAACCATCATGACAAAAATCAAATAGAGTGCAAAACCAGAAATGATGACAATACAGCAGGGGCTAGGAGCTGTTTAGCTGCTGAAGAAATAAGTTCTCTCTCTCTCTCTCTCTCTCTCTCTCTCTCTCTCTCTCTCTCTCTCTCTCTCTCTCTCTCTCTCTGTGTGTGTGTGTGTGTGTGTGTGTGTGTGTGTGTGTGTGTGTGTGTGTCTCTGTCTCTGTCTGTCTGTCTGTTTGTCTGTCTCTCTCTCATTTATCTTTCTATCTATCTATCTATCTATCTAATCTATCTCTCACTTTCTCCCCCTCTCTCTTCCTCTCTCCTTCTCCCCCATCCCCTCTCTTTGGGGCTCCACAGCAGACAAGCAAGGGCTCCATGTCAAGAACTCCTATATGTGACGCAGTCAGGCAGCTTGGATGACTTCCCTCTGCACAGGGCCCTGGAGGCTGGGGAGGAAAGAGTTTCCTGGGAAGATGGTGTAGATGGCCCTGTTCTCCCCTCAACAGTCCACAAATGTGTGTGTGTGTGTGTGTGTGTGTGTGTGTGTGTGTGTGTGTGTGTGTGTGTGTCGTAGGGTACCACTTTTCCACTCCCTGAGATGAATGTCCTCATCTAAGATGATGGGTTGTAGCTGGGCACAACTGACCCTAAACAGTTAAGGACCTCACCTTTCAAGGTCCTCCGAACAGAAGTTCAAACCACCACCACCACCACACACACACACCTGTGTCAAATAGCTCACAGCATCCTCCCCTAAGTGTCCTCCCCACTGTGTCTTCCCCACAGCCTCTGAGATAATATGGCCACTGATCACTGTTCCTAAGAGAGTGAAAGGCCATAACAGAGTCACTGTGAGGAATGTGGTCTTTCAGTAGAGGCAGGAGAGTGAAAATCCCAACATAGCCCCCTTTTCAAGTTCTGGCTCGATAGCTCTCAGAAGGCACAGTGCATGTGAATCTGGTGTCCATCTCTGCGTGCTTTAGTCTGTAAATGGCACCTAGAAACATTACTCCCAGGGGTCAAGCAGTCTCCTTGAAATGGCCATTACTTCATACTAAACACTTCCAATTTCCTTTGAGTTATTGCATTCATAGACCTGTGGGTGTACGTCAGCTGGAACAAATGAGCAGTGTCTTCCTAGCATAGGAGGCAGTAGGTGAGTCCCCCCGCAACTCCTACAGCATTGGGAAGCCTTTCCCACCCAGCAAAACAGATGGCTCCCTCAAGCTGGTGGTAAGGACAGGCAATAGCTGCTTAGCCAGCATCAACAGGAGTCATAATGTCCCCACCCACCAAACTGTGTCCTTCAGGGAGGCTCACGGAGGGCATCTGCATGGGGTGTAGAAGGAACTATAGATTTTTCACCCATTTGGGGATCACATGAGCCCACTTACAGTGCTTCTATGGCAGATCCATGTGAAATTCCTAGAGGGGACTGAGAAGAGGGGGGCTGGTTCTCAAGCTTGTGTGTGACATCTCTTTCACAGGCAGGGGTATAAGGCCTTGTGTCCTGTGGGCCCTTACTCCACGTCAGGTGGGGAGCACTTTCTAGCTTGTTGTTATCCAGATGCCACCCCTCCCCCCAAACCAGATCTCAGATCTGTTTCTTCTGCGATAGAATGAAGGCAATGGGCGGTTCTTTGCTGTGAACCTGAGGGTTCTCCCCCCCGCCCCCCGGCCCCAGAACCTTGCAACTAAAATGGCTCCTGCCCCAGGGACACACAAGAAACCAGTCTGAGATGGGAGGGAAGCAGCCATCACCCCAAATGCCACATGTAACAGAAAGGCAGACAACTCCTTTAATGAGGAGCCACCCCATCTCTGGGCACCCCTGACTGTGTAGCTTTCTTCAAGGCCCCACACATAGAGGCTATCTGATGGCCTGGCCTGTCTTAGCATGACTCCTATGAAGATGACCTATTCAGACTTACACGTTCTTCTGGCTTCCATTGGCACCACACACACACATACACACACACACACACACACACACATGCCCCCTATACACACACACATACACACATACACATACATATACGTCATATGCGTACACATGCACCTAAACATACATTTTTCTTAATTAAAAAGTGTTAAAGGAATATGAACCTGTGTTTCCTCTTAGAGAGTTCCATCTCCTGGCCTCACTTGCTCCTTGGCTGTTAATTCTCCCTTGTCCTATATGTTTGGACTGGACACTCCTGAGGGCCTCCCCTCCCCAGCAGAGCTCCCTTTAGTATCCAGATGGTTCTGAGAAATGTCCACCTTGCTCAGTAGACACTGATGACTCTTGCTTCTTACAAGCCTCCTAGATCAGGGCCAGCCTCTAAAATGCTTGCTGGACTCACTCTGGCCTTTCCTTGTTGTCCCCTTCAACCCCCAGCCACTGGCCTCTGTCCCCAAGGCCTCCTTGCTTTTCCCTAGGACAGAATGATTCTAGAGTCCTGAGCTTGAGGACTCTACAAATGGACGCCCAGCTCCAAAAAGCAGGCTCCCTTTTGGCTCTGTCTGCCCTCTGCTGTGACTTCCGTTTCTCTAACTGTGAAAGAGAAAAGTAATTACAGTCTAAACTCTCAAGACCAGGTGTCCCTAGATGAAGAGATATTTTTTTTGACTCCTCATCATGATTGAGCTGTCAGATGACATCATTACTAAGTCTTGAGAGTCCCTGAACCCCTCATGTCACAATAGGAAACTGAGGCACGTGACCACTTGTCTATAGTCACAGGCCCCATCAGTCTGTGCTTCCTTGGATCTGACTTGCTGTCTGGGCTTTGACATGGGAAAAGCATTGTGAAGAGTACTGGTCTGGGGCACGTCCCTGGCCAAGTGTCCCTCCAGACCAGGCAAGTGCATTCCCTTTGTACTTACAACACCGTCTCCCAGTCAGCTGAGGGATCATTATTCTGCACGTAGCAATGTTGCAGCTTTCCAGAAATGGACCATATTAATACATGTGCACCAACGCCCCCAGGGTGGAATTGCACGGTGCTGTTAATGACGCCATTAATATTGTGTCTGGCTGCCTCACAGCCTAAGTGGATGACCTGCCCCACCATAGTCATTTTTCACACTGCTCTCCTAATCTATTCCTCGAGGAGTCCAGTGCTGGACACTGACTACTCCTCCTGCAGGCGTAAGTGTCGCAGATCACCATCTCAGCTGATGGACTCTCTCGGAGTCCCCAGAGTCCCCACTGGAGGCTCTCACCAAGCTAGCACTGGGTTAATTAACAGCCTCGCACGACAGTGGAGCCCCTCAGTCGGCTCTCCACAGGCCCAAGGAGGCCCATGTGTGTGGGACAGCAGGGCTGCTACTTACAGAAGGAAGAAGTGGAGACATCAGCACATACCCTGGGGAACAGCTTGCCTCTTGCCACCTATTCAAGCATCTGGCCATATAAACTAAATGCTTGCTACCACACAGGGCCAGAGGTTTAGTTTATCACAGATCATATTGCCACCGGAGCAATCCTGAGACAATGCCTACTGATGGCGTGGTCTTCCCTTGTCTTTGAGGTACACAGACCCAGCCCTGCAGGGGATGAAACCAAACAAAGTTCAGACAGACTATGCCTTTTCCTCTGCCTTCATGCCCCCAGATGAAGTCTAACTTATGAATTAGACACATGAACAGGTGAGGACCAATAACTAATAAGCGGGAAGTCTATGACAATATACTCCAGCAGAAATGCCAGCAGTACTGTTTTTGTATGTTGTGACCCTAATAAAATAAAATATGAGCACAAGAACTAGAATATCATAAAAGTAGGCAGGCCATACATATAACGTGGTAGGCGGGTCATACATACTATGTGGGTACGCTGGGTGAGAAGCTGCCTTGTGTCCTGGACTGGACAGGGCAGAATGGTGCACAACACAGAAATGAGCATGTAGTTCAGTTCTTAAAGTTTCCGTTCAGTGTTCTTGATAGTAGTTACCATGAATTATTGAAGTCTTGGAAGGTGAATGCTGGGATGTTACGGGGGGGGGAGGGCTACTGCAGTGTGTCCTAGCGGCAACCACACCTGTGTCACCTGTCGTCTGCCGAGCTGTAGATGAGGCACACTCCTCCGTAACCCAGGTCATCCATGTGTCATTGGGGATATTGATGCTCATGCCGCAGCATAATGTAAACAGAATGTTGTGATTGTCATTGTGCAGCCGTCTCCAATACAGGCCAGATTTGAAAAGTCAAATCAAAACAAAATCCACGGCCTTGCCGAGTTGTTGAGCAATACTCAGCACTGCCTTTCTCTACCCACAAACCCACCTGCCTCCAACTGTCATCCTCAGAAGGAGCCGATGGCACAGAAACAATACCACTAAGCAGATGAAACTCCACCTGGCATGGGGGCCTGTAGAGTCTTCCCATTGGCAAAGTTCTCTCTCTCTCTCTCTCTCTCTCTCTCTCTCTCTCTCTCTCTCTCTCTCTCTCTCTCTCTCTCTCTCTCTCTCTCTCTCTGTGTGTGTGTGTGTGTGTGTGTGTGTGTGTGTGTGTGTGTGTGTGTGTTCCAGCAGGGTTAGGAAACTGTCAGAGGGGCCAGGAGACCTGCCTTCCGCCTTCTTTGAGCAACCAGGGCTCTCTTCTGGACTTGAAAACCATGGGTCTGTGCTGGCCACCTTTCCCTTCCTGAGAAAGGAAGCCCCCAAAGGAGGACATTCCACCTGGGGACCCCACAGTGGGTGGGGTGCTGATCGAGGTTCTGTCCGTGCCTCAGTGACATGGGTGCAGTGTTCATGTGAGTAAATCTGGCTGTCAGTCACCTTTCTATTCTGGGTTCGGTGGTCCCAGGTAGTGCTAGCTGTTGTCAAGGACACAGGGAAGGGTGCAGGGAGGGGACTGCTCTCAAGGATGAACCCAGCCCTGGCTGCACTTAAGCCTGGGGCTAGCTTCGGGTTTTACTCAGTTCTGCCCCAGGATATGCTCTTACTCCTCTGCTCCAGTGCCCCAGACGTCAAGGTGGATGCCATCTTTGCCAGGACCCCCAAATATGGCATAAATGAGACTTGCTGGCTAGGATACTGAGAGAGGTCAGAGGTCAGGGGCCAGACATGTGTCATAGACCAGAGAGATGGTTTTAGGAGTCACCCTGCAGACTCTCGGGCTGTGACATGCTAGGAAGGGCTGCATCTTTGCCAACACTCAGGAGTTTTTAGGACCACTGAGCCCAGGACAGACGGACAACTAAAACCCAGTTTCCAGAGAACCTCAAGAAAGCTCCATGCATGCCCCGTGATATGAGCAAAAAGATACATTGCTGTAGAAACCCCGAATCCCAATGGGCACACTGATGGCCATCCCATCTCTATCATATCCACGCTCCTCTTTCCCATGGTCTACAGGGTGGTGAGTTTCTCAGAGGCCTTGCAAGCCCCATGTTTACCAGGTTTCCCAGGCATGTTACATCACTGAAAACTGCACACTTTGAGAATGCCAGTAATTTCCACAGGAGCCTAGAAGGGCACCAGGAGTAATGCCACACAGTGCAGCACTGTACAGCAGGCTTCATGCACTTTAGAGTACATTTTGCATTTGCTGACAGAAAAATCCTCAGAGGCGAGAAACAAGTATGTACACACATTCACACATACTTGTATGTACACGCACGCCCACACCTGCACAGAGACATTAATGTGTATGTGCATAAACGAGTGCACATTGAATGCATGCACACACAGATGCTCATAGACATATACACAGGTGTCTAGAGACAAATGCCCACAAGCAATGAGCCCTGCGTGCATAGGAATACATGTGTATAGCACACATGTTGACATATATGTATGTCAACTAATGTGTACATGCACCCATACACGCGTATGAGTGTCTCTGTGCAGCACAGGCTCAGAGAGGAAGTTGCTGTGTCCTATGTCTGCACAGCAGAGAGGACTAAGGGACTGAGGCTGAGCCAGGGGGAGCACTGAGGTTTTATTTGCTGCTCAGGCAGGGTGGACAGACACTGGCAGGAGCTGGGTACCTGTCTCTTGTCCCTTTTTTTTTTTTTTTTTTTTTTTTTTTTGCATGCATTTTTGTGACCTCCTCTCTACCCCTGGCCTGTGACTTGGCTCTCTGCCTACAGTGACTGTCTTTCCTGTTTTGCTAGGTCCATCTAAGGACACCTACTCCCCACCCCCACTACTGCATGTTCAGAGCTCACAAAAAATTAGCTCCTGTGATCTAGGCCAAGCATGAGTGATGTGTTGCTGCCGTTCAAGGCCCATAGGTGGAAGCACCAAAACTTACTTGACTCTGAGTCCAAGAATGTGGATGAACATACCTGGTCCTTCCATGTTCGGCTCTGTGAATTCATGGGAGAATTTGCATTGACAGAAAGAGGGCCCAGTCAGGAGCTTACAAATCCCTTGTCTCAAGGCCACCTCAGTAGCTTACAGAGAAAATCAGGAAGCAGGGCCCTCCTATGGTTCTGAGGTGACAGCTAGGGTGTTGGTGCATGTTTCAGAAATGTGGACTTATTCTTGGCAGAGACCTCTTCCCGAACTCTCTTTTGGTGGACATTTAAGACTATTTTCCACTGGCAGCTGGTTGCACAGCCTTGTGGTTTTGTGGCTAAATCCGTTTCTCCTGCAGGGCAGAACCATGCTTGTAGGTAATTTTCACTGATTTGGTTGGCCTTTAGGGTTTCGGAGGAAGGAAGGGGGAGAAGGAGAAAGAACAGAGGAGGGCAGAGGAAAAAGCATCCTGAATGTTATACTTTCTGTTACCAGCATCCCAGCCTTTGTCTGCCTTCCTAGGATATAAGGATGGGTCCTGGTGACACTGACTTGGGGGGCATCTACAGTCCTCAATAGTCCATGCAGGGTTCAGCTGTGTCTTCTCAACTCCCTCAAGGGAACTTCTCAAAGGAATGGGTACCCTCTTCCTTTCTCCTTTCCTCCTTCTTTTCCTTGCTCCTCTCACTCTTCTTTCTCCTTTCATTTTTCTCTTCCTCTGTCAATTCTCTTTTCCTACTGTCCACTCTTCCTATTTTCCCCCCTTTCTCCTCATTCCTCACTCCTCAGATCCTCATCTTTCCTTGCCCTCACCTTTCCACTTCTGTCTTTCCTTTCCACCCTCCTTTTTCCCTGCTTTTGTCCCTCCATCCATGCCTCCCTTCATCCTTTCCTGTTCCTCCCTTTCTTCCTCTCTCTCTCTCCCTTCCCTCCCTCCTTCCATTCCTGTCTTCCTTCTCTCTTTTCTCTTTCCTTTCTCTCCCTCTCTCTTCTTCAATCCCTATTTTCCTCTTTTTGCTTCCTCTCTCTTCCTTTCTCTCCCTCTCTCCTTCCCTCTCTCCCTCCCTTCCCCCCTCCTCATTTCTTTCCCTCCCTCCCTCCTCCTTTCCCTCCCTCCCTCCTCCTTTCTCTCCCTCCCTCCCTCTTCCTTTCTCTCCCTCCCCCTCCCTCCTCCTTTCCCTCCCTCCTCCTTTCCCTCCCTCCCTCCCTCCTCCTTTCCCTCCCTCTCTCCCTCTTCCTCCTTTCTCTCCCTCCCTCCCTCTTCCTTTCTCTCCCTCCCTCCCTCTTCCTTTCTCTCTCTCCCTCCCTCCCTTCTCCTTTCCCTCCCTCCCTCCTCCTTTCCCTCCCTCTCTCTCTCTTCTTCCTTTCTTTCCCTCCCTCCCTCTTCCTTTCTCTCCCTCCCTCCCTCTCTCCTCCTTTCTCTCCCTCCCTCCCTCTTCCTTTCCCTCCCTCTCTCTCTTCTTCCTTTCTCTCCCTCCCTCCCTCTTCCTTTCTCTCCTTCCCTCCCTCTCTCCTCCTTTCTCTCCCTCCCTCTTCCTTTCTCTCTCTCTCCCTCTTCCTCCTTTCTCTCCCTCCCTCCCTCTTCCTTTCTCTCCCTCCCTCCCTCTCTCCCTCTTCCTCCTTTGTCTCCCTCCCTCCCTCCCTCCTCCTTTGTCTCCCTCCTCCCTCTCACTTTTGCTCCTTCTTTAGGCCTCCTTTCCCTCTGGC
Source organism: Acomys russatus (assembly GCF_903995435.1). Lineage (NCBI taxonomy): Eukaryota > Metazoa > Chordata > Mammalia > Rodentia > Muridae > Acomys > Acomys russatus. The sequence continues at coordinate 50,287,297 of NC_067153.1, forward strand.
TCACTCTTTGTCTCTTCATACCCTTCCTCCTTCCTTCCAAGTTCTATGTTCTTTTCTCTCCTTTCTATTTCTCCCACCTCCCCCTCCTGCCCTCTTTCCTTCCCTCCTTTCCTTCTCTTTGCCTTTCCTCCATCTTGATGTGCTCTCACTTTACCTCAGGCAGCTAAGATTGCAGCCCCTTTCCTGAAACACTCACTGCTTCAGTCCTTGTGTTCTTTTAGCCCCATGGTGCCCTGTTCCATCTGCATGGCACACTTAACTGGGTGGCGAGGAATCACTTGAGACAGGTTTGCCCTTTGTTTTGTCTATAATTTTAATAGGGTAAAAAATGATGTAAGACTGATGCAAATGTCCCAACTTCTATGAGCAGGGACTTCATTATTACTTTTAAAATCAGTGCTTTCCCCTCTGACTGGTCTCCAAAGAGCCTGGGTTTGACTTCGGGTGTTTCTCCTGAGTTCCTACTAAGGCCCTCAGTTGAGCTGAGCCCTATGTGTGCTGTCTTCACAGGCCACATCGTGAGCATCAGTGGAGGGATGCTGTTCTTATGCCTTTCGTCATTATAATTCTAGGCATCAGGTCTATTCCATCAGGTGTTATTGGCAGGAACTGATCTGGAGGAGGCTGGACCCTTACATTTGGCCAAGGCCACATGCCTGGATCTGGTCCAACAGTTGAGAGAAGTGACACCCTCACTCCTCTTCTGGGTGAGTATCTGTTTGTTGGAACAAGGGAAATAAGATCTCCCTAGTCCCTCTAGAATGGTGGCTGTCACAATAGAGATGGTGACTTTGTCAGCCTGAGGCCTCAAGTGACCCACAGCGGCTGTAGTATAAGTGTTAGCATACTGGGCCTAGTCTGCCTAGCAACCTATGATGTCATTACCTTGCTGCCACTAGGCATGACCCTACTCAGGATTATAAAAAGGACAAACCCACTTTGTCTCTCTCTTTTACCTCTCTTACCTCCCTCTCTTGTTCTTTTCTTGATGTCTCTTTCTCTCTTGCTTCCTTTCTGGAGTACCTCTCCCCGTATAATAAACTTTTCCATATTATATCTGTTGGGTGGCTAATATTTTATATTTTAAAATAAGCAGAAAGTAGCCCGCAAGCCTAGGTCGTGAGAGTGGGGGCTAGTGGCCATGTCTTCTCTCTTTTCCTTTACTGCTCAGAAGGGGAACTTAATAGGACATAGGCCTGTGTCCCAGGGAACAGGGCACAGGGCCACATTGCACAGTCCTGAACATGTGAGAACAAAAGAGAGGGCACTAAGGGCTGAAGCATAAATCCAGGAGAAGTGGGCACTGGTGGCACAAAAGCTCTTAACAGGAGCATGACTATAAGGGCCAGGAGACAGGGTTGCTGTGACAAGGTGGTAGGTGGGGGCCTATGTAAAGGGACTGCACCTTGCAGTGTCTGGTCTTTCATTCAGTCCAAATGGGTCCAGCTGTGGTCAGGCCAGAGCAGGAGGACCAGCCCCACATCACTGGAAGTTGCCATCCTGAAAGTGAGACGCTGTCCGATCGCAGGAGTTTTCTAGTGCCGTAGTGATACTGCCCCCAGGAACTTCTGCGGCATAAGTTCAGTCTTTATTCCTGCACCCCCAAAGTTGGCTGATGTTTCCCTGTGCTTGCACTCTATCCTATTGCTGTGACCAGATGGTAAGAGCACAGTTCGCACTATTCTGGAGGCTGGGAGCCAGAGATCAAAACTCCTGCACGTGCACTGGGGAGGAGACATCCTGTGGCAGGAACCAGGAGGACAAACCTGCACCTGTGGCTCAGCAAGCCTACTGTGGCGACTGTGACTGCTCTACCAACTGCTGCCCCCCTGCTGAGAAAGGAAAACCAGGCCTTGACTGCTCTGCCCCATACACCCAGCCCAACGCCTGCACCTCAGTTCGGGCACTTTGCTATCTGTAATCCCCAGAAATTCCCCACTGGGTTTTCCTTAGGTTAAGGTATTTTCTATCAGTTTGATGATGCACTACTCATTGGTCTGTGGGACAGTCACCAAATGGCTCTACTTTGACCCCTGCTAAGCAGGCCTAAGTTGATCTGGAGAGCTGCTTTACGAGAACTCTTCTACCGGGGTTGAGCCCCGACGCCATCGCATCGTAGTTGCTGCTGACATTGAAGACCGGGATCAAAGCTTCAGTTACACGGCAGAGGCTGGGTAGAAACCCCGCACTATGTAGACTGTGTCCCCATTTCCGCCTTCCCTTCTGGAGCCCTGTCACTTTTTGGAGGCCTGTGTTAGTTGTTAGTCTCTTTGCTGTGACAAAAGTACCTGACAGAAGCAACTTAGAGAAGGCGGTGTTTGCTTAGACTCGCAGTGAATGTGGGGGTAGAGTCCTTCTTGGTGGGCGAGGACTGCAGGCAGGAGCTTGAGGCAGTTGGCCACATCACATTTGCCAACAGGAAGTGGAGACAAATACTGGCTGCTCTCGGCTCACTTTCTCCTTTTTTATTCTGTCTAAGACCTAGCCCACTGGGTATGTGTCTTCTCACCTCAATTACCCTAATCTCGAAGCATTCCTCTCTGGTACTTCCAGAGGCTGGTCTCCTAGGAGATTCTGGACCCTGACAAATCGACAGGATCACCTATCACATGGCCCCTAGAGAAGGTTTCCTGGGAGCACTCAGGTCTGTGCTCTCTCAGCAAGCCTCTAAGGAGTGCACAGACCCTTCTGTTAACCAAGTGATGGAGAAATCATGCCCTGCATAGCTGTGGCTATGTCCTGATATGTCTTATGGGAGGGGAAGTATTGACTGAGCCCGAGTTCTTGTTTCACGCCAGATGAATGAACTGCAGGCCAAGCTGAAGAACCCTAGTGTATCTGAGTCTCATAACTCCACCAATGGCTGAGCACTTCCCAGCTGCAACATCCTGTTGTGAGTGTTTGCCTGGCGCTAGAGTTAATTCATCCGCTAACTGCTTCTCCCAGACAGGATTGCTAACAGGCCTGGGATGTATCGGGGTCTCACAACTTTCATCCTGTTTTCTGGCATCCTCCAAGGCACAGAGCCCTGCAGACACCATATGCCAGAGTTCTCAGACACAGCCTTACTCTGCCACCATAGCCACAGTGCTCTGATGAGCCCAGCTCCAGGTTTGCCAATAGCTGTCAGGCCAGGAAGATACAATGTTTACACATGTCCACACTGGGCACAACGAGCCATCTGCCTCCTCTGTGAGCTTGAACCTCTCCAACATGACCTAAGTTCCCAGTGCTGGATAGGATGGTAAATCCCAGGGCTGTGTGAGGCTGGCTTCTTCCTAGATGCTCTCCTGGGGGAGGGGGTATCAGAGACAGTCCCTACAGCGCATATGATGCTGGCTTCCTAGGTAGAGCCTTAGACCTACCAGAGTTGCCAGGACCACCCCTTCCAGCCCAACCCCTTACATCAGAATATCCTGCCTTCTGTCTCAGATGCTGGGCCCTGTCTCACGAGTAAGCCCACAACCTGAGACCTGAGATCTCAGCTGTTCCTGAGCTACTATGAATGCCTCTGTGTCAGATGCCCAGTTCCTTCTGCCTCTTTAGAAATCCCTGGAAGCTTTACAGGGCATCTTCAGTGGGCAGGCGTTTATGTCTAAGGGGCTGGAGCATGAGACCAGCAAGGAGCTTCTTACCTTATCAAGAGGACAGTGCGTATCTGAAACTCCGAGCTGAAATCCAACCCCAGGAGCTTCCTTTGGCTTGTGGATCAAGTAGACAGGACAGCATAGTTCCTACTCGGCATAAGACATGCTGGGCCTGGCTGCCCACCAAAGCCACAAGCCATGCTCCCTCTTTACTTTGTGAGTCCTTGTGTTGATCTGCAAGGTTTTTCTTTCTTCCAAGAACTGCAAGAGCAACCATGGTTACCATGCCTGGGATGGTGGGCATTTATGCAGCCCAATATCAGAGCCGGGATAAGTCCACTTTTCCCTCATTTTTGATGACATAAGGAAGGATCCTCACACAGTTTACCTTGACAAACAGCAGTGTGATGGGCCCTCCGCGGAGGAAGAAATCTCAGGTGTCCAAGTGTGACTCTATCCCCTCCACAAGGACTGGAGGAAGCACTCCACCATATTTAACTCTAGGCTGCCCCTGGACATCTGTGCTGCTGTCACTGACCTTATCAGACAGTAGCTCTGGGGATCGCCATGCCCAGAGATGTTCCCAAGAGGTTTCCGTGGAGGATGAGTGCTTCCGTGGGAAAGGCAGTTTCCATGGTGATGGTGCAGCTGGGCCTCCAGGGAAGTAAACTGGACATAGGCGTGGGAGATGATGGATCTGGACTTTGCTTCCTCTGTGGGGCTTCCTTGTCCATCACAGGCCAGACAACAGACTTCAGAGTCTGAGTGGGCTCCAAGACCATGACCCTCCCCACTCTCTTGGAGTCATCCTCTGTCCCTCACAACCCTATTTCCTCTTCTGCATAGATCCCTGAGCCTTAAGGGAAAGGGGTTGACGAAGGCATCCCATTTAGGACTGAGTACTCCAAAATCTCTCCCTCTCTGGCCAGCTGTGGGTTTCTCTTTTGCAGACTCTCATCTGCTACCAGAAGTTTCTCTTAGGAGGTACCTATCCCAGCCTAACATTGACTGGTATTTTTTAAATGTGTGATAGGCGTCTCTAATAAAGTAACTTCTAAAAGCATGTGCCTCCCAGAGAGCCCATTTCCGGTATTAGTTCCCGGCACTGTCCTTCCGCCTCTGCTGAACTGGGAAACTGTAGCCATCTTTTTGTCTGCCTGTCTTTCTCCTTGGAAAGCAGCAGGGGTTTTTTGGCCTTTTTAGCTCATCAGCTTATGGGGACACCTGCCAGCTATACTCACCTTTCCGAGTCACCACTTTTCGACTGTACTTATTTTCTTTGCTGTTTCCTGGCTCACAGGTTTCTCCCTTTCTCTTTGTCACTTTTTACTTCTGTTTCCCCCACAATTCATGATTTTTTTTTTTAATACTTCAGTCAAAAAGTGAAACCCACATTTGCCACCAAACCTAATCTTCATGGTCCTCCCTAACCTATGAGTGACATACAGGACAATTTCTAACTTCCTGACACGTGAATTTTTGCATGACAATTGTTATTGGTTTGTTTCTTTTCTTTCTTTCTTTCTTTCTTTCTTTTTTTTTTTTTTTTTACTTTTTACTTTAAGTTATTATAATCTATTCAGATTGCATCCCGATGTTATTGGTTTCTACGCTCAGTCCCTTGAGAACTCAACTGCCTGCTGAGTCCCAGCTTATGTGATCTGCTTGCAGAGCTGGCGCCACCTGCGTGAGGCTTCCCTGCAGTGGTACTCTGTGGGTGCCAGTCCACTCGGACTGACGTGGAGGTGCTGTGAGTGGCTCCCTTATTCACCAGGTCAGTTATGAATGTTTCTCACAGCACCTATTAATTACCAAGAAAGGACAATTACACCTCCACTATGCGCAGGGTTGTGGGGGGGGGGGGTCAAAGGGTATTTTTTTGTTGTTGTTAATTCCATTGATATTTGAAGCTTTCAAAGTGTGCTAGCTGACTCATCTGTCTACCTGATATCTATATGTCTGTCATCTGTCAGACAAATGTCTGTATGTCTATAGTCTATATCCTGAAATCTCTCTGTTTGTCTGCTTTTTACTTATCTTTTGTATGTCTGTCATCATATCTTTTGTCTGTCTGAAATCTTTCTGTCTGCTTGTTTTGTTTTGTCTATCTGACATCTGTCTGTCTGTCCGCATATGTCTGTATGCTTGTCTGTCTGTCATATATTTGCCCTTTGTCTATTTATCACCTGTCTATTTTTCCTGTCATCCATCTGTTTGTCTATGAGTCAGCATTTGTCAGTCTTTGCATCTGTCTGTGCACTAGTCACCTGTCTGTCTGTCTGCCTGTCTCAGCTCTTCTTCTCCCTGGTGCATGTGTATTGACAATCACTATACTGTGACTTACTCTCTTTTTCATTTGAAATTTCTCCTCTTTTGACTCTAGAACAGCCTATCTTCAGCTCCTCTTTGTCAGTACAACCACATCTGTTTCAACTGTGCATCCTCCATGTGTCTGTTAAGGTAACTTAATCACTCTCTGTGCTTGAACTGTATCTCCTCTACATGGTCCCCTGACTCTTGCTCTCATCCATGCATATTTGAAATGACCTGTGGATTGCATTGTACTTCTCCTTTCTGGGCTCTGTTGGCCGTTTGTTCCTTTCCCTCCTCTCCTGTCTCATGCTGGATGAACTGAGCCCATCTCACCAGTCCTGGTTCCTTTTCCATTGACTTACTCAGACTTTGATCCCTATACAATGAAACTATCAAGTTAAACTTACACAATGGAATATCATTCAGCTATCAAAAACAAGGAAATCTTGAAATTGGCAGGCAAATGGATGGAACTAGAAAAGATCACCTGAGTGAGGTAACCCAGACCGAGAAAGACATGCATGGTATATACTCACCTATAAGTGGATATTAGCCCAACATGGATGTCCTCTGAGAAACTCCACCAGTGGGTGTGCGGGACAGATACTGAGACTTGCTGCTGGACCCTGGGCAGAGAGCTGAGAGATGTATGGAAGAGTGTGTATGTGTCTGGTGGTGGTGGGAGGGGGGATGAGGTGGTGGAGTGACAGGGAGTGGTCAGGAGCTCCACAAGGAGACGACCAAGGCCATCAGGTCTGGACCCAGGGGGGCCTGCATAAACTGATGCACCAACCAAGGACAATGTATACAGAGTATCTAGGTGCCCTGTTCAGATGTATGTGATGGACAGTTCATTCTCCACATGTGTGGAGAGCGGGGAGAGAGGGCACTGGCTCTGACATGAACTCTGGTGCCAGCGACTTGATCACTGCCCTTCGGCGAGGGGGTGGCCTTGCAGGAACACAGAGGACGGGTCTGCAGGCTGTCCTGATGAGACCTGAAAGACTGTGATCAGACGGTGATGGAGGATTCCCCCAACCTCCATCAGAGGTCCAGGGGAGGGGAATAGGGCCAGAAGAGGGAGGAGTGGGACCTGGATAAGAGCAGAGGGGATAACAATCAAGATGTAATGTGAATAAACTATAATAAATAAATAAATAAATAAAAATAAACTGTGTGACACATGGATTTTGCCATCATCAACATAATGAAAATATTCAGCTTTTCTATTACCCCATATATGGTTCATACTCCTGGCTCAGCCACTGTCCTGGCCAGCACATGCGGATCTATATTCCAGCACAGTGGCTTGGGGTCCCCTGGGTCGCTTTTTGCACTGAGTCAGCTCTGTGGGGTTTCTCTGTATGTGTTATATTGTGCGATGCCGGGGCCTTCCGTCTTGCTTCACTTCCCACGCTGATGAAGTCACCCACATTGTGTGGCGTTGGTAAACACTGCCTGTTGCATTGCTGACTGGCATTTCGTCCTGTAGACATAATCTACAACATGTTTGCACTCTACTTCATAGGCACCAGGTTCTGTACAGACGCTAGCTATTCCGGATAAAGATGCATGAATATTCATTTGCAGGTTTTTGTGGGGGTATCTTTCTGTTCTCTTGGATAAACACCTAGGGTTTGAATCACCAAGTCATCTGGGGCTTGCCACATGGAGCTTTATCAGAAGCCACTGAGCAGGTTTTTTTTTTTTTTTTTTTTTTTTTTTTTTTCCCTTCAGGGTGGCCCTCCCCTGTCTGCATTCCAAGCAGCGAAAGTGCAAGCATTCCAAAGGCTCCATCCTAACAGGTGTGAAGTAGGCTGTCATTGTGGCTTTCATTTGCATTTCCCCTGGAGCCAGATGACGGGGAGTATCTTTTCTCATGCTTATCGGCCACGTGTCTAGCTTCAGGCCTACTCAGTCTCCACAGATTCCTCCCTGAGCTCGGAGCCCTGTGCAGCCAGTGCAGACAAGCTTCCTTCAGATGTGGCTCTAAGTTATTTCCTCCCAGGCCGTGGACTGGCTTTTTATTTCTGTCTATAGTTTAGGAGAAAATGGCTTGACTTCAATTATATCATTTATCAGTTTAAACATTTTTCCGGGGTTGAAGTCTCTAGTATTTCATTAAGTACTGATCTTTGCTTTGGCTGGAGAGTGCCAAGTGCAGCTGTCATGTTTTAGAAAAGATTACTAGTCTTCTGTTATTTGCTTATTTTTATTATTTGATGGTTTTATAGTGTATATAATGCATTTTCTCATTTTCACACTCATTCAGCTCTCTCCTCCTCCCTTCCCACTGGAAGCCTTCCACTTCCCAACAAATGCGCCCCACTCTTACTTTCATGTATTGGCCTGTGTGTGTGTGTGTGTGTGTGTGTGTGTGTGTGTGTGTGTGTGTGTACACTCGCACGCGCACGTGCACATACACCTCTGAGCATAATTAGGATTGTTCACATATGCATGGGCGGGAGGTTATTTACTGGGGAGCAGGCAACTTACTGGTGGCTACAACACTGAAAAGAATGAGTCCCCATCCCTTGAGGAGCCCTCAACTGTCAGTTAAACCCTGAGGGAGGAGTCCCCATAGTGTGCGGACAACACAGCTGCTGCTGTGAGTTCATGAATGTATGACCACGTCATGTTTGCAAGGTGCTTCTTGGCAGCCACATTTAGTTGTCTTCTCCCTTGGATTATCATTATGTTGTTACATAGGGTATGGACTAGGGGCTGCGTCCAGGACTGCAAAGCTGGTGCTTGTGTGTAACTGTGGATTTCTTGCAGCGCCACTGGCTGAAATAGTATCCCTTTTCTCTAGGTTATCTTTGTACCTTTGTCGAGAACTCCCCAGATGACATTTCTTGGGTCAATTTCTATGCTGTGCATTCAGGTCTCCCGACCTGTATGTCTCTCTTTATGCCAGTATCTCTCAGCTGCCTGAGTCTTGAAAACAGTTTAGGCGAATCCTGGCACTTGGTTCTCCACTCTCACAGTTGTTTTGGCTCACAGGATTATCATGCATCCCACGCAAGCCTTACAAATCAGCTGTGAATTTCGGCAGAAAACACCACTGAGGCAATTGTTGAGATTGCATTAAAACTATAAATAACTTTATTGTGAACTGGGAGCTGAACGATGTTCATTCTACTCACTCATGGGCGATCCTTTGCCTGCTTGTCGTTCCTCATTGGTTGACCCTGCTGCATCAGAGATTGCACCTCTGGCCACAATACACCTTGAGCTTGACCAAAAGGCTGTGCTTCTAGCCCTCTTTTGACTTTTTAAAAGACTTTTGAGAGAGAGAGAGAGATCTCGCCAAGTTGCATAGGATGGCTTTTAACTTGTCTATAGTCCAGGCAGAATTTGAATTTGCAATCCTTCTGTCTCAGCCTCTCTAGTAGCTAGGAGTTGCGGCTCAGCAGCCCCACTTTCTCCATTGTTGTAGGCAGAGTAGCAACAGACTGCAGTGCCCTTGTCTTCACTCCTGGGGAACTATGAATATCTTATCTCTGCATGAGGGGAAAAAAAGCTGTGTGGACACAATTCACTTATGATGTGAGATGAGGAAGTTTTCCTGCATTGCTAAGGCACATTCTATCTAGTTTGTTGAATTAAAACCTAAGTATTAAAAACCAGAGAAAAGGGGCAGGGGAAAGAGAGACCCTACCAACATTCAAAGTAACAGTGAGACACAGAAGAAGACAAGACAGAATAAAAGGAACAAGAACTAGAGGGCAAACAAAACCCATCAATGGGATTCCAGAAGAAAAATCTCGCCTTCTCAGGATGTTCTCTGACTGGATCTCACTCCCCAGTGAAAAGACAAAGTGAGTGGGTGGGAAATAAAGAAACAAAAGGCAGCTGTACCCTGCATATAAAACATGTCACTCAAGACTCAAGGACATAAGTAGTTTAGATGTAACAAGAAGGAAAATGACAGTCAGCTTCAAGAAGGCAGGCATGGCTTTCCTCACATCAGTCTAAGGAGCCATCACCTCAAAACTGATTCTAATGGCAAAGGCTTGTCATGAGAAAGGGTCATCAGGAAGAGATAACAATTTAATAAGTGTAGACCCAGCATCCAACCACCTGACTATATAAAGCAAATGTTGACAAACTTGAAAGGAATAATTGTCATCAACACATAGACATCAGGGTCTTCAGCTCTCTACTTTCAATTGCAGATGGAACATCCAGATACAGAACCCATAAACAGCAAGAGCCAAGAACGTTGTGGACCAAATGAACCCAACACACAAAATATACTCATAGAACTGTCTGGTGTGAACTTTAATGATTCGGTGAGGGCGTACCATGGTGGGCCCATGCCAAGGTGTACGCCTGGAAATTATACCATAGAACAGATCTGGTAAAAAGAAGTTTATTGGGGGGAAGGAAAGAAGGTGTAGAGGAAGTTAGGGAGTTGTGAAGGCAGAGGCGGGGCAGGGAGGAAGAGAAAGGGGATACCTAGAACACACACACACACACACACACACACACGGTGTGAACAGAGAGAACAGAGGGAAGCCGGAACAGACAGAGTGCTGGGGTAGTAGGGGATTCTTTTATCTGGTATCCCATACCTGGTGGTGGCAGGTGATGGCACAAAACACTGCTGGGTTCCTGAGGGCAAACAGGCCCCTGAGGGAAGGCCAGCCGAATCACCTGTGCACTAACACTGTCTATCTAGAAGGTACATGTAGAGTTATTCAGATATAAGGCACATGTTCAACTGTCCACCCAGAAGATATGCATGGAACTGTGCACCTAGGAGACACGCACAGAACTATTCACCCAGTGTACACCCACACACAGAATTATTCACATAGTACACGTACAAAGAGAACTCTCTACCCAGAAGCCACACATACAGCACTCTCTACCCAGAAGACGCATCCAGAAGACACAGATGGAATTGTCCACCCAACGGAAACAAACACATTTTCTTCTTAGATACACATGGAACATTGCCTGTGGCTGACTACAGTTTAGGTCACCAAACAGTCTTTACAATTTTAAGTCAGTTGAAAGCATATCAAGAATTTCTCTAGCCACAGCAGAACGAGTCTAGAAATTAATAGCAAGAAAATGGACAAAATCGTATATCAGTAGAAACTAAGTAACCCAGTCTTAACCACTGGGCCTAAGATGTCTAAGGGAACCTGAAACTATCTGCAGGGGATGTAGAGATGGCTCCATGGTTCAAAGCACTTGCTGCTTTTGCCGATGACCTAGGTTCAGTTCCCAGAACCCACAGGGAAGCTTACAACAGTCAGTAACTCCAGTTTCATGGAGACCTGGTTACCTCTTTCTAGCCTCTTCAGGTACCAGGCACATACACAGAACACTTACATACATATAGGCACAAGACTCACATATGTAAAATAAAAATAAATAAATCTTGTAAAAAATGTCTGTAGCTGAATGAAAATAACATGCATCTTACCAAAACTTGTGGGACACAGGCAAAAGAAGAGACACAGAGTGGAACCATCTGTGCTGAAAATGAAGAGACATCTTGCACAACTTACTTCGGGACTTGAAGGAATTAGAAGAGATGAGGAAGGAAGAGGAGAGAGTAGCGGGGGCAGAGGAGGAGGAAGAAAGAGAGGAGAGAGGGGGGGCAGAGGAGGAGGAAGAAAGAGAGGAGAGAGGGGGAAAGAGGAGGAGGAAAAAAGAGAGGAGAGAGGGGGAAAGAGGAGGTCATGGGGGAGTTAGCGGTGCAAACATGAGAACAGAAGCAAGTTAGGAAAAAATGGAAATACAGAAAATACTAACAAAAGAGAGGATTTTAAAAATAGAATAATTTTATTTTTAACACTCTCTCTCTCTCTCTCTCTCTCTCTCTCTCTCTCTCTCTCTCTGTGTGTGTGTGTGTGTGTGTGTGTGTGTGTGTGTGTGTACACGTATGTACAAGTGCAGTTACCAACAGAGTTCAGAAGAGAGTATTTGATCCCTGGAACTGGAGTTTCAGAGGGTTTTAAGCTCCAGGTACTGGGAACTGAACATGGGTCCTCTACAAGAGAAGCAAGTACTCTTAACTATTAAGCTATCCCTTCACTCACTCACACACTCACTCACTCACTATTTTTTTTTTAAAGTAAAATGTACAAAATAGACAAATCTCTAGATAAGTGGATGGGTTTCTGCCTTCTTCAAAATCTGCTTTCATTGTTTGCTTTAGTAAGGATTTTATGTTTATACAATAGTAGAGTAGGACATTAAAAAAAAAAAAACTACATCAGCATTGCCATGTAAAAAAAGCCAGTTTGCAAAGAAAGACTGGAAGCCAGTTGTTTTACCTTGGCAACATCTAACGAACAAGGCTCAAAACAAATCCTGCAGAATACAAACTGGAGTGGGGTGTTTAAATGACTGTATGGGACCAAATAGCCAGATTCCTAAGCTCATTAGCCACTTCCATTCTTGGAAGTATGTTTTTCTTTCTTAAAAAGTTGCCAATTTTTATCTCATCCCTAACTTAAATGGCATGACTTTTTCTCCATCTCTTCTTGGTGGCTGGGATTTGCTCTACACTGTACTATGTTTTTCTCTTAAACTCTAATAAGCTTCCTTTTAGCTCCCTTCTGAGTCCATTTCTCAATTCTTCTATTAATGAGATTAAGAACCCCAAAGGAACCTCAGTTTCCCTGATAACATTTATACATTTTACCATTAGGTTTTTCTGAGTCTCAGGCATGTGGTATAAAAAAAGCAGTGGAGACCACCTGTTTTTGATTGTTGGTGTCTTATGTATTTTCTGTAGAACAAGCTCTTGCCTCTTCCTGGTAGCTAAACAAAGAGATGGGTTATACCCAGCCCTTACTGCTAACAATAGCAAGTTACTACGGATGAAACAGCACAAATTGATGTTTTTACCACGTGAGAAGCCTGAGTTTGGTCTTCACTGGCTAAAACTACTTGTCACTAAGCCTGTGTCTTTCTGTCCTTGATGCTCCAGAGAGATCAGCACAGCCTGTGCAGCCTCTAGTGCCCACCTGAGCTCTTTGGCTCCGGGCTCCTCCCGCTATCTTTATGGCTCCTGTGTTTGGCTTTCTCACAATGTGTGCTTCTGGCTCTGCCATTCTTGTGCCCCATTCCACATTTAAGCATTTTTGTGGTGACTCTGTGCTCATCTGGGTCATCACTGAGGACAAGTGACACAAAACAAAATCTTTAGTTTAATCACAACTAGATGTGACACCTAGAGGTTAGAAAATGGTGTGCTATGTGTCACCTCCTGCCTGCCTTACTGAGTACACAGACATCAGAGGGTCCTAGCTAGCCGGTGCTGTCCTTAATTTTTAAATAGATAGGCTCAGTTTATTTTCAAGCTTCACTAAAGCTTCTCCCTTGATGTCTGTCTTACTTGATGTCATCTTTTGGCCCATCCTGATGCTACTGAAATCCATTTCTCTATGGATTAAGGCTGGCAGGTGTAGAGATTTCGTCAGGTCAGCAGTTCTTGGGGCGATGGTACAGGGATGGCTCTCCCTCACTGGGAGGTTCCCATGTCAAGAGATCTTAGGCCTCTCCCCAGGAGAAGGAATTCACACCCAAGTGTTCTGAGTCATTGTCTGGGCTTCCAAGACCTGATGAAGTTGTGAGCCTAGTGGTCCTGTGACTCATATGTACTGTGCCATGACTAGGGGAAGGGGCTTTTTTACTGATCTACCCAGTGCTTTACAGGGCAATTAGCAACTGGATGTTCTGTATCCTTCCACAAACTTGCTGCAGTGGCATTGACCATACAGGGGCTTGAACACAGGCCTGCTGGGCCTGAACAGTGTTTTGAGCCCAACATGTTCACCATGCCTAAGTGCTGGTTGCCAGACAGGAGCTGATTCCCAACCATATGAGCAGAGGAAGACCCACCCGAGCAAGTAGAAATTTCTAGTAGGTCTCCAGTCACATAGACCAGGAGCTAGCTTGCAACAAGGGTCAGGGTCTTCCTGTAATGTAGTGTGGAATTTTGTGGCTTGGTGTGACTTCTATTCTGCAACAATTCACCATGGCCTTGCTGTCCCAAAGGTTCTGTGTGGTACACCAGTAAAAGAATAAAAGCTCATTTAACTTTGTGCATCAGAACCCAGTGGTTCACAAGACCACATGCATTCATCCCTCCCCACGCACTATTCCTAGGTCAAGTTCCACAAAGGCCTTGTTGATGAGTTCAGTGAATGGAGGCTGGCATTCTGGCTTTGCTCTTGGGCCATAAATATTCATGTGGAGAAGGCAGACAAAGAAGTTGAGGTTCAAACACAGGGCATGCTTATACACAACCCTGATCACCCAGGCATCCTCAGAAATGTTCTACTGGTTTCCCTGGGCCCCAACTAGCTGCACTCATGCATGGGCTTTCTCCACAGAGTCAGAGCCAAGCTGCTTAGCATATTGGAGTTTTGTTTGGAGGGTTACTGCTTCCAGAAGCTTGGGGAGAGAAGACTCTAGGCTGCTGCATCTTCCCTCTCAGAGCTGTTAAGAAGGGTGCCTATAACCTCTGTAGGATGCTGGACTTTTTGTATAGAATTCTGTCAGGTACCTCTGGAGAGTCAAAAGGAACCTACATTCTGTTCTCCCTCCCCATGGGGAGCCAAGAATTAAAACTGATTCTATCATACCACATAGAAGGTCTTTCAGTTCTAGCTCTACCAGATAAGCAGCTCGGAAGCCATCATGCTAATCACAGTATCAGGTCGGAACTGAGGTATAGGGGGAGCCTGACTCTGGAATCTGCAGAGACAAATTCAGAGAACTTCAGTATACATCGAGAGACAGAAGCCAGTAGAGTTTCATGCTCTGGCAATTCTGAAATAGTCATGTGGATGAGGTGTTGGGTGTGGGTAGTGGTGAGTCTTAACCCCTGGTCACAGGCCCAGGTTATTGCTTGTTATTGGGGAGAGTCAACACAAGAACTTGTGGCAGCTAGTCACATTGTATGCACAATAAAGAGCAGAGAGAATGATTGCATGTGCGGTCACATGTGCTCAGTCTGCTCCCTACACTTACACAGTCCAGAATCCCCAGCCAAGGGAGTGGTATCACCCTCAGTGGGCTGGGTCTTCCCATTTCATTACTGTGGTAGTTTGAATAAGAATGGCTCCATATGCTCCTGTATTTGAATGTTTGGTCCCCAGTTAGCGGAACTGTTTAGGAAGGATTAGGAGGCACAGCTTTGTTGGAAGAGGTGTGTCACTAGGGGTAGGCCTTGAAGTTTCAAAAGCTCATGCCAGGCCTGGTGTCTCTCTCTGCCTGCTGCCTGTGGATCAGGATGTAAAGTTTTCAGTTACTCCTTCAGCACCATACCACCCTGTGTGCTTCCTGCCACCATAAAATCATAGCCATGACAATAATGGATTAATCCCTCTGAAGCTGTAAGCAAGGTCTTGATGAAATGTTTTCTTCTATAAGTTGCCTTGGTTATGGTGTCTCTTCACAGCGGTAGACCAGTAGCTAAGACAATTAGCACAACCAAAGCAGCACTCCATAGACACGGTCAAGCTAATCTAGACAATTCCTCATTGAGATTCTCTTCCCAAATGATTAAGAGTTGCGTCAAGTTGAGTTAGGGCACCATGGTGGGTTTTACATCCAGGAGTTTCTAGAATAGTCCTTCTGAAATTTTGGACAAGACAAAGGACAAGCAAGCATTTCAGAATTTGCCTAGTGTTGCTCACAGACAAAGACCTTCTGGGCAAACACAGTCCTTTGGAAGCTCAGTCCTTTGGAAGAACAAGTGCTCTTAACTGCTGAACTATCTTCCTAGACTCCCCTCCCCCTTTTAACTATTTTATTTCTATTTTTACCCCAATGTCTTGATGAAGAAGAACATGGATGATGTCTGACAGCCTGCCAGTCTTTCTTGTCACCCCAGAGATTGAAACAGAACACAGAACACTAGTGGGAATCGACCTCCTTGTAACCCGTACTATAGCAACATTAGCCATAACATGCTACTATCCCTGCTCACTCAGTGTCTAGCAGCAGGTATATCACACATGGCTTTTTAAAAAGATATAGGATGTGTTAAAAATCCACAATGAAAAACAGAAGCAGATGCATATGAATACCTCCAATTCCTGCCGGGAAGCTGGCTCCCACATCGGCCCTCTGTAAGCTGGATAGCCTGAGAAGCTTGATAGAATCCAAAAGTCCCAGGAGAAGAGGCCCAACAGAGCAAATTCCAGACCTGCTCTTGAAGGCCAGAGACCTGGAGTCATCACAGGCAGGAGATGGGTGGCCAGGCAGAGGGAATGCCATCTTCCCTGGCCTTTATGTCTCATTTAGAGTATGGACTGGATGCTGACCCTGTGGGCTGGTTTCATGGGTCAATTTGGCTGGCCACAGGGTGCCCACCTAGCTGTTTAAATATGACTTCTGGGTGTGCCATAGGGTCTTTGTTGTGTAGAAAATTAGCCTTAGAATTAATGGACTGAGTGAAGCAGGTGGTCCTTCCCCAGTCTGGTGTGGCATTGTCAAGCCTGATAAAGGTCTCAATGGCATGAAATGGTCAATGGAGGTGGAATGTGCTAGGCCATCCATCCTCTCCACCCCTCAGACCTTGGTGCTGTTGCTTCTCAGGCCTTTGGTCTCAGAGTGCAACATCCCTGATGGTTCTTCTGAGCCTTCATCTTACAAAGAGCAGACTGTGGGTCTTTTCAGGACTCACAATCACCCCTAAATCTTTGTCTACATAGCTCCAGATTTATCTTGCAGCTGTTCCTCTGATGAATCTTGACTAGTATATATTCCAGCACCAAAGAGTTTTAGTGGGGGTGGAGGAGAAGAATTGTCTGAACTCATCAGATTAAAGACATCTGTGGCTTTGAACCCAGAGGAGTGCTGTCTGACCATGGGGTGTACTGTCATGGACTCATGAAACACATCTGCTGGACCCTCCTTACCAGATCCTTACAGAAAGCACAGAGCTTGGTGACCCTGTCCACGATACTTTCAAACTGTTTTTGAAAAACAGAGGACTATAGTGATATTGTCATTAAATTATAACGTTGATGGACGAAGAAGTGAAAAGGAAAACAAATGAAGTTGGGGCACAAATGGCCTAAGAGCTTCTAGGTGTGGCTGAAGGAGTCTCTTCTGTCACCACAGAGTGGAAGCTTCTGAGAACTGTCAACTTATCACTGGTGGGATGACCAAGCAAGCTGGACTCCCAGCCTGTGGGCTGTCCACTACCCATGCGTTGACACAAAACAGGAAAGAAGGAGATCCTGTGAGTTGAGATAGAGACATTGAACATCTACATTTTCTGTCTCTGTCTCTCCCTGTGTGTGTGTGTGCGCCACTGAATCCTAGGAGTTCCCTGCCCATGCTTCCCAGGATCTGAGACCATAAGTACAAAACACTACACCCAAGCTCCTAACTTCTGATGAGTCGTTGCCTGTGGAGGCAGTATCTTTACCTCAAGCAGCATCAGCCTTCTCATCTCTGGGATATCCATGGTAGTGGCATCAGTTCTTCTACCTCCAAATGAAGGGAGTGATGGATGTGGTCTGAGGATGTGGTGATGCCTCCTCCAGAAAGTTCCACAGGGGCACTCTTTATTCTTCTCCAGATTTCCACTCTCAGCAAAGCACCACAGATAAGACGGCCCAGTGTGACATCCTAGCAAGGGAAAGGTTACCAAGATCCCCCCTATGCTGGCTAATTTTGTTCAACTTCACAGAAGAGAGCCCCAGTTGAGAAAATGATCCCATCAAATACGCCTCTGAGAAGAAGACAATGGGGCATTTTTTTTTTTTTTATTCATATGGGAGGACTCATCCCACATAAGCTAGTATTACCCCTGGCCTGGTGGTTCTGGGAGCTATAAGAAAGCAGGCTCAGCAAGCCATGAGAAGCAAGCCAGTAAACAGTGTTCCTCCATTTCCTGTGCATTGCTTCTTGCCCTGCTTGAGTTCCTGCCTATCCCTCCCTCAATGATGGACTGTTACCTAGAAGTATAAGCTGCAAGAAACCCTGTCCTCCCCAAGTTGCTTTTGGTCATAGTGTTTCACCACAGCAATAGAAATCTACCTAAGATGACCCTGGATGGAGGGCTACACCTGGGAGGTTGAAGGGTACAGATACATGGCAGGGCTTATCAGAAGAAAACACATGCTTTCTGTAGCATTCTGGACAGGGATGAGGGAAAGTTGTGTGCCAGCCCACAGTCACACATCAGGGTAAGGAAACCATACCTGGTTTAGAAGTTGACTTTGATATCCCCTTGATAAAGGCTACAGTGACCCAGGACCTTCATGCACCAACAGGTAAACTGGTTGTGTACATTTGCTGCCCCTGTGCCCTTTAAGCCTTTGACAGTGGCTCTGATGTCTGCCTTGTAGTCCGGAATGTGTGCTGTTTGCAGATGGTCACTTTCTTAGGGAGATCCAGCACCGATGACTCTCACTTGAAAAAGCCCTCCACTCTATAGCCCTGGGCACCGATGTGGACACTGCCATAGTACCCAGCATCGCATATCAGAATTGTGGAAATAACTGTGGGTGGCCTAAGATACCCACGTGGCCTGCTGTGCAATGGCTCTGAGACAAACCTCACTCGATTGTCCCACTCCCTCAAGCCCTGCTGTGGCTAGACAGTTCCGTGATGATTCAGGTCTGCAATACGGAAGTTCAAAACCAGGAGCTGACCATTCCCTGACCCACAGTGACTTTGTTGAAAGCCCAGGGGTACCTCAGGGAGAGGTCTGGCACATTAGTAACTAAGCTTTTTTTAAGGTAACAGATCCTTCCTCTAGGCAATACAGCCTCGTCTTCACTCAAGGGCTTTCTGAGCCTGTTAATTGGCATAGTTCTGGGAACTGACTGGGGACCTAGGACTCTCTGACCTGCTGCTAGAAGTTGGGCTCATCCTCAATTGACCTTGAGAGGGTTTGATTATGTAGATAAAATGAAGATTTAATGGGCTTCTTACCAACTGTGGTTCTGCATGTACCATGATGAACTCCCAATGCCCCGGACCTGTGTGCGTCAGACTGTTCAGCTTGCTGATCCAAGAGTCACACATTCTCTGTCTTAATCGTTACAAGAAAGGTAATGTGCTATATTACGATTCTGAGATTTACTTTTCCGCTCAACATCCCATCCTGAGACCTATTCTTGCTGAGGCGCACACTTGAGGCTGAGTCATTTAAACAACTGTAAGCTTTTCCATCGCGTTATTATGTCCCAGTTCATTTGTTGCTTCCCCCACCAGTAGGCACATCGCTTTTCCCATAGGTCTGCTGCAGTCGTCAGAGCTCTGTGGATGTTCCTGTGTCTCCACGGGCACCTGAGCGGCAGTCCCTACAGGGTGGGTGTTGGGGTGGGGTGGGGGGGCAAGGTGTCCCCCTCCCTCCCTCCTTTCCTCCCTCACTCCTCCTTCCCCTGCCTCTCTCTCTTTCTGTCTCTGTCTCTCTGTCTGTCTGTCTGTCTGTCTGTCTCTCTCTCTCTCTCTCTCTCTCTCACACACACACACACACACACACACGCACACACACACACACACACACACACACACACACACACTCCCACACCACACCACACTCACACAGAGCCTATAGTCTGGCAGATACTATCCAATCTCAAAATCAAAGACAAGACTACCAAACCACCCTCCTCCATTGGCAGCCTCTCCCCATACGCTCCTGGTATTTGATGTGGTTTATTTACTTTTTATGAGTTTGGCTGATGTGTGTAAATTCCTCTCATTATCTTAAGAATGACGAAAATTAAATTCTTCTCATATGCTTGTGAGACATTTGAGTTCCTTATTTCTGGACTGAATGTTTGTGTCATTTGCATATCGTATTTTCCATTTTGTTATTGATTTGCAAGAATCATTTGTATATTCTGGATAAAAATCTTTATTGGTTTTATTAGATACACCGTCTCCTCCCGCCTCCTTTATGGTGGTTCTGCTGTGTAAAGGTTTGAATTCTGATGCTGCCCAGTTCACCATTCACCTCTTATTCTTTTGAGTCTTATTTAAGTAATAAGAACACAAGTAAGAATTAAAAGGCATTTTCTTCTATGCTTTTAAGGTTTTGCTTTTAACATTTAGATCTCCATACCATCTGGAATCCATCTCTTGTGTATGGCTTGTGAAAGGAATAGAGTTTTATTTTCCCATATGGCTAGTCAGTTGTTCCTGTCCATTCCCAGTTGTCACTGGCTGCCTGGCCCACCCATTCCTTCCTCACTGGTAAGAAAATCTTCATTTTGAGTCAAGAAAGCGGTTGCGTTTGCAAATGTTCAAGGACCTTCTCTTGGTCGTCTTCCAGAAGGTGTGGGCAAGTGTGTCAAAAAAGTCACTCAATACTTCATGTCTCATGTGTATCTCAGGTGTCCAGAAACATGCCTTCTTTTGTTTTGTTTCATTTCTTCTTTTTCCCTCCCGAAGTCAGGACTCAGCAACACTGCAAAAAACTCCCGTGAGTATCCCCTGTCTCACATCACCTGCCATCCCGGTACCTCTGTATATGTATAGGATCCTAAGGCACCCTGGAAACATACAGAGTTTGCACTTTTCTTTTCTACTTAAGAAACATGATTTGGAGATATTTCAGTTCTGTAGCTTTCTAATGGTTCATTACACCACAGAAGTCCACTCATTCCAGAGTGTGGCATATTTAGATTGGTTGTAGATACCTGTAATCAATTAAGTTGTGCAAATTTTTATAGTATGTAATTATTGTGCATGCGTGTGTGTGACTTTGTTTTGAACACATATTATATTTATAAACATGAATGTTCTTTTGTTGTGAGAGATATTTTTCTTGAGCTCTCTGGGTTTTTGTACTTGTAAATTTTTTCATTTTGGGACTTGTTGGGAATTTTAGTGTCTTAATGGGGGAGTTGTTGGCAATGCTAATGTTTCATACAGGTTTGTCAGGAATGTAGTTTGAAGTCAGGTGAGTGGTACACATCTGTAATATCTCTACTCAGGAGTCTGAGGCAAGAGGATTGCCAGTAGAAGGTCAACCTGGATTAAAAACAAACAAACAAACAAACAAACAAACAAGCAAAGGAATGGAATCAATGGTCCCTTGGAATTCTTAAAACCACTGCTCTGGCACTTGTGGGTGATATGTGCAAACTGGATCCTAAATTCTCAGTCATCATCGGTTCCTGGGGGAGCCCTACAAACTCAGCCCTGCTTCTCTTTTACAAGCTGTGTTGATTCTCCACACAGAGCTTTGTGCACTGCACAAAGTAGATATAATTTTAGCTGTGTGTGTGTGTGTGTGTGTGTGTGTGTGTGTGTGTTAGCCATATTTGCTTATAACCCTGAAGGAGAAAGATTTATTTCAATTTAAGGTATGTCTGTATTGCTTGGAAGGTTTAAGGGAATCCTATGAAGAATTTTCCTGGCAGAGGTACAATGGACATGGCTAACAGATAACTTTCTCGATTCCGTGTTGGTTTGTTGGGATCTCTAGTCTTATCTATAGTAAAATTTGTTGTTCTCTCTCTCTCTCTCTCTCTCTCTCTCTCTCTCTCTCTCTCTCTCTGTGTGTGTGTGTGTGTGTGTGTGTGTGTGTGTGTGTGTAAGCACATGCACTCACTCATGCATACATACACACCCATACACATGAGTGGACCAGCCTTTCCATTTGTCGGCTGTGCACCCAAGAAAGCATCCATTCACACATTATAGAATTTAATAAACAAGTGTGTGTACAGAACATAGGTTTATTTTTGTCATCTTCTCTAAACATTCTCTGGTCTTTCTAGAGTATTCACATTGTCCCGGGTATAACCAGTAGTCAGAGGTGATTTTGTGTGTTCAGGAGAGTGTATGGGTTATACGCACACACCTCACCTCTCACTCAATGGACCCACATTTCTGCAGTGTGGTGATTCCCTTTGAATGTCCTTGGTGACTATGGTGAAAAGAATTTGACAGAAGTTGTTTTTATCTTTTTCTTTCTCTACTATATTTAATTGAGCTGTGTGTAGTCTCTATGGCATCAGCACACTTGACTACTGTCGCTTTGTGATAAGTTTAAAGAATGGAGAACATAGTCTTTTGGTCCCCAGACACACTTTAGCAGCCTGGGTGTCTTACATACTGGTGTGAAGTCCAGGATTAGCTTTTAGTGGAAAGCTGCTGCTCCCATAGGCTTCTGTCGTGACTAAGGTCTTGACTTTCTTTTGTCAGCTTTATTGCTCATTGATACCATTACAAATATTGATGCTTTCCTTGCTTCACTTTTGGTTTGTTTACTAGTGGTATGAGATTGAGTTCCTGAAACACAGCAGAGCTCTGGCTGATAAAATCTGGCTAAAAAACTGTGATGGGTTTTTAGCAGGTTCTTCGGGGACCATCACTATAAAACAATGGTTCGCAACTTGTGGGTTGAGACCCCTTTGGGGTTGAACGACTCTTTCACAGGGTCACCTAAGACCCTTGGAAAGCATAAATATTTACATTACTATTCATAACAATAGTGAAATTATAGTTATGAAGTATCAACAAAAATAATTTTATAGTTGCAGGTCACCACAACATGAGGAACTGTATTAAGGGGTTGCGGAGCCACTGCTACGAAAGATGAAGTGTGCGAACAGACGTACTTTTGCTTTTCCTCTCTGCCACATTTTATAATTTTTGACTCTTGCCTAATTTCCCTGGATGGATCTTCTAGTACAGTCCTGCGTGAAGTCCAAGGACAGATATCTGCTGTCACACTGTCTCAGACTCCACAGTTTCCGGTGAGATATTGATGGATTGATCAGGAATAAAGAAAGGACAGACATGTGGACATGCATATGGGATGCTGGAGTTGAGTGGGGCATTAAGGGGCGTTATGCTAAAGCTAATGTCAGAAAGCAGCCCTACTGAGCATGCTCAGTGGGCTCCTGGTGCTCAGAAATTTGGAGAAACTCTGGAGTCAAGCCTGGCCTGGGTGGGGTTCCTAGATCCTCTTTCCCTCACTGTTCTCCATGAGGACCTGCTTGGAGGTGTCCCTGGGGTCTAATCTCCTCTCAGGAGGTTTCTCTTATTATTTGCTAAACCTACTTGACAGCAATATGGACTGGCAGCCCTCACTCCCTTCTCTGTGCAAATGTGGAATTAGAGGTCAGTGGCAGGCAGGCAGTCCCAGCAGACATATGTGCACTCCAATGTCCTTGCAGAATTACAAAAGGAAACAAGTTCCAGGGAGAAATGAGTGAATATGTAAAACCATCCATCCAGGTAAAGAAGTAGCCTTCAGCCAGCAATAATAGGAAGTCCTGCCTTTTGCAACAAGACACACACACACACACACACACACACACACACACACACACAAACATTGCCCTAAGTGAAAATAGGAGTTGCAGAGAGGCAACATCTCGGTCATCTCACAGATAGGTGGTATTGAAGGGACAAACCCAAGAAACAGAATAGACATGTGGTCTTCAGTGTCTGAAGTGAATGGAAGTAAGAGATCCAGGTCAAAGGTGCCAAGTTTCCAGCAGGTAGGCAGAGTGGGCAAAGATATAACATCATTCTAGTGTATTTTCTATTGTGATGAAAAAGTCTGGCCAAAGTAGCTTAAGGAAAGAAAGAGTTTATGTGGCTTGTACTTCCAGGTCACAGTTCACCATGGAGGGAAGTCAGGGCAGAAGCTCAAACAGGAGCTTGCAGTAGAAACCCTAGAGGAACACTGCTTCCTGGCTTGCTCGCAGGCTCATGCTCAGCTAGTTGTTTTGTTTGTTTGTTTGTTTTGTTTTGTTTAATACAGCACAGGCACACCTACTTAGGGAACGGCGCCACCCCTAGTGAGTTGGGCTTTCTCACATCAATCAAAACTCAAGACAATCCCTCTAGACATACCCATAGGCCAATCTAACTGACACTCCCTTCTTAGGTGATGCTAGGTGACAGTTGAAGCTAACTAGGAAAAATGCAAGCACACGGGGCACCTATCATGCTGTGTCATACACTAGAGAAGATTCTAGGGAAGGTAGATTTCATATGCCCCACCCCCCAGAATCCAAATAAAACAAAGGTATTTGTGAGAAGATGGATTGGTCGATCTGCTCAACTTCGCCAATCCCTCCCTGTGTATAAAATCAAACCATCACACTGCATCCTTAAGTGCATGCAATTTTATTATGAATAAAAACACAAATAATAACCACCCCTCAGCTGAAGGGCTCTGGGGCATAGTGGTTTCACTGGCCAGGCTTTCTCTGGGAAATAGTGCAGTCCCATATGGCATACATACCTGCTGCTGGTGGGTTCACAGCCTTTCTGAGACTGTTATCTCACCCCAGGGGTTCTTGGGGAGTCTCAGGAGTTGGAGAAGAGCTATGCCTCAGTCTTGGTCAGCTGGCAGCTTCTTCCCTCAGGCCTTTTGTGGCCCTCCTCTGGGGGCTCTGGAGCAGTTGGCTGTCCCACCTTTGCCTATTTTGTGTTCACTGGTTCACTGTCACGACTCTTTTCTAAGCTTGTTGGGGTCATACAAGCCAGTAGGCAGGAGAAGTGGTGATAGAGGTAGTATCTGAGCCTTTCAGGGTGTTCTGCTTAACTCTGCGCCCTGCAGTGGGTGTTGGGCCTTCTAGTAATCTAGAAGGCGCTGTGACAATGTGCCTTCCCTGACCTGACACCACTCCAGGCAAAATGCCATGCGGAGTAACTGTGAGAGACCATGACTCACACACAAGCTGTCTCCTGTCAACTTGGTATGACATGAGCTGCTAATTGTCACCATGTCCTTCACATTACTGGACTTTCCCTCCCTCTCACAGTCACTGAACTGGTCACCCAGCCTGTTGCAGCTTAGCCAGCATTCAGACATCACTTTTCCTTCCTAAAGGCTGCAGCTGCCACCTGCAACAGTGGACAACCCCTGGGACACCAGGCATCATGAACTCCGCTGTGTTGAGGCTGGTTGGGTAAAGGGAGGAGGCCTCCCTTGGATATCTGCAGAGTGCCTGGCTCTGCCAGCTTGGAGCGGGAACAGCCACCATCGTGCCTTGGGTAGTCAAGCAGAAACTGGCCTTGTCAACAGAATGCTTGCCCTAACTCAGGTGGACCAAGGAAAGCAACAGGTTCAAGATGAAGGTGTTGTCAGGGCCTGGGGGAGGGAAGCCAGCAGCAGACTGTCCATTGGAGAATGAGAGGGATCCAGTGAGCTGACACCCTAAGCTCCAGCTACATGCTGCTGTACCTGTCACACTGCTCAAGGGACTGTGAAGCCTGTGGTAGGCTGAAAAACATGCCTGCTCAGATCCTCAGGTTCTGAGTCCCAGCAGCACAAATGTGACCTTTCATGGCATTGGGGATGGTGCAGGTGTGACTGGAGTCAGGGTCTCAAATTGGCGGTGATTTGGGTTAGCATGATCAGGTGAGTCCAATGCACACTTATGTTCATCGGACAGAGACGAAGCAAGATTAGGCACAGGGAGTGGCTGTGTGATGACAAAGGCACACATGGTAGATGTGGCCCAAGCCCATAACTCCAGGAGTTCTCCAGAGTTCCTTAGAGGCTGGACCAGAGCTGCTGTCTGTTCTGCTTCTATCCTAACTATCTGACCTTTGCAACCAACCATGTTTTTATTTTTCTGGTTCCTTTTCCTCTGTGTGTGTGTGTGTGTGTGTGTGTCTTGTTATGTGTGGGTTAGTGTGTGCAGGGTGTGGAATATGTGTGGCTGTGAGTGTGTGGGTAGACAGAGGTCACAATCAGGTCTCTTCCTCAGTCCCTTTCTGCTTTTTTTTTTTTTAAGATCCTATCTCTCTTTCACCAAGCTTGGAGTTCCCTGATTGGCTAGTGTGGCCAGACAGGGAACTTTAGATTCTCCAGTCTCCATCTCTCCAGCCATGGCTCATGCTACAGAAACTGGCTTTTTGGTGTGGGTTCTGGGAGACCAATCTCAGGTCTTCATGCTTAGGTGGCTAACATGTCACCAGTTAAGCTCTCCCTAGCCCCTTCCTTTGAGACAGTGCATTGAGTATCCAGGGTTGGCCTCCAACTTGCTGTGCAACAGAGGATGGCCTTGGACTTCTGAACCAAGAGCTGAGATTACAGGCATGCACTGTTTTGCTTAAGTTAGGCAGTACTTGAGGTCCAACCCAGGGTCCCATGCAGGCCAGGTAAGCACTGACTGGCCCCCTCTCTCCTCTTTTGTGTGGCCTCAAGAGCATAATTCCCATAAGTCATCAGAGTGGGCAAAGGAATTCATCAAATGCTTCCAAACTGCTAATTGCTTAACTCACAGAAGACGCAGTCTGGCTAAAGCAGTTTGACAAATCCAGGAACCTGTCTGTTTGAGCCTTTGGTCCCCTGGAGAATCAGAATCTTTTCCATCAAGGGCCCACTTTCCCATAGTTCCCTGGGTCTCTGAGTTCAGTAGTAGATGAGGCAGCAGAATGTCATGGTGGGTGTCAGGGGCCACACTCTATTCAAGAGCTGCTGACCAGCTGACAAATGCAGTTAGCTCGAGTTCAGGTGAAAGCGAGAGATCTGCAGAGCCTAAGATAGCCTGAGTGATCAGAACTTGAGTTCTGAGGTACTTTGCCAATACCCTAGTGATGCCTCTTGATTGTGTTACATATTCATATTAACCTCATGAATATGTAAAGCTAAGGCTCCAGTTTAACACCTAATTTACAAAGGCCTTGTATCTCCAATATTAATACAAATAATAAAAATTAAATGCTGATGAGGGACATTCGGGCTGCAGAGCCATTTTGTGCCTGTGTGAGCGGCTCTAAGCCTCCCTTCACTGAGCCTTATTAATTCCAGTGCTTATGAGCTGGGGACCCTGGTGAGTCACTTTATGTCTCTGAGCTGGGCATCCTCTTAGTGAAAAGGGATCAGTACCTGCCCGGCAGTCCCAGGATGGTGAGAGAGGAAAGCTCCCAAGTCTGAGCACCTGTGTGGGGATTTGAATTGGCCATGAGTTCTCCCCACTCCTGAGACCCCCCACCCACCCAGTCCTTCCCCTGGGGAAGACTGCACCATCCCCATTTATAACCAGAGTAATAGCTAATCTGAACAGTAACTTACCTGCCCTTAGCTGTCATGGCCTCTGGGTACCCAAGCAAAGGTTCACGGATGCAGATGCCTGCTGGCCTAACCACTTCCTCTTCAGGCCCTAGTCATTTGCATTTGGGATAAGTGATGCACATTGAACCTTAGCTGTGCTGACCATGCCCAATGACTCTGCATTTATTTGCACCTACTCAATCTCAGGGGGTCAGGGGGTCAGCCTTGGTTCTCATTCACCTGAAGGGAGCAGAACAATGACCAAGTTTACCCAAAATGTAAACTATATTTTAAAAAATCTGTTCCTTTGGGAGGACTCGATAATAAGGTCATGCATCATGTTGGGAAAGCAGCGCTTAGGCAAGCCCAATGCCTGACTCCTTGGCAGAAAGGAAGGCACCATGACAGTCAGAGAAGGTAGCCTACCCCCACTTCTGACTTTGGGACGTAAGTGTTATGCTTCCTCAGGCCTTCCTGGGTGCCACCCAGTGCAGAGTGCTCCAGCCTGCCCTGTGTTTCCTTACTCACTCCTCCACCTCCAACTTTTAATGACAGTCAATCCAGGTCCTTTTCCTCTCTAAGAATGTTATGGGCTCTTGCCTAAAACATCCATTTCTGTTCCTCGAGGAAGCATCTGGAAGGGCCCCTGCCTTGCTGAGCTGCCATTCTGGGACAACATTTGAGGTCCATGAGGCCCCAGCTGCAGGGCCCCTGCTCAGATGGAAACTCCATTCTCTGCTCTCTGACTCGGATCCCTCCTGGGTCTCTGGCTTACTCCTTTTTCTCTGCTTCCCTCCTCTGGTCTCATTTTAAATAGACTCTACCAGCAATCAGAGCGTGAGGCCAGCAGCCGGAGTTGGAAATGAACCCCAGCTGTAGTGAAGGGGGGCAGGGAGAGATGCTGCTGAAGAGTGTCTCCTGCAGGAGATGAGGGCCGCTCAGTTCTTCCAAGTGGCTCTACTTTCCAGGCTCCGGCTCCCTCTTTAATGGCTATGCCTTCCCTGGAGCCTGGAAACTGGGACAAGGCAGTGCCGTGCAGCAGGAGATGGGCTGCCTGAGCTCCTGGGGCCCAGAGTGTTCCGGGCATCTTGGGCAGTTTCTATCTGAGGAACCAGGACTGAAGGCACTAAAGACTTAGAGGGGAGGCTTCATCACCTTTACAGACACTAGGGATGTTGGAATGCTCAGGGTAGAAGATGTATGCAGCTTGATGAGTGGCCACCAGGCAGACTGAGCGGGAGGCCAAAGCTCAGGGGAAGGTACTGGGTCTGAGTGAGCAGTGGGGGCGGCTCCAGAGACTGAGAACTGCACTCAGCC
The DNA here is from genome assembly GCF_903995435.1 of Acomys russatus. Classification (NCBI taxonomy): domain Eukaryota; kingdom Metazoa; phylum Chordata; class Mammalia; order Rodentia; family Muridae; genus Acomys; species Acomys russatus. The sequence goes on from NC_067153.1 coordinate 50,315,488, forward strand.
CTGGGGCTGAATAGGTCTTCACTGATGGATGGAGTTCCAAGAGCTGACCTGTTCAGGCCTGCCTGGTGACACAGTCTCAGAACAGGGGCTCAGTGTGGACCAGACATCATGACTGTCCCATCTGTCCCATAAGAGGATGACGTCCACTTCAGTCCTTAGGGTTGAACACGTGATGTTGCACCTGTGTCTGGTACAGAGCTAAGGACCTGCTGCCAAGCTCCAGTGACCCTCAGCAGAGCCTCGCAGGATAGGTATAGACAGGACAACCTGCGGCCAGTGTGCGGTGACAGTGCAGAGCTCGGCCAAGTTCACTGACCCTAAATGCTACATGGAGGTGTTTCTGGTCCACAAACCTGTTCCTAGGTTTGCCTGCGAGAGCAATCCTATCTTCCTCCCACAACTAACTGCTTCTGCACTTGGGGCTCTGCTAGCCACAGCTCTGCCTAGTCCGGCAGGAAGCTCAAGCTCCAGTGAAGCCTCCAAGGACTCTCCTAAGGCCCTCTGTGGCATCTCTAAGTCTTGGGTGGTTGTGAGACCCATAGGTAGGAATCCTTAGTGTGGTTGCATGTTTCCAGATTGCATCCACTGTGAAGCTCCTGCAGCAGCAGGGGTGGAAACTGGCGTGCACATCCCGTGTGTGTGTGTGTGTGTGTGTGTGTGTGTGTGTGTGTGTGTGTGTGTGACCAAATAGGTCAGAGAGGCACCGACCGGTTCATCATTTGAAGCATGGCCACGGAGACAGCTCCTTCACACTTCCCAGAATTCACCAGCCTTCCTTGGCAGTGGGAACATGAGAGTGTGCAAGTGGTATCCCAGTGATCTCTTCCTCTTGCAGTTTAGACACCCAGTAAGACTTCTGATGGCATTTACTGGCAGAGAGCAGGTACAGGTCCTCCATAGCTCAGGATAGCCTTGAACTTGGGGCAACCATCTTGCTTCAGCATCCCGAATGCTGAGGCTATAGGAGTGAGAGTGGACAGCAGTGAGAGAAGGAAAGTGAAGCCAACAGCCTGCCTGCTTCTTCAGTTCTCATCACCGCCCCTACAGATAGAGTTTGTGACACCCGTGAGCAAATGTGCATATCCACAGTGAGTGGGTGGGCCAGTGAGGCGGATGCAGAGCACAGGACTGGGAGTTGGGTGGGGGTGGGCAGAGTGGCCACTGATCCACTTCTAAAGGCAGGCTGTATACATTCACAACACAGCAGGAACTGCTTCCCAGGCAGAACAAAACCAGAGCTCTAACACAGGTCAACAGCGAAGGGACTGGAGTGGAGCACACCCTTTCTTTTTTTTTTTTTTTTTTTAAGTTTTTTATTAATTTATTCTTGTTATAGCTCAATGGTTATCCCATCCCTTGTATCGTCCCATTCTTCCCTCCCTCCCATTTTCCCCTTATTCCCTTCCCCTATGACTGTTCCTGAGGGGGATTTCCTCCCCCTGTCTTTCTTGCTTCTGGTATTTTTTTCTTTAATTGTATTTTTTGCATGACAGAGAATGAATAAAACCAGCTGGGTTTGCTCAGTGGTGCATTCCCATGCTGGTGGTGAGCTGTGCAGTCAGTCACCACCATGATCCCCCTACAGGAGGCGGTGGCTCTTATGGCTGCACATACCACTGGATAGTGCCATCAGGATGGAAAAGCGCACCCTATCAATATGAGATCAAAAGTTTCCCTAGGATCATGTTGTTTCACAGCAAACGGGAAATACTTCACAGCTAGTGTGAGGGAGACAGGAGAAAGGAGATGTCTGCAGGGCTGCTGCTTTGAACCGGACACCTCCCATGGCTCTACAGCTTGTAGAGCTACTTGGGACATTCATCCTGTGGTTGCACTTTCTGGCCTAGCAAGACCATGATGACCTGAGTGTGTGAGCAGCTTACAACTCAAGAGTTCCAAGTGGACTTTTCCACTGATGAAGAATAGAAGGAAGGGAGACTGGGATAGATAGAGTTACCTGGGAGCTACATCAAGCTTGGGGACCTCGGGCAGGGCAGAAGGAATCTTGTGAACCACAGCCTTGTTCTAGGAGATCTGCAGTCAGTCACGTGACCTTCATTTGGTTCCATCAAAGGACTTTCACTCTTCACACTTCCATAAGAACAGAAAAGGTGAGTGGACCAGTTGGGTGTGTACTGGGACAGCTCTGGGGAGAGGCGGGGGAGCCTGGTCCATGATACAGACTATAGTAGCAGGGACACAGCCCTGGAATGCCCTTGTCTCCTGGTGGGTCCCTAGCTACACAAACACAGTTGCTCTGCATAGAAAAAGGGAGGCAGACAAGTGAGGTACGCAGGAGGAAAATATCAATATTCCAGCAATATCGAGTTCCTGTTTCTCAAATTGTAGACGAGATAATGGGCAGAAACGAGGCGCATTATCGGCCGTCTCTAGTGGGCTCTTTGGTGCATGGGGCATCAATCCACAGTGCCAGTTGGTGTCGCCGCACAGGGAAATTAAATAATGCTGAGTGACAGTTGATGTGCTCATTACCTGGAGGAAGCCCACCTTCCGAAGGCAGGAATTTAAAGTCTCCACCAGGGCGGAGGAGCCAATTTATAGCCCATCACTCAGGGTTCTGACACAGAACTCTGAGCTTGCCATTTTGTTAATGAGGAATTGCATCCATCCTAAGAGCCTGCTCCCTGAAGAGATGCTCTGCGTGTCCTGGTGAAATTAAGATGACTTTGATAGGGACACACAGCAAATGCTTAATGACTTTTTAACCTTCCATGACGTCGGCGGGCTGGGGCAACTGTCAGACAGTTCATCACGGAGATACAAAGCCCAGGACGGGTAAGACATAGGGAGTGGCTTCCGCCTGAAAGATGCCCCACTCCCATTCCAACTCCCAAGAACTTCTGGGCCTCAGTTTCCCAAGCCTGAGCCTCATGACTCACATGGTCAGAGGGAGCATGGCCAGATTAGGCCACACATTAATGGTCCCTGACCCTCTATCACCCAAGGATGCCACCTGGCTGATCCTCCATGCCCTAGCTCCTGTCTCCTCCCCTCCCCGACACCCTCTCCAATTCACCACCCACTTCAGCACTCTACCTGGCTGCCTACTGGGTCTCAAGAGGATGCTCCTAGTCTTATGATTGGCTCTCACCAGTCCTCTGGTTGGCACACACAAACATGCGCTGAGGAGAGTGAAGAGAGCCAGGGCTAGCTGGCACTCCCCTCTGTAGCTGGTTTCTCTACAGCACCAAGCTGAAATTGACAGGCTTATTGGCTTCCTGAGAGACCCAGCCTTGTTGTCTGGATGGCTTTCTGTGGACTCTGTGAAACACAGTTGTTGCCAGTACAGAGGCTCACCCCACAAAAGCACGTTGATGCCTATAGGATCTTGATAAGAGAAGACATATCCTTGGAAAGGGGTCTGTAGAGTGAAACACAGTGGTGGGGAGATGGCACAGGCACCAATGAGAGCACAGCCTTTGAATCTCCAAGGGCCACTTCGCTCTCTGTGTGGTTCTGTCCCCCAGGAGTCTCAGCTGAGCGGCTCACTCTCCATCAAGGCTGTGATAGAGCCAAGCGAGGCTCCCTGAGCCTCTGGAGGGGATCATAGCAACCAAGATGCTCCTCCGGGTATCTTGTATGAAAACACAGTCTTCATGGCTCTGTAGTTGCAAGACCTTGGCCTGGGATGTGTCTTACTGCTTGCATCCTTCCCAGGCTATGAGAGGCTCTGCTTGGCCTGTGAGCTTCCAGTTTCCTGGTTTTCCTCAGATGGTGGTTGCTATCTCCCACTTTCTTCATGTTGCCATCTTTTGCACCAGTCTCAGGTTTGCCAGAAACGTCAGCCATCTGGTTTAAGGACCACTCACTAACCTCATCCTCACTGGCCCAGCTGCAAACCCTTCCAAATCATGCTCTACTTTTGGGTCTTGCACTAAGACTCCGCCTCTTTTAGGGATGCAGCTAAAGCCACGGCGAGGCAAAGGTCAGCTGTCAGGTTTCCTTGTATTCTCCAACAGAAATGCTTTTTGAGCATTTTTGGTTTGGACATGCCAGAACTGAGAAGTCTCTGGAGAATTAATAAGTGGACAGACAGTCTGATTACATCCTGGGCCCAGAACAACAGGTTCTGTATGCTGCAGGGACTGCCCCTCTCTGACCCCTTTCCACCTGTAGGGTACAGAAGAGCAGTCACTGGAAGAATATCCACCTTCCAGGTTGGTTGTGAGCCTTCCCGTGGCTGAGCCAAGACCCCTGTGGGGTAATGTACAGACTTGGGGGTATCCCTGGGTGATATGATTAGAAGCAACACCATCAAATCAAAGATGAGGGACACAGAAGGTAAATAGCTAAGAGCTCCCTAATCACAATCTTATACCTTGCTGAGGAGGTGAGAGGATTGCTAGCTCAGCAAGTTTCTCAGTAAGGAGCAGGTTCACCCAAGCAGCTAGTATCTGCTTCTTCACTGGAGAGCCAGCAGAGGGCCCGCTGCCTCCTCTGGTGCCTCTCTGGCCATTTGTCATCATGGCCGTCAATCAGAAATTTCACATCTGAAAGTTAAATCACAGCCAATTGTCATGGCAGTCATTGCCAAGGCATTAGAGTCTCACTTAAGGGATTGTTTTCCAAAATGGCTCATCGGGAAATATTTTCCGCTCAGCTGAAAGTTTTGCTGCAGGGAACACAGCACATGAATTTGAATGATAAACTTGGGGTGCCCATTTGCAGAGCCCAGCCTCTCCCCGAGGCTCAGCACTATCCCTTGATGGCTGCTCTTGTATGCCCTAGACAGTGTGCCAACCTCGCTTCCTACTGCATCTGCCACCTGGACTTGCTGGAAGATAGGGATTCTGCTTTGTAGTGGGTGGAGATGCCCCCAGCTCTGCAATGAATGTCTATGTAGTGCCTGTAAACACCGCTGGGTTTGAAAACTATGCAGATTATCATTAAGACGACCTTGAGGTTATGGGAGATCTAGGATAACCTCTAAATCCAATAACTGCTCTTCTTAGAAGAGAGAGAAAGGAGCGAGAAGGTCAGAGAAACAGCATGGCTATAAGCTGGCCAGTACTAAAAGCACCAGAGATGGAAGGGGCAGCAGGATTCTTACCCTGGAGACACTGTGGGACTGCTTTGGGGGGCCGTGACAAGCAGCTCATGGAATAGTTTGTCCTAGGTGAGGACCGGCCATTTGAGTACTATGCATGGGATGGTTACGGCTGGGCAAGGGCATTCAGCAAGATCAGGATATACAGTTGTCACTGATTGGTCCTGTTGAGGGTGGGCTCCACTGTCTCCCTAGTTAGGGAGTCTGCTCCCCTTCTGTGACACTGTTAAGTGGGGAGCGGGATGATTAGCGTGGCACACATTTGTGTCCAGGGATGTAGAGAGAGGTTTGTGCACAATGAGGATGGGCAAAGCGGGCCACAAAAAAAAAAAAAAAAAAAAAAAAAAAAAAAAAAAAAGAAAAAAAAATCACAGTGTGGAGCTCAGCCTGTGTGACTCCAACTTGAGGGTCCCTGGGGAATATAGTCACACTCTACATGGAAATATTGGGCCTCTGCTAGGCATAAGAGGGTAGCAACAGAATTAACTCCAGTGTAGACACTGGCTTCACGCCCCCCACCCCCCGCCCCCACATCCCAAGAGAGCTGGTGTGGTATGGACTTCCTGCTGTCAAGTCCGTGAGTTGGCCTGACCTAGACTGGGACGAGGCAGCTGGCCCTGCTGTGGGGTAGACAGAGTGCGGAGAATCAGCAGGAACCTCATACCATGCTTTCCCACCGAGCTGCGCACAACCCCTTGCTCTCCCTGGTGACAGTGACATAAAGGTAGCTCTCCTGGCCAAAAAAGCCACACATCCACCCAGCTGCTGCAAGAGAGTCCCCAGGACAGAAAGGTGAATGGGAGACATAGGGACTCCTTGCCTATCCCTAGTGCCAGGGTGCGCTTACGTCACAGGCAGCTCTGTGGGCCTCAGGGCCAGCTGCAGAGCTAAGTTGTGATACACAGTGGTTCATGTCGGAGGGGATTTTCCCTCCATCACCCCCGAGCAAAATACTCACATGTCTGGCTGCGTCCCCTAGGTGTGAGCTGGTTTCCACCATGCTGTCATTGCACACAAAATCACACATGGCCGAGTGCTTGCACTCATGGATGAAGTGAGCACAGTGAAGATGGTGAGCGTGGGATCACTGGACCCTCTGCAAAAGGTGAGAAAGGGACTCAGTCAATTCATGTGCTGTGGGGAAAGGGTGCTGGCACTATTTCCCCTCTGGCTTTCTTAGCCTCCTTAGCTGTTGAGGGCACTTCCACCCCACCTTGTAGAAGAACAAGACTGTGGCCCAAGCTCCTGATTTGGATCCAGATCTGAGAAGGAATTTCCCCGCAGTTGCCCCACTGTCCACACACAGAGTCACATGGTGCTCAGTTTAAGTAGCTCCGATAAGAAGGCACTATGGGTGAGTAGGGCCTTCTGAGTATCATGTTTGAATGTGTGTTTCCCCTCTCCAAAGGCATGTTAGGTGCTGAGGAAAGGTTCACGCCAGGATCCGGGGGTTGGTGCGCTTTCTTTCCATGATCAGAGTAAACGTACCAGCCTTGCTAAGCAGTGGGCAGGTCCTAAAAAGACCACAGTGTCTAAAATAAGAAATCACTCTAGATAAAAGAACTCCTCCGCCCAGCAAACTGTGAGTGAGCCAAAAAGCTACTACGTGGGTCTGAACCTCTGCAAGAGCTCAGTGTTCCTTGAAGACAACAGAGGCTCCTGAGATCTCTAGAGTTGTCGGTCTTTCACTGTGCTGAGTGAGGGGGGCCAGCACTTGGATGCTGGCAGAGTGCTGACCAGCAAGGCAAAGAGCCGGCAGGAAGTAGACAGTTCCACTCAGAGTGCTGAGGTCTATTTCCATTTCTTCCTCTGCCTGTGCTTGCAGCTAAGTGATGAGGCGAGCAGATGGGGACTCCAGGAGCCCAGAGCATTTCCAGGGGACTCAGCTAATCCTCTCCATCAGTGAAATAGTAGGTGCCAGCTACAATGGAAAGACGTGTCTAGTCCAACCTCCGCTATTGCATAACACCAAGGCTCCCCAAATGTAAGTATGTATGTATGGAACTTCTATAGAGATTTTGTGGACCAGGGACCAGCCAGCTAAGGAAGGCCTTTTAAGTCCATCTGGTACCTCTTTCTCTTCTTGCCCACCCCCACTTACTGCCTCTCACCATCCGTGTACCCTGCCCTTCTTGAGCTGGGCCTGGCCATGGATAGGCAAAATGCCAGAGTAAACTTTACATGAGAGTCGTTTGTCAGTCAGGAATAAACTCCTGCCCACTACCTCCATCTCCCCCATGACTTGGGAGAAAGGGAACACTGTGTAGCTGCTCTTGGCTGACCTCTGAACTCTGGCTGTTGGGGTGAATGCTTTTCTCCCCTTGGGTTAAGGTTTCTGGAATGTCTACTGGCTTACCTTTAAAAATCAACCAATCAATTAATTAATTAGCTAATTAATTGGTTTAATGTGTATGTACCTGTGTGTACATATGTACATAACGTGTGTAAATTGTTCATGGAGGTCAGAAGTGGGCATCTGGCCCCTTGGAAGTGGAGTTGCTGAGGTTGGTTGTGAGTCGCCTGATGTGGGTGCTGGGAATTGATCCGCAAGAAGAGCAGCCATGGGTTAAACGCTGAGCTATCTCTCTGCCCTTAAAAAGGACTTTTCCTTAGTGTATATTCACTACATAAAGTACTGAGCTTCATTTAACTGTATCATGGGCTTTGACTGTCTTCACTTCCTACACCTTCTCCTGCCCCTCCCGGTGTTAATTTTTCTCCTGAGTAGTAGTGCCCATTCTACTTTAAGGTAACAGGTGTATACTGAAAGGGGACAGATGGCAAGTAGGTCTCCTGGGATCAGTTAAAATGAGGATGTACATGAAAGTTTGGGGAGTAAGCACAGAGCTTGCGTGGCCATTGAGGAGGGAGTACACGCTCACACCTTAGACTCTACCCACTCTTTCCTTTGTAAGCTCATGGAGGAGCCCATGTGACATCATTCCATGAGTCTCTTCTGCCTATCCTTTACATGCAGGTAAACATCCGCAGCACAGTGGTTCCAAGACTATTAGAGACATGGGAAGTCAGAAGCCTGCCCTCTGCCCGCCTGTAAACAGCTGAATGCTGTACCTGAGAGCCTCTGGGGACATTTCAAGGTAGACACCTTCCTGGAGCTGGCACTGGGTAGTAGCTAGCCTGTAGATGAGGAGGGAAGAAATACCTGTCATGACTTTCTGACCCCCTTGCCCAGCTCCCTCAGTGGGTGGCTGGGGACATCAGCACCAAGCAGGTGTGGTGAGTCTATTATCCTGTCCCTGGATCATTTCTTGGAACTTCTCATTAAAGCAGTCACTAGAGAACAGACCTGTCCTACTCTCCAGGAGTAGCCCTGGGTTCCCATTGCCTGATGGGAGATGGTGTTGTCCCAGGTTTCCATGGTCCTAGGGATCGAGAGGACCTCAGTACATAGACACACAAATGCACACACAGACACACACACACACGCACACACACACACACACACACACACACCATGGTGCCTCTAAAGGCAGAGCCATCCTTGAAGCATTGCCAAATAAGGCTTTTGTCCATACATTGCAGGGACTTCAACCTCTTTGCCTCCTATTGACCCTGCCTAGGCCCACAGCATGGCTCAGAGCCAGCTGAGGCACCACAGTGAGCATGCCTCTTCTTCTTCATCAACCCAGATGTGAGCATGTTCCCACACACATACACTGCCATATCCCTTAAGGACCTCTAACGTCACCCCCAGGATGTTGAGAAGTCTCCATGGAGTGGTATCTGCCCATACCACACAGCACAGTGTTGTTATTCTTTTCCAGAAACTGACAAACCAAAGCCAAGGTGTGGCCCTCCAGACCCCAGGCTTCCCTGGGTTCCTGTGAGCAAGGGTGGGAAGCTCTGGGGTCATCAGGTCACAGGACTGCAGCATGAGTGGCCTTTGTTTGGCTTCTTGTGATTCAAGATCACTATCCCCTCACACACCAGCCATGAACATCTCACCCATTTATTGCAAATTTTATGGTACTGGATTCAAGATAGGAGCTTGACTCCACTTATTAGAAACATCCTGTGTCTTCCTAGGCTTCCGAGAGGTGTTTTCCATGGCATAGTGGGGCAGAGTTCTCATTGTGGGATACCCATTAGCCTGGCAGATGTCCACAGTTGGAGAGTAGAGGGTTTGTACACTGGGGACAAGGGGCATCACTGTTGAAATTAGACAGCAGCCAGAGACATCTGACTACAGAGATGAGCAGGGTGTCTGTCCCACAGAGGGTCTGCTGTATGTCTTCCATGAACAAAGTCTAGCCAAGTAGACTGATGAGTGGACTGATGAGGTGCTGGCCTCTTGATGTTTCATCATGCCTGAATCGCAGATCTGGTTGATATCAGGGCTGTCAGCTAGATGTCTCACCTTGGCAGCAGAAATCACAATTGCAAGGACTCCACAGCTTGTCTCTAGGCAGACATACCACAAGGAAGACGAGATTGTGAAATTTGGGGCCTGACATGAAGATGGGTGAGCTTTAAGAACTGGGCCAGAGGACAGAGGGTGGACATGGTAAGACAATCGCTTTTTCTTCCTTGGGGATTATAAGAAAATAAGTCGAAGATCTGTTTAGATTAATTTAGACAACAGAAGTCCATGGATGCAAGGACCAGAGACACCAAGTAACTAAATGAAATGAAAGGATATAAGAGCTAAGGGGGCGGGGGAGGGGACAGTTTGCAGCAGCTGTCAGCACAAGCATTCCTGTTTTTGACAAGAGAAATACAGTTTCTTTATGGGATATTGTGTTTTCCGTAAGCCTTGTAATGAAATTTTGAAAAACCCAGTGACGGTGATCCAAATTTTCGCTGGGAAGACTATTATTAAAATTGATAATGCTGGCCTAATGCAGTCTAAGTTATGGGTGCCGGAGATGATAAATCTTGAAAATTTGCATTGTATAAAAACGTTTTAGTAGATGGTTTTGTAGTCAGGAAGATGAGCTGACTTTTTGATTGGCTGCTACAGTGCAGAAGAGTAGAGATAAATGCTGGATAAGGCGGACGCACCTCCAGGGAAGAGTTTGGGATGATAAACGGCTTTCCTGGGCTGTTCACGAACATTTACTTCTAATCATTTAGCTGCATTTACTGTTTGGAATGTGAACTACCTGAAGGGGTGGGGGCGGGAGCTGAGTCTATGATTCCTGCAGCTTATTCATCTTTAATGGACTCAAGGACAATGGGGCTGGGGGAAGGGCAGGCTCCTGTTCAGGTGTTTTGTCTTTTGGTTTTTTGTTTTGTTTTTGTTTTTGTTTTTTCTTCTCTCCCACTGTCCTCACTGGGGCAGGCGGGGGCATCCTAGATTCATTCACCTGCCTCTCTTGGGATTTTTGTGAAACCTGGACTCCCAAGCCCCCATCATGCAGACCAGCTGAGCAAACACACATCTTTCTTATGAGAAAAACTTTCCACCTCCCCCTGGATTCTGACTCATAGGAAGAACCATCTTTTTTCCCTTAAAGGATGCTACACTTGTTGCCATTCCGCCCCCCGCCCCATCACTGTCATTATGATATAAATACGAATAACCCTGCATCCAATGCCTGATGTTTGTGGGGGTTTGAATGAGAAATGATTCCCATGGGCTAAGGCATTTGAACGCTTGGTCCCCATTTGTTGGCACTGTTTGCAGGGTCTTCCTAGAGGAAGTATGTAAGGGGATGGCAGATTTTGAGATTAGACAGCCTTCCTCTTTGTACCTCTGGCTTGTGTTTGAAGCTGTGAGCTCTCAGCTCCTAGTTCCTGCCACTGTGTCTCCCTCTTGCTGCCATGCTCCCCCTACAGGATAGATTCATCCCTTTGGACCTATAAATCTCAATAAACTCTTCTCTAAGTTCCTACTATCAAGGTGTTTTATCACAGCAACAGAAAAGTAACCAATACAGTGCTCAAAAATAAAAACACCACCACCCAGTGGGTGGACAGGTCCCAGCAGGGGTACCAGGCCCCCAACAGGGTTGGATAAGAGGTGTGAAAGATCCAGGTGCAAACCTTAGGGAGATGTAGGCTTCGACCTTTTCCAAACCTACTTTATTTGGGATTCTTTAATTCCTATACCTCCCTTCCAACCCACCTACCCTAGATAGGAGAGAGAAAGAAGGTTAATGGGATTACGAGAAGTAGACCTTTGTGGACTCAGTTCCTGGAAGCAATTCCTGCAGGATTTCAGCAGACCAGCAATTCAACCAAAGTTGCTGCTGGAACCAGTAATGGCACCCGGAACCGGAGCCCTGAGCTTTCTCTGGTGTGGTTCTCTCATGGAGCATCTCAAAGTGGAGCAATGAACAGCCAAACAATACCAAGACCCCAAAAGCCCCAGCCTCCTGTTTTGGGGAGATATATATAAATATCCTCTGAGAGTCTGTGCTACGATGTGTTTCAGCTAGCAAAAACCAACCCCCTGCACCACGTGGTTCATCTTCTAGTGGATAAACATCACCTGATCTCTCACAAGTCTGTTCCCCATCCCCCACTTGGGATCAAAACAAAAAACATGTTTATATCTACTCCAGGGAGACCCTCATCTTTGACCACACCCCCCCAAGGGAATGAATGCTCTCCTTCACACTGGTGCCTCCTCCTAATGGCAGCCACCCTTGGTAGGGAGCTACAGCACACACATCCACAACCATTCTGGCATGCACTACTTACTGCTCCAATGACCTGTGTTTTCTTTTATTTCATTTGTGATTATCATAATTGTACTGTACTAGACGGTGATGTGTCAAAGCCTCACTTCTACCCCTCGGTGGGCCTGCATCCTGTCTCCTCTGGCTTGTCTGCCCATGCTTGGGCTGTGCAGGGAGCAGTCAAGCCATCAAGGAAGTATTGGTTGATACACATGGTGTGACCGTCATTCCCTCTGGTGTGATGGACGTTTGGGATCGCTGATGATGACTGATGGTGGCTGAGGTACTCAGTGACTATATTAAATGCCACTGGATCCAAAGGCTCAGTATACTGAGCCTCTGGGTACACGCCTTACATCTCCATCAAGGAGACAAGCACAGGGCAGCTTTTCTAGCATTGCCCTGTTTCCCCCGGGCTTCTCTTTGTTAAGCAATGGAAATTCTCGGGGGATGTCACAAAGAGGTGGACTCCATAGAACTTGTTCTAGCTTGCTTTGTATTGCTCTGAAAAACACCATAACAAAAAGTAGCTTGAGGAGGAAAGGGCTTATTTGCTCTTGCAATTCTCAGGCTATACCCTGTCACCGAGAGAAATCAGAGCAAGAACTCCAACAGGCCAGGAACCTGTAAATAGGAACTGAGGCAGAAACCAGGAAGGAATCTTGCTTACCAACTTGCTTCTCCTTGCCTTGCTCAACCCTCCTTACTTCTTTAAACAATATTCATTCATTCATTCATTCACTTTATATCCCAATCATAGCCCCCTCCCTCCTCTCTTCTTGGTGCCACCCTCTCTTCCTCGTCTCCCTATCCCCCCTACTGTACTCCTCAGAAAAGAGGAGCCCTCCACCAATGCACCCTAGAACATCAAGTTGTATCAGGACTGAGGGTATCTTCTTCCCCTCCCCCACTGGGGGGAAGTGATCAAAAACAAGCTACTGGGTCCATGTCAGAGACAGCCCCTGCTCCCCTTACTAGGGGAACCACATGAAGTCCGAGCTATCCATTGGCTACATCTGTGTAGGGGCCTAGGTCCAGTCCATGCATGATTCTTGGCTGGTGCTTCAGTCTCTTCAAAGCTTCTTAGGGCCCTGGTTAGTTGGCTATGTTGGTCTTTTTGTGTAGCTCCTGTCCCTTCCAGGTCCTTCTCTCCTTCCTTTCACTTTTCCACAAGACTCCCTATGCTTCTCCCGATGTTTGGCTGTGAGTCTTAGCATCTGTTCCGATCTGCTGCTGGATGGAGCCTCTCTGAGGACAGCTATGCTAGACTCCTGTCTGCAAGCATAGCAGAGTATTGTTAATAGTGTCAGAGGTTGGCTCTCTCGCATGGGGTGGATCTCAGGTTGGGCCAAGCATTGGTTGAACATTTCCTCAATCTCTGCTCTATCTTTATTCCTGAACATCTTGTAGGTAGGGTAAATTTTGGGTCAAAAATTTTTGTGAGTGGGTTGATGTTTTCTTTCTTTCACTAGGAGTCCTGTCTAGTTAGAGATTGTCCTCTTTAGTCTCCACGACCCATGCTACTAGAAGCCTCAGCTAGAGCCACCCCATTATCCTCCTAGAAGCCTACATTGTCTCAAGTCTCCAGCTTGTCACAGAGACACCCCCGCCCACAGTTTCTCTTCTCTCTGCAGGTCCTCTGTCCTCCGGTCTGATCTCCACCCTCAACGAGGACACTTGCTCAACTATGTTCAAAGCAGTTTTATTTGCAATAGCTAGAATCTGAAAACAACCTAGATGTCCCTCAACTGGAGAATGGATAAAGAAACTGGTACATTTATACAATTGAATACTATTCAGCTATTAAAAACAAGGAAATCATTATAATTGCAGGCAAATGGAAGGAACTAGAAAAGATCATCCTGAGTGAGGTAACCCAGACCCAGAAAGGGACACATGGTATGCACTCACTTATAAACATATTAGCCATCTAGTTCAGGATAAACATACCACAATTCACAGACCTGAAGAGGATAAGTAACAAGGAGGACTCAAGGGAGGATGCTTAAATTTCACTCAGAAGGGGAACTAGAATAGACAGCAGAAGAGGATGAAGAAAGGGATCAACCCTCCCTCCTTTCTTATACAACCTAGTATTACATTCATGTATGAATACTCTTTTTCTTATTTTCAGTTCTGGAAGTGTAATCTGTGGACTCCCTTGTGCACTAGAGGCAGCTATGCAGCCTCTCGTAACTGCACCCTCAGCCCATTTTAAATGCTCTATGTCAAACAGGAACTCATTGATTGTCCAGGCTGGCTGTGAACTTTTTTGGGCATCTGGCCAACCAATTTATCCTAGCGTTGAATATGAGTGACCAACAGGCCAGGAACACAAATTTGGGTTACTTCAAATTTCATGATCCAAATGTAATAGTTTCATGGTATATTTATAGTAACAACAAAGAAAGTCATCAATCCAGGCACTTCTTTAAATGTGTTGGTGGAAGCATTGTGTGGGTAGGTTATGGCAAAGTAGAGGAACCTTCTACTGTTGGCCTCAGATGCTATATAATGACACTCAGCCTTCTGGTTGGTGGAAATCAGTGAGCTGTTAATACAGTTAGAAAGGCTTTTAAATTGTTGGTCCTAGGATACTGGGGCAGACAAAGAGATGGTGCATAAAGAATTGCTATTAAAGGAGCAAAGACAGTCCAAGGTAAATTATAATTAGTCTTTGGACTTGTAATATTCTAACACCTCCATTGTCACTGAGGTTCTCATCGGTTAATCGGCCTTGTCGAAGTTTCCATGTAAAGTAGAGTTCTTTCCAGGACCTTTCATTTTCAGCCTCTAAGTAGCTGGGATTATAGTGGTGGCCTAGCTCGTTCTCTCTCTCTCCTACTTATCTCCCTGGCTTTCCTCCTCCCCCTTCTCCTCCTTCCCCTCCTTCCCCTCCTCCCTCTTCTCTCTCTCTCTCTCTCTCTCTCTCTCTCTCTCTCTCTCTCTCTCTCTCTTTTTGTGGTGTTTCATATTAAACCTACTACCTCACATACGTTCAGCGCAGAACAACATCCCAGGCCCTACAAGTGTTCTCAAAACCAGCAGCATCATAAAACCTCTCAACAGATAAATAGAAACAGCCAAAAGGAGCCACAGGGAAAATATAGAACTAAAAATACACAGACCCAAGGGCCTGCCGGATGTGTCTGTGATAGATGCCAAGGTTCAAAGAGGCCAAGCCATTGCTCTCCAAGCCACAGAGGGAGAAAATCTCTCAATCAGCACACATAGCCTGAGGGTGGACATGCAGATCTGCTGTCATCTGTGGGATGAAAACTGAGATGAAAGTTCTGTTTGAGTTAAAGAATACAAGTTGTCAAAAGATGTAAAGATGGAGATGAAGGAAAACTGCACAAACCAAAGGATTTAGTCAAGGAGCCATCTATAGGAAACCAAGGGAGATTACCTGGTTCAGTGAGCATTTCTCATCTGAAACAGGAGACCGGAATGCCTGGTGAGTGTCCCTTGTTGTGGAACACTAAACCACATGTTTTAAATATGACAACAGCTTCCTTAAGGAGGGAAGAGGAAATGAAGATGTCCTCACAGAAGAGCTAGAAGATCTGTGCCCTGAATTTCCCCTCAAAGGCTGGCCAAGAAAGGTTGTCAAGTGAATGAAAGTCACACTTAGTGGAGCTCAGGACTGTCAGGATAGAACGAGGAAAAAGGATGGAAGGAAGGGGAAGCACAAATGTCATTGGTTCCATTGTGGTGTGGGAGATTGAGTCCAGGGCCTCACATGCCTGGCAAGCCCTTTGTCTCTGAGCCTGTTTTAATGCTTTATTTTGAGATAGAGTCTCATTAAATCACCCAGGCCTTGTTTTCTCAGCCTCCTGTCTCTGCCATAAAAGTGGATGAGATGACAGGCAGGTTGTGGCTCTCCCTCATTCATGGAGTCATTGGCTACCCATCCTCAGGAACAAGGTGGCAGAGGGGACAAACTAGGGGTTCAGTGGCCCATGACCACAAACAGAAATAACCTTCAGGGATCAGCTGTTGGGAGGTAGATCAATTTTATTTGAAGTGAAGGGGATTTCAAGGTTGGGCGAATGTAATTGGCTAAAGAGCTAAGGTACAGAGATGCCTCATCAATGTAGAGAGACATTTCAGGAATCCTGGGTGCTTGCTGAACAAGTTTTATGGGGAGAATGGGAGTTAGACCCGTAATTTCCCTAAGGGCTATGTGACATTTCTCAGGTAGAGAGTTTGGGGTCTGGGGTCCCGGAGGAAGTGAAAAGGAAGCCTTGCTGGCAAAGGGAGTCCACCATTTTACACCAATCTCAGGGCTTTCTGGTAATGTTGGACTTAGACCTTAGTAGGAAGGTTTCCCAGCAGTAGGTCTATGCAACAGAAACCACATTTTATGATTAAAAGTAATACTCTTTTGTACTCAAAACAACATTTAAAAGTGAAGGGAAAATGCAAATGGGAATGAGGGCGCCACTGAATGTGAAGCAATGCTGTTGTCAGTGGACTGTGCAAAGTCATAGGTGTGTAGTGAGAATCATCCAGAATGATTACTCCAAACTACACCACAGCGCACACCAGAACTGCTAAGACCGATGATGACAGATACCAAAAATATAACCACTAATACAAAAAGATAGCAAGAAACAGATAAATGAGATTTTAAAAATATATGAAAATGACAGACAACTACCAACTTATCAAAGATTACCTTGAATATAGGTGACTAAATGCACAACCAATAAAAACAGATGTTTGAAAAAGTAGATATACTCTTTTACACACACACACACACGTGAGACTTGCCCGTATTCCAACTGTGTGCTACCTGTAAGAAAATCATCTCACATCAGTAGTACAGATAAGCAGGAAGTAAGAGGATAGACAAAGATGCACTATGTAAAATCAAAGATGCTCTTTGTGTTAATATCTAATACAGTAAAATTCAAAACCAAAATTTTGCTAGAGACAGTCACTTTGCATAATGACGGGAATATCATCCCACCAGGAAGCATGGAGATCAAAGTGTGTGCACAACCAAACCACAATGCCATGACTTACCATCAACAGAGATGACAGGAGAGCCATGGGTCACTAGTACAAGCCACATCTTGGTTGCTTTTGTCAACTTGACATAACCTAGAGTTATCTGGGAAAAGGATATAAATTGAAGAATTGTCCACATAAAGTTGGTCCTTGGAGGATTATATTATTAACTGACACAGGGGTGTCTAACCCATTAAATAACATCATTCCCTAGGCAGGTGGACATTGGCTATATAATAAAGCTCAGCAGAGAATGAGTCTGCCTACGGGCTGGCAAACAATGTTCTTCTGTGGCTTCTGCTGTGCTTGGCTGTGGAGTGAGTTCTTTTTTTGGAAGTAATGCTGCAGTGAGAATTTTGGTGTCTTTAAAAACCCAGGTATGTTGTTTAAACCTGTTTTGGTTTTAATCCAGTGTGTGGGATATGGGGCTGCTTCAGACTGTCCACAGCAGCCTCGTACATGCTCTGGTAGGGGTGGGATGTGATATTCTGCCAGCTGAAGATAGTTTAATTCTGGGTACTCTAGAGAGGGTTTTAAAAGGCCAGTACCCCCAAGAGAAGGTGGGGCTGTTCCTCCTGCTGGTTCCTGCTCCTGCTGCTGCTGTTCCTGGTTTGTCAAGTGGTTGTGAGAAAAGAGACAATAAGAAAAAATTGGAGATAGCCTGACAAGATGAAGATTGGACTTTCTCCCAAGAAACTTAATGCCCCTAATCAACAGGAAGTAGTCTAAAAACAACTCAGTGCTTCCTTTCCCTCTTAACCTTCTGCCTCTCCTACCTGGTATTGGGATATTGGAAGAAATTAAGTTTGAAAGGGAGGTAGAGGTAAAAGACCCCAATAAAATTGCCTAAAAATGCACCAACATAATGTGTGGAATATCAAGTCAGCCTGCGTTCAAGTTCTACCTTGAAGCTATGAGTTTACTTTCTTCAATCATGAATGTGACCTGAAATTATAAGCTGAATAAGCCTTGTTTTTATAACTTGCCTTTTGGTCAGGGCGCTTTGTTGCTGCAACTATGTCATTGTCTCTAAGACAAATGTTAAGAATCATCTAGAGCTGAGGAATACATTCAAGAAACACATTCTAGAGGATGTATGCATAATCCTGCATGGGAGCCTCAGAACATTCACCAGTACACATCTTGTCCCATGCAAGACACACCTCAGCAAAGTGAGTACGCCAACACCGTAGAGTGGGCTTTCTCCCATGAAGGGGCCAAACTAGAAATAAAGGAAAAACTATTAAATATCAAAATGTGTGAGATGTAGTTCAATCAGTGATGAAAATGGAATTTATGTTACACAATTTTAGAAACACACTCTTGAGAAACAAGGGAAGCTCTCAAGTCAATGACTTGGATTGATACCTAAAGGAAAAAGAAGAACAAAATAAAGAGACAGAGAATTGAAGGAGCAAAGCATGGTACACACCTGTAATACATTTGAGTGCCTTAGCCAGGAGGACTGTCATAAGTGTGAGGCTATCTTGGGATACATAGAACACTCTAAGACAGCCTTGATTACCTAATGAGACTATCTCAAAAAGAAAATAAAAGCCAGTAACAAAAAGAAAAATAATAAAAGAAGAAACTGAATAGTGAGTGAAGGAAGCAGCAAGAACATGGAGGAAGCCAATGAGATTGAAAATAGGAGGCTGAGGGGGTAAAAGATAATATGATCAGAGAGCATTATATGTGTGTGTAATAAAAACAGCAAAAGAAGGAAGGAAATAAATAAATATAAAGCAAACCAACTGAACAAAATGTTTTGTTTTTACAGAAAATGCATAAAATTATCAGGACAGAGAAAGATGAAGTGAAAAGAAACAGGACAGCCAGCATCGCAGATGCTTTAGGAGCTATCACTACAGATCCTACAGTCCTTCAAGGATGACAAAGAGAGACAATAAGCTACCTACTCCCATATATACATTGCCTCACGAGTCCAGTGCCTTAAAGCTGTACCAAAATCCAACAAAGATAAAATAATTAATCCAACTGGTACTAAAATTGGTAAATGTAGAGTTTTGAAAAGATCCCCTAAAAGGAAACATTCAGTGTCAGAGATTCTGCTGGAGAATTCTGGTATTTAAAGGAGTAACAATGATTTTATACACTATCTTCCAGGAAAGAACACTTTTCAAATACTCACAAAATCAGCCTTAACTTGACATCAATGCCAGATGTGGGCAGCATAAAAAGTGAAAGAGGGACCATAATCTTTCATGAACTTGACACAATTATATTCAACAAAACAATGGAAGACTGAATTTTAAGATGCATAAAGTAATGGGGTGTGATGATTCAGTGCAGTTTATTCCAGATGTGAAACATCTGGAATCAGTCCACGTGATCTACCACGTGAATGATCTGAAAAGTACAAACCATATGCTTACATGGATTGATGCAGAAGTGCTTTTGATTAATGCAATACTTTTTCATGAGAGAAACTCAAAAGTTAGAAACACAGAAGCGATGGATCTTAATAAAAAAAAAAAAAACACTAAGTGTTAAATTATTTCTTTAAAAGCAGAGAGTATGGCAGGAAGTCCATTCTCACAACCTGAATTCCACATTAGTACTTGGCATAGCTGATGAAATGGGATGTGTGTTGGGAGAGGAGGACAAGGGCATATAGTTAGAGAGTAAGAATTGAAATGATGTCTGTTTGGAGATAATAGCACTATTAATTATCACAAGAAATCCACAAAAATGTTGTAGAGCTAATAGAATTGGCAAGACTGTAGGATGCCCAAATACACAAGACGTACAGAATTCATTTACAACTTGCATGCTGACAGAAGGCACGATAAACCTGAGACACGTTATCTATCCCTCCCTCACCTGCCAAAGAGCAAACAGGCATGGGATCTGTATGCTGAAAAGACTGATTTTTTTTTTTTTACATTTACTTCCATTATTTTTTCATTTATGTGTGTGTGTGTGTGATGTGCATGTGTGTCTTCACGCTTGTATGTGGTATATGTATATGTATGTGGTATGTATATGGTATGTGTATATGGATGCGTGTTCACCTGTGTGCATGTGGAAGTCTAAAGTTGATGTCAGGAATCCTCCTCAATGGCTCTTCCACATTATTCAATGAGGCAGAGTCTCTCAATAAAACCCAGAGTTCAACAAAATGACTAGTCTCCTTACCCAGCTTGCTGGAATTACAGGCAACTACCATGCCATCCTGATATTTTCATGGGTTCTGAAGATCTGATCTCTGGTCCTCACTGTTACTTGGCTGTCTGAGCAACCTCCTCGGTCTCAAGTTATTTTTTGAGACAAGGTAATTATTATGTAGCCCAGGATGACCTGAACTCATGCTCCTCTGCCCCAGCTCGTGTTCTGGGATGGAGCTTGTGTATCGCTATGGTTGACTTGAAAAAAAATAAAATATGAGCAAAAAATATCCACAGAAGAATTACATAAACAGGAAGACATTGTATGTTCATAGTTTGGAAGGTTTATGTGGAGAATGAGTAGATATCCACAGCCCAAAATAACAAACCTCCGCCTAAAATTCAAACGTTGCAGAAGTTAATGAAAACATGTCACAGAATTAAATTAAACTGTATAACTCTATTAGGACAAAGTGGAAGAAAACCTTCAGAATCCATGTTTTACCCATAGTTCTTGGACTGGATATAAAAATCACTTATCTGGAAGGGGAAATTGAACCTTATCAGACTCTAAAACATCTCCCTTGAAAAGGGTTGTGTTAGAAGCAGGGCATGAACGGGACACACTTCCAAATCAGGAGTCTGGCCAAATGTGAAGTGAGCTCTCAAAATTCATCATAAGACATAATTGAATTAGGAAATGGGCATAAGACCTGGCCTCCTGGTTATTTCTTCTGAGAGCAGGTCAGTCTACAGCTCTCTCAATGAAAACCACATGTGACATTTCATTTGTCACCAGAGTCAGACCTCATGAGAAGAAGGTCCTGGGCCCATGGGGCATAAAAAGGCTGGACACCCAACCGAAGAGCATGCATAGACTGGACCTAGACCTACACATATGGCTAATTCTACCTACTCCACATATGTAGCAGATGTGCAGCATGGTTAACATGTGGGTCCCCCCTAACAATGGGAGTAGGGGCTGTCTCCAACTCTGTTGCCAGCCATTGGATCCACTTCCCCTTAGGTGGGCTGCCTTGTCAGGCCCCACTGGGAGAGGATGCA
Source organism: Acomys russatus (assembly GCF_903995435.1). Taxonomy (NCBI): domain Eukaryota; kingdom Metazoa; phylum Chordata; class Mammalia; order Rodentia; family Muridae; genus Acomys; species Acomys russatus. The sequence continues at coordinate 50,336,409 of NC_067153.1, forward strand.
TTTAATCCTGCTGCAACTTTAGGAGGCAGGATAGGTTGGTATCCCTTGGGGCCTCCCCTTCTCTGAGAAGGAGAGGGGGGTTGGTGAGAGTGTGTGAGGGTGGGACTGGGAGGACAGGAGGGAAGGGGCTAAATCAGGCTGTAAAGTGATTAAATAAATAGATAGGGGAAATAAAACAAGCCACTACAGAAGTGCAATATGGTGAGGACATGGCTCAGTGAGCCAAGACCTCATCTCATTAGGATGAGGGCCTGAATTCACTCCTCAGAATCCATGTAAAACTGTACAGGTGTTTTGCACATGTAATCCTACAGCTGAGGAGGCAGAGACAAGCAGATCTCTGGAGCTTGATGGTCAAGTCTCAGAGTTAGCCAGCTCCCAGGTAATGAATAGACCTTGTTTCAGAAATCAAGTGGGAGGCAGAGCCTAAAAGGACCCTAGCCTCCATATACACACTCATGCATGCATGCATGCATGCACGCTCACGTGCACACACACACACACACACACACACACACTTGTGCACCCATAAACACATATATAAGGGGAGATTAGCTTCTGCAGGCACTGTGGAGGGGAGAGCTGTGTGCTAGCCCAGATAGAAGCAGCAGAATTATATGTTTAAAATACTGTCGTTCCCATGCCTTGTTTGTGTTACTTGGCATTCTGGGTGCCAAGTGAAGGATGGTCAGCCCAGATAGACAGTGTAGGATGAGAGCAGCTAGTGGCTCCTTTGAGATGCGCCCTTACCTCAGAGCAGTTAGAATGCATTTACAGGAAAGACATTTTTCAGAATTATTAGGGATAACCACATCACCTTGGACAGCTTGGTGAAGAACTCATCACTCAGACATCGAATAGAGATGACCCTTAGGGAACAGGCCTGGTCCCTATGAAGACATGAGCCCCCTGAGCTTCACTGAAAGGGTCTGCCTCTGAAACATTTGAGGTCTAAAGTGGGTCTCTGGACAGACTCAGCATTGAAATGAGGGTTGCAGGGGTAACTATGAAATGGAAAATTGTAAAAGTGATGATGACGACTTTGCAATCTGTATGTCTGTCTATGCCTGATCCTATCTTAACTGCAAAATTTGGGCATCTCCATTTGGCCCCAATAGGCAGTGGTTCCACATTTCCCCTGTCATGGGATGTAGGACAGATGCTACCACCTGAGGAGGTCACTAGGGGTCTGAGCCATCTGGATACTAAACATATAACCTGGAGTCCATGACCCTGAACAGGTCCTGGGTCCTTGGGCCCTGAGGGTCACTTTAGGCCCTGGTCACTTAATGGGGTGAAGTCAACAGAAGTCAGAGGTGGGAAGTCCTTGTGGGATGCACAGGTCCCTCAGATGAAAGCAGTGTAGGAGGGAAGAGGGTTACAAGGGACAGGCAGCCTGCCTACCTAGTGCTGAGAGGGTCAAGTGCTCCCCCATGCATGTGTTTTCTGTTCTAAAGATGAAACAAACACAGGTGCATGGCTCCATCCTGCCCCTACAGCTCTCCTCTGCTGTCCGGTCCTATCCCAGGAGGTTCAGCCCTCCAGTGGCTGCCTTACGAGGTCTTGTAAGTTGGTAGGGTCTGCATGGGCTCCATCAAACATCTGGCTTACAGGTTTAGGCGTTGGCTGTTTAAGGTCAAAGGATGAAGGCTTGGGCAGAGGGAGGTGACCACTTCTTTCTCCTCGGAGGATATGAAAAGGTCACACTTGCCAAACCTAGGCTTCAGGGAAACTCCCACACATCCAGATTTGTGTCCTGCCTGAAGGGAGGCAGTCGGAGAAGCTTAGAGGATGCATAGGGAAGCCTGTTGGAAGTTGGTTCTCTGAGGTGCCAGAGAACCTCAGTGGCACATTCATGCTCATGCCCTGGGAGCAGATGCAGGATGTTGTGGCTTGTCTCAGGAGTCCATGGCGTCTCTTCCTTTCTTTCCTTCCTGAAGCCCCAGTAAGTGTGGCTGTGGCTGTGGCATGTGTTCATCTAGCTGTGTGTGAGGAGATGAATAGGAAGAAATCTCCTGCTGGGAGCTTTGGACAGATTCTATGTCCCGGTAGACAGATAGAGTGGTGCATGCCACCTGGGCACTGGCCGGCTGGCGGCAAGAGCAGACAGCATGAGGACAGAGACCACCATGAAATATTTCACACCAAGTGCTGGAAGGGGAACAGACCCTTGACCCTGAGGGAGAACTCCTGTTCTGTCCAGAGACAGTGGGGGGAAGATAAAGAATATTGGTGAGGGCAACCTTGCCACCACAGAGCTCAGGGACTGTGTGTTTCTTATACTAGCAGCTCTGTGATCGATCTTTTTAAACCGAGCTTCATATTGAGAGAGATGGGGGGAAAGACCTGGGCAAAGGGCTTCCTGCAGATCTGAGTTTCCCTTACCTAATTCCCTTTATGTCCCCCACCATGTGGCACATGAAGCACAGGTCACACATCTTTCCTCCCCAGCCTGGCTGACTACCTAGAGCAGTGGTTCTCAATCTGTGAGTCGCAAACCCATCCGGGTAGTCAAATAAACCTTTAACAGGGGTCGCCTAAGAGGGCAAGAAAACACATATATTTGTAGCATGATTCACAACGGTGGCAGAACTACAGCTATGAAGTAGCAACAAATGTAAGTTTATGGTTGTGAGGGGGGCGGTGTCACCACAACATGAGGAACTGGACCTCCTCACTGTCCCTGACTCTGAGGCATGCCGAGAACTCAGGCACTGTCCGCGAGTGCAGAGCTGAGGACCAGCCTCAAGTCCAGCTAGGATCTGACCTCTCTTCCTTTGACCGCCTCATGCTGTTTGGTTCTGCTGGAGACTAGACTTGCTCATCACATGGTACTAGCCCCTCGGTCTCTAGTCATTCCAGGGACATTTTGATGATGTTCACCACAGTCCCACTCTTTCTAGGGATGCCTTTCCCATCCCACCACAGGTGATGTAATCTATTCCCACAGAGTTCTATCAGCAAAGTCTGGACCTCAGGACTGTGCGGCTTCCACTCCCAGTCTCCTTAATAAGGAGGCACCTGCTGTGCCAGCACCCCCAAGCTTCACAGAGCACAATCCTGAAAGAGTGTGGTTGGGCACAGGCACATTTGGAGCTTAGACTATATATATAACTGAACACACAGCTGGTCAGTGGCTAAGTGAGTACCAGGAGCTACTCAGACAGCCTAGACTCCCCATCAGATGCCTGCTCCACAGAAACTGCTGGAAGCTGCCTTGCTGCAAGCCAGGTCCTTGAGGCAGGGCACTCACTACATGATCACGATAGTCTAGGCCAGGTTCCCACAACTGCAGGGCTGGTCTTCTGGGTCCTCAGGCCTCCATTTCCAAGCTCAACATCTGAGCCCCAGTGCACTCTGGGAAGAGACGACAGGGGAGGGCACCCAAAGCTGGAAGAAAGTCCTGGGGGCCCACGTGGGTGGGCGGGGCAAGGCCACCAGCAACACTCCTTACAGCCTCCCCTGCTGGAAACTCTGCCCTTTATTCCATGGGGACCATCACTCTCTGCTTCCTGGTAAACAAAGAATCTGCCTAAGCTGGACAAAGTGCTGGACTCCCAGCTCTTCTGTATCCCAGAGGAGCTCCAGTCATGCCACCTGGGGTGCAGGGCAAGCACATAACTGGGGTTCCAGACCTTTCTCTATCCATGTTTTCTGTAAAGTTATCTAGTGGCTAAGCTGCCCACAGCTTACTTCTCACAGCCTTCCTATAAAATCATTTCAATTATGGCATGTGGAGGTCAGTGCATCACAGGACAGCCACACGTGATATGCCTGTGTTCTATCTAATTGCCAGAGCCAGATTTTGATAGAAATCATAGAATAGCTTGTTTTGTGTTGATCTAATTGGACAGAGCCAGGCCATTTTCACAAGATGGAACCTAACCGGAAGGGCTCAGTAAGACGGTCGCCTTACTCTCGTGTCAATGCTGGCAGACTGTCTTTGGGAAATTCAAGTTTTGTTCTCCTCAAAAGGTCAATTTTCCATGAGTAGAAGAGAGAGGGGCTGACCCTGTCAAGTTCGCTCTGTCTTTTTGTGAGTAGAGAAAAAAGTACATGTGACCAAAGCTTGAGCAAAAATTTCCTCCTTGTACATTAAAAAAAAAAGGAAGAAGAAAGAAATTCAGGGTGCTACAGCAAGAGCCCCTGCTGGCTGAAGTCCAGGGGAGCCTCAGTCTATGCCTGCTGCCTCTGGGTGTTGCTTTGTGGAGTTAGGCCTTAGCTGCTGAAATTCTGAGTACACTTGCCAGCTCTCCAGGGAGCCTCCTAAATGCCAACTGAACAAAAAGAGGTTTTTCTAATTAGCAAAATAATTAAGACAATTGGAAAAAAGTACACAGCTCTGAGAGTTAGAAGCAGGGCCTGCTGGGAGGGAGGTTGGAGACTCTTGATGTGGTGGGGTACAATGTAGCATCCCGGGAAGAGGAGAAGCCAGCAAAAGAATTGCCAGGGAGAAGTCTCTGTTCCCAGCTCGCTCTATTTCAGGCCTCTGTAGAAAGTGTCTAACCAAGGCAGGTGACAGAGCTTTACCAGGAGCTTGATGGGACCAAGGGTAAGGACCCCTGGTAGCCAGGGCCTCCTCCACATGCCTGCATCTGCTCACACCTGAGGAGAGCAGGAAAAGACAGCCCAGGACCTGGGGCATGGGGAAAAGTTGAAGGCCCATTACGTCCTAACTTGGTAGCTCCATATGGGGGACATATCACTGTCTCTTGCTTGTAGATCTGAAGCCAGCACTCTCAAGTAGTCCCTGGCTGCTCAATTAGTACCAAGAGGAGAGAGAGATGGTGCTCATGAGAGGACAAAACACTGCTAAAAGGCCCATGGGTAGAGTCATGTAACCTCCAGGAGCACCAGCCTGCCTCCACAAGCACTGGCCAATCCCAGGTAGAGTCACGTAACCACAGACAGGCTTCCCCTAGAAGCCTTTAAAAGAGCCTGTGAGCTCCCCTTCGAGGTCACCACCATTTTGTTTGGATGGTTGACTTCTGCATATAGGCTGTTTCTACAGAATAAATGCTCTTTGTTTTTACATACTATTTGAGTCTGGGGTCTTCCTTCAGCGATGTCTGGATCCTTACACACACCCTGTATCAAGGCCTTCCCTCAGGGGTTCTCTCTCTGCAGGAATATAAATTGCGGCAGTCTGAGGAAGCTTCATCTCCATTCTGAGCCTGGGCTTCCCTGTCTATGACTCCGGTCTTCTTCCCACCCCACACTGTTTATGATCTTGGTGCCACATGCCTTGTCAGTCTGCTCAATCACACAGTAGGGGGACGCATAGGAGCACAGGGTGGCCCTCCCCATGCTCCACAGATTCACAAAGGTGGGTGTGGTTCACGGGCTGTACCCAAAGCTCAGCTTTTTACATTAGAGGCAAAACCCTGAGAATAAGCAGGCACAGACAACCCACCCATCCAGGTGACAGATGTGCAGCTCAGAGTTGGAATAGAGAGGTAGCCTTCCCTCTTCTCCCTCAGCCTAAAGACTTGTTCGAGTGATCAATTCCAAGCTTTACCATGGTGGCCGATGCTGGGCTATGGAGCGCTAGAAGCATGGGCAGCGCGGTCCCACTCTAAGAATAGGCAGATGTGTGCAGAACACAATGCACAGCTGTTCCTTAGCAGATGAGTCTACCCCAGCACCCAGGCTTCAGAACATGGAAATTCCCCCAATATAGCTGAGGACCGTTTTTTTTTTTTTTTTTTTTTGTCCCCTAGAAACATCCATAGTCTTATTTGTCAATGTGAAGGCTCTTGCAGTTGGTGAGGCTCCACTGCTCCTGTTACACTTTTAATGCTAAAAGCATCTGTTTTGGGTGGAGCTGCGGGTGATGGGAGTACATCTGCCATCTTGTGTGAGCCCAAGTGCAATACCTCTAATGGTATTTACACAGGTGGGCCTCTGTTTTCCTGTCACTCTTGAGTCAATGTGCTTATTCCTTCCTAGCCATAGTCTTATATGTGGGGTTCATTATAACTGCTCCCCACATCTAAGTGTGGGTCGTTCTACTAGAATCATAAATGTTAGTTGTCTTGTGGACAAGCCACCATGCCTCAGGCTTACCTCTGCAGGGTGACTTCTTGTCCTGTGTTGCTGGACAGATTGGCCCCTGAGTGTGCTTCACAGTGCTGAACTCAAGACAAAGCAGGTAGGAGTGCTGATAGAGCAGCGTGGCTCCACCACTTGGAACAGAGGAAAGCAAGGGAACGCACTAAGATAGATGTGGGGGATTAGCATAACACTGAGTGGTCATTGGAACAGTCAAGTCTAATACACTTCACGGATAAATTGATAAACTGCTGTTCTAGGCATTGGGAGCTTTGAAATGCAGCCGCATGCAGCCTTGGCCTTCTCTGAGGAAGGAAAAGGAAAAGGGGGAGAAAGCACCTTGGACTCAGAGCTGTGAATATTTGACTTAAAAAATCCCAGAAATCACTGGGCTGTGGTGGCAGACACCCTTAATCCCAGCACTCAGGAAGCAGAGGCTGGCAGATCTCTGTGAGTTTGATGTTAGCCTGGTCTACAGAGTGAATTCCAGGACAGTCAAAACTACACACAGAAGAAACCCTGTCTCACAAAACCAACCAACCAACCAACCAAACAAACAAATAAACAAAGTCCCAAGAACCAACGGGCAAACCACTGAGATAGGTACACGGTTAATGTCCAGGTCAAAATTCTGGTGCGCACAGGGCAAAGTTAAGGGAGAAAGCTCTTTGGAGAGGTGGACAGTTGTCAGCTTCCCATCAGACACAAGGATGGGCAAGGGAAGCACAGTGTCTCCTGAAGGCCACAAAGGAACAGGAGTGCAGAGTAGGAGGCAGACCTGGATCCAAGAAGCTTCTGGTGATACCCTGCTTTGAGAAGAGACTCTGCAGAAGAATGAGGAGTGGCCACAGGACTGCCTATAGTGTAGGAGTTGCTGGCTACATAGAAAAAATATATATATAAAATCCTGCTTCAGCTTACATCAATACAAAGCCAACTCTCAAGCGGGTGGATGGGCAGGTTTAAAAGTAATATGTTAAAATACTCAGAAGAAAATAAGAGATTCTGTCTTTATGACCTGAGTTTGCTTAAAGACATGTCAAAAAGACCCAGGAAGGCTGCCTCAAAAATTTGATTCATTCACCAGCATAAAGCTTTGAATTTCTATGAAATAAGAAGCACTGTAGACAATAACAGACAACCATGGGCCTGAGGAAGATGCAACCACCGTGTGAGTTGGCAACGTGTGACCGTCAGACTATATATATATATATATAAAAAACCCTTCCAAGGAAATGATGTCACTAAGCAAACCCCTATACAAAGGTGTGAGCAGACTTTTCACAGAAGAGAGAGGAAAAGAGCCAAGGACACCTTGTAAGTCAAAAAAGAAAAATCCAGTAAGAGAATAAAAATTCAGGTGATGGGGCTTAGGAAATGGCTCAGCAGTTAAGAGTGCCTCATGCATTTGCAGGGGCCCCAGGTACAGATCTCAGAGCTTACTTACGATAGCTCCAGCTCCGGGGGACCCAACACATACCGCGGTACATGGGTAGCAGTCAGGAAACAATTTTCAGGAGTTCTCTTGTTTCGCCGTGAGTCCTAGGGGTCAAACCCATGCTGTCAAAGTTTGAACAGCAAGTATTTTTCCCTTGTTTAGTCAAGTTTCCATTACTGTGAGAAAACATCAGAAAGGGTCTGTTTGGCTAACAGGTTATGAATGTATCATTGAGAAAGGCAAAGACAGAAAATCTGGACAGGAACCTGGAGGCAGGAACCGAAACAGGTTCCATGGAGGAGTGCAGCTTGCTAGTTTGCTCCCTATGGTAGCTCAGTTTACTTTTCTTATTCAACCTAGGACCACCTGGTCATGAGTGGCACCACCCACTAAGTGCTGGGCCCTCCCACATCAATCATTAATTAAGGAAAGCGTCCCACAGACCTTTCCAGAGGCCAGTCCAGTGTGGACATTTCCCATTCTTATTTCCTCTTTCCAGGTGACTCCAGCTTATATAAAGTTGACATAAGATTAGAAAGCACTCCCTCTAACATATCATGTCATTATTTTTTCAGAGATGGAGAGAGAACCCATGGTCTACTATTGTAGGCAAGCTCCACACCACAGGGCCATACCCTTTGCCCTATGAAAACCTTAAACAAATGACCACAACAGGGCCAGGCCAGGGGCAGCTGCACGTTCCATAGATCAGGAAGTTAAAGTACACAGGTGAGGTTCCCTGTGATCTGGGGATCCTTTTGTAGTCTTACGCTCATCAGAGACAGTGTTCTTCACATACCAAGGGAAAGTTCCTGAAAGAAAGTCAGGGAAGCATAGCCCTCTACAGCAGGAGCTTCTAGAAAAGCACTAACAATGTGAGATAGGCACAGCCAACACAGACTGAGAATATAGGAATAGCCCCACTCACTGTCTAGATGTGTCTCCAAAGGCACATTGAATAACAGATGGGAACACTTGCACTCCAAATGTCTCCTTACACATAGAGAAAATGCAGGGCTGCCACACATTGGGTCAGATGGACATCAACATGGCAGATGATGAGGATTCAGGAGAGAGTCCCTGTCAGTCAGAAACAGCTTGTTTTGTTAGGGGGTGGGCGGCAATATCTGAATCAGCGGTAACAACGAGACAGACCCTGCTGCATTCTAGAAGTTCCAGGGCAGCAGCCAAATCCCTTAGATGCAACAAGCTGCCTTTGCCCAGTTGCAATTAGAAGCAGGAAGAGACAGAGAAGTGGTCAGGATTTCCCTACACCTTTCTTGTTTTGTTTATGCCATCCTCCTTCCAACATTGAGGGAGAGAAGAAGAAACAGAGGGGCTTCCCTGATTGAAGACCCTCCTACTTACAGCAGGTTGGTTTTTTCCCATTTCTTTCTCTTCTTGACTTGACAGTTTCTTTCTTGGTCGGTCCTTATTCGTACAACATCATTTATCTCTATATAGTCAGCCAACCAGAGCCCAAAGAGCTTATCTACACCTGTGGGGAGGTTAGCTCTTGGCTGCCTCCTGGCTCTGGCTGGGGGTCCAGCTCCCAGGCTCTCCTGCAGATAAGACTTCCCAAAGATGAGTGCTTCCGCCCCACCCCCCAAGACCCACCACTCCTGCCCCATGTGGGGAACTTTGCTTAGACTCTTACCACTCTTGCAACAGATGGGGAAGGTACTCTTGACTTGGGGGCTCCTGCTTCAGCTCTGAAGGATGCTACTTCAAGCTCCTGCAGAGAGCTCATTCCTGCTGTCAGGAACCATCCATTCCTACCTCCAAGACATGCCAGGGACTGCCCCACGGAAGACTCAGGAGATGCAGGAAACTCATTACTGCCTTGAGGACAAACCTACCACCTTAGCTCTTCAGACCTGTCACCTACACTCATTCTTTAAAGGCCTGCTCTCAGTCACTGTCCCAAGCCCAATCTCCCAGAGCTCAGAATTGTAAGTTACCAGGACCCCTGAGTTGGCATCTTGAGGCTCAGGAGAGATTTACACTCACCGCACTTGCAGCTCCTCTTTGGTTGGTATCTGACCTAGTTTGCTCTCTGTTGCTGTGGATGAAACAATGCTGATCCAAAGCCACTTGAAGAAAACAAGAAGGGGTGGGGGGGGGGGCGGGTGTTTTGTTTTCTTTTTTCTTTAGGTTACAGTCTTTCATGGAGGAAAGCCAAAACAGGAACTGAAGACAAGATATCAGGGGAGGAACCTGGAGGCAGAAATGGCGGAATACTGTTTACTAGATTGCTTTTTTTTTCTTTTACACAACCCAGGACCACCTGCCCCGACCACCTGTCCATCACTCTCAGTGACCTGAGCCCTCCCTCACTAATTACCAATCAAGAAAATGTCGTAAAGTCTTGCGCACAAGCCAATATTATGAAGGTATTTCCTAAGTTGAGGTTCCCTCTCCTCTGACGAGCCTTGCCCATGTCAAGGTGACAAAACTAACCAGCACAATTGACCCTCTATCAACTTGACACAAACACATCATTGTGACATGCAATTTTTTTTCTTGTTTGTTCCCAAGGCCTCATGTTAATATCACAATATAAACCACATTTCCAACTTTTCAAAGTCCCACAGTCTTTAAAAGTTCAGTCTCTTTAAAGTATCTAAAGTCTTTCTAATAATCGAAAGTCTGCCTAAAATTCCAATGTCTCTCAACTGTGGGTTCCTATGAAATAAAAAGTAAGTGACACATTTTCTTTTTACTCTGAGAAGGAAGAACCTAGGCACAATTACAATCCAGTCAAATCAAAATCAAAATTCAACAGTGTAGAGAGGTTGTTCCCTGATATGTGGAAACCATCCACACTCCCACAGGCTCCAAAGGGTCTGGGCAGCCCTCTTCTCTGTTTTTACCACCTCCAGCACACACAGCTTTCTTGTAAGCTTGAGCTGGCTCCACTCCACTCCTGCCATTGTCCTAAGTGGCCGTCTGATTGTCCTAGGATCTCCAATACCCCCGGGGTCTCCACTGCAACTGCACCTACTGTTTTTCCTGTCCTCTCGCAGTGCCAGGCCTCAGCTGTTCTCCATGACTCCTTAAACCCTGCCGCTTTCACCCTGCCTAAATCAGCACCACGTGGGAGGCTCTTAACACATTCTCACATTCAGTTGCCAGCATGGGACACAACCTTGGCCCCCTCCAGATCACAGTTGCAGTGTGCTGACCCTGAGGAAGCAGTTACCGAAAGGTTTTCATCTCAACGATTCCTGTCTATTCTTGGCCATCGTTGGTTCCTCAGCTTCACCTGACCAGAAACTACAGATTTCTTAATACAAAACATACACAGATGTGCCCCCCCCCCAGGTTGTTTGCAGCACTCTCGAACTCCTGAACCTCACAAGCTAGGCCGTGATTATCTGCACTGCTCGCAGTATTGATTATTTTACAAGTTCCTACAACAGCTCATTAGGCTCTGAACAGCCAACAGATGTTCCAGCCCAAAGTTCCAACCACTTTCACAGTCCTCCCCAACTCAGCATGCTCTTGTCTGTCCCAGCAAGCTCCCACTTCCGGTACCAATTCCTGTCCTAGTCTGTTTCTATTGTTTTGATAGAACACCATGGTAAAAAAGTAACTTGGAGAAGAAAGAGTTTATCTTGGTGGAGGGCACCTGTTCTTTGGTGTTCTGTGTGTTCTGTTGCCCAGGAGGAGGGGACGTGGTGATCACTGTCAGGTTTACTCCTGCGTTGGGAGGGGGCTGGGCATGGTGGCAGACCAGCTGGAGCTGTATTTTCTAGCCATGAGATACCAGAGAGCACACTTGGCTGTTACCACAAATGCCAAGAAGCAAACACCTAAGCATGGAAGTGAACATTCAGAGACTGATACGAGTATAGTGTTTACAATCTGGGCATGTGTCTGATTTCCAGCAAGCCGAGGAAGTGGGTAGGAAAGAGAACAAAAGTTATCAGTCCTGCCAGAGCCCACTCTTAGCCATAGTGCTGAAGTTTCCTTGTTCCCACCTCTTGCGTTCCTCCTCCATTCTCTGGCTGTCTGAGCTCAGGCACTCCTCGGAACATGGAGTATAGTTAGCATCTGCCAGTGTCAACCCTGTGCCCTTTCAGCGGCACCTGGGGCAAGTGGGAGTGACTCAGAATAAACAAGGCAATGAACTGTGTATACAAGGTAAATTATCCATAAGATATGTGTGCAGTCTCTTTCTTTCTTTCTTTTTTTCTTTCTTTCTTTCTTTCTTTCTTTCTTCTTTTTTTCCTTTTTTCTTTTCTTTTTTTTTCTTTTTTTTAGACAAGGTTTCTCTGTATAACAGCTCTGGCTGTCCTGGAACTCCCTCTGTAGTCTGTAGTTCAGGCTGGCCTCGAACTCACAGAGATCCACCTGCCTCTGCCTCCCAAATGCTGGGATTAAAGGCATGTGCCACCACCACCCAGCCCTGCGGTCTCTTTCTAATGCATATGAGTTTTTACAATACAAAATATGAAAGTGTCTCTACCATTTCTGTCTACAACCTTTTTCTGACATATCTTAGAAACAGGTATGAGTGATTTGAAAGTTTCAATATTTTTGTTTTTATATTTAAGGTGTGTGTGTGTGTGTGTGTGTGTGTGTGTGTGTGTGTGTGTGTGTGTGTGTGTGTGTGTGTGTGTGTTGTGAGCATTGCCTGCAGAGGTAAGAAGAAGGCATCAGATCCCCTGGAGCTGGCGGGTGAGAATTGCCTGACGTTGTGTTGGGAAGTGAACTCAGACCCTCCACAATAGCAGTGTACACACTTAACAGCTGAGCCATCTCGCCAATCTCTTGATATTTCTAAGTAGCAGGAAAGAGCACTTTTCACATGGCTTATCATCTGGTTTTACTTGTCTCAGGCACTTAGGCGACAGAAACCTGAACATTATAGGGAATGTGTCTGGTGCTGGAGTCCTGCTAACAACAAGGACTGTTTCAGTAATTTATAACAATTAAAAAAAAAAAAAGAGCAACTAATTATTGAAAGTACCTCCCTTCCAGTACAAAAATCTCAGCTGTCAGGTTTTCTAAGTGAATCCCACCTAGCTCTGCCGCTTGTTAGGTGATAAGTTTGGCTCTGGCCTTGGTGATGCTTCTCTTCCTGCTCGTGGCTTCTCCTATGCTTCTTCAAGCAAGAATCCCACTCTCTGCCTCCTTCACCTGGGCCACTCATGTGCTTGATGAAGCTGAACCACACCCACTCTTTATCTCTGCATCCTGCCTGGAGTTCTTGAGCAGCTGTGGCCTGACCGGTACAGGCCATGCTAGTGTCCCTCCTAGGCACGAGGGATCTAGCAGCTAGTTTCCTTTTATTTCTGCCCTCCCTAACCCAAGGCAGGATGGAACAGCTGCCCCCCTGAGGCCACCAGAGGTCTGCCGCTAACTCTGATAGGCTTCTCATCTGAGAGCTTGGGGAAAATTCAGAATAAGCAGGTCAGGTGAGGAAGATGCTGGCTGCTACCTATCCTGTGGTATCCTTGTGCTAATGCTGACATGAGCAGTGGTTGGTGTCTCTTTGGTAACACCCAGGTATCACAGCCCACCTCCGCATCCCACAGTATACTGGACCGCAGCATCTATTTCATCTCTCTCTCTCTCTCTCTGTCCATCATTATCTGTCTTTTTATTGAGCATATTTCCTGGGATCTGCTGACTGGTTGTACCTTCCTGCCAAAGGCTCTCTTGATTTCTAACTCTCAAATCATCTCTGTGCATCCTAAGGGGAAGTTGGTTTCAGGAGAAGGAAGGTGGGGTGATCTCATCCCACGTGCATCATCTGGGGGCCATCTTGTCCTGTACCATGCAAAGAGCTCTTCCTGGGGCCCCTGCACCTGGACCAGAATGAGCAAGATGGGAATTTTGGATGGAGTGATCGCTGCGGTGCCTCACAGATCCCATCACCTGGTCACCCCAAGAAAGGGATCCCAAAAGGAGGGGCTGGGAAACCAACAGCTGCATGTAAGCAGGCCAGTGGAAAATAAGAAACCCTGGGAATTGAGATGCTCTGCAGCCCTCTCACCTCCCTTATAGGCACCGAAAGGTAAATCACTAGTCTTCCCATGAAAGAAATCAGCATTAATAAGATAAAACCGTATTTGGAATAACTGACACTTTGATGAATGTTCCAGGAGGATGGGATGGGATGGTTTTGATGGATAATATTTTGGGTTGCCTCAGGTTCCGTTTAATTGTCCCTCCTTCGTTCTCAGCTTTAGTTAAGTGAAATGGAAAACCTCGGTAATGCTGGAATTTATCTTTCAGGTGGCAGATGCACAGCTTAATTGTCAATCGAGCTGACAGCTGCTCAGCAGTGAGTGAGGCAGAACCAGTATGGGCCGGGTCCCTGGAACTTCATTTTCTCTGACTCTCTGGACTGTGTGTCCACAGAGACAGAAGAGTGGCCTCCCAGCTGGCTAGTCTTTCGTTTCTAGAAAGGGCGCTGGACACCTCCCTAGAAGATGTGCCTGTAGCTTCATATCACATATGCTCCTATACCGGGCACCCCATCTCCTGCCACACTAAGAGCAGGCGGGCAGACAATAGAAGGAAGAGATGCCTACAGCCCACCTGTGCGGTAGGAAACATTTTGCTCTTCAGTCTTTCTGAGCAACTAACTCAGATCCCTTGATCCCATATCCAACCTTCTTTGTGGCTGATTTCTCCACTCCTGCATGCATATAGATGCCCTCTGCCCCCAGGGTCTCGTTACAGACAGACACCTCAGGTCATCTTCTTCCTCCTTAGTGACTGCCCACAGTCGTCCCTAACTCAAAGCTGTCACTGTCGGTTTCCTTGTGTCTGACTAGATGGGAAATCCTCCTCGCTGCCATCTGCACATCTTGCAGACTGTGACAACTGACCATGTGACCAGCCCTAGAAATGAGCACTTACAAAGAAGGGGCCGCAAGAGTGGACATGCCTGCAGTCCAGGAAAGAATCCTCAAACCCTCCTGAAGGAAGAAAAGAAACTGGAATTGACTGTTTACCAAGCATCAGCTGGGGCTTGGATGGAGAGGCGAGGGATGAAAACAGGAAAATCCATTCTTTGTAAACCGAGACAGACTCATCCGCTCCCCAAACTCCAATGCTTTTACATTTGTTTAATTTGGCTAAGAGTGCCCTACATTCATGTGACAAAATACATGCCTGTGACAATCAAAACAGCTTTTTCCTGAGAGCTCTGAGAGCAATGAGAGGGAACCATTCAGGCAGAGGCCAGACAAGGGCACAGCAGGAAGCCTCGAGGAAGCACAGGCAGAGGTGGCAGAGTGCATGGATGCAAGCTCTGGCTTCTTTCTGATCCATCACTCAGAAACCATTGTGCACATTAAATATCAACTGTGAGCTAATTAAAAAATAAATTCTGCAAAGGAAGCTGGGCTTAGGTATAGCCATGGTTTGGACAAGTGTTGACAAGCAGCATTAGCAATTAGGAATCTATCAAAGATCACGACAGGAAAACCGTCCATTTGGACAAATGTCCAGCCAAAAGGCCAGGATGGATGAGTAGGGGTGTGTTTAAAGCTGTAGCTGTTGCACTGTATCAGTGCTTTTTAACCTGAATTTTTTTTTTTGTTAAAGAAAAACAATTTCAAGCACTGCTAGCAAGGCATATGGATAGAAACTTTAAAAATCCCCAAATGGCCAAAATACATATGCAAATTTACAGTCACAGGTAGCCAGAAAATGCAAATTCTGTTAATAAGACAAAGCAAGTTTCCAAGAGAGGCAAGAATGAGGGTGCGCAGTGGCTGCGGTGTGCCCTGTCACTGCCACGGGAAAAGCTCTCTGCAAATGTTCGTTTGTGCTAAAAGTAACGAAACCGTGGACCCAGGCTTCCCACCTTGAATACCCATCCCTATGAAATGAGAGCAAGTGAAGGTGAGGACATATGCCTGATACTAAGGGCCTAGGGATGAGGCCAGGATAGGGAGTGTCACAGCCCTGGGAGCAGGGCTCTTAGGCGGCTGGAGCCTCAGGAACCATGAAGTTGTGTGAAGTGGAGACCTGAGAACTGTGGGTAAGACTCTGGCTTTGCTGCATGAAGGTAAAGAGACTCAAAACTATGTGCATGGCAAAAGCCCAGTCACACACCATCATCACATGCCGCTTTATGATACTCTCCTGTTTAGTAAAGCAGAGCCAGTGTGTGTGTAAATGTGCGTGTGGGTATGAATGTGTGTGTTTGAGTGTGAGTTTGTGTGTGAGTGTGTAAGTATGTGTGAAGAATGTGTGAATGTGCATGTGTGTGTATGTGTCTGTGAATGCATGTAGCTGTGTGTGTGTGAGTGTGAGTTTGTGCGTGAATGTGTATGAGTGTGAGTGTGCATGTGTCTGAATGTGTGTGTCTGTGTGTGAGTGTGCATGAATGTGTATGTGTGTGAGTGTGTGTGAGTGTTTGTGTATGAGTGTGTGAACATGTGTGTTTCTGTGTGTGAGCACATGAGTAGGTATTGTTGACCTCTATGGTGCCATATAATCTTCAGGCTCTTCTGAACTATGACCTTTTGCTCTCTTCCTCCATTTCCGTTGGTCTTCCTGGCTGCACATCTCTCTGAGTATGACCTTCCACCCGTGTCTGTGTCTCTAGTGCCCACACCTATGCTCTGTTCTGGGACTCAATCTCTGGTGAGTGCATACACAATAAGATTTGGGCACCTCATACTGAAGCGAGCTCAGAGGGGGACAGGATAGGGTCAGAGTTCAGATTGCTTGTGTGGGCACATGCCATGCCTCACTTTTGTGCTTGGAGGAAAAACAAGGTGTGCATCAATGGGGAGGCGGGCATCAGCGTCCTGCTCTGCCAGAGTACTCACCACTGCAGAAACAGCACTTTGCTATTCTGCAACGCAATTGCCTCTGCTATTGGTCCTTCCTCTGCAGACACTTGGACATGGATAAGCATGCACAGCATTGCAGACGCCATCCTGTAGGTGAAGGACCCAGGGTCCAGAAGTCACGGCAGCTGCATCCACAGGATGGCAGGCCTGCTTAATCCCCATGGCCCATGCTCAAACCACAGGCATATCCCAAGAGTCCTGTCCTGGTGTACAGCTTCAGAATGGTGATAAAATGAAACTCAGCGTCACATGGGGAGATGGCATAAGCTAAGCACCACCCCAATGAACATGATGTTTCCTCCAAACCACCTGGACTGCGCTTTCTGATTGGGATGAGAAGCTGTTGTGGGTCTTGTGGCTGGAGCAGCCACAGGGAGGCTTGATCCCTACCATCTCTCTCCCTACCTGGGACATGAATCCTAGTAAGCAAAGGTGTCTGCCCTTAGATTGACAGCTGACAAAATCATTGTGAACCCACACAGACCCAGAAGCTCCAAGGCCCCAGGACCCTTGTATAGGGATGCAGGAAGTAAGAGGTTAGAGGAGCAGTGGATAAGGTCCAGGAATCAGGTGCCTGCTTATTTGGTACTCTACGTGGAGCACTCTGTCTTCCCTGTGGTGTCTAGGGTAACTTGAATTTTTCATTTTAAATAAATTCCATATTCAGAGAATGAAACCAATGCATGGTTGATCAAGCAGGGGTCAGTTACAAGGCCCATCTAGGCAGCTCTTCTCATCAACTCTGCCAGGTTCCGCCATCCACGGCTGTGCTGTCTGCTCTCCCAGGGGTATCACAGAGCTAAAGCATAGTAACCCAGGATCTCGCTGTGACAGGCACAGGCAAGACTGGGGACAGGGAGGGCAGACAAGGCAGCATGTAAGGGCATGGGGCCAGAGTGAGGTCTGGACAGGAAACAGAATATCGTTAGGTTACATGTCCAGGGTGCCTGAGAACAGGATGCTGTGTGATTTGGAAGGTCCTCTGGCCATTTGTCTGTGATTAGCTGTTGGGTTCAAGCCCAGGAACTCCTGCCCTCAACTCTGTTCCTGGCTAGGACCCACAGCATCTGCTCTGCCTCTAGGAGGCCTTCGTGTCCTGCATAGTCAGGCCCCTGCTTCCCACAGCTCAGCTGCTCTGTGGCTGTGTCCTGCTTGAATCTCCATTATAAAATATACCCCAGTTGCATGGAGTTCGCAGGCGTTACAGGTATCACCCGGGACAAAACAGGGAGACAGCAGTGAGACAATGGCAGGGTATGTCCCTGTGTGTAGCTTCTTCTTCACCCTGAAAATACAGAGCACAGTAAGGAAACAAATCAGGTAGCTGCACTTCAGGCAAGATGGACTTGGCTGTGACATGTATCTTGGGTAGATTTGTAATTCTGTCATAACATAACAGTGGCTAGCTTATGCTGTAGGACATCCCAGAAGATCTCTGTTATCAATTAGTCACTAAGATTGTTATTCCTTACCATAACCATCCTGCTCACCACCACTATAAAGTAACGCCATCACCACCATCATCACCACCACTATTACCATCGCTGCCACCATAATCGACAGTATTATCATCAGTACCATCACCATCACGACCACCATCATTGCTCCCACCACCGTAACTACCATCACTGCCATCATTATCACTATCACTGCCACCACTACCATCATTGCCAACCAACATTAGAACCATGCCCATCCCCGCCATCACTATCATCATCACTCTCACCATCACCATTACTACCAACATCATCACCATCACTGCCACCACTATCATCATTACCACTACCGCCATCATTAATACCATTGCTAGCCCCTCCATCATTATCACCATCACCACCATCACCATCACTGCCATCACCACTACCACCACCATCACCGTCACTCTTACCACCATCATTACAATTATAACTGTCAACATTTTCATTGTCACCCAGACAGTCCCAAGAAGAGAGGTCAACCATGGGATCTGTAGGCAAGAGGTACTTTCAGAGGTCACTCACTGCAAATAACTTGGGTAAAGACGTTTCTCTTGAAAGCAATAGAAAGTCTGTTAACTTGGTACCCTAGTTTCATTTTTCCATTTGTAGAAGTCATGTGTCCTCTCTTGCCTGTTGGGTGCCATAGGCCAAATGAGTCTGGAAAGGCAGGATTGTACAAAGCATAGAGGACAGTGAGGGAGGTTTCCCATCATCCCCCGGGAGGCTCACGGGAGATTCCCAGGCTGTGTTCTGACACATAGGATAGGGCAGTGATAGTTGTGTCTGGGTAGCTTCAGGATATTTGGGTCGGGGGACGGTGTATCACAGCTATAGTCCTCAGTCATTGAACACCCGGCTAAGGGTCTCAGGCCATAGCAGCTATTCAGAACCATTGCCTTATCCCCAAGCCTGAAATTCTAAGAACCACCTCCTACTGTTCCCACAGAAGCAGGCAGGTCTTTGCCCTGTCTCTCTTTATCCAGTATTTATGGATGAGTCACTCCTGGTTTTACACCTGTCCTAGTTTGCTTTTGGTTGCTATGATCCCACAACTAAAAAGCAACTTGGGGAGGAAATGGGTGTATTTGGGTTACACGTCATGATCACGGTCCATCATGAATGGAAGTTAGGGCAGGAACTCAAGGCAGGAACTCAAGGCAGGAACCTGGAGGCAGGAGCCAAAGCCGAAGCCCTGGAGGAGTGCTACTTACTGGCTTGCTCCTCGTGGTTTGCTCAGCGTGTTTTCTTATAGCACCCAAGACTCCCTGCCCAGGGGTGGCATCATTCATAGTGGGCTGGGCCCTCCTAAATCATCATCAATAAAGAAAATGCCTCAAAGGCATGCTTGTAGGCCAGTCCAATGGAAATATTTTCTTCTTCTTTTTTTTTTTTTTTTGGAAATATTTTCTTAATTGAGGTTCCCTCTTCTCAGGTGACTCCAGGCTCATGCCAAGTTATAAAACCTTCAGCAGCAGAGTACCTTGTGGCTGATAGGATGCTACATCCTCCTCCACTCCTTCTCTCTGGGGCCTCAGGGGCTCCTTTTCCATCTGAGTCATATGCAAGAAAAGTATCACAGTGATAAGCTCCATCACTGGTCTCCACAGACCAAGTCTGGATCCTGTTCACATGTGGTCTGTCTTCACCTGTTCACATGGAACCCACCTGCCCTCTATGTTCTTCGAGGTTAAAAGCACAACTGGAAAAACACCTCCACCCCAGAGCCAACCTCCAGCACATGCTCAGCACGGGGCTGCCAACTGCTCCAGAGACTATGTGCCTGTCTCACTGGGAGACAAACCATCAGATCATGACTGTGTGCCCTATGACAAGAGGACATTTTTGGTTCAGGGGAAGGAGGCCCATTGTACACAGTAATTGTGGACATCAGGATACCACTTTCCCACTTATGGTATGTCCTGGAGGGTCTAGAGTTTCTACCATTCTGAGGCCCAAGGTGGAAAGAAATCAGATGTTCAGTGGTAGAATGGCAAGGAACAGTGAATTCACAGAGAGGTGCTGACAGACAAAGATGTCTGCAGCGGAAGTAGGTGAGGGAGTGGCTGAAGCCTGGGAGGACCAGTGGCCTGAGGAGACAAGACAACAGGAAACTGGCATGTCCTGGAAGGAATACTACTGGTCCTTGACACTCTCCCATTCTTCTATAGAGTGTTCAAAAATAGGATGTACTGTCACCAGGTTTCTGGGCAGTAGCAACAGGGATAACCTGTGGGCTTAGTGAGCTGTTCCCACAGGGCAGGCCTGTCCCTGCATGCTGCGTGGAAGCCTCCAGTCCTAGATGAAGCCTGTCATCAGTCACTTGACCCATGGAGAGACTGCAGAACATCACCATGTTGAGACGGCTAAATGGTTCCTAGCTTTTCAGTCTCTCTCTGGAAAATGGCATCTCAGGACCTCGCCTTGGACTGCACTTCCAGGCAAGGCTTGCCTAGGTTAATGGACTCCCACAGTCATTGTCTGAAACCTTCCTTTAAGTTGACCCTTTACATCATGTGTGTGTCAAAGAAAGCCTTTAATAACTCACTCTGAGCCTCGGGAGTGTCTGCGACCCCTCCACTAATCCTGGGTCTCCACAATTGGCTGAAGGCTCTAAGAGCTTTTAATGCCTTCTAAATCTGACAGTTTTAATTATTTCCCCTGCGCCATTATTGATCGGCAAGTCAAGCTGACTTTGAAGGCCTTTGTCAATACCCATTGCCGATGCCAGACCCTGTCACTTCTTGGTAGTGATGGCAGTCTGCCTGTGGCCTCTAGACCAGAAGACTGGAGGCTCTAGGGGAGGCATATGGCACCTGAATCTGACTCTTGGAGGCCTACCCTGACAGTGCAATCTTTCTGAACAGTATTGACCATCCGTCCTGGGTGTGAGAAGACTTACAAAGTCCACCTTCTGAGGGATGGGCTTTTTACAGGAAGACATGGCAGGCTATGGCAGCTCTTTTGGGCACTGGGTAGGAGCAACCAGATGGACAGCCACCATTTGCGTGGGGAGATTGACAGGGGTTCTTTCTCCATGAAGTATCCCTTCCGAATTTCATGGGACATATTAGAGGCAACTCTGATGGGTAACCTCAAAGGCAGACAGACGGAAAATGCAGATACCATTGGCAATCATCAAGCCCCCCTAATACTTCTTTCCCAGGTGTCATCTCTCTTCAGTTTTCCATCCCTCTTCCTCTCTTCCCCATCCCTCCCAGCTCCTTCACCTCTGATTTTTCTCTCTCCCACACAGTGCTCAGAATTGATACACATGAGGCCTACCCACTTCATTTCTAATGGACAGTGAAGCCCATTTAGCTGGTGGACATACTGGATAGGTGACCTTCAGGGTCACTTGTTGTATCTTGGAACACAAATACAGGTCCATACTTCTTTCTCAGAGTCATGACTGGAGACAAGACAAAGGGGATTTTCTGAGGTGATCAGATGTCTTTCCACAATCCCTAGGTCCCCTAGCATCCTCAGTGAAGGACAGGACCGTGGCCACACCTCTCAGAAAGACTCTATCTTTTGCTTGCTCTGCCAGCTTTACTCTCACCCTCAGCCTGTATCTTAATTGCCCTTTGCTGGTCCTCAGAGGTGTTATTTGCTTGTCTGAAGCTGTATTACACATACGCCTCCCCCCCCCCGACACACACACACCAGGCTTCCTCCTCATGGTTGTGTTTTGTCCCACTATCTTTTCCTGTCTTTATTGTCACACATCAGCCTCATCTTTCCCACATATTGCAGTTCTTTCTCAGTTACATCGGTTTGCATGAGTTACAATGACATTTTTATCAGATATGTCATGTTCCCTCAATACCTGGTCTGTAGCCGTTCCTTGGAGCATGAATTCTTGTTTTTAAACTTTCTACTTATGATTGTTTTCTGTCTTCACTTCCATCAGATTGCAGTGACCTCAAAATGGTTTATTAAATCTGTCAGTTCAAGGGCATTTGGGAAGCCAACCTTTATCATATGTCAAATATCACATGTTCTTGGGGCCCCATCTGGATGCTATTCTTTTGTTCTGTCAGCTTCTCCTGTGTGATAACCTTTTCTTTTGAGTGTAGTTACTAGGCTTGGCCAGGTAACTCACTGGCAGCCTCTCTAGGTTGTTCCTTATGCCTTCATAGGTAGGCTTGCTGCTTTCCTACCTCAAGTAGGCTGAGCTCGTCAAATTGAGGTCTTGGCTGAAATTGCAGGGAGCCAACAAGGTTATTTGGGAAGAGTGGGCATGCTTACATGGCACAATGCTTAATTCCAGTCACCTTGACTGCAATAGGGATAACCTAAAAAACTGGCCCTGCATTGTTTCTAGGAATGTCCATGAGGGCATGCCTACACGGTATGCGCAATGCCTATTGCAGTACCAGCAGTAGCCAGAAGAGGGAGTTGAATTCCCTAGAAATGGAGTTATAGGTGATTATGAAGCACCTGATGTCAGTGTAGAGCCCAGTCCTTAGATCCACTGCCACAAAACCAAGCGCTCTTCACCTCTGAGCCATCTTTCCAGGCCCAGGATATTACTGTTAGCCATGGCCACATGCTAGTGCAGTGGGCCACTAACATTTGTTCCTTGTCTGAGACGCTGCCCTTGTGGTCAGCACCCACGTTCCCTCTGGTCACACTTTTCTCCCAAGGAACCTCTTGTGTTGAGTGGTGATGGTGTCGCACTATATACCTCCCACACAGAACATTGGTGACCACAGGAGCAACCCACACTCATTCCCGTCCATTTGCATGGAACTTTAGAGGGTTCCATCTTATGCAGATCTCCTTCCTCTCTAGATCTCAAGATGCTATGTGGACCACTATCCTGGAGGTTTGATCTTGTGGGTGACGGACAGTAGAGAAGTGTGTAGGTTGTGTAGCAATGACTGAAGACAATAACACACATAGAGGGGTGGGAGCTTCCTGTGTCGGGCAATAAAATAGAGATCATACTGAATATTAAGTGGGACGTTTAGGCTGGTCAGTGGCAGGGTCATGGAACCACATAGAGAAGAGTCTTGATATTATTAACTCATTAAAGCTTTTGAGTTGAAGTGCATTTAGCTCAAGGATTGCCTTTTGTCTATCGGCATGCTAACAGGCTTATTTTCTCCATGATCAGTTAAGGCGGGTGAATAGATTTCCCAACACCGAGACACCGTTGTGTTTCTGAGATAAAGCCTGTGGCTGGTGATGTATTGGTTTTTTAAGTACCTTGTCGAAATAGTTTCCATCTTTTGTAGAGGTTCTAAAAGCTTTTAGACTTGGAAATAAGAGGTTGAGGAGAGCACCCTGCACACCTGCCATCTGCTGTCACAGAGAGCTCAGGCAGCCTTATTTTGTCCCCTTCGGGCAATTCCTAGTCATGTTTTCTATAACATGCCTTTATTTGCCATTTAAGCTTCATTATTATGTATTATGTATTGTTTTCTTATGATTATTGTTACTTCTCTTTTATATTTAGTGGGTTTGTTGTATTTTTAAAAGGAGCATTTTTTTTTTTTTTATCTTCTACTTCTCTTTTTGTTTTTGCAGCTTTTTTGAGATAAGATTGATGTGTTGGCATAATAAACACTCTATTTAATTTCAAAACATTTTTAATGCATGCAATGAGGCCATCATTACACAGAACCCCATCATCTTCCACTGCCTTTGTCTTCCCAGACCCCTGCATCTCCTGCTCCCCCCCCCATACTCCCCATGGCAGCCCACCAGCAACCAACTCTGTCGCTGTACCTGTATCTGAAGTTTCACAGAGGTGGCCTCAGACTGTGTTCTTTGTCCTCCGTTGGTGTGATGACTTCAACACATTTGCTCTGCAGACTGTACAGTCAGTTGAGATGATTTCTTTGCTGAATAATATCCCATTGTGTGGAGAGTTTGTTGTTTAAGGACATATGTGTTGTCCCATGTTGTCTTCTGTAAAGTTGCTATGAACTTTCCCCATACAAGTATATGTGTGAGTTAATTGTTCTTCTGTGACTATCTAAGAATTAATGGGCTGTGCCACACAGTAGACACCATACTTAACTTCCCAAAACCCAGAGCATTCGCTCCATTTCAAGGCTCTCTTGGCACTGGTAAGCAGTGGCTGCTCCATGTCTTTGCCAGTGCTTGAGCAATTAGCTTTAAGCTTTTCTGGAGGGTGAGTAAAGGTGAGTCTCCAGACAACATAAGGGGGGTCCTGGGGAGACAGTCTAGCCGAATCTCCAAGGAGCGGGCTCAGTGAGAAACCCTCATCTCAAAAAGAAAATTGGAGAACAGGCAAAGGCAGCCAACATTGACTTCTGGACTCCATGTGTACCCATATAGGTGAGCACCCCTGCACATGTGTGCACACACAGAAAACCAAGACAAATGGCACTGAGAAACAACACCAAGGTTGATCCCTGTTACCCACATGTAAATGTGGACATGTGCATGTCTGTGCACACACATGCCTCTACACACAGACCTACTTACCCGCAGGAATAGAAACTATGCTGATTTCTGAGGGATACATACAGAGGAAAATTGTAATCAGTCACTCACTGGACACAGAGACACTTTTCAAGGGCTCAGTCTCCATCCTCGTGATTTTGGTGTCTTTAATTCTTTCCTTTGTTTATTTTCACTGTCATCTGCACCATCAAGCTGTGAGGCTTCTCACTGAACCTAGTTCTGAGAGGTTCATCCGGACTGTCTCATCAGGGATCCCCCTTTCTCTGCCTCCCGAGTACTGGCCTTACAGCCGCACACGGCCATGCCAGGCTTACACATGGGAGCTAGGAATCCAAACTCCGTCCTCCTGCTTATAGCAGGCAATTTACTGACTGAGCCATATCCCCCAGCCCCCACACTTTTTGTACCTTTAAGCTGAATTCTATGATGATGACATGAATGGTGATTATTTCACAATGCCAGTAGCTTCAGCACAAATCATTAACAGCATTTTAAAATATTATTTATTTTAATCTTCTATATATCAGTGTTTTTGCCTGCATGCATGTCTGTGTACCTTGTGCATACCTGGTACCTGCAAAAGTCAGTAAAGGACATCAGATGCCCTGCAACTGGAGTTACAAATGGTTGTGAACCAAACCCAGCAACAAATGCTCTTAACCACTGAACCATCTTTCCAGCATCCCCCAAACACCACTCTGACCAATTAGCCACTGGGCACCTATGTCTGAATGCTGTATCTCAGGCCTATCTGTCACTGGACCCTCTGTTGCATGCATTCAATTTTTAGAGCTAGTTAGGTTGTAGACATTTCCAACTTTGTTCTTTTCAAAATTGCTTTAACTATTTCTTTTCATTCCAATATGTACTTGAGAATGAGGCAAACAATCCTTCTAAATAAATGAAGGGAAAAAAAAAACAAATAAATTAAAATGTGCAGCAGCATTTCCCAAGATTGCAGTGGCTTAGTAGATGAGTTTAGCAGATTTTTATCTCAGCGGTATGTGCTCTCCAAGCCATGAATAAGAACATCTTCCATCTATGTGCAACTTAAGGCAATCTAGCAGACTCAGTAGCTTGCAGTAGCATCTTGCCCATCTCTTATCAAAATTATCTTTAGCTTCATGCTATTTAAGTATGTCTGTTTTTCCATTGCAAGCTATGAGGACACATCATTACTTTGTAGAAATAAAGCTGTTTCTCATATATTGGCATGTAGCTGGGATTCACAAATCAGTTCCAATGAGGGCTCCGTGGGTTACTCGGGGTTTGCTACACAGAATAGTATTCATTCTGATGACAGCTTCACTTATTCTTTTCCAATCCATATGCCTTTATTTTTCTGTGCCAAGTTAAACCAGCTCAAAAATTCAAGTTCAACACTGAGATGAGTGATGAGACAGATGCCTTTGCACACTCTCAGTCTCAGGGGACTTATGTACCCCAGTGATGTCAGCCAGTTGGCTTCACTTACGGCTTTGTGAATCTGGGGGAGCCCCCATTCTATTTCCAGCTTTGTTTAGTCTTTTGGTGAATGGGTGCTGGATTGTGTCAGGGACATTGGCTACATTTTTCTAAACTGATACTTTCGTGTGGTTCTTAGCTAGAAAATATGATGAATTGTGGTGATTGCTTTACAAAGGTCAGCCTAGTCTAAGTAGTCCTGAGAGAAACTCACTGGTCTTCTCCTTGACTGGTGTTTGTGTGTGCACGCTCACACACACACACACACACACACACACACACACACACACACACACACACACACACACACGCCTGCGCGGTTTCTTTTTCCACTTCTAAAATGTAACAAATAGAGACATTTTCCCCTGATGTTGATGATGAATCCCATGTCTGTTCAATCAGTCTGGCTCATGGCTCACAAATTTTACTGCTGTCTGCTCACAGCTAGTGTACTCTATGATTCAGGGACTCTACTCCTAGGTACTCACCAAACGCAATGCATATCCACCAGAAATAATTGCACCTCCCCATCACAGCCGGTGTGCTGACGACACAGCTGAAAACTGCCCCATCTCCTCAGAGGGCGGGCAGCTGGGTAACCCACCGCCACCCCAGTGCACTCAATAATTTAACATGAGAGACACACAACCAGAAAGACCCTCTGGAGAATCAGTAGTGACAAATTCCAATCACAACTCATTACAGGCACCTTGGTTCTATTGTAGATCATCCCTAACAGGACAGCACAGCAAAACTGGAGACTCTTCAGGGAGGCGGTGGAGTGAGGACTCTGTGGGAATGCTGTAAGCAACGCCTGAACCACCTCAACACTCTGGCTGCAACCAGGTGCTTACAGTTTTGAAGACTTCACTGTGAACCAACTCAGCTAACACCACCACCACCCTTCTTGCTTCCAAGGAGTCCTCTCTTTGTTTCTCCAGGGACTTTCATACCTAGGTCTCCTCACTGTGGTATCAAAGATAAAAATAAAAATAAAAATAGGAAGATTTGAAAACATGAGCCAATGGTGAGTGGCTATCCTTAATGAGACACCTATAGTACCTCCTCCAGGCCTTAGGGATAGTTGTGGAAGAGGAAAGAAAGAATGCAAGAGATGGAAGATGGGGGTGGGGAGTGCTCTGAAATTGTGACTTCTGGACATGACATGGCCGTCTGAGTTATGAACTCACAGTAGCTATGGTTACCTGTGGGACATCTGCACAAGACCCAACCAGTTAACACCCCATCACGGGTGTGGGAGGGGCTCATAAAGCCTCACCCTCCTCAAGCAGCTATACATAGATCTTAGTTTCTGCAGTGAGGGGAGCCGCATCCCTCAGTAGTGTAGCCTTTGCTCAAGTAGAAACTGCTGCCCTGCCCCCTGCACCATGCTCAGCCAAGCAACCGCAGTTAAATGAAATGGGTCAAGAGAAAAGAGACATGAATGTAGGAGAATGTCTTAGGATGAAGGAGGGCTTGGAAGAAAGGGGATAAAAGAGAGCAATGAAGAAGAATGTGATTAAAGTATAATAAAAGCATTAAACTATATTATTGCATGTATAGAATTATAAAAGAAAATAAGTAAGAAAGAAGAAAGGAAGGAAAGAAGAAAGAAAGGAAGGAAAGAAAGAAAGGAAGAAAGAAAGAAAGAAAGAAAGAAAGAAAGAAAGAAAGAAGAAAGGGTGAGCTACCTGTAGCCAGGCAACTCTTCACTTTGGTTTCTCTGACCATTTCTGGCTTCCTTCATTGTCTTGGGCACTTGGCCTGTGGATGTCCAGGAATCTTGCTGGTCAAGAGTTGCTGAATCACTTCATTGGTCCATGCTCCCAGGTTCCACAAGAGCCAGTGGCTGCTGGATCTCTTCTTGTGGCCTTCGTTTCATGGTGTGTGTGTGTGTGTGTGTGTGTGTGTGTGTGTGTGTGTGTGTGTCTAATTCCATAAGTCTCTGCACTCTGTGTCTATTTTTCAGCTTTTCACCTTCTTGTTTCATTGACCTATTTTCAAGTTAATTTGGTGTGAGTCCATGCAGCCAGTGATTTATTCTTAACAATAACTGTTGGAAAGAGCCTGTAATGTTTGGGGATGTCTATGCGAAACTTTGGGTCAACAAATCAGAAAGAAGTAACCCATTTCTGACACTGAGGGTGTTTTACTTGGTGGCATGTGATGACAAGTTGGGGCATTCTCTCCATCACATAAAGACTCTATTTAAATTCCTTCTGTGTGTGCATATATTTTTAGCAAGCTTCCATAGTAGTAGGCTTCCATGTGGCTTTTCCATAGGCCTTTGGTTATATTTGGCCTCCCATATTCCCTCCTTTACCTGGCCCTCCACACCCATCCTCCTGTTCTACTTTTCCCCTTGTCCCTTTATAACACTTTATATTCTATGCCCCCTTACTTGGGAGATCCCCTCCTCCTCCTCCCTAATTATTTTCTAGCTACTTAACCTCTATGGATATTCTGAATGAAACACACATATTTAAAGCTTAAAAGCAAACGTCCACAAATTTACAAATACAATCTTTATCTCCCTGTGTCTGCATTACCACACCCAAGACGATTGCTTCTGGCATCATCCACTTACCCCAAAAGTTCATAATTTCATTTTTTCTCAATAGCTGTATAATACTATATTGTGAAAATGTAGCATATTCTCATTATCTATTTATCAGTTGATGGACATCTAGGCTGTTTTCCAGTTTCTGGGGCAATGAACACAGGTGATTAGGTATCTCTGTAGTAGAATGTAGAGTCTTTTGAGTCCCTATTGCTAAAAACCATATATTTATGCCATTGAAGAAATTGAGCTGGTGCTTAATTATAGGCTTTACCCGTACTAACTAGCCCTCTAGGTGCTGAAGGGTACCATACATTCTACCAGAGGAGAAAGGTCATCATCAATCTCACTCAGCTATAAACTCTACAAGCTACAACAGAGACATGCCTCCAAGAAATATGCACTCATACAATAGTAGCATAAATATTGCTATGGAAATAACCAACTACTTTTTACTAGAATTAAGACCAGCTCCATGAGTTGGAGCCCATGTCTGATCCTATTAATGAGGCCAAAACCACGAGGCTAGATAGGCCATGAGCCTAGGGGGAAACCTCATGCCATTATTCTGCTAGAGGAACATAGCAGTAAATGACTTCTGATGACGTATTGCTGTGCTCATAGATGAATGTCTCAGTCAACCCATGTCCGAGAAGCTTCTACTTGCAGTAGATGAGAGTCAACCCAGAAATGGACAGTATGCAGAGAGTGAGAAACTTCAGCGGTCTAAGCTCTAACGGGATTTCATTATCACACACCTTCCCTCAAGGGTCATGCGAAGCAGGAAGTGGACAGATTGTAGGAGACAGAGATGGTTCTTGACCCCAAGGAAGTAGCGTTTTTCAGACTCAACAGGCTGGTGTACAGATGAACTCGCAAAGGCCATGAAAGCGTGCCTAAGACCAGCACAGGAGCTCAACACAGAGAAGGAGAAGTGAGCATGAAGTCCAACCTCCAGCCAAGAAGCTGTCAACTAGTGATAGCTGCTGGGAGAGAGAAAAACCAGTCTCGACCAGGCATGAGAAAATAAAGAAGATGGAAAAGTTGGGACCACGAGCTCTTATACAGCTGATAGCATATGTCAACCATGTTCCTGGTTTAGAGAAGAAACTCCATTCCTTCTCAATACTTCAAGGCCTCAGGTAAAGTACAGCATTGGCCTGGATCCCACCAGAAAAATCACTTTTCTTCAAAAGAGGGCATATCAATCAACCACACTCCAGAGCAGGCCCCTTGCTCGGGAGCAGTTGGTCATTATAAAGCAAACTCCTATTTTTGTTTTTTTTTCTTTTCTTTTTTCTTTTTTCTTGGCTTGTTTTGGTTTTGGTTTGTTCATTTTTGTAAAAGAAAGAAACAAATTAATAATAAAAAATTAAAAAAAAAATCTTAAAGAAAAAAAAGAAACAATATGAGGTTGGTTGGATGAAGGAGGTGGGATCTGGGAGCTATTGGAGGAGGACAAAGAGAATGATCAAAACAGATGGCATACATTTTTATTTCTATATTTTTTTATTTTATTGAACATAGGCTACTCCTCCACATTTCTCCCCACCTCCCATCCCTCCCCTCTGGAGGGGGACAGTCCCTTTCTGTCCCTTACTAGAAAAGAACAAGCCTCTAAGAAATAAGAACCATACATGACAAAATAAAATATAACAAGATAAAACAAAATCCATCACATTGAGGCTGAACAAGGCCACCCCCAAAAAAGGAGATTTTTCAAGAGCAGACACAACAGTCAAGAGATCTGCTCATTCACATGCTCAGGAGTCCCATCAAAGCACTAAGCTGAAGGCCATGGTACGTATGTGGAGGACTTGGTGCAGACCCATGCCAGCCTTGCTCGTGCTGCTTCAGGTTCTGTGAGTCCGTGTGAGTTTTGCTCAATTGATTCAGAGGGCCTTATTCTCCTGGTGTCCTCCAGCCCCTCTGGCTTACACTCTTTTTGTTTCCTCTTCCACGAGGTTTCTTGCGCTCCGAGAGGAAGGACTCGATGAAGACATCTGAGTTAGAGCTGTGTGTTCCTTCCACGGAGTCGCCCTTTCTCTCCCCCTTCTCACCCTTCCCTGTAGCATCTGGCTGTGGATCTCTGCATCTGTTCCTGTCTGCTGCAAGAAGCCTCTTGGATGATGGCTGAATAATGTGCTGATCTATGAGTTTAGCAGAAATTCATTAGGAGTCATTTTATTGATACTTTTTTGTTTTTAGACCAGAGATGATTGGTTTACCCTAGGTCTTTGGGCTATCTAGTCTCGGGTTCTTAGTCATCCAAGCAGTGTCAGATATAGGTTCTGTCTCACGGAGTAGGCCTTAAGTCAAATTAGACATTGGTTGGTTATTCGCACATGTTCTGTGCTGCCATTGCCCTAGTATATCTTACAGGCAGAGGTACGTCAAAGGTTTTGTATCTGGGTTGGTGTTTACATTTTTCTTTTGGTGGACTGCAGAATACCTTCTTGCACCAAAGACACTAGCACTAGGGCTGAAGGCTTCACGTAGGCACCAGCTCAACTTCTCCATGTTCAATGAATCATGTGGGTGTTTTCCTCAGCAATGGGGGTCCCGGATGTCAGTTTGCAGAGAGCACCTTGTTGTCTTGGCAACAGGCTGGAATGTTTGGAGATTTCCATGGGGCACCCTTGGCCAACAACTCAATTGGATGCAACCCAGTCCTGGCACAAGAAGCCTCATTTGGTGACAAGAGGTGGCCAGTGTGGACTTTATCTTCCCCATTACTAGGCTATTTCATTAGGACTGCCTTCTTATATCTTAGGAAGTGTACGTTACACTAGGTTTTCATGCAATCTCTCAAATGCTCCCCAATTCCAGATGTCTGTCCCTACATTCCCTCCCTCAGACCTATCGCCCCTCTCCTTCCCCACTTGATCCTCCCATTTCTGTCTGCCGCCATACTAGTCCACCCATAAAAGCTGTTTCCCCCTCCCAGAGAGATCTGTGTGTCTCCATTAGTCCCTTCCTTTACACCTGGCCTCTTTGGATCTACAAATTATAGGTTGGTTATCATTTATTTAATGGCCAATATCCTCACACAAGTGAATATATGTCATATTTTCATTTTGGGTGCTGGGTTACGTCACTCAGGATTATTATTGTTTTCTAGTTACACCCATTTTAAAAAATGGGGAAAGGAAGAGAAATAAAGAAATGCAAACAATTTATAGAGCATTGACTACTGAGGACATTGAAACATTTCAGAAAATGCTCCACATTCACTACACCTTCAAACTGAACCTGTTGCAGGCTGATGAGCTGACTACAGTGGTTGGAATGTTTCCGGTCCGGGGTCAAATTACAATTTCTCCTTGCCTACTGTTAGCCTCCTAAACAGCCATTCCTCGTCACCTCCGTGTCTGACTTCACATGACTATGTCTAATAGACTCTTTTTGAAATACATTAACTTGGCAGATGACTAGCTTCCACCAACCCCCAAAGCGAAGGCTGCTATCCGACAGCATCTGAGGCCTATAGCTGACATTCCTCTGCTTTGTTGCCACCGTCTCTCTGATGTCCCCACCAATGTGTTTGAAAAGCACCTTGATTTATGACTTTCTTTGTTCTGTGGCTGTAAAAAAACTTCAGGAAACTGTTTCATGTTGGAATGAAATCTGTGTTCCTGGGCCACTGTCACTCATATTCGGCTTCATAATAATCTCTTATCCTCTTTGTGTTTGAGTTGTGGTTTTGTACCAGTGGGATGGAAGTCTGGAAAGCACCGTTGACTCCACCCAACCTTTCTTTTCCTTGTTGCTCAGCTGAACAAGGCAGGTTCTCACATTTTTAGGGTGAGCTGGACTATCCCCTAATCCATGCGATGTAACCAACTGCTGAGTCCTGGTCTGGCTCCTTCTCATTTTCCTTTTATTGGTTGAGACTTCCTTTTCTGCTGAAATTTAGGTTGTTTTCTGAATGTCTATACATTCCTTTGAAACCTAGGGTCTTTGATGGCCAAAGGAGATGTTGGTTTCTTTTGGTTGTGTTTTTTAATTGTTATAATTCTTAACACATATCACTTGTCCTTGGCAATGGGACTCATTGCAACATCTCCATGCCTGCACAACCCCTCTTTCCGTTTTCCACCTTCACACAATTCTCAGAGCCTAGAGTTGCTTTTATTTTCTTCATTTTCATTTTACTCTATTTTAGCAGCAGTTTGTGGATTGTGGGTCA
The DNA here is from genome assembly GCF_903995435.1 of Acomys russatus. Classification (NCBI taxonomy): domain Eukaryota; kingdom Metazoa; phylum Chordata; class Mammalia; order Rodentia; family Muridae; genus Acomys; species Acomys russatus. The sequence goes on from NC_067153.1 coordinate 50,368,852, forward strand.
CACATCCTAGTTCCAATGTTGAACTCTAAGCTGGCACAAACTGCTCAAATAAGGTCTGTGCCCAATGCCCAGTGCATGCCTGGTCTGAACCCAACCTCCTGGGCTGCAAACAATGCCCTAGCCCTGCTTTCTTTTCCTTGCAGTATCCTTGGCATACTCAGGCACTGGAACCCCAGCCATGGCGTACACCTCAGTGGCTACATCTCCATTTCATCTAAAAGCTTGGTGAACAGAAAGGACAGCACGTGGTGGGGCGGGGGACTGCTCTCACTCCTGGTGTTTCAGATGTGATGGCAGAAGAGGAAATATGCACACCCGTTGAGTCCCAGGTGCCTGACAGAGTTTACTGTCATTTTGTACCCATCATCACCTCTGCTGCACTGCTGTCTGAGAAGCAAGGTAAGAGAGGGGGGAAAGGACACATGATCTCTCTTCCTTGCATATTCTCTTCTGCTGTTCTCTTCCCATTCCTTAGATGGTACTTGGTTGATTTCTTTGGGGCCTCTCCTTGTCCTTTGAGATGCATTTGAGGGTTCAGGGACCCCTGACATCCAGCCAGACAGCAATGAAAGAAAAGAAGGTCACATTTCCAAAGGCTGGGTACAATGTTGGGCTCTGGCATGCTTTACTGTTTGCATTTAGATTGTCTCTGAAGTTCACCATCCAACCCAAGCAGGACCCATGCAGCTGTGTTCTACAGGAAGCACAAGAGCATACATATGCAATTTGTATTGACTCCTTCTTTCCCAGAACTGGGTCCCATCAGTACCATTTTATTCTTCATTTCTGTTCTTACAGAAATGCTCAAACATCTCCCCCGTGACTTGTAGAGATTTATATTCATTTTGTGCCTGTGATCCCAGCTCATTTTCCTGGGTGGATCAGTTCTTTATGCAGGATGCACCACAGGTGTTTCTCCCGTTGTCTCCGCACCAGTTTGTGTATGTATGTTGCCCTGCAAAGTAGCTTTCCCTTTTCACACAGCCAAGCCAATTCTCCACATTGCCGTATGTGTTTCCAGGACTTGTTAGTTGCTATGCTTTTCACATTTCTCAACATTTTGGAAATTGTCCTTGGTGTACATGTACATTATAAGAAATGAATCCAATTGTAGTTTTCCTATGTGAGCCACTTCCTTGAATCTACTCACAAAACAAAGTCATGTTACTTCTGTGGGATCTTCACAGTGGACTAAATTTTCATTTTGTTCTTGGCTTTTCCTTCTACCAGTCTGTCCATTCACAGACACTATAGTAACCATCATAGAGAAGGCCGTGTGTGATTGTTTTTGTGATGGGTTGCATCCAGTTCCTGTGCACTTATGTTGTCATTTCTCTGGTTCCTTTTTCCTAGGAGGATAGTGCGGTCAGCCTGTCTGCTTCTTCAAGAACAGCAGAGTCTGGTGGAAGTTTCATGAGACCCTTCTAGGTTGCTTTCCTCCCCTGTTGCTATGATAAAAAATACCCTGGCAGTGGCAACTTCAGGGAGAAAAGATTGATTCTGGCTCACAGCTCAAGGTACAGTATTCCATCTCAGCAGGGGTGTCAAGGCTGGGGGAACTTGAAGCAGCTGGTCATGTTCCATCCATAATCAGAGAGCAGAGAGGGATGAACACATGCTAGTGCCCAGCTCACCATCTCCGGTTCATCCCATGCAAGATCCCCTGTTCTGGGAGACCCAGTCCATAGTTAAAATGGCTCTTCTTACATGACATAATCAAGGCAATTCCCCCGCAGATGTCCAGACGTCTCCCAGGTGACTGTAGAGTTTGTCAAGTAGACAAAGAACACTGAGCATCATGGGAAGTAAAGGGTTACTTACATACACCAGCAATTCTGGATTTCCTGCCCTTAAATGCTGGGTCTCTCCTTTCCTTCAAGATTGCTTTTGGGGAATGGTTTAATCATATATTTCATAAAAGCCACATTGCATTAGTTGCATATAGGCAGAAGGAAGGCCAAGGGTTTAAAGTTTACCTCCTGTATTGTCCTTGGCTGGTGCCTTAGTTTGAGCGGGACCCCTGGGCCCAAATCTGCTTATCATATTGTTCTACTTGTAGATTTCTAGGACCCTCTGGATCCTTTTATTTTGCTGTTCTCCCATGCGTCTCTCATTTAGAGTCCCAATAGGATGCCTTCCCCTCTGTCCAGTTTCCTGGTAAGTGAAGGCTTTCGTGGGACATGCCCCTTGGGCTAGTATGCAGATATAAGTGAGTATATACCATTTGATTCTTTCTGCTTCTGGGTTAACTCACTCATTATGATCATTTCTAGCTCAATCCATTTATCCACAAATTTCGGGAATTCCTTGTTTTTAATAGCTGAGTAGTATTCCATAGTGTATATGTACCACAGTTTCTTTATCCACTCTTCTACTGAGGGACACTTAGGCTGTTTCCATGTTCTGGCTATTATGAATAAGGCTGCTATGAACATGGTTGAGCAAATTTTCTTGTTGTGTGCTGGAGCATCTTCTGGGTATATTCCAAGGAGTGGAATAGCTGGGTCTTGAGGAAGCCCTATTCCCATTTTTCTGAGATAGCACCAGATAGATTTCCAAAGTGGCTGTACTAGTTTGCATTCCCACCAGCAATGAAGGAGTGTTCCTCTCTCCCCACATCCTCGCCAGCATGTGGTGTCGCTTGAGTTTTTGATCTTAGCCATTCTGATGGGTGTAAGATGGAATCTCAGAGTTGTTTTGATTTGCATTTCCCTGATGACTAAGGAGGTTGAGCATTTCTTTAAGTGTTTCTCAGCCATTTGATACTCCTCTGTTGAGAATTCTCTGTTTAGTTCCAAGCCCCATTTCTCAATTGGGTTATTCGGTTTGGTGGTGTTTAATTTCTTGAGTTCTTTATATATTTTGGATATTAGACCTTTGTCAGATGTAGGGTTGGTGAAGATTTTTTCCCAGTCTGTAGGCTGTCGCTTTGTTCTCTTGACAGTGTCTCCTGCCTTACAGAACAGGCACTGGAGAGACTTTGAGCACGAGGTCCTACACTAACTACACAGGTGTCCTGCAGTCCCAGAAAGCACAGTTTACTGCCCCCTGCTATGCAGCTTCTGGCAGGCAGAGGAAGCTCTCTGTGCTCAGAACTGTCTGTCTATTCTGACCCAGCCTGGTTTTCCTCACAGAACAGCAGCTGGAACTTAGTTATTCTCCAGGGTCTCTCGGCATCATGCCCTAGTCCTGAGCCTTTAAAATATTTTTTGTTTTCCAAGGCAGAAGTTCTCGGGGAAGAAAGCAGACACCAGTAGGATGCCCTTTTCCTCACTCAGCAGGAAATATATGCTACCTCCACATGGAAAGTTAAAAATAATAGTCAAAATTTCATGTTGGAAGTTGATGTACTATTCTCTCAAACCTTATTTTTGAGAGAGAAAGTACATGCATTTACATAATTGGATTCTTATCTGGAGGAAGTGGGACCCGAGGAAACTTCTGCGATCTGCTTGCTCTTAATAAACACTTTTCTTCCCAGTTGTTTCAATGGCTTCACCAAAATATGGCAGATTATGTGTGCTCCCCTGGTTTTCTCATTCACATGTTTATCTCCAGAAGATTCTTACAAGCAGGTATATTGCCAGCTTTAGCCCGAACCCCATGGAAGCGCCCACATTTACTGTACATGGGAGGCAGGTCTCAGGTTTGTTTAGCACGGATCTGCCAGGGGCCTGTGCATAGCCCACATTATGTTCTGGTGGGAGAGAGTTGGTATAAAGCAAACACAGAATTCTGCTGTAGGCTTCCCATTGCTCAGGCCCTGGATGGGGAGATGGAACTGGTCTCCCAGCCCAGGACCAGCCACTCAGCTGCCCATTTTGCCTCACCACTCTTCTCCTTACATTCACAGTGCCAGTGCCATTACTTTTCCTTTGTACTTCTGTAGAGGGTTGTGCAGTCCCCAGCCTGTTGAGCAATACCTACACCCAGTAACAGCTTGGTAAGATGGTCACCTCTTTCTGGGAACACACAACAACTCATGGACAAAAAAAAAAAAAAAAAAAAAAAAGGACTGCTTGACTGAGGCTCCCTGTGACTCATATGGATGTCTCAAGGCCTCAGAAGGAAGGGATCTGAGAGGTCAGCCCACTGGCCCTGCTATGGGCCACAGTCTTCATTTCTCTGATTAGCATGGTGCTGGTTATGCAGGCCGGGGATAGTCTTAACCCTCCCTCTCCAGTCAACATACAACAGAGAAGTGTGCAGTGGGCACCTTGTGCCGGGTCACATGCTCCTACCTGAGGTGTCGTGTGACTTTTTCTGCAGAGATGTAAACAAATCTTTGCCGCCCCAGATTTAGGGAACGAGTAACCAAAGAAGCGATTCAGCCCAAGTCTAGCTTAGGGAACCAGTGAGTTTTGGGGGTTACTTACAGCAAACAACAAGGGTGACTCAAAAGCAGTCCGCATTGTAGAAAAGCCCACTCCAGCATGGTTGGCCATTCATGGGAGCTTCACAACTGGAACCCTCTGTATGACCGGAAGGCAGCCTCACGTTGAGATGTCCAACTCTCTCCCCAGCAATGGCCACTGTTCGTGCAACCTTGCGGATGCCTCTCTGTGATTCCCAAGCCTGGAAATTTCATGGGCTTCCTTCCTGTCTCCAGGAGGAAATGTCTCCATTGGGAGGAACAGCTCATGGAGAAAGGGCAGGACCTCAGGACCACATGGAATTGATGACGGAGAGATGGGGCCACTCTGTTGTGTGGAGACTTCCCCTAGCTAGCCTTCTGGAGCACAGTAGGGTGGGTTGCTCCAGCTGGCCAGAGCATAGGCAGCAGGGCCATGTCATCTGTTTGGCTTCTCAAGGCTCCTGAGTCTGGAGGAGTACAGGGCCAAGATAAACCCCAGCTGTTCTCAGTGACAGCTTTTTGTCCTTGTGTGTAAATATTTATGGCCCACAAGTGATGCCAGGGATGTTGTGATTGCCTTTAAATGGGAAGGCTTCATCAAAATCTCAGACGAAATGTTAACGGATACACTAGGGCTGGCCTGCAGGCTGGCTTCTTGGCTCATGAGCTGGTTCTCCCGCCTTGACATCCATACTGAGGCCAGTGTCACATGGGCTGCCTGCAGCCCAGCTGCCCTTTTCTGAGGAAGGAGGAGGCCTCACAAGCTGGTTCTCTCTCTCTGTGTCTGTGGGAAAGGCCGATAACAGCAAGTCCCTCAACTGTGGCACAAACCAGCTATGCCATTAGAAAAAAAAAGCCAAGTTTGCACACAAACTAGCCTCCTCATAGACAGCAGCATTAACTCTTCATGCTAAAGGTTGAGCAGCCAACTTCTGGCATGTCAGCACCCAGGGATGCTTGAGGCTGAGATCCCAGAGCCTGTAGGGAGTATGTTGGTAACACACACACCTGTGAATATGAGTGTGTACACCTGTGTTATGCAGCAAGTATGTTGGCATGGCAACATGAGGCTTCACAGAGAGCTTTCTTTAGGGGTATCTTAACTTGAGAGTATTGAGAAGTATCTGAGAACTATCCCCTGACCTCACTTAGGGTCAGGAAGGACATACTGCCTGCTGGCCTGTATCCTTCCAGGATTCCTGTGGCTCACCCCAGCTCTAACATGGCCTTTTCAGCACCTACTTGCCAACAAAATGCAGAAATGTCACTTCTCTTTTTTGGAAAGTGGGAATCAGTTCATCTAAATGTTGATGCCAGTGGTTCTCAACTTTTCCAGTCCTGTGAGCCTTTAATACAATTCCTCCTATTGTGATGACTCCTAGTCATAAAATTATTTTCATTGCTGCCTCATAACTAATTTTGCTACCATTGTGAATTGTAAGGCAAATATCTGATATGAAGGATATCTGAAATGCGACCCCTGTGAAAGGGTTGTTTGACCCCCCCCCGCCACAAAGGGGCTATGATTCGGAATATGAGAACCACTGGTTTAGGCCAACCTCCAAGGCCCAGACTGGCAGTTGGGATCTGGTCCCTTCTCTGACTACCTTCCACTATGGGTGAAGGGAGACAGTGATGGGTAAGTCCTTCATATTAACTTTAAGGAGACTTGGTGGCATGGATAATCTCAGTCCTGGGACCCTGTGGTCAGCAGATGGAGGAGGCACATTTCGCTTCCTCATTGTTTTCTCTCTCTCTCTCTCTTTTTAAAGTTTATTTTAATTATATGTATGTGTGTCTGTGTGTGAAGGTCCCCACAGAAGGCCAGAGGCATTAGGTCTTTCTAAAGCTGAAGCTACAGATGGTTGAACAATGCTAAACGTGGATAATGGGGTCAGTTGCAAAAATATGTGCTCCTAAGCACTGAGACATCTTTCCAGCTCCGTGCTCCACCTCACCAAACTGCTTACTTCGGTATCTGTCCAGATTTGGTTCATTCGGGGTGGTGTGGTGTCAAGGGCTTTTCTTCCTTTGATAATAACCTGTAGAAGTCCCGGTGTCCCCGACCTGACTTGACTCATATGACTCTGACATATGTGGAAGAGGCCTACTAAAGCAACCTGGAGCAAAGATGTTTTCCTGGCGCTAAGGTCCAGGAGCTCCCATCTTTGGACACATATGAGACAGCCCGCCTCTTTCTCAAGACAGAGCACCTTCTGCCATGGAGATCCAGGGAGGTTCCTTTGGTACCTGCCAGCCCTTGGTGGCAGCAAATGATCCATGTCGCACTGCTTGCCTTGCTCCATGCCACTTCCCTGCTTTGTTTCTCATAGCTCAGAATCAAGCAAGGGAGGGCATGGTGGCACATCTAGAGGTTTAAAAGGTGTGCACATCTACAAAAATCCCTTTCTCTCATCTTTCCCACAGATTTATCCTTTGAAACCACCACTCCTGTGCCACACTCCACTTTGCCACACCTGACTCTGGTAACCCTTGAAGTTTCCCCCCAGTCTCCATTAAACCAGTTAGCAGGGAGGGCTGGGAGCTTGCTCACCAGTAGCTAGGAAGAATCCTGCAATTCTTTCCATCTGGTTTTCCACACAGACTTCCGTCTAGCCTCTGTGAGATTCCCAGTGCCCTGAGAGGACACAGTTCAGGTCGGATGGTGATGAAGTTGTGTGCTGAGAGTTCTGTCAGCCCTCCAGATCCGGAAAAGGGTGGACGTGCAATGCGCCAGGTCCCCTGGCTGCTGCCACAGAACATAGGAAGATGCTTGATTGACAAACATGTGTCCCAACACGGCTGTGTAAGAGCTTGAGCTGACTCCCTCTCTGGGCCCAGAGGGAGGCCTGCTCAGGGTACAGAGGCAGAACAGTCTCCCTGGACCTTGTCTTATGATCGTGGTAAGCTGGGTAGGTTCTGGGTGCCTGTCACATTTAACGGAGGATCAACATTAGCTTGGTTCGTCAACTCATTTTCTGTAGAAGGAAGCTCTTGTGGATGGATGCAGCACCTCTCAACTAAAAACAAACCTATGGCCAGGCAGGCCAGGTAGTGGTGGTGTAGGACAGCCAAGGCTACACAGAGAAACCCTGTCTCGAAAAAACAAAATAAATAAATAATTAATCTATGGCCTATGGCTGAGGCAGGAAATAGGTGTGACATTCTGCAGGCAGAAGAGATTCTGGGATAGAGACATGCACGAGTGATTCAGCCAGCAAGATGTGAGGAAGATGAATACATGGTGCCTGAGCTCAGGTAACCAGACACATGGCAGAATATAAATTAATATAAATAAGTTATTTTAAGCTACGGACTAGTCAGAGAAAAGCCACGCTTTATAGCCTAGGTATTTGTAAATAATTACCTTGAGTTTCATGAGTTGTTATTCTAGGAGCATGGGCTCTGGAGGCAAAAAAAAAAAAAAAAAAAAAAAAAAGAAGAAAAGAAAAGAAAATCCCACAATATTTTCAAAGACAATAGCTTTCGATTTCAGCCTGAAAGCTTCCTTAGCGACAGCCACTCTCCAGCTCTGGCTGTGGGTGCTGTTTATCACCGCATATTCTTACCTTGTCTCTGGGATTCCCTCAATTGTATTATGTACCACAAATGTGTGTCTATATAGCACGTTCATTGCTCCTGCCTGTTAGGACAGTCTGCAAGCTTGGGAGCTCTTGGCCCCAGGTAAGAAGGAGGCTTCAGGACTTCCGAGGGCACACAGCTCCCATGGTCTGTGTGTTTTTTGTTTTTTTGTTTTTTTTTTTAAATTCAGATAGGGTCTGTCTAGAGCCCTCAGCCCTCCTAATGTAATGTGCCTAGTTACCCTGCAGCTGGGAGGGAGCAGTAAGAGTCCCAGTGCCTGTAGGATTCTGCATCTCCCATCAGTTGCCAGATGATGGCCTTTTTCATGATCTTGCTAGTCTGGGGTTCCAGAACACTCTGCAGTCAGGATAGACTGTAGGTAAAAGCTTGGGGAGTCCTGCAGAGGATGGGGAGGAAGGATCAGAGGAAGCAGAGCAGTCAGGGACATACCATGAGATCAGGGCCCACAGAATCAATTGGCTGAGACTCATGGAGACTCATAGAGACCAGGGAGCCTGTAGGGGTTTGATCTGATTAGCTTGGTGTTCTTGTGGGAATCCTAACGGTGGGAATAGGGACTGTGTCTGACTCTTTGGTCTGCTTGTTGGACCCTTTTCCTCCTACTGGGTTGTCTCACCCAGCCTTGATTCGATGGTGTGTACCTGGTCTTGTTGTAGCTTGTTATGCAGTTGATGTCCCTGGGAGTCTTGTTCTTGACTGAGAGAAGGTGGAGGGGTCTGTGAATCAGGGGGAGAGGGGAGGTGGGAAGGAAAGACTGGGGGAAGGCAGGGAAGGGAACTTAGGTCTGGATGTATTATATGAGAGAGAGAGAGAGAGAGAGAGAGAGAGAGAGACAGAGAGAGAGAGAGAGAGAGAGAGAGAGAGAGAGAGAGAGAGAGAACCAGTGACCAGTGCCAACTGTATAGGACCCTCCTTCCTGGGGGTGCTTTCCTTCTGGAGGAAGACCAGCTCAGGGCAGAGCTTGGCTATCCTCTGGAGACAGGGTCATGTGGGGCACAGCTTCTAAGGTGTCACATATTGTTCTAATATGTGGCTTTCCTCTGCCCTAGAGGGGAGAGGGCTGGGGGATTCCCAAGCAGGGGTAGCACCACTTCTCCTCTCAGGCCTTGGGGACCACAGGGGTTCTTGGACTCCATCCTCTGTCATTCTTATGGAAAAACATTTTATCTAGCCTTGCTCAGGGCTTCTCAGAGGGCAAAGGATATCTGTGGGGACAAAACCCAGCCACATCCAGGCTTCCCAACACTCTTACCCCTATCACTGTAGGCCCAGTATGTTCCCACCAAAACATGTCCCTTGGTGATACCACAAGAGCTGTTTCTGATGATTGCAGAAAAGTACTGGGTAGCACATCATCCTGTCAGCTGCCCATACCTCAGATGTGTGACCAGCGTGTCACAGATGAGGGTCTGAGCACATACATGCACACATGCATACCACGTGCACACCAACATGCACACACAGACATATGCATATATGAGCTCATACATACACACATGAGTACACGAAGGCCTCAGGAGCAGGTGGTCTGAACAGAACAAACACACAGAACCATTCCTGGTAGCTGGGGAGCTTGCAGGATCCCTATCTGGGTTGGGCTAGGGGGTGAGACAAGGATAGGGCGAACAGGCTGGTATGTGGTGCCCCCTGCTGGATCGCCATTCCTCCCCTGGATGACTGCAGGAGTGGACTCAGTCAGCCTGGCCATCTCAATTCCATACTTCGCACCTCAGCCTCCAATGACAAAGTGGTCTTTGACGCTGTCAGACAGCATAGTGTAGTCATGGCCTGGTGCCTCCTCCAACGAAAAGCTCAGCCGTGGTGTTCTCTCTAGCTTTCTTTTCTCTTTCTTCCTCAACTCCAGGCAGCCTCCAGGATGTGCCACAGGGTTTTTGCCCCTGTGATACTCAGTCCCTGGGCCTCTTGATTCAGCCTTTTTTTTTTTTTTTTTTTTTTTTTTCGTCCACGTGTTTGGATTCTGGGTTCTTTGTTCAAATTTCAGCTCCACTCCCTCCTTAGTATCCCTCCTGCTGGAGATGTTCTCTGCCCCACCCCCTCCTCAGCCTCACCCCTGTCTGAGGTGCTGCTTACTTTAAGTATATCTTGTGTGTGATCGGGCCTCTCAGGACAGAATGGAAGTCGCCAGAATTGTTTGCTTCTGTTCATTATTGTGAGGCAGAAGAGTAAACACAGTCTAGCGTGTGTCTTGGAAAGAAGGAAGGAACACAAGCTGCTGCCCTCAGACACCAGGCCCTGAGACAGGCTGGTGGTGATGGCTGTGGTAGAGCTGAGCTCGGGACCCAGGGCATCATGGTCATCTCTCAGACTGCTGGTTAGGCCTCCTCCACAGTGCCCTGCAGGCAGAGCCTGGCCTGGCATGTGTGACTGAGAAGCTGAGCTTGTCCATCCAACTCCAGTGCCCAGCCTCTGGGAAAGAGCGTTCCCTAGCTCAAAGATAACATTGTCCAGCCAAATCTTATTAAAGGGCAGACAATGTTTAAAACCAATTTGAAGTCCATAAACACCTCGTCCCACGCATCCACAGCCCTGGCCGCTGTGCCTTCCCGATCTGTCTTCTCCCAGGCGGAGCAATGCCGCTCCTAGGAATGGCTTAATCGGATTCCTCTGTGGCTCCCAGGCAAGCGGCTCTGGGTGTGTTTATTTTCCAGACTTCCAGACTGTATAGAAACAGACAGCTTGTACCTGTGCCAATGCGGCGTCTGTATTTTGGGTGAGGATCGCATGCAAGTGTACTATTTTGAGGGGGCCTGGCCAGACTTCTTTCCCCAAGTCCCAGGCGCCAAAGCTTTCCGTGCAAGGCAGTCTATACTTAGCACCCCTCCCCCCTCTCCCTCTGTCCCCCTTATGCTATTATTTAAAGCTTGATCCTTTCGAGAGAAAAATGCTTGGAAATGTTGTCTGACCCAACTGGAAACCCGTCCCAAACACCTGCCATCACATCACTCATTTTTTCTGGGTGGGGTAGCTTGCTGGAAACTGTGCCTTGTTCACTGGGTTATCAGTGATTTACGGAGGCTCCAAGTGACTTTGCACATCCGGGAACCTCTATTTTACAAAGCCTGGAAATGCAGCTAAGGGAAATGAGAGGTAAAAAGTGAGAAGTGGCCCAAGGGCAAAAGCTGTGAGGAGATTTGGACTCTGCATACGTGGCTACCTTCCCCACCCTAGGGTGCTGCTTACCTGGGCGGTTCTGCATTCAGACCATTTGGAGTATGGTCCACATGACCTGCCCTCATATATACAAGTGACTTGCCCCAAGGAATGGGCCTGTGTCCTGAGGAAGCTCTGCTGGCCAGCCTGTCCTGAGACACGCCCATGACAGGTCCTTAGGACAAGGGTGAGGATACTCCGAAACCCAAATATAGCCCTCAGCTTGGTACAAATAAAGTTTTATCGGAACTCACCTGTGTTTGTTTCATTACTGCTCACGGCCTTATACAGCTGCAGAAGGGTTTAGTAGCTATAGGAGAAAGCGTATGGCCCACAAAGCTCAAATTATTTCCAACCGACCACTTTTATTAGTGTGTGTTAATAGGACAACACGGTGGACCATTATGATAACTTCCCATACCTATGTAGGATAATTTTGTAAATTATAACTTCCCTGTGTACCATAGCCACTATTGTCTTGGCACTCTTTGCACACTACAGGACAAGTTAGGAGACTCATGGGTTCCGATGTCTCACAAAGCATTAGAAAATCCCACATGTGCGTGGACAGCTATGAAGACTAATGGAGAGTCCAGGCAGAGGCTGGAGAGGTGCAGGACCCTGAGCCTAGGAGCTTTTTACAGGACTTCAGACACAAATTGAACAAAAGCTGAGATTATTTCTATTACAGTTGAGTGATCCTCTGTGCATATTGTTGCTTAAACAAATGGGGGGGGGGGCACACGCTCTGTGTATGTATGTCCCTGTAGCCTGTCAGGGAGATGGTGACACATTGCTCACCCAATTAGGGTGGTGGCCCCACTTTGAAGCCCTTCTCTATCTATCTTTGGCTGACACTGCCAGCTGCTACAGACCTTGACTGGAAGTGCAAAGGCTGCTGCTGTCCAACTATGGCTGTGTCTTACTAGCCGTTAATTGTACTAATGGCCTCTTTATCCTTACACCTGTGTGGTCAGCTTGATTTTACCATGAGTCTGTTTACCCTTACTGTCTACAGAGAACGAACTGCCATTGTAGATCCCAACACTACCATGTTCTCAGGCTCTGAGCACAGACCATGCAGATCCACTCTCTTTCCTCCAGTGCCTCTTCTTTCCTCCTCTCCCTTTATTCCCCTCCTGGTGGCTGACAAAGCAGACAAAGACAGAGAAAGGAAGATCACGCCACAGCCAACATATAAAGATCCACCTGTGTGCCTTGTGAGGGGTGGTGGCCACTCAAGCTAGCCTTGAATTCCTCCTGTCTTGGGAGCACGGATGGGCTCCACTGACCTCCGGCTTCATGGAATCGATTTGTCCACTCACAAAATAAACAGCTGAACCAAAACGCTGGTCCTCGATGCTGGGACTCTGAAGGATGCAGAGTACACCTCTGTTCTCTAGGAAACACTGGCAAAGCCTCATGGGAACAGGCTCTCACCCACCTGAGCTGTACTTGGAAACCCCGTGGAGAAGTTGGCAGAGCCCTCAGTGCCCTACAGCCATAAGGTACACAGAGTAAAAAGTTAGTGGCAAGTCATCATCTCAGGCCTCCTAAGAAGGACTGTGTACTTGTACTAAGCCCAGTTAGAGACCAGATCAGGCCCAAGTTCTAGCCTCCTTCTGCTGTCTGATGGCTGAAACACCAGGCCTTACCAAATGGACTCAGATTTAAAGGAGAAAAGGACTTTCACTCCCTGGTGAACTATTTACCTTGTCCAGCACATTCCTCAATGACATTGTAGCACTGTGACCTCTGATCTCTAAGAGCCAAGCAAGCCAGGAATCCACAGCATGTGTGAACATTGAGAAGAGACTGTGTGGTGGCTGATGGCAGAGTATTCTGCCCCACCCCTCACTTATTTATAAGTCCCTTGTTAAGTCAGACACTCAACAATGGTCAGAACGCAGGACTTGGACACTTCGCTCTGCCTGTTGTTTAATTACTTGATTTTCTTTGATTTTATTCACAAAATAATTATCCCACTAAGCATCTAATTATTACCCAGACATTCGTTCTCAGGCTCAGCCCAGCAGCTCGGAACGTTAGCAAGGCCTGTCTCCTTTGGTCTCAGCCTCAGAAGGCAGAAACAGTTGGAAATTAGTTATTTTCTTTTAATAAGGGCTCCTGATCTATCCCAGGCCTCATTGTGGGCAGGGCATTGTCTGCACCTTGCTACATTCTCCGCTTCTGCTTTCCTTTGAAAGGCAACGATGTTTCCAATTGAAAATTGGCCCTGAAAACAATGACTCCAACTCAAGGTCAAAACTCTTCTCTAATCCAAAGTAAACAGGGTAAATCTTTTATCTCTGTGGCTCTTGGAGATTAAGGTGGCACCAGTCCCTTCCCTTTATTAAAGGTGCAGAATCGGCGTGTCTGCAGCAGATACCAGGGTTTGGGAACTCTAATTAGAGAGATGGACAGATAAATGGGATGCTTTATAATTTATCTAATCATAAAGTCAGCTTAGCCTCGGGTGTGCGCTCTTCACAGGGAGAGATTTCTATCTAGCATGTGCTCTGATGATCCTGAAAAAGAAGCTACTGTTGGCCCCCATTCTTGGCAATGGCTTCAGAAAGCCTTTCAGGGAAGTCTGCATGCGTGTCTGGATATCTGCAGCAGGCTCCCCTAGGAGTGACTGGTCCCTGTTCCCCTCTGTCTGTTTATTGGACTTGGGCAATGGGTATTATCTCCCAGAGCCCTGGGTTAAAGCCTGTGGTGAAGATTTTCTCAAGAAAATGCATTATCAAGCACTTGGCACCTTGGCTAGTTTCTCCCCAGCTACTTCCCACCTGCTGACTGCTACCAGGCAGGTGCTAAGTTCAGAGTTCAGGCCACCTGTTGTCCTTGGTAGAGTCTGTGGCTCCAGGGAACACCAGGGCATACAGAGGATGAGCTGCTTCCATGGGCTTGGGGGTCCATGGATATCGCTGTTGAATCTCTGTATAACTCCAACCTTTACTGTAATTACCTTGCCTCACCCAGGGAATACACACCTTTCCTTCTTTTCCTTTTCCTTCCTTCCTTCCTTCTTCCTTCTTTCCTTCCTTCCTTCTTCCTTCTTTCCTTCCCTCCTTCCTTCCTTTATTTCTCCCTTTCTTCCTTTGACATGCTGATGGAAGCTATGGAATCTTCATTTAGGGAAAGAAAACAGTGTACAATGAGAATTTCTGCCATGTAATCCTGGAGAGAGACACCCCCTGCAGGCAACTGGCCAGTCAGTGTGCATGATGATTGATGCTCCTTCTGCTCTGCTTGTTTAGGAAATGACCCTCCTGGGCCTGGTTGAGAGGATGAACTCAGATCTAGGAGCTGACGGTGCCGATAAGAAGTAGGTGAGTTTAGCAGTTGTGCCCTGCCCAGCCCCCTGTCTGAGAGAATTAACTGACACTTTACTTCATGGACTCAGATTCCCGTGGAGGGGGCTCACATGTCCTGAAGTGGGGGGTAAAGTCCACAATCACTCCAGATTGGTGCATACCTGTCAGATTCAGGGGGCACTAACACTTTGATAAACTTATTTTTATCATCTTTTTATTTGGGAAACTATAGTTTGGGATGAGAAAAACCAGAGCTACTGAAAACTCAGTAAGGAGGTACAGTCTCCCCAGGGCCACTAATGTCAGGGACTGACATCCCAGGTAGGCTCAGAAGGCAGAGGAATACCCCTGGCCCACCGCCTCTTTTGTCCACAGGCTCAGATGACGGTCCTCAGCTGAAACCAGAGGCTCAAACCCCACAGCACAGCCACTGTGATTTTTTTTCTGGCTGAGCTGCATTTGGGGTACAAGAGGTGAGGATGAAGAAAGATTGGAGTTTGCTTTTCTTTTATGGTGCTATAGGTGGCCCCAAGCATGCTAGGCAAGGTGTCAGCCACTGAGCTACAGCAGGCTGCAGAGGATAATTAATTAGTGTGGAAGAAGGGGCAGTGCCATGGCTGTCCTGAAAGATATGCCGATAGATAGACTGAAAGCCCTAACTGTGTAGACCAGCTCCGTATCCTGTCCATCAGTCCTGGGGGAGATGGCTTCACTCTGGAGACTTAGAGTATAGCAGTGAGAACCATGAAGGTGAGGAGAAGGCTGGAAGCCTAGCCACTGGTTTGCATGATAGCCAAAAGACTCCCATACTTAGGAAGTAAGGCTACAGGTCGGCTTCAGCTGGTGGTTCTGAGCAAGCTCCATGTGGGTGCCTCAGTTTCTCTTGAGGGCTAGTTTACTGGAATCAAACACATGGGGGCAGCCCTGAGGGTTGGTTAAATGAGACGCAGCATCTGTCCAACTGGCAACACCTAAGAAATGCTTTTGGTAGTATATATAATCTAGGCCTGGTGACATTGGCTTGTGGTTTCAGGACTCAGGAGGCTAAGGAAGAAAGAATATGAGATCAAGACCAGCTTTGGATATATAGCTAGAATTTGTTGGAAGGAAGGAAGGAAGGGAGGAAAAAAAGAGGAGGGAAGAAAAAAGAAAGAAGCGTATGCCCTCTGACAATGAGGACAAGATAAGCCCACATTAAATATCTAAAAATGCCTAGAAGGATACAGAACACACACACACACAAATATCCCTCCATCCTCAGCAGACAAAGAGTTCATGCCAGACACATCTGGTACCATTATTAATTAATCTGATGGCTGGGCTGTGGGATCGAGGGCTATGTCACACCACTCCATTGTCCTGCCAGATGGACAGCCTGACTAAGAAAGTGCGTCAATGACGAGAGCACACTGTCTGTGGGATTTTCTTTTGGAAAGGTCCCAAGTCACAGAAGCAGAGCAGAACTGGGCTTTTGCTTCCATCCAGTGTCCCATGGAGACAAGTGCTGTGGTTCAAAGTATGGACTATGGGTGCTGTCAGGAATCCACGCCTCCCTCTCTAGAAACACACCCTGAATCACAATGGATTCCTTTCCTTGTTCCATGGAGAATCATTCACAAACACAGGTGCCCCAGGGAGAACTTTAAAGAAGATGCAAGCTTCCCGAGTGACTGAACAGAGTCCCGAAGATATCCCTTTAGAGCAGAATACATGTCAAATGCTTTCAATAAAAATAGCTTCCCATACGTCACTTTAAGGAAGTGGAATGAATGGACCGACAGACATTTCGGTCATGGCACATCACTGCTAAGATGCTTTATTTACAGCTCCCTAAAGGAATAGAGCTGAGAGACTGGATATGTATGTGTATATTAGAAGGGGATTTATGAGATTGGCTTTTACAGTGTAGTTGGGGCTAGTTCGACAATGGCTGTCTTACATTGGACAGGCAGAGAATCTGGTAGCTTCTGAGTCCTCAAGGCTAGATCTCTTGGGAGCTCCAATCTTGCACTGAAAGGCTAGAAAATTTCTTGTCTTTGATCTACGTTGGACTCCCCAAAAAGCTGGTTCTTATATCAGTGAAGGATGCTGCACTATAGAGCAGATGCACTTGCCAGCAAGAGTGAAGGCAAGCAGGCAAAGAAAAACTTTCATTCTTCCATGTCCTTGGCTGCCACCATAGGTGCTTCCCTACATTTAAAGTAGGGGCTGAGAAGATGCTTCAGTCAGTGAAATGCTTGCTATGCAAGCAAGAAGATCTGAATTTGATCTTTTGACATGGGGAGGTGGACATAGGAGGATCAAGACAAGCTAGCCCACTCAGTCAGTTCCAGGTTCAGTGAGAACCTATCTTGAAAAAGAAGGTGAAGATCAATCTAGGAAGGCACCCAACGCCAACCTCTGGACTCCTGTATACATGTGCCACTCTACATGTCTATACACACGAACATGTATACATAACCCTCACAAGCACAAGTCACGTAAAATGGTTCCCCTGTATGAAGGCATGTTTCTAAGTTGGTGTATGTTTTATGTCTCATCTGTGGAAGCCAGTTTTCAGCGTTTGGGACTTGGTGACAGTGTTGGAGAGGATGTATGTGACACAGGGAGCATCATGTTTCCCACCTGCCCTCACCATGAAACTCTAGGATAGTGGTTCTTAACCTTCCTGATGCTATGACCATTAAATACAGTTCTATATGTTGTAGTGACCTCCAGCTGTAAAATTATTTTCTTTGCTATTTCATAACTATATTGCTACTGTTATGAATTGTAATATAAATATCTGATTGCAAAATATCTGATATGTTACTTATATGAAATGGTTGTTTGACCACGCCCCAAGGGGTCATGACCCACAGGTTGAAAACTGGTGCTCTGGGAGCATAGCATGCATTCCAGGAGGATTTGAGGGCATGGAGTCTCTTGTATTCTTAGTCTCATTAATAAGATAAATTGTAAAACAGACTCAGAAGGAAGCTTGAGGGAGCTCTTGTTAATGTTTGTGGGGGAAACTATAGGGCAGGCGTGTAGAAATCTCAGAGGCTTCCTGGAAGATGGATATGGAGAAATGGTAGATAAAACATCATGCCCTATTGAGTTAGGAACCAAGGAAGCCAATGTGTTCAGCAATGGTAGTCAGCAGGCAGCTGTGTGGCTTAGGAGAAAAGAATGAAGAATTCCAGAGGGTCAGGGCAAATGTGGTGCTTAGGCTTTAGACAAGTATCTGCAAGGAGATTAAAGGAAAAAGGAAAATATGTTAATGTCAGGCTCTGTGTCTGAGATGAGAGGACACCTATAACAAAATGCTGCAACACTGATGCATGGGTAGAGACGAGTTCACAATTTATTCAGAAAGGAAAGAATGGGAATGGGCAAGTGAGCTGAGGAAGGAGCTCAGAAAGTGTTCGATTATAAGGTGCATAGTCCTTTATAGGATGTTTTCACAGCCCCTGCCTCTCCTGAGTTTGTATATCCCAGGCTTTTCTCTCTAGAGCATGCTTTGTTAGTTACATGGGGCCCAGATGAGGAAGGGCTTTCAATTTCCTTCTGCAGACTGGCTGTTGTCATAGTTCAACATGGACCTTCTGGTGTCCGGCCCCTGCTCATTGTAAGAGGGTAAACTACAGTAGTTGACGCTCGTGGCTAAATATGGAATAGTATGTTGATGGTCATGAGCATATTGATCGACTCCAACACTTCCATTTCTGTGGTGAGACCATGAAAGCGCCCCATAGATGCTTTGAGAGGCATGCCACGGGGTTACTAATTGATTGGGGCATGGTGCAGTTGGTCTTGGGAAGGCAGCGAGGGGCCTTCATGTGGTTGTGATGGTTCTTTCTCCTTTCCTCTTTTTTACTTTACCACAGGAGAAATGTCTGGCATCTTCTGTGTAAGAGCTTTGTGCTGGAGCCTGTTTCCTACAGGACAAAGCACCCAGCATGGAGGGCTTGCCTGCACTAAAAACTAATGGACATCCAAAGCTTGTAAGGTCAAAATCAAGAAAACGCAGGGGAGTGTATTTACCTGCGACAGGCAAGAGGCAGGTGTCATCTGTGGCACATCATGTGCATATTTGATGGTGATTATCATACAGTGGTGGCACTTTCTCTGACTTTGATGCCAACTGATAGCTCCAGAATGCCGGGTGGGTACTCTTCTGGGTGTGTGGCATGTATGACAGGCCATGGTGCTGACTGAGGAGGGCAGGTCCTTGACAACCTCTCCTGGATGGACTCTGATCTCAGAGGCTAGGCCCAGCCTGAAGTCAGATCTTCAGTGTTGGCCCATGTTGGGCAGCTGACCCTGCAGACCCTGCCTATTGCTGCTATCCCAATCATAGCTGATAATGGCTGGTGATATATTTATCTGTAAGCCTAAAGACAAGGAAGATGCCCGGTTCTCTGGTCACGTGTAGGAATCACAGCATCAATACCTGCTTTTTGCCATACAAGGCCACTGTCCTAGGCTCCTTGGATTGACACATTGGCATTCCTATGGTCTGAATGTGGTTGAATGGCCCCTGTGTGTTGAGGTTTTATCTCTAAGGTGGGGCTTGGTGACTGAAGAATCATGGTCTGACCTTTGGGTTTGGAGGCAGAGCTTTGAAGTTGAGCAGAATCGGA
The DNA here is from genome assembly GCF_903995435.1 of Acomys russatus. Classification (NCBI taxonomy): domain Eukaryota; kingdom Metazoa; phylum Chordata; class Mammalia; order Rodentia; family Muridae; genus Acomys; species Acomys russatus. Next base: position 50,387,925 of record NC_067153.1, read on the forward strand.
CAAGGTCCTCAGGGTACAGCCTATGACTGAGATGAGAGAGAGAGAGAGAGAGAGAGAGAGAGAGAGAGAGAGAGAGAGAGAGAGGGAGAGAGAGAGGGAAGAGAGAGAGAGAGAGAGGGAGAGAGAGAGAGGGAGAGAGACAGAGAGACAGAGAGACAAAGACAGAGAGAGAGGTCTCCAGAGAATGAATGAATGGACAAATTTGCACGTGCAAACATACACACGCGTGCACACTCACACACACAAGTGTGTCTGCCTGCCTCTCACTATGTGATGGTCTGAACCATCTTGGGATTTTGAAAGTCACAGTGCAGCCTCTGAGTCAAACCTTTTCTCTTTCTGAAGATATCCAGCTGCAAGTGCTTCATTGCAGCAATGTAAACTAAATAAATAAAAAATGTTTTCAAAGAAGCCTTTTCCCTGATACACACAAGGATGGCAGAAGTCCCTTACAGCCTTTCAGCCTCCCAAGGGGTCCCAGCTCCTAGGATGATCCTGTCTCCTCTGTCTCTGATCCTTGCTCTGTGGAAGTGTGATTAGCCTTGTCTCACACTCAGCTGTTCCATGTATTGGGCTCACACTACCCACCCAGACCATGCAGCCAATGGTAAGGTAGAGGTGTGAGTAGGGCCCCAGTGTAGCACTGGAGGGGGAGGTGAGATGGCATAGGGTCAGATAGACACAGGGTAGAGAGGACCCAGCAGTGATGCTGGATGGTCTGGAAGGAATGCTGTCAGAAAGATAAGGGATGCCAGCCTAGTCTGAAGGACACTGCGGTCATGCTGAGTGAGGCCTGAGACATCCTGAGCAGTCATAGAATGCATGGGAGAATAGCAAAATAAAAGGATACAGAGGGTCCTAGAAATCTACAAGTAGAACAATATGATAGGCAGATTTGGGCCCAGGGGTCCCGCTCAAACTAAGGCACCAGCCAAGGACAATACAGGAGGTAAACTTTAAACCCCTTCCCAGATCTAGCCAATGGTCAGAATATTCTCCACAGTTGAGTGGAGAGTGTGATATGACTTTCTCACCTACTATGGTGCCTCACATTTGACTATGTCCCCTGGAGGGGGAGACCTGGTGACACTCAGAGGAAGGACAGCAGGTAGCCAAGAAGAGACTTGATACCCTATGAGAATATATAGGGGGAGGTAATCCCCCTCAGGAACAGTCATAGGGGAGGGGATTAATGGGAAAATGGGGGGGGGGGAGGAATGGGAGGATACAAGGGATGGGATAAACATTGAGATGTAACAAGAATAAATTAAAAAAAAAAAAAAAGAATCCTGGGAGGTGAGCTGAGGGAAACATTCGGGGAAGCAGGATCAGGCAAAGCTTAGGGTGTAGGAGAATGCTGAGGTGGCTGTGTGGGAGCCATTGGGCTCAGTATGGGCCACGGAATAGTTGCCTGACTCCACTCACCTGGCTTTCACTGTTACCAGCACGGAGCAGAGCTGTCCCAGCATCCATGTTGGTCCCCAGGCCACATGTGTGGTACGAGGAACAGCACTCTTGCGGTTGTTTCTGTATTCTGTCTGGGGTGAGAGGAGGCAGATGAAATTACGATCCAAACATAATTCTATCACCTTTGAGTACCAAAGCCCTGGCCACTGCAATTATCTGAAGTTCCCTCCTCCCTACCCAGTTATCCCCACATGCATAAACAACAGAGCTCCAGGGCTTGTGCAGCCTTGGCTTTTGTTCCTCCAGTACTGCCTCCCAAACGAAGCTTCAGTTTGATGGTAATCACCTGTTTCTCTCTGATCAGTGGTCTCCAGTGGAGAGACACTGCTCAGACAGGGCAGACCCTGATTTCCTCTGGAAACCTAGCTGGCTTCACAGTGCCTGGCTCTTGTGGATTCGAGAGATAGCGTGCCATCTAGCACAGATGCCTGCGGGCAGATCCCGGTACCTGCATCCAGCTCTTGCCATAGAAGTGAAATAACTCACTGCTGCAAGGTTCCTGAGTGCAGTGTGGAACAGGCTGAGGGGAAACCAGGGCTAAGAGCAGCTATGGGCGAGAATGATGGGCAAGCACCTGTGGGACACTCTCCTGTTGAACCATGCTTTACTCCAAGGCAGAACAACACAAGTGGCCCAAGAGAACCGAAACAGTACAGGATACTCTTTGCACCAGGCCAACTTGGTGTCATCTGACATCTGGTAGTGAGCCTTGGAGTGTTGCCTTTTCTAGTTTTATCTCAGGTGAACTATGTCTCCTTCCTGAGCTTGAACTACAGTGTCATCTGTCAGAGTGGCTAGTCCTGTGAGGTGTCTAGGAGGATGTAATGACCTCTAGGAACATGCTCACAAGTTATACAGTGAATGTTGAAATTCATGTCATCGTATCCACCATCATTATCACGATTTCCTCATTACCCTCACTACCACCATCCTTAGAATTGGCATCACCATCAATATCATCACCATCACCACATAACCACCATTAACATAATCACCTTCATTATCCTCACCATCATCAACATTACCCATCATCATCGCCCTCAGCACCACCATCACTGTCAATACCGCCTTCACTATCATCAGCACCACCACCACCACCACCACCATCATCATCACCACTAATAATACTATCAACACCATTAACTTTACCACATCTGACTTAGGGTTACTGTTACTGTGATAAAACACCAAGACCAAAAACAACTTGGGAGAAGAGGGTTTATTTAACTTACATATCCACACCACAGTTCATCACTGAAGGAAGTCCGCACAGGAACTCAAGCAGGTTGGGAGCCTGGAGGCAGGAGCTCATGCAGAGGCCATGGAGGAGTGCTGCTTACTGGCCTGCTCCACATGCTTGCTCAGCCTGCTTTGTTATAGAACCCAGGACCACTAACCCACTAGTGGACCCACCTGCAATGGGCTGAACCCTCCCACATCAATCTCTAATTAAGAAAATGCCCCACAGGCTTGCCTACAGTCTAATCTGATGGAGGCATTTTTTTTTCAGTTGAGATCCCTTCCTCTCTGATGACTGTAGTTTGTGTCAATTTGACACAAAACTAGCCAGGACAACATCCAATATCACTTTCATCAATCACCATCACCACATAATCACCATACAACCACCATTACTGTCATCCTTATGCTCATCATTGTCTTTATCCTCACAGCCACCATCACCTTTGTCATAACTATCAGCATCTTTGCCATTATCACATACCATATCGTATGATCATCATCCATCCTTCTCACCACCTTCACTACCACCAACATCACCGTCGCCATCAATATTCTCACCATTACCACACAACCATTATTTTCACCATCACCACCTCCATCATCACCATCACCACACAACCATCACCATCACCATGACCCTCCCTAGCATCATCATTACTACCATCACCCTAACCACTCTCTCATCAACATTACCATCATTGCCACTATCATTATATGAGAAAGAAAAAAACAACCCTGTCCTTCATACAATGCTAAGGTGTATCAAATGATGATATCTGAGTATCGTTTGGTAGCACAGAAAGATGTCTTAGGAAATGAGCTTAGTGAGACTTTCTTTGCCTTGAGATCTGTGGTGCTCTTTGTATAGAAAAGCCCTGTCTAAAGTAGATCTGGCCATGACCCAATCCCCTATGTCAGCATCTTGGTCATGGGTCCCAGCTGATTATCCAACACATGGAGGCTTAGGGAAGCAGTGGTTTGTGAGGCTTGTGAAGTGCAGTGGGTCTCTCCTTTCTCTCCTTATCATCCTCAGAGGATGTCAAGGAAGAGAGAGAGCATGGAAACCACATGAATAGCACAGACGAGAAGATGCTGAGAGGAAGTCTGTGAAGAGTTAGGAGCATGGGAGGACACAAGAGGCTACAAGCAACAGATCCCTCGAGACATAAGCAGGATCGCCAGAGAGTTGTGGGAGCCATGGACACTAGAAAATCCTAGGAACTGGAAACTAAAGGAGACGTGTATAGATGCAGTACCCAAGGTATGGGCATGAGGTGGCTGCAAGTCCTCTAGAACTGCTGATGGAGGAACTCTCTACATACCACCATAGTGGACTAAGGAAGGACACACCTAGAAGGCAATGCCCAAATGGAGCAAGGAAGTGTCCAGGTTTGTAGACAACAAGTCTGTTATGACTTGTGTTCTTGCATTGTGGTTCTTGTATTTATGCCATGATCCATCAAATCCTGGGGTGGAGAAAGTCCCTGGAGACTGTGGCTTGCTAAGGTGGCAAGATGGCTACTCTGCCTTCCATTATTTAAGCCCAGAGGTGAGTGAAGGAGGCTCTGCTGCTACACAAAGCTTTTGGTTAGCATGTGGAATCTCTTGGCCACACATTAGCCTATAGGCATTATCCTGAACCCCTGGGAAACATCCATTATGAAATGCAGGAACCAGGATCATTCAACCAAGAAAAGATCTCAGCATTCATCATGGAGCCTGAAGAAAGCAACACATCAAAGACAGGACATCCTGACTGGTCTGTTGAGGACAACTGTCTCTATAGATGGGAAATATCTCATCTGCATCCCAGATGTGGGACAATGAAGAATCTTCAGAACATACAGGAAGAAATTAGAATATTAAAATTAATAAAGTAGGTACTAAAGCAAGGTAAGATGTGAACTTGTAGAAATTCCCTCAGGTAACACAGCAAATGCACAAAAGGCAATGGTGTGGACTATGGAGAAGCTACTAGACTCAACCTGTGCAAGAAGCTCAGTGCTAGAACACCAAAAGGTCAAAGAAATAACAGAAAAGTTAGAGTGAAGATGTTATAATGAAAGGCCATCTCCTGGGGCAGAGGGACTGAAGGCTTTAGAGAAAGTATAGAGAGAAGAGCACAGGGATAAAGGAAGATGAACTGAAAAGCCCTATCTGCACTTTCAGGACCATGAGGAGGGAAGAGCTGACACTGTTAGGAAAAGGAAAGTAGGAAAGAGCTATGAGCATGGCCCCAGCATGAGGCCAGCTCTCAGCTGCTGCTTTGGAGTCTGGAGTAGTCCTCTGCATCTCTCTGAGAGCTCAGTTAAGCCTGAGGATCAGTATGTATGCCTAAATGTTTTCAATTCCATCACTTCCGCTCCAGGACATATGAAAACTGCTGTCCTGAACTGAGCATAGACAGAAGCCTTAGGATCTAGAAACCATCAAGTCCAGGTAGGGATGCTGAAGAGAATGATGATGGGCAAAGTCAAGGGCTGTGCATCAACTCCTGTAGAGAATCTTCTAGAACACCTAAAATGTGCCACATACCACATGCCACAATACACTCCATACATGTACCATATGCAAGTGACACATGCAAATGAACCATAAAGACACATAGCACATGAACCACACAATAACCCCCTGCATAGTGTGTTGCAAATATATATCACATATGCCACATACTACATGATACACCACATGTGTGGAACATGTGCTCCATACACACAGCACATACATCATCATATATAATTATACACTTCACTTATGTCACACACCTCACATACATTACACACATGGCCCCCCACTACTACACACTTCACATACCCCTGCCCTGTACAGAACATATCTCTTGTAAACCTCACACACACCACCAAACACATCATATGCACACTACACACTACACACACACACACACACACACACACACACACACACACACACACACCAGGCATGTCATGAAGACTCGCACATGCCTGCACTCAGGAAGCCCAGACCCTCTGCGCTTTTCTCTAAGGTAATGTGGAGTGAGTCTGACTTCACCAAAACTTCTCCAATCCCCCATTTCTTTTTGAGACAAGCAGTTTATTTCCCCAAAGAACAACAATAAATCAGGTCAATATCTTTATGAGCAGAAAGTGATGATTTCTTCAAGATCTGAAATGAACTGACAGTACTTAGATGCCCAGGGCTTTGTGCACTCACAGGTCAGGGAGCTGCAGTCCAGGCATGGCCTCTGAGGAGTGAGAAGTCTCTGGTCCACAGGATGGCAAGAGTATCACAGCCAGGGGCTCTAACATAACAGTACTTAACCCAGTGTCCAAACTGATGCTCTGTTGGTGTTTCAGGAAGAGATCATAGACTGTTCAGTGATACTCAATCAGGATAAATCAAATTAAAAGTTCAAAAATGAATTTTTACTGAGCATAGAACCTGTGGATGCTTCACTGAGACTTGGACTTAGGGTCATATGTTGCTGATATTATTGTCTGCCACCATTTAATGAGCCCCTGCCCCTAAAACTGATTGGCTTCTAACAGGAGCACATGCTTCTGATCTAGCTTCTCAGGTTGCAGCAGCTGGAGCAGGTGTGAGTCCCCTGAGGCTGTGTCAGTGCAGCTTCCTGCGTGGTTCAGTGAGACTCAAGAGAGCCCAAGAGCACCCAGTTGTCTCATCTTCTGCCTCATTCCATGGGTGGCAAGGCAAGATGTGGGTAATATGGATTGTTCACAACAGGGGTATGGATACCAGGAGGCAGGCCATCCATCTAGCTGTCTAGGCTGCCAGGGATCAAAGTAAGTTTTCACAATGACACCAAAGAGGAGATGGCTTCTAAGCATGGAGTCATGGATGCCCAGATGTAGAGCCTGTAGAGACGGTGGATATGGGAAAAGCCCACTTTGCTAGTCTCTGGCACTCTAGGCAGCACATGTGACCTGCATGATCCTGAGCTGGGCATCCACAATGGAACTCAGAACACCTAAGACCCTAGTCCATGCAGTCTGTCTCATGCCACCCATGGTGGCCATCTTACTGCACTTGGTGTCATGATGGCCCATCTCCAGGAAGCAAGACTCAATCAAGCAGTGCTAGAAGACTGATTCCTGAGCAGCCAGATTATCAACATAAACTCAAGTCCTTTGACTGACCTGTTGTCCTTGTATGGATAGTGGCCATAACCTGTAGCTCTGAAAGACCTGTCTTATCACTGGTATAGGTTGTGACTCAGCAGGAAACAAATAACCCATTTATTCACATTTAGAAAGTTTGTGGTTATAAGGGTAGGACCTTGAGTAGATAGAGTGGACTGAATCTGTTATCCTGTGAGCTCAGAAGTATGCCTAGGGTGTCTAGAGGACCTCAGCAGAAGATTGACAGAGGCAGACTCATCGTAAACACACCTATAGCCACCCTGTTCATGATGACAGGGCCTTAGCCATTTCTTTCCGATGGGTCAGCCTCTAGGCTTCGGCAAGGGAGCAAGCAGGAAACTCAACTGAAAGGAAAGCCTCTCCCAAGCCTCCTGCCTTGCTCCTTTCCTCTTGAACCTAAAGAGGTCACTGAGGTCATATAGAGGCCACCCACAGTGACCTTCCACTCTTGGTTTCTTCCTGGAGGGCTCATCAACATCATGAGCTTACGTAGAGATCTACCCATGCCACACATACTGTGAGAATAGGAAATCTGGATAATACTACAGCTCTTATCCTTCAAGCACAGCTCAAGGCAAGGACTAAATCCACAGGGTCCTCTGCATGGTGCCCTTCTCTTCCCTTACACATGCACACTGACACTGTATCTTCTCTGAGGTTCCCCATGCAAGGAAAGCAGTCAGGGAGCCTAGCATGGTGCCTGATGCTGACTTCCTTTCTCCTCTGTTGGCCACATATTCAGAGCCTCACCTACAAATCATTTGATTGAGCTTCAGCATTATGATTGCTAAAATAAAGTAGTCCCCTACATGACAGTGTTATACATGTCAGCCTCAAATTGCAAGACTCAGTTTCCTGCCTCCCATGTGATTGGCACCTCATGGATGTTTGTCGAATGTACACATAAGCCTGGGAACATATAGTGTGGGCGTCTTCCATTCATGGCTGGTACATGCATCTACAGAGTCCTTGCTGAGAGACCTGGACACTCACTGCTTCCTTTTTATCCATGGACTTCATTCCGTGGTCCGATTGGGACCGTGTGAAGCCCCTTAGCTGGGAGGGTGGATCTTTGTTCTTCATCCCCTATTGGTAATGTGAAAGAGAGATAAACCTGTTTTTGTTATGATCCCAAATGTGGGATCGGAATGGTCTTGTGAGAACAGGTGAGATTAATCCACTAGAAGACAAAGCACCTTGTGTGGGAGCTTGATTGTTGCCAGCTGAAAAGATCCCATGAACAGACTCTGGGAGGAGATACATAAGTGAGCCAAAAACAAGAGGCAGGGCCTTTGGAGACTTGAGGTAGTCTTGGCTGTTCATCACTCCACTTCGAGATGCTCCTAGAGAGAACCACTTGAGGGAAGGCTTCAGGGCTCTGGGCTTCTGTTAAGGTTCTGGGTTCTTATTACTCCAGACTCCAACAGAAAAAAATCCTACTGATTACGTCAGAAGAATCATTTCTTGGAAATGATATCCTTACGGTTTTGTTATTCTTTAATCCTCTTTTCCTATTGTTTTGGTTAGTTGGGTTATAAGTTGGTTAATAAGTTTGTAATAAAATATATTGGTTAAAAAACTAAACGTACAGTAATAGGTACAGAATGGGAGCAAAGCCTTCTCATTTCTACTTCTCTTCAGCATAATCAAGTCAAGAAATGGTCCTTCCTGGCTCTTAGCTTCTCCACCACCCCCTACAAGGATGTGGTGTAGATATGGGCCTTGAGAAGCTGGTCTAAGAATGATCATGAGAAATCAACGTATCTGCCTTCACCTGGCCTGGGAGCAATGGAAACTGACCTGTTCTCTCTTAGTCTCTAAAGTCACTTTGCAGAACACATCCTCTCTCTTCCTGGTATGGCTTGCAAAGGACCCACCCTGAAAGCTACCACTAACCTAGTAAAAGCAGTAGAAGAAGGGTGTGTCCTACTATTGGCCATGGGGCAAATGTTATACAGAGAACAAACTCATCTCTGGAGGCTTCCACAGAATCCCACAGGTCTACACTTCTACCTCTAGCCCCAATGGCTGGCTCACTCATCCATGGACTCTTCAAGGAAGATATACCTGTGCCCCGTAGTCCTACCCTAGGACAAGCAGGAGAAGGAACTTCTGTTGCACTGAGTGGATTAGATTAACAGGTATGTGGTATGAACACAGGGTCTTATCAGGGGCCCTGGTGATATGGAGTGACATATTGATTGCTGTGGACCTGTCTTCACTAGACGTTGATTCTCATGTAGATAGATGGTATTGGGAGTTGGTTTTGTGGAAACCAAGAAAGTCATCACCCCGGGCAGGGAAGCTGAGAAGAAACCAAGATGTGAGGAAGCAGCATCTCCCATGGCCTTTTGGGGATGCAAGAAGAAGCATGACATCATATGGGTGGGTGGGGACCATGGTGGAAAACACACACTCACTGTGGTCTGTGCCTCATGGACACTGGCATCAGCTCACCTCCAGTGCCTGGCACCTCCAGAAAGTGCCAAATTGAGGCACCTTCCTAGAAAGCTGGTCTAAGAATGATCATGAGAAATCAACGTATCTGCCTTTACCTGGCCTGGGAGCAATGGAAACTGACCTGCTCTCTCTTAGTCTCTAAGGAGGTCACTTTGAAGGACACATCCTTTCTCTACCTGGTATGGCTTGCAAAGGACATGCTGTTGCATGTGTCAACAGCAAAAGGCCAAGCTGCAAAGACAGCGGAAGAGAGCAGATTTCTTCTGGCACCTCCCTTAGAAGCTTGAAGCCTTTGTGGACTCAGCATGCCCAGGAGACTGGAGTTCAGGCATTCAGAGCAGGTCTGACCTAGCACAACTCCCCACACTGGAAGTCTGGGTCTTTAGGTTTTGGTCCTGCTATATTGGGGATTTCTTGACCACCTGTTGAGTTGCCAGACACTTCAGCCTTGCCTGGATACCCTGAGTGTCCCCTGGTGTCTCTGTAACAGAGAACAGCATGAACCAGGCTCTGGAAGCTCTACAGGGCTAGCCTGGGTGATGACCAAGGCAGAAGCCCAGGAGCCATTTTGGGTTCAGATGAACCGTTTATCCAGGTGTATCTAGGGCCTTCCTTGCCTTCCAGAAATCTTACAGTCCTGGGAAATGGTGGCCTCTGAATCAGCATATGTGGGTGCAGGGGCCTCCATACCTCAAGTATGTGTGTCCTTCATTGGTATCTTCTATCAAGCCTCACAGTTTTCAGGAGCTGCGATTAACCTGCAAAGGGCAAATGTGTACTTCAGCAGAGCCTAGTATGAGTGCATTGGGAACACGGGCGGCAGGCAAGTACAGGAGCTCAAGGCAGCAGCTCAGGGCATCTTCTGGGTGCCTACTAGGCTTTAGTCTGGCCTTCTTTATGTAGATGAAGCTCACTGGACTCATCTTGGGTCTGAGAGGTCCATCCCAGACTGGAGTGTGTGGAAACCTGCTTGGCTAGTGCTGTGGTCCCACTCTTTCTGTAGACTCCAAGAAGTCACAGTGTGCACACCCACAGTGTGTTGATGGAGGAACCCCAGATACAAGCAGGAAAAGAGATATGTGGACAGGCAGGAGAACTCAGGACCACTACTGTAGTCAGCCTCCACAGTGGGGGGAAGGATAGTGTGGTCTTGCCATAGGTGTGGCTGGGCGGCAGAACTCAGCTGCTCAGCAAGAAACAAAAGCTGCTGTAAAGCGAAGAGTCAGAAGCACTGATGGGCAAGGGGCCCATGACCTGAGTGCAGAGATAGATCTAAAGCAGTGGACAGTGGCCTGGGGTAGATCAAACTTCCTCCTTCGGAGGTGAATGCAATCTTGTCTAATGACAGAGACCGAGTGATCATAAAGGACAAAAAATCCAGGTGGGAGCAGAGGCAGGGACACAGCAGCCAGCATGGTTCCTCTGGCTTCCATGGCTTTATCATATGTGCAATCTTCCTTTCCTGGTCCATGGCCCCTGAGCACTCCTGATTTTGTTACTAGTGTGTTTGATGGGAACAGAGTTGTACTGGATTGACAAGTCTGATTGAGCAGCACTGCCCTGGAGGAGTCCTTAACAAAAACAAGCCATTGCAAAGCCAAAGTGACAGCTCTACTGTGTTTGGAACACCACCACACATGGCGGAGCCATGTTGTTCTCTCTAATTTTCCTACCTGTGTGATACCCAGACATGTGTGGTATTGACCTTTCTTCTCAGTGGATGTAAGGAAAATGCACTCATATTAGTCACTCTGTAAGAAGGCCCCAGCTCCCTTAGGCTGCCAGCTCAGAGCCTAAGTTGTTTTGGCCCTGAAAACACTCCAGAGTTAGGGAAACTCCCACTGTGGCCCTGTGAGTCACCTTCTTGTCTCAGGTGAAGTGTGAGTGTGACATCTGGAAATTCACTGGGAACATGTGCGAGGGAGGGCACAGGGAATGGTAATGACTTGGTGGACTCTTAATAATGGCAGCCCCAGACTGTCACTCTGAGGTCCATCATCCTGAGCTCCTTCTGGCCTCTTCAAAATCCATGTGTTATTCCAGGATCACAAAGATCCCAGGAGGAGGTACCCTGGCTGTGATAGGCTTCCCACCCACACCCTGGAGATCGACTTCTACTTATCTGTTGCTAGTGTTGATGCTAGGAATCAGGATATTTGCATCTGAGGCCCAAGTTCTACTCTCTTGGCTGGATTTCTTTTAAATCTCTCCTCTTCTGAGCATTCTCCCTTTTTGAGACATCAAACTGAAAGCCAGTTTGTAGGTGCCTTTAGCCAAGTATTTTGTCACCCAACAGAAAAAGTAACATGCATAGAGCCTTGCAATGCCTTCCATTCTAAGCTAGCATAGGAAGGTCTGGGTTCACTGTGACTGGAATCTCTTGGTGGGAACCCTAGTCTATGGTTTCCTTGTCCTCAACTGATGCTACAAAACACACTTGAGGAATGTCAGAAATGAAAATTAGCATTCAGTACTGATTCACATGGAGACAGCTTTCTGTACTCCTGTCCTTCTGTCCCTGCCCCACTCACCCTCACTGTGATGATCTCTCTAAGAGAAATCATCACCACTGCTGCCTGAAACACAGAGGCACAGGCATATACATACCTGCAGATACCACTGCACAGTCTGCCTCTGTGGAAGTTTCTGTTAGGAGCTCTCTACACCATGTTACTAAGAAGCGTGTCAACTCACACTCAGAGCAAGGAGTTATGGTGAAACTCATTGCCAACCTCAAAGGGCCCTGCTGCCTGATGCCTTCGAACAATTACCTCCTGCAGCTTGTCAATCAAATTGAGAAAGAGTAGCAAAATAGTTAGCAATATAATTAATATAATTAATAAAGTATACTTAGAGATATAATTAATAAAAGGAACTTGAATTTATACAATAGCAGTCTCTCTTCTTTTAAGCAAAGTTTTTTTTTACTTTAGTGTATGGATATTTTGCCTTCATATATACATATATATGTGTGTATACATATATATACATATGTGTATACATACATATATATATATATGCACATGTGTATATATACACTACACATATATATGCATACAAACACACACATCTCTCTAGCCCCATTTACTATTCTTTAAGTTGTGTCTCAGACCCGGTACTAACTGTGCTACCAGGATGCTTGTCTGTCTCCCAGAGTGCCTTGCACGTCCTCAGATCTTTGTGGTCAGATGTGGCAGATTCCCCAAGCTTGCTTATACAATGTTTGGTATTCAGCCTTTTTAGAATTTTGTTGTCTTGGTTGGTGCGTTGCTGCTGTAAAAAGTCACCATGGCCTTGGCAACTCTTATAAAAGAGAACATCTCATTGGAGCTGGCTTATCGTTCAGAGGTTTGGTCCAGTATCGCCATGCAGGGAAGCATGGTGGCATGTAGGCGGACATGGTGCTGGAGAAGGAGCTGAGAGTTCTCCATCTGGATTGGCGTGTAACAATAAGAGAATATCACACCGAGCATGGCTTGCACATCTGAGACCTCAAAGCCCACCCCGCACTGGCACTCTTTTTCCAACAAAGCTACATCTACTCCAGTAAGGCCACACCTCCTAACAGTACCTGTGAGGCGAACCTTCAAGCATAGGAGTCTATGGGGGCCGTTTCCACTCAAGCTGCCACATTAGAGTAATGAACTTTGTCATTATTCTCAAATGTGGCCCGTGGACTTTCTATGACTCTGAAGTCACAGGGTGTTACTCTAAATTTTCTCCTGAGATTCTTTTCCCCCTGCTGTTTGCTATTTTCTAGTTGATCCATGATAGACTTATACTCTTTTTACTACAAGTGTTGGCTGGTTATATAAATACCAATAAAACAAGGGTCTCTCTTTCTTCTCTGAAAATAGGGCCTCCATCTCTGCCATTATCAGAGTTTCTGGATCAGAACTGTTTCAGAGCCCTGTGCTGTTTCAGCCATGCATTTATTGGTGCCTGGGTCAGAGCCTTGCTGTTTTGTTTTCTGCCACTCCATATTGAAAAGGAGCGTGCTTCTTCTCTATCAGCCTTCTTAAGCATAGTCTCAGGTCAGATAATTTTAACATTATTCAGGAAAACCCCATACTGATGCTATTTAGAACACATTTATATTTTGATTAAAGAAAATGCTACAGAAAAATTGTATTTTTATTTTGCTGACTTTTTCTTTACCATACCAAAAGCATTTTTTTTTTTAATTTGTCTAGAGTCTTCCTCAGCACCCAGCACAACTTTGTATTTGTCCCGCTGGGGGATCTGTGTCCTTCTTGTTTGGTTGTGTACATTGTGCGTAACTTACATGTCTAGGAGATTATCTCCATCCTAAGATAAACCTGTCAGTAAAGGGTGAAAGCAACTAGTTTTTGTTTATTTCTTTTTCATTCAGATAACCTTAATAATCACCCTTTGTAGTATAGAGTCTTATTTCATGCAATAGTGACAAAAGAGACAAAAAGCAGTAGCCAGCCAAGGGGGGGAGGGGGAGGCAGGGTGCTCCCCACATGTTTGAGGCTGTGGATTTTCTACCCATAGATCTCGCAGATACCAGCTCTGCCTGAAGGCTCCAGTCAAGTCTCCAAAATGCACAAACCAGCCCCCCCCCCAGTGCTCATGTGTGTGGTAGGGATGGGTGCACAACACTTGTTCCCCTGAGAGAAACAGGCTTTTCTAATGTCTAAGAGGCCCCTGTGCCCACAAACATTCATAGCAAGAGTGGGTCTACTAGGTAGAGCTGAAGAAAGGGCTCCCAGAAAACTCAGAACCCCCCAAGTCCAACACCCATCAAAGACAAAGGCCTTCTTAGAAACAAAGAGGACACATTGTGATAATCAAAATGCAAAATTAATGAAGGGTGTAAATAGGCAATTTGAAGACGAAGATGTGCTAATAGAAGTTCAAACTCATTTTACTAATAATTATATATGTGATTGGCTTTCTGTCTTTCAAGACTTTGATTGACAAGGCTTAAAATAATTGCCAAGAGAGAGCAAGGCGGTGGGTTGGCATTCATCGCACTTGTGGAAAGAGACTTGCAGCCTGTTCATATTCAGAAAACACTGTCCTTTGCCTGGAAAGCATCGGGTTGGTGAGTGGTGTCCACACACACACACACACACACACACACACACACCACAGCTTGTTCAAAATAAGTGTCTTTGGGCCTCCCTGTTGATGCCTGCAGCACACCCTCCCCTCATCCCACAGGGGACCAGCTGTGCTGCTCACAAGTGCATGCTCTTGTCTGTCATCTTTCCTCAACCTTTTCTCCACCTCCTTCCTAATCTTCAAGGGGCATTCAGAAGTCTCCTGCAGGCAGGAAGATTTGGCTGGCTTCCCTGGCTTCCCTGCTTGCTTCTATGTCTACCTGGAGACTGCTGCTTTTGGCTCACAATGCCTCTTAGGCTCCTTTCCTCCCTTAGCGTGGCACTAGAAGTGAGATCTCTTTTGTTCAGTGAATCCAGGAGCAATGCGCTCAGAGAACAGCACAGCTGGGCTGTGAGGCAGGAGGTTAGCTCTGGGAGAGGCTTACCAATGACCACACACACACACAAAACAACAACAGGCAAAAAAAAAAAAAAAAAAACAAACCGCAAGAGGTGACTGAAGTCTACTAGCTGTTTCAGCTCACACTGGCTTCAAGGAGCATTAGAGAGTGCCCTTCCCCCTCCCCCCCAGTGAACTCTTCAACTTTGGGGGAACTTAAGCCCCAATACTATTCTTACATTTTAAGCATCTAATTATATCAGATTGAGTTCTGGGTAAAATTGGCTTTTGAGAAGGGCCCACCCTGGGGGAGGCGCAGGAGAGTGAGTGACTGGGAAAGAAAGATATAAGCCTCATGCTTGCTTGGATTCCAGAGGTGGGGGCCACTCAGCTTGACCCACTCTTTTTCCAGAACGTCTTCTCACATCCATGCTTGCTCTAATTAAGCTCCTGATTGCCCAGTGAGTTACAGGGTTCAGTGTGAACTCTTCTCTCTCAAGAACGTCAGAACTCAAGAGTGTTTCTGGGGTCAAGACCAACATGAGATCTCCCTATCATGGGCCAGCTTGAGGCTGAGGACCCTGTTGTCAGATCAGCCTTCAGCTTGTTTAGGGACCCGTGATCATGCATCATGTCATCACTTTCTAGGTATGAAAGGTGATGGGTGCAGAGTTGCCTACTGGAACCTCATCTTTCAATGGGAGGCCATAGGGAGCCACCAGACCATAAGGGCGAGTGTGCAAATCACTTCCCCAGGTTTCTGCTCTGGTCCTGAAGGGTAAACAGGGATCGGAGGTTATACGTGCTCCAGGCCACAAGGACATGACCAATGGCTCACAGCAGTGGCAGACAGCACCAGCAGAGTGTTCAGGTCGTGAGGTTCTAGGAACAGGATGCATGGAGAGCATGAAGGAGCTGCGGAAACCTTGGGATTCCCTGCATGGATGCTCTGGGAGCCTGGCACCTTGCTCTGCTCTGTGCCCATGTCCCTGGAGGAGCTGTGATATTGGAGTCGTCCTCTGCTTCTAGTCACCTTTCCAGGCAAAGTGCTCTGAAGCAGGCCCCATGGCAGAGAACCTAGATGTCTCAAGTCCCCCCAAATCAAACCCCTGTCCTCAATAGAAGCTTTTGGGATGGCAAGCTGGAGCTGTGAGTCTGTGTTTTCAAAAGGCTGGATGCAGCCATTGGCCCGGTGAGCTGGATGGACCAGATGGGGAGGGTGGCCTTTGTCTCCTTTGTACATTGCAAAGGTTAGCATCCCTGTGACCTTTCCACTACAAAGGGCTCACTTCGTGAGTCCTCTGGCAATCAAGGACATCCTAGGCTGGCAGCCATGACCCTTATTATTGTGCCCAATTGCTGAGCTGAGTCCATTCCAGGTTCTGAAGAAAACAGTAGACAATGCATTCTTTGGGCTGTCACAAGAGCCAGAGGCAGCGTCCCCAGATGCCAACAACAACTGAGACAGTGCTTAGCACTCTGGTCCCACAGGCCCATGTAAGGGTCTGAACTCCAATGAGGCAGATAAAGACCAGCCCAGAAGGGTGTCCTCAGTATCTACGCTAGGGTCTCATGGGATGGCTGCCTCCTAGTGGGGCGCAAGCCATGCTCAGTAGGACCAGGTGTCCTGTGGAGCAGAGAAGAAGTGGATTGGAATGCTTGGTGGTCACAAGTCTACTCCAACCCCAGTGGTATAGCTTAACTGAGAATTTCTCCCACAGGTTCATAAGTTGAATAATTGATGCCCAGTTTGAGGTGCTGTTTGGGGAGCTTTTAGAAAGAAATGGGTTGATTTCTGGAACTTTCCCTTTGTCCAGGATTGTACTCCACCATTTTCTCACTGCAGAAGGCAGGTGCAGCGGGTCTGCAGGCTTCTCTCCCCTGAGCATGCTTTCCTTGTCTTGTCACTCTGCTCAATTTTGTACTTAAACTTGACTCCAAAAATTACATAAAACATTAAACAGAAAGTCCTCATGTGCCCCCTGCCACTGATACCTATTTTCAGCACAAGAACAAGTTCCTCTTAGCCCAGGTGTGTAGCTTCTGCCTCACTGTACTTTCACAGAAAGCCAAGCCCGAGGACCACAGTGCATCCATGCCACTCAAGCCTGGATTAAGAGCTTGAGGTTTAATTTAAATAAAAAATGACAGGGAATCATGACTATTCCTATCCCAGCAGCTCCTGGGGAGACTGTCTGATACAGGGCTCTGGGTGTCTGAGGGCTACAGGAGAGCTTAGATCAACAGAAGCTAGGCCTTGAGATCAACTTGGATTATATGGACTGCAGACACCGAAAATGTCTAAGGTGGACACTTATAGGACAGATTGACAGACTTTGGGGCATAGAGGTCTGCATCTCCTCACCCACCCCACACTGGAGGAAATATTCATCCTCCCCCCAATTTTCTGAAGAGGTGCCATGTCCTGGGAGACATTGGTCCCTGAAGATATTGACTCCAAACCCTCCCCTTCCTCTTCCTCCTATTCTTCTTCTCCATGGCTTGGACACCACTTTTGCAAAAGACCTTATAAGAGCTGCCTTTTCACCCTCTGGAGGCCTGGGGTGAACTCATAGTCCCTGAAACCAGAGAGAGGTATAGCCTTCATTCACTGAAGGTCATTGCTGCTGAGAAGGTACTGTGAGTCAGGAGGCCACAGTTTGTGAAATGTTACCAGGGCTTGCTTTCCTGGCATGGTGGGGTGTCATAACCTCCCCCAGCACTTTCTGGGGCACCACTCAGGCCTCAGTTCAACTTCTGTCCCACACTGTGCAGGTCAGGAGCCTCACAGCTTGTTGAAGAGGGGACAGATACAGCATACCAAGTGTGTGGTATAATCATCACTCATCAAAAATAAGTGGGCACGGACTGACAGAATCACTGAAGTCCATTCAACCAAGGCAGTCCTTGCCCACTCCAGTGGGTTGACACACAGGCTGCACCCTCAATATCCAATGTTGACCCAAGAGCCAGGAAAAGGCCTCCACTACAGGCAAGGCATGTGACCCTCAAAGGTGTGTACTTTCAGCACAGGGACCCATCTTTGCCTCTCCCATCCTGGATGATGTCCCACCAGACCTGGCCTTTTTTTTTTATCCCCCCATATCAGGGAAGCAGAGGACATGTGCTGCTCTTGCTCTTCTGGCAGGCAGAGAATTGTGTAGGTTATGAATATCAACTGGCGGGTGACAGGTGACAGACATTGCCAACCTTCAGCTCCAGACTAAAATAACATAGTATTGACCTTGCTTAGAAAGGCTACCAAAATAGAAAGCTCAATACTCTCTATTTTAACTGACAGTTAAAAATTCAATAAATCTTCCTGTACCAGACACCTGTATGTATGTAATCAAGCTAAGTAAATACTCTCAGATTTTTCACAGCAGGTCCCACATTTATGTGTAAAGCCATTGGCCACAGCTGGAAGGGACTGAGTTCCCCCCACTCTAGAGAAAGGTCTTTTTGAAAAGTAAACAATCATTCGGTCAATCATGGATCAAGGAGGGGCTCAGTAGTTGCTGTGCTCTGCTGAACTATTGGCTACAGAGAGGTTCTGGGGAAGGGAGAGTTATTGTCTTCAGCTGGATACACAATGGTGAGCCCACAGGCTCTAGTGGACAGCTGGAAACCTGCAGTCATGCAGATGGCCCTGAGTAAGTCAGTGGATCATAAGGCAAACAAAAATACTTAGATGTGGGGAAAAGACTTGTGGAATGGCAGGAGGGAGAACAGAAGTGGGAAGAAAAAAGAGTGAGCGCCAGAGTAAATAGGATGAATTATATACACACATGTGTGTAATTGTCAATCAATAAAAAAAAAGGGAGCAACCTCAGGACTATAGTCATTTCAATATAATAGAAATAAGAAAAGATGGCTTCCTCTTCCCCGTTAGACCCAGCGTGGCCACCACAGAGATTCTAGTCCACTTTAACAGCAGAAAGAAGAGTTGCAGTTGTCTCCACACCCATGTGTGAATGCATCTACCCATAGGCTATCAGATAGGGCCAGGTGCAAATAAATAGTGGGTATGGGGTGGTTATGTCATTGAGGGATGAAAGAAAACCCATCATATACAAGAGACATTTTTGATGGTCAACTTTGATGGCCAACTTGACTGGGTTTGGAGTCACCTAGGAGACTCCTAAGTTCCTAAGTTCCCTGGACTGTAGTGATCCCTAGCATGGCTGTATGGCCACAGAGTTGATGCGTGCTGGGTGATAGTACCTACTCAAATGAAAAAGCACTTTCCTCCCTCAAGTGTGGTCCAGGAAAAGCAGGCACATTCTAAAAGACTAGTCTCTGGGATCTCCCAGACTCGTTTCAGAGGCAGAAGAGGCTGGTCCATGAACAATTACTCCATGAATACTCTGAGTCTAGTATCTGGGCTTCCCTAAGTTAAGGTCCATCTGTATACCACCCCTCAGGATAGAACATGGCTGCATGAGAACTTGTGTCACAGCAGCCGATGGGGCAGGGACAGAGAGAATGGCTACCTGGGGTCCAGTCCTGTTCTGCTGATCAATACCTCTGTGTCTCAACCCTCAACCCCTGGATGGGCTTATGGTTTGAAAAGGAAAGGTGAAAAGAAGGGTGGGCATGTGAGGGGTGCCCTGGCAGAGCTCCCAGGAGGAATGTAACCATGGGTAACAGCAACAGTGATGTCCATAGCATAGAAGACCACAGTGGGGTGGGGGAAGAGTTTGTAGGACTCTGAGCCTCATTTTAAGCTGGAAAGGAGATGAGACAGCTTGGTTGTCCACAGCCCTGCACCCACCAGATATCCTGAACTCCTAAATTACAAATGCCATATGGTTCTCACCAGGTCAGGAATGGAATTTTGGAAAAAACTTGGTTCTGTGGGAGCGCCATTACGTATTGAATTCATCTACCCAGTTACTTGGCCCATAGGTACCCAAGAGGCCCTTTTGGACCAATGCTAACTATGGATATCAGAGTTCCCACTGCCCATCATACCTTGGTGAAAGATAGAGGGCTTATATCTCAACCCCTTTACTTGGTTCCTCTAGGGAAACCTGCACATGAACCTTCAGGCCTTTTCTTGTACCAACTCTACCAAATGATGAATAGCAATATTGGGCTGGAGACATCTAGACCTTGATGATACATATCTACACAGCACAACTTTTGCATGTGTACAACATGTGCCACACACATGCACAAAATACTCAAAGATCATATAGAAACATGCAAATGCTTATAGGCATACACACACTCAAATATATGTACTCACATATGCACACACCAACACATGTATTAATGTATACTTGAACATACAGCACATATGCACACCCATGTTGCATCTCTGTAGGGCCCATTAAGGCTCTAGAGCATCTCACTAGGAATGTTGAGGGAACAGAGAGTTTTGTGACAGTCTGAGATTTTTTCAGCTATCTTCTCTGGGTTACCAGTCATGTGACTCTAGCCTCTCACACAGACTGTTGGCTTATAGTATGAGGCAGCTATTGGTGGCTGAAATAGTCCCTAGCTCTGTCCCTGTATCCTAGTGCAAGCCACATTTGCTCCACAGAGAAAAGCAGTGGCTAAAACAGGGTTTCCCAACTCATGGGTCATAACCCCTTTGGCGTCGTATGACCCTTTCACGGGAGTGACCTAAGACCGTCAGAAAGCACAGATATTTACATTATGACTCAAAACATCAGCAAAATTACAGTTATAAAGTAGCAATGAAAATAATTTTATGGTTTGAGGGTCACCACATCACAAGGAACTATATTAAAGGGTCTCAGCATTAGGAAGGTTGAGAACCACTGCTCTAGAACCTATATATTTGGAACCAGATTGGCAGCAGCTCTGCCTGGCATGCAGCTGTATCCAGGCATCTCTTGGCAGGTGAAGGAAGGCCAATTAGTAGATTTTTGTGTCCCAAGATTCAGCGGTGCCTTCAGGGTGGGAGAACCAGAGGACAGATTAGTTTGTTTATTTATTATTTCTCTGGTCTTGGCTCCAGCAATTCTGTACCAAATCTGCCTGTTGGAATATTTTACTTGGATTTTTTTTCTTCATCCTTGGATTGCAAACAATTGGAAATGTTGCTCCAGTGTGTGTCATCCATTTATCATTGAGTCATGAACGTGAACAGCAGGGACTCTAGTCAGACACAGAAATTGGGGGCCAGGCTTTCATAGTACAGGGGATGAGTGTAACAGAGTGTGGTAGACTGGGCACATGAGTGGGTGTCCCCAGGATGCCTCAAGAAAACCCATCCAGATGTGCAGAATAGTATACTATGGCTCAGAGACTTGGGGAGAGCTGAAAGACCCAGAGAACCAGGGAGGGAAAGCCTAGACACTGGAGTTGGATAGGTCAGGACTTTCATTCATTGCCTCACTCATTCACTTACCTGTCCACTTTTTCACTCACCCCCCCCATTTATTCCACAGATATTCATTGATAACTAACTAGGCTCCATTGTGAAGTCATTTCAAGTTCAAGTACAAAGCAGATCTAGGTTTTCCATCCTGGGTGGGGTTGAGGGAGGGAGCAAAGGAAGCCAGTGCACAGGAGTCTGGCTTGATGAGTGCTAGCTACCTAGGTAAAGGGAGGATAAACTGTGGGTCTCTGGGGTAAGATTCAAATGCGTGCAGCCTCATGACATTGGAGGAACAGGACCAGAGGGAAGTGGTAGCTCTTCCAGGCCTGTACCCCCAATCTCTGTGGAGGACTACTTAGAGGCTAAGCCCCTTGAGGAAAATTACTCTCTGATGCTATGGCATGTGTGGATAGCATGTAGCAGCAGAGGAAAGAAGAAAGTCCTAGATGTCACTGTTGAGCCTTGCCCTACTTACTGTCTTAACAGGGGTAGAGCCCCCATATCCTTAAGTAGATGCTGAGGAACCCCAACATCACAGAGCTGGAGCAGAAGACCATCTTGCTATGGACCATGGCTCTCAGCCCACTGCTCTCAGCCAAGGATTATGATGGGTCATATTCCTTGGAAGTCTAGGCAGGAAGAGAGGCAGCTCAATGCTGAGTGTTAGAGAGAAGTTCCTGCACCCCAGAGCAGGAGAAATGGGATTATAGTTCAAGTCAACTGAAGGGAGAGCCACTGAAATGGGCTACTAACCCTCCTGTCTCCTCAGAGGCCACATCCTAGAATGAGTCCAGGGTGGAAGACATTGGAGATCTTTTTAAAGGAGCATTTTCATTCAGATAGTCAGCTTCTGCACTGAGAGCTCACAATCTCCCACCACTATGCATACAAGGGGACCCTTCCAAGCAAGAACCATGCAAGAATTCCTCCTCTTACTAATACTACGATGGTCAAAGGAAAGCATGTTAGCACCACGACTCCACTATGATATCTCCTTCGGTCTTTCTCCTTAGCCATCCTGAGACTGTGCTTACCTCTAAGACATGGATGGCAGCTTTATCTCCAGCATTGCATCCTTGCTCTGGGCAGGGAAAAAAAATGTCAAAACGTGAAATATCACCCTTACCTGCTTGTTTCCAGGGTTCTTTGTGGGGGTTAGCAGAGACATTTCCACTGCTCCCTGATACAAGGCCTGGGTCAGGTGACCAGCAGTTAGATGAGATCAGGACTGGAAGGAAGTGACATAATCTTCTTTTATTTTGTTTCCTTGCTTGCAGGAAACAGGAAGAAATACACCCATGGGAAGAAGTCATTTCCCCCTCCCAACTTCTATGAAATAAACGGTCAGCTTTTTTTTTATGAGATTCGGGGAGGTGACAGAACTTTCCAGAACTGTAGATGGATTTGAAGCCAAGGAGGCAATTCTAGTACCATCTGTTGGATTCATGTATCCAACTCTCCTAAGGAGTTGGGTAGTTCATCATCAGGGTAGTTCTGCTGAAGAGGTATCTCCTGTCAAGGCCCGAGAGTCCCCATGACTGGAACTAAGCAGATTTGATTGGAAACCTGTCTCTGTGCTCAGAGCAAACCTCTAATTTTGCATTAACCTGACACTTGGTGCTTGATTTATTTTAGCATTTATGGTAATGTTTTTTTTTTTTTTTTAAAGATAAAGGGGACGGAGAGTACATGGTAACAAAATGCAATTGACAGTAAGTGCTTATTATGTAATTATGGGATCTTTAATATGCATATTTTCCCTGTGGTTGGTAGCAACTAAATACATAATTACTGAGTTTTAAAGAAGAATATTATCTACAGAACCTTTTGTCTGATGAAAAGTAGGAAAGATTCTTGTGTGGAATGGGTGAATCTACCCAACAATGTGAGGTCAGTTAAGGTGAAGGCAGCAGGCCCAAGCACAGAGAGGAGGCCCAGGACCCTGCACTAGGATGTAGCCATCAGAAAGTGAGCTCATTAGGACCAAAGAGCTGGCTCTAGCTGAAGAGAGACTACTGAGTCTACTAGGGTTCCTAAAGCAAAGCACCACAGACAGGGTGGTTCGCACACACACCAGAACTGCATTTATCCCTCTCTTGGAGCCAGGAAGTGCAGGTAAAGATGCCAGCTCAGTGTGTACTGGGGACTGACCCTCACAGGAACACCTTCGTTCTACATCCTTGAGTTGTGAGAGAGGTAATGATTCTCCTGAGACCTCTTTACAAGGACTGCAAGCTTACTGTGAGATTCCTTCCAAGCCCCACATTACTGCTCAATGCTAATCAATTAGGTTTCAGCACGCCTGGGGGGGTCACACACTCCTATGATAGCAGTGAGAGATCAAGAGGAGCCAGGCTGAATGTCATGTATGCATCAATAGAGAGGATAATGGGGACATTTAAGAGTTGGGAGGCAAGAAGCATCAAGTGGGAATGAAGGGTACCTATATAGAAGAGTGGTCACAGGACTGGGCTGCCCTCTTCATACACAGGTGTGATGGACACCACTCAGGAGAGACCAGCAGGAGACTCGGGGGGGGGGGGGCAGATGCTGTTCAGAATCATGTACAAATAGCGCAGGAGGACTTGGAACTCAGAAACAGAGATGGCAGTATCCATGGGGAAATGTCCCCCTTCCTCCCATCTCTTTGATTCTTCTCACCACATTTTGGCCTGTACCCTCCAGCCCTTGCCAGAGCAAGATGCAAAGAAAGTTGTACCCAGACAAGCAGGACCGCTGGCTGCTGGTCTGGAGTTGTGAAATGCCCTTCTCAGAACTTCCTCATGCCTTGTTCTCCTGGTTCACAAGACCACTTGACGCATGTTATGTAGGTAAGCTTCCTGGCCTGGTGTGTGCACATGGCAGAGAGGACCTCCAAGACATAAGCATTCTGCCAACTGGTGCCAGACCTAGGACAGGGAGGGAAGTCTATGAAAAAATATTCCAAGAAACAAAAGGCAGCAGCTAGAGAAAAACAGGCATACTGGAAGAAAAAGGGTTGGTTGAACTAGAATAAGGCATGCAGGGAATGGAATATGGTCTTGGGAGGACAAAGCTAGGCTGAGATGCTGGAGAAGGGCATAGTGAAAGAAATAAGGTGTTCTTGAAGGCATGGTGCACGCTGGGGGAAATGGGACATTTTGGGAGAAATGAGATGTGCTTAGAGGCTCACCACCACGACCCAGATCCTTCATATAACCATATTTGGGTGACAAAGGCTTGCTGTTGCCTCTCTGTGCTCTCCTGTAGATGCACATGTGTGTTTGGGAGTTAGATTTTCTTGACCTGTCTGTGAGACATGACATAGAGAAGCTGGAGGTTGAGCCATGTGCATCAAAGAGAGGCTAGGTGGGTAGCATGGAGGCCAAGGTCCTCATACAACTTGGGGGAAGCCAGTCCTCACAGCTATCCATTGCTGCAGCTCTCTGGTGCTCAACTTTCTTTGCATCTTGCTCTGGCAAGGGCTGGAGGGTATAGGCTCAAAGTGAGGCCACCACTGTGATAGGTTCACAATGTGTATAAAAACAACAGTGACGTTGTCTTAGTCACTGCTCTATTGCTGTGAAGAGACACCACACACAAGCCAACTCTTACTAAAGAAAGCATTTAATTGGAGGCTTGCTTGCACTCTCAGGCTTAGTCTATTATCAAAATGGCAGAGAGCATGGTGCTGAAGCAGTTGCTGAAAGCTACAGCCTGATCCACAGGCAGAGAGATACTCTTGGCTTGGAATGGGCTTTAGAAATCTCAAAGACCAACTTCTTCCAATAAGGCCACACCTCTTAATCCATCTAATCCAATTAAAATAGCACCATACACTGAGGAATCAGTGTTCAAGTGTATGAGCCTATAGGGACTATTTTTATTCAACCACCAAAGGTATGTTGGTATCTGTAGAAAGGGGCTCCTCTTCAGAGGGCAGCTTGGGCTGGCCCATCTTCAGGCTGCTGTGCCCTGTTGGCATGGGGATCTATGCATACTCTCTTGGATTGTTTTTCTGTTGCACTGATAAGCACCATGACCAAAAAGGCAACTTAAGAGAGGAAAGGTTTTATTTTGTCTTATTTTTTCCACGTCACATTCTATCCTTGAGGGATGTCAGGACAGGGACTCAATGCAGGAACCTGAAGGCAAAACCTGGAACAGAGCCATGAAGGAATGATGCTTCCTGATTCAGTCCCTCAGGCTCACAATCAGCTAGCTTTCTTGTACATCTGAGGAACACCTGCCATGAGCAGCCCCACCCATGGTAGGCTGGGCCCTTCCATGTCAACCAACAGTCAAGGCAGTTCTCCAAAGACATGGTCTAGGGCAATCTGATCTGTTCGGTCCCTCAGCTGAGACTTTCTCCTCTCTGGTGATGCTTTTACCATTCAGCTGGCAATAAAAACTTACCCCCTTCCTTGCTAACTTGGCATGCAAACACATAATCATTAAACCATAACATTTCCTTTCTTGTTCTAATATCTCATGTTATTATTATCACAGTATAAAATAAAACTTCAAATTTTCTATCACCTTTAAAAATTCTAACACTTAATGGGGAGACCTGGTGGCATTCAGAGGAAGGATAGCAGGCTACCAAGAAGAGACTTGATACCCTATGAGCATGTACAGGGGGAGGAAGTCCTCCTCAGTCGCAGTCATAGGGGAAGGGAATAAGGGGAAAATGGGAGGGAGGGAAGAATGGGAGGATACAAGGGAGGGCATAACCATTAAGATATAATATGAATAAATTAATAAAATAAAATTTAAAGAATTCCAACACTTTAAAAATTCAATGTCTCTTTAAAAGTCTAAAATATCTCATCTCAGAGCTCTTGTTTAAAAAAAAAAAAAAAGGTTATATACTTTGTTATTCTAAGAGGGAAAAAAAAAAAAAAACACTGCACAGTTACAACCAGATCAAAGCAGAAACCCCAAGTCCAACAGTGTTAGATCAAACCTGTAATACCATGTCTGGCATCTGGATCTCACTTCTGATCTTCTCAGCTTCAAAAGGCCTGGGCAGGTTTACCTCTCCAGCTCTGCCACCTACAGCACATGTGGTCTGTCCCATCGGCTTATGCTGGTCCACTCCATATCTGCCATTATCATTAGTAGCAATCGCAGGGTCCTAGCATCTCTGACAGTCCAATCTCTGCTGTAACTGAAGCTGCGCCTTCACTGACGACCTCTCCTGGCCTCTCTTCAGAAAGACTCCAACCCTGCCACACAGTTCCAAGCCTTGGCTGTTCTCCATGCCTTCAAAACTAGTACCATTCTGGGCACTCTTACAAATTACTTGGCATGTCCTGCTGGCAGCTTGACATGTAGCCTTCGCCTCCACCTGATCACCTCTTCTGTGTGCTGATCCTAAGGAAATACTTCCCAGAAGATTTCGCCTCAGGAACGTTGGTCTTTCAGGAACCAGAGCTGATACTTCAACTCCAATTGACCAAAGCCACCGATTCCTAACTCAAAGATGTCACATGAGAAGCCACAATAGAGTTTTTGCTTTCCACTGAAACTTCACAAGACAGGCTTCTATTGTCTGCATTGCTCTCAGCATTATCTTATCTTCCAAGTTCTCACAGAACAGCCCATTAAGTTCTGATTATTCAATGGCTCTTTCAACCCAAAACTCCAAAATCTGATCTGAGCAACTCCTCAATTGAGACTATCTTTTCTCAGGTGGTTCTTTGTTATGTCAAGTCGACAGTAAAATAAAAAATGAACTAACCACGGACACACACTGAACTCTGGACGCCTCTCCTGTGCATCACCACCCAGGTCACAAAGCTAACAAAATGAGCTATTGTGACTTGAGCCATTGCGTAGACTGAGTCGTGCTGTAGGTCACCTAATGTGAGGTGTTCCTCCAAGGCCCAACAACCCTCTCTGCTCCTGTAGATTGAAGTTCTCCTGAGCTTCCGTGCTTCCTGACACAGCAGAGGCAAGGCTGTGGTTCAGCGTCCTTCCAGGCCACACAAGAGTGACTGGGTGGTCTTTGCTTTCTGTGAAGTCAGTTTCCCGTGGACTCTCCTCTGTTCTTCAAGGTCACTGCTGTCCTCCTGGCCATGTCGTAGGGTCATCAGAGACTCAAGTTTCGTAGGAAGAGTCCTCCAGCTGAGGGACTGACCACCCATCCATCACCCAGGTGCCTCAAGAGCCTTTCATCTCAGGGTTCATGTCTGAATCAGGTGTTCCAGTGTCCCTGAAAACTAGCCTTTCTGGAGTCAAACAATTTCCTTGGCTTTTGTCACTCAGACCCTTCCTTACCTTACCTTTCCAGGCATAGGGAAAAAAACCACCCGGTGGCTGATTGACAGGAAATCAAAGGAGGGCATCCTCTTTCTTGGCACCAGGGATATCCTGAGAGAGCCACAGGCAGGCTCTGTCTTGGTTGTCCTTCTTCTGATTCCCCTCATTTTGGGGTGCAGCTCTGAATCTCTGCATGGCCCATGGCGACACCTTCCCTGACATGGATTCAGAGGCCACTCTTCCCTTCACCTCGGGCCTCTGTCTCCATTTCTCTTGCTCACCGTTACACTGTGTCTGGGCAGCTTCCTCTGCCCACTCTAGCCCTGTTGTGGGTTCTTCAGTGTCTCAACCCTTCTGTCCTGGGTCTCTATCACAGAAGACACCAAACTATCCTCTAGCCTGCTCATCACCCAGGATCCTGAGCTTTGTGCATCCAGGACTACACATTTGGGTGTTTCCTTCCACATTCCTGGGCCACACAGAGCTCCTGAGCTTGTCCTGAATAATTGAAGGCTCATCCAAGGTGCGTTGAATTGGGTGGGATGAAATGAGAGGATTTCAGCTCTCTGCCTGGCATGATCTTATCTAGACATTTGGGAGAGCTATTTGGGGTGCAAAGTGTAGAGAGGTGCCCCTTTCCTACAGTTGTGGCCCCCAGAGCCAAGGCAGGCTCTGTCACTTTCCTGCTCAGCATTTTGGGACTGGGGAGTTTATCCATGCACACTGAGCATCAAGGTCAGTATTTTTAGTTGTGATTCTTTAATTTTTGAAAACCCTCCAAAGAGACTGTAGTGATGGGTACACAGTTGATAAATATAAATAAATGCAAGAGCTATAAAAATAAACTCAGAAAGCTCTCTGTTCTGTTTACCGCTCCAGGAGGGCTGTATAGCTGCTCTTCAGAGAACCAGGCCATATCACAGCCTCTGCAAAAGGGAAGGGATTTGGAGCTGATCGTCTCCTGCCAGGGGGTAAATTAGTACCAAGGACATTGGTGGTAGAGTTGACACAGCTTGTCTTTAAGCCTTTTCCAAACCCAGAGCCTACACCCAAACTAGTTGATCCACAGTCAAGTCCACAGCAGCCTGGAGTGTGTTAGAGAGAATTGTATTCTACCCTCAGAGGAAGCACGTACCTCCCACAGTGCAGTCTCTTCAACCTCAGAACATCACAAAGATGGAAACTCAGATTGCCCCGGGTAGTTCCCTTGGAATGCTCTAAGGACCTTCAGCTGGTTGGCCCTTTCATTCTTGCCTGCTGTACACCCAGCTTCTTTGCATCAGAGTCCCTGCCTGGGTCCAGCACCTTCCATTTTATGAACATATAGACAGATCTCTCTGAACCTCTGCAGGCCAGGATTATTTATCTACTCACTAGCAGATCCTATGTAATAAAGTGGCTCCTGGCTGAGCTCACACATATCCCACCACACCTCTGTCGGCATCTGTTATACCCTTTGGTACCCCCGCCCCGCGCATCTCTCAGCCTATACTTGGTCCCATCTCTGTAAACTGATACCTCCTCCCATAGACAGCTTTCTAAGATTCCCTCTACCCAAAGATGATGCTCTCATCTGGCCTTTGGGCCACTTTTCTTTCTCTACCCCATCATCATGGTGGTACAATAACCAGATATTGAACATGCAAAGCAAGTTCAGGAAATATTCATGAGAGCAGTGATGGACTGAAGACGTTTTATATGAGCATGCAGAGGCTGTGACTTTGCCTTACTCTCCCACATTGAATTACATGGTAGATGGTCCATAGGAGATGAACAATGCATACATTATTAATTAAATTAAAGCAAACTGTGGGTCTTTTTATCCTGGGCATTCTAGCGTATATTTAACATATTAAATATTGAAACAATGGGTGCACCTAAGCTTCTATGTTGTGGGGTTTATATCTTGCCACCCTCGTGCTACGGCCTCCAGAGAGTGTGAGGACAAGCAGCTGGTGTCCTACAAAGCAAGTGTCTGGATACCGGCTCATTGCCCTGCCTGCTCCATCCCTCGGCCACGTGTAAATAAGGCTTCTTTTGATCTATGCTGGCCCATTTGGATCCACAAGAATAAGCAGGGTTCCCCCATGGGAATCGTCTGAGGCTTATGACGTATTTGTCATTGCTTCCACACATTCAAAGCTGCCTCCCACTGTCTTTTGCCCAGTGCCAATGGTCTCTGTGGTTTTTGGCAACCAACCCCACAAACGTACATGATCACTTTAATTGTCTCACTTTCTGTCTGGAACAGGCTCCACCGCACTCTCAGGTTTGGGGTAAGTGCCTCTTACATTGATGCACTTGAAGCCCTCTATGCTGCCTTGCCTGCTCCATGTCTGTTGCACCCTCATCAGCTGTGCACAGCCTATGCCGGGAGAGGTGTACCCTGCCTTCCCTATGGCTTTCCCATGACTTTCAGCCTTTGGTTGACTCCGCTCTGTAGACAACCTACATGTCAATGGAAAATCTTCCCAGAAGTGCACTCCACACACTGACCAATCTGCCCCAATATCCACCCAGTGTCCTTTTCCGTGTCTTGTCTTTGTCCTGGCTGTCTGCTCATCACTTTCTGTACTTTTCATATCCTCTTTGTCTCCACTTCCTTGCATTCTTGCTGGTGTGATCTCATTCCAGTGAGGGCCAATTTAGTCCTCGTTAAGCACATTGGCTCGACTTCAGATAAAAGCTCTGCATGTTGGACTGTCGCTGGCTACTGGTGGAGATGGGAGGCCCAGCAGTGGCCACCTCCCATGTCCACAGTCTTACTTTATCTCACATCCTCGATGCTCTGTCCTTGCCTCTGGGCTGATGCTTCCCTTTGTTTCTGAGTCAGCTTTCTGTAGTGGAGCTTTTGGGCCAAAACGCTAGACAACATTTCCTCAGGGAGGCTGAGACACATCTTGGCAGCCAAGGATGGAATCCAGCAGCCACACTGAACACCTGACCTTCACACACAGGTCAGTACCCCAGGAACATCTCAGAGTCCATGGCCACCTGATTTCATCCTCAAGGGGTTACCTAGTAACTCAGAACCTGGCGAACTGTACACGGTAACAAAACACTCAGTGAACAGATTTAGACTTAAAACTCACTGAAACAACATGGTCAGCCAAGTTTATGGACCAAAATGCATATGTGTTGATACATTCACATAGTCAAGCATATGTACAGGTCTACACATGTATATATTCAGTCACATGTACATGCTGACACATGTTGTACATGTGTGTTTATTCTCATACAGATGTTTATACTCACACATTCATGTGCAGGCCTCCCACATATCCACACCTCTAAATTAGCATATGTGAAGTCATTTGCGTTTGTATGCACAAATGGATGGCCACATGTGCAGGTTCTCACACGCATGCTCCCGTGAACATAAGCAGGTGTACACACTTGCACTCACTGCATACGTAATATCTAACAAGCTGCACCGGGGCACTGGGATTGAGCAGTGGGCACATGGAATGGGTGGTGTCCCTTTCCCAGTGGAGCTTGTAATCTAGAGCAAGTAACAGATGGTGACAAGTGAGCAAACACACAAAGATGCAGTAAGGGTGGCAGCACTGCAGAGGCAGAATGTGCTGCTGTGGGATAGCCTGAGCGCTGGTACAGGAAGGCAGGCACAAGGCTTGAGTCTGTGCAAACAGAAGGCCTAGTGCACCTGTTCTCCAGAGTTTAAAACCTGAGGAGGGAAGGGCATGAACAGTGTGGAGAAATGTGAATCAGGAATGACAGAGACAAAATTCTGTCATTATACACACATGCACACACACACACGCACACACACAGACATACACACACATGCACACACACACACACAGACATCCACACACACACACCACACACAACAGTATGCAGGTATTATTATACATGGATATTCATATTCACACATGTACCATACACACATTGAGTATATATCATATACAGATATACATGCATGGATACACATGCACAAACACACAAAGAGTGAGTGTGTATCATACACAGATATACATGTGGGGATACACATGCACAGACACACACAGTAAGTATGTATTATATGTGCACACAACTGTGTGGACACACATGCACTCATACATACCCAGTGACTGAATATTACACAAAGATAACCATGCATTAATACATGCAAGGATACACAGTGGGTAGGGTATTATACATGGCTGAATATGTTTTCACATGTACACATACCTACATGGACACACAGATGCAATGTACACACACCCTTACAGAGTATTAAGCAAACAGCACAGGACTTTTTTTTTTTTTTAGAGCACACATGTAATTGTATCATGTATACACGTACTTCTGTAGTGAAAGTGTTGTGTGAGCGTGCACACAGAGAGTTCACACACTTACTCCATGGGGAAATTGTGCATGCAGATAGAATGCCCACCAAGGGGTGTGCGTATGTGCAAATGTACACGCATGCACGTGTGCACACATTTGCACACACACACACAGAGGATAAAGTATGAGCTGCTGGGGTCTCCACCCTGCACACTGCCTGCAGTCCTCTCGTCTTTCCAAAAGTTCTATCAACTTCACACTTGACATTTTAGAAAACAAAATATTTCAAACCCAGAAAGAAGTTAATTATACAAAACAGACATTTAATATTTGCTTTAGACAGTTTCCTAAGGATCCCAGGGGGCACTCAGGAACTGGCAAGGCCTGGTCCCAACCCCTGGGTGTCCAGTGTCCCCTGCTTGGTGCCAGCTCTGTCCAAGGGTTCATGGACAGCCTTCTCTGTTCTGCTTTCACTGGATGCAGGCCTGGCTTCTGGGCTAGGTGGGAGCATTGTGTGTACCATGCAAAACAGCTCGGGGTGGGGTGGGGAGCTGGGGAAATGATTGCTGGGTAAGGGAGAATCTGTGCAAACATGAGGCCTTGAGATGGATCCCAGCACCTATGTGAATATCCAGGCATGCACTCACATACTGTAAGCCCAGTACTGTGTGTGGTGGAGGCGTGAGGATGGCTGACACATGGGCCCAGCCTAGCTCCAGGTTCAGTGAAAGCCTATTTCAAGAGAGTAAGGCAGGACACTGGATGCCCTCCTCTGTCTTCTGTGAACATGCACTCAAGCATCCAGTACACACATGTGCACATTTACTGCGCGCACACACACACACACACACACACACACACACACACAACAACAACAACAAGTAGGTGAGTGGTTTCCTCCATGTACTTAATCAGCATCTTCAGTCTTCAAAACCTTTGACCTTGACCTGCATCCCTTAGTTTATCCATCTCCGCTTCCTGACAGCTTTCTATTGGGGAAATAAAATGCACCAAGGCTAGTTCCCATTTGTGCTTCTGCAGAGCATCCTGAGAGGTACATCACTGTGTACTCACGAACAAGATACTGCTGGGTCCCTTTAAGTCCCTTGCACATCACATCCCAAGGACCCTAGGACTGCAGCCCCTCTGTTCAGCCTGTGTCACCCATACTCAGCTGCTCAGTCGGGCTGCGTGGTTCTTGCTAATCCTGGGGATAAGATGTGGAGTATCCGCAGCATTTTAATTTTCTTGATTAATGATGAGGCTGAGAAGATCTTGGGAGCGTGCTAGCCAGCTCTTCACATTTCTCCTTCCTGTGATTCGTCCTTGCTTCTTGTTCAAGATGCTGAAGAGCGCCCTTCTTGATGATTTTCAGGAACAGTTTTCATGTTTTGAATAAAATTCCATGTTTAGCAATGTTTTACAAATACCTTCTTTAATCTGTGGCCTGTGTTTTTATTTTTTTATTTTTCTCTTCTGTCTATGGGGGAGGCATGCGCACCCCACATATGCATATGCAAGTAGTTGACCCTGAATGCCCTCTTCTCTCTTTTCATGTAATTCCTGGAAGTTTCTCACTGAATCTGAATTTTACCTACAAGCTCCATGGATTTCCTGTCTCCCCACTCCCAGTTCTTTGGTTACTGTCCATTTTTATGTGGGTTTTGGGGTGTTAAACTCAGGTTCTCATATAGCATGCACTTTGCTCCCTAAGTCATCTCTCTAGGCCTGAGGTTTTACTTTCAGTTTAACCTCTACATTTCCAGACAGTGCCTAGTGAGCATTTCCATGGTCTTAGGCCATATGACCATTTCTGTGGTAGCTTTCTGACCGGGCGCGGGGGGGGGGGGGGGGCTTAAAGGAAAATGTTCATTTTGGGTTCCTGTAGGTTTCAGCCCACGATGGGTGGGCCCTGGTGCCTTGGGTCTGTGTGAGGAGGAAGCACACCTCAGGGTGTCCTCCAGGCCCACACTACAGTGCAGACTTCCAAAGTGGTTCTTCCCTTTGTGACTTCAGTCTTTCTTAACCCATGTGCACTTTGCTTCAGTTCCCAGCTTGTTCTTGCAGACGGCCCCTGTCTCAAACCACTCACCAGCTCTGGGGAGCCTGAGTGTGTGTTACCTCTGAACCGGTTTCTGAGGCTAAGGTCAGGACCACACAGCAGCCTCATATTTAGGCCTCATCTCATTCATGAATATGACTTTATACGTGCAGCCTGCAGAGCACGTAGAAGGGCACAGCCACTGGAAGTCTGCCTCACCTACCTTGCTTTCCCAGAGACATTCAACAGAACTCTCTCCTACCCCAACCTGCTTCTGTTCTTAGGGTCCCCTTTTAGGAGACTTTACCCCACAACAATGTGTTTTAACATCAATAGAAGAACCTTAGCATACCCTCCTTGTCAAAATCCCCTTTTCACCTCAGTGAGAGGCATGGCACCTGGGGACTGCTGGTTCCTGGCTAGATTCCCAATGAGTGAGGATAAAGGGTGCAGATAGCTCCCCAATGGGGGGCTCATAACTCCTCCTGTCAGTCACCCAGCAGAACAGGGCTTGGAAGGAAACTGTCTTTGAAAGGTGCTAGGAACACAGTCTCAGATGGATCCCGCAAAGACAGTGGTCTGTGTCTTGCCTACAAGTTCCCAAATCCTTAAGGACAATAATGTCATGGTCACATGAGATGGCTATGAAAGCATCTCCCATTAGAAGAAAAAGGAAGCGTAGGTGAAGAAGCTGCTTCAGTTTGCGTTTCGTGTGTAGCAGTAGCAAGTTTATCTCTATAGCATGAGAGTCAGTGACTGGCAGGGAAAAACCAAGGGGGCAAATAGACAGAGAGGGAGGCACAGACACAGAAACTTTAGAGGAGCCCAGAGGAAAGTGCTGGGCTCAGCAGGAGTCAGAACGCAGCTCTTCCATGAAACACTCATGCAATGGTATGGATTTTTTCCCTCCAAGTTCTGTTGATGAGGATGGCTCTTTATTTGTTTTATACCCTAATTCTCTCTAATACCCTCTCAAGTAACATGTGAAATCAGACGGATGAGGGGTATGGGTGCCTCCTTCTTTGAAGGGTTCTGCATGTCTGAAGAAATATACAGCCATGACACTCCTGTGGGCTGTTCCTTAGGCATTGTCTGCAACCCTCTTCAGTCTGTGCTTGACTTGGAAAAGGAAGGATGCAGAGCCCAGGAATCGAGCTGTCAATGTGGCCACTTCCTTCAACTCCTGGGACTGGTGGTCACCACCTCAAGAGTGCCAAGGCTGGCATCTCACTGTGGGAGAAAGGGTCAATCACAAACCAAGGAGCAAGCATATGAACGATGCAGTTTCCAGCAGCCGCAAAAAAAAAAAAAAAGAAGTCAAGGTGGGGGGAGTGGCCACTGTGTGTAGCTTGTGTGTTGTCTGGGGGCAGCTCTCAGGAGGGGTGACATTCAAGCAAAACAATGCAGGCATCTGTCTTCTGGGGCAGCTATGATATGATCTGTGTGTTGCAGGGTCAGTGTGTACCCACATTATTAAATACTAAGCTTTAAAAACATCATTTTAATTACAAAGCGTTTAAAGCACACAGAGTACATCAGAAAACAATTTACTGGACTTAAGTGTGCACCTCAAGAATTAGCCCATAAAACTCTTCGCTGCTGGTGTGTGTTGTGTTGACACTAACGTTCATAACTTTCACTGCACAGGGGCTTCTCTGGACTCAGCTTGCAAATTATTCCTTATTCTCTCTGGATTGCCCATCATGCACTTGGGCCGTGTACATCACAAGTGTGCATTTCCTCACTAATTGTACAGGTCCTTTTCTTAGTGTTCAAATGTGAACTCTTGAGGCGTCAGACACTGCACATGGCTTCTTTATGCCAGACATCTGTGTTTTCACCTTTTCCTTGGTATCTTCTGCCATCGAGGCTTTTTAATTTAATGCCATGCAAACTCATCAAGCATTTCCCTTTTTTTTGGTTACTGCTTATTGCAGTACCCTGTACAATAAAAACTTATCCTCCTCCAAAGTCATACAAATACTCTCTGAGATTGTTTTCCAAATTATCATTATGTCTTTGTTTGCATCAGTCAGCCTGGGTTCCATATCTGTGCGTTGTGTGAAGGGACATTAAATACAGCAGCAGGAGGATGTGGCTGTTTCTACATGTACATACAAAGCACAACATGCTAATACACGGAGCCTCTTGCACACCCACACATGGCAATCCTAGTCATTACACAGTGACATGGGTAGTGCCAGACTTTCAACACGTCAGGATTTTTATGGACTTTGTGACTTTTAAAAGTTGAACTATAGTTTACATTACGAAATAAAACAAATCGTTTGGGACAATTGGTAGGTTATAGCTTAAAGTGTTGGGACATCAAGTTGACAAGTGGGGGGGGGGTGTCTGTGATGTTGCCTGTAATCATTAACTTGCTAAGCCAAGAGCCACCAGTGAGGGGTTGTCTAGGTCATGTTGACTTATGGGCAGATCAGTGAGGGATTGTCTGTCTTCAGTGCCTTGACTGATGTGGGAATACCCTACTAGAACGTGGGCAGCAGCATTCCTTGGGTTTGGGCCCTGGGCTGTGGAGTAGAGAAAGTCTGCTGGGCATGAAGCATGCTTGCATTCACTCTGCTCCTGACTGTGGCTGTGATGGGGCCAGTTGCCTAGAGTTTCTGTCAGCTTGACTTTCCTGAAGTATAGACTAAAGTGAACCCTACTGTCTAAGCTGCTTCTTCTTGGACCATTTTATCTCAACAACAGAAACAAAGCTAACACGGTTATGGAGTGGCATTACATGTTCACATATTGTTTCTCATCCATACCCACACACACACAGAAGCTCCTTCCCTCTGAGCAGTTAATGCACATACTCACTTCTGCAGCAGCAAGGTTTCTGCCCGGAGCAAGCTGTGCCTTCTACCGAGCCTCCTGTCTGTTCTGCTGGTTCATTCATCTCTTCTTAGTCAACCAGTTGGATCTACTCTATGAAATCTTCACATCTGCTCAGAGTATTTATGCCCTTGTGTCTTCACTCTTACAATTAAATTTAGCATCTATTTTCCAAAATTCATTTAAAAAAATCACTGAGACTTTCATCTGAATTAATGTGTACTTACAGATTCACTTGGCAGGGGGTGGGGTTGGGGGGGTGTGAAATATGCATTGTTTTGGGTAGAAATTCATCCAATCCATGAGCCATTTATTTAAGGTCATTTCTAATATTTTTCCCCAAATTTCTATGTTCCTTTTGTTGGGGATGTGTCAGTAATGCGGAGATTTTTTTTTTTTAATCACTGAATCTTCTATATAAAGGTACCAGTGATTTTTGCTTGATCTTCTATGCCTTGAACCCTATAGGGATTGGCTAACATGCAGTGACCACTCGATGGGAATAAATTACATTTCTCCCTTTCTTCTCAGTCCATATTCACAGAGTGTGACCACATGTCTGAGATTACTTAAATATATCTGAGTCATCTGTGAACAAATAGGAAAATCCATGGTTTCTCCTATTCTGGTGGAAGGAGGCGAAGAACAATTAATAAATTCATAGACAATGCCAGGTTTGACTTTTTTGCCACTGATATTTATATCTTTTACGTGGCTCTCTTCTGTGACCTTGCCTGTCATCTGTGGGGCGGTCCTAAGGTGGTAGCTGTCAACGGCCTGCCTTCCCAACACTCCCTCCCCCACTGCCTGGCTCTCTGTTCCTCTGTTCTTCTCATACCAGACCCCACCCACCCACCACTTGCTACTATTTCTCATTTATACAAGCTTCGCCTTCTATCAGCACACGCATTGCACATCAGCAGGCAGATGCAGCTTCCTCTAATGCCTCGATCACATCTGAACAGTCTAGGGCCATTTCCCCTTCTGCCTACTCTGTCAGATCAGGTCATGCACACTCCACGATGCTCTGTGATACTGGATTGCATGGTACACCAGCACTTATCAAATTACCCGGGGTTGCCGGACATGCCCTGGTGTTCTGTGTCTTTTCTGAGGATGCAAACACCAGTGAATGCATGCCTTTAAGTTGTTTTGATTATCCACTGTGATAAATTCCTTAGCAGTGTCACCGTGTTGCCATTAGCAGTGATGTCTTTGGTCATAACAGTGATGATTCTAAACTTTGTCAGCCTGACCTGTGTGTCAACAAAACTGAATTAAAGACTATTATGGCTGGGCATGGTGGTGCATGCCTTTAATCCGAGCACTCAGTAGGCAGAGGTGGGTGGATCTCTGTGAGTTTGAGACCAGCCTGGTCTACAAAGTGAGTCTAGGACAGGCAGGACTACAGGAGAAACCCTGTATCAAAAAACCAAATAAATATATAAATAAAGACTATTATGAATTTATCATCATCATCATCATCATGTATATGTGTGTGTAATATATGTATGTGGTGCAGTGTACACATCTGTATGCATGTGTGCTTGTACCTATGCACACATGGAGGTAAAAGAAGATGCCCAGTGTCCTCTCTACAAGCTTCAAATAAAGAACTATCTCCATCAGATTCACCTGTAGCTTTGTGAGCCATTTTCTTGATTAATATATGGAGGGCCCAGCCCACTGTGAATGGCGTCACTCCTATACAGCTGGCCTTGTGTTGAAGAGGCTTAGCAAGCCATGGAGAGAAATCCAGTAACCTGTGTGTGCCCTATCACTCTGCAGCTTACTCCCTTGAAGCAGGGTCTCTCTCTCTCTCTCTCTCTCTCTCTCTCTCTCTCTCTCTCTCTCTCTCTCTCTCTCTCTCTCTCTCTCTCTCTCTCTCTCTCCCTCTCCCTCTCCCTCTCCCTCTCCCTCTCCCTCACCCTCTCCCTCTCCCCCCTCCCCTCTCTCTGGACCTGGTGGCCCCTGAAGTCCTCTTTGAGTGCATTCTCATTTACTCTTTAGAAAAATCACAGGTGAAGTCCCTAACCTTCATCTGGGTAGAGCTACAGCCATAATAGAAACTCTCTCAGCCCATCTGTAAGCACACCCGGGAGCTCAGCGGAAAGGCAAAGCTTGCTTTCAGATGTTAATTGTGTGGTTTCATAATGATTTCCATTAATTACACTATTAATTTTCCGAACCTAAGCTCTAGGGCCATCTGGGTCTGACTTTTGTCCTCAAACAAAGCCAATGGCATTGACCTTTGAGGTTCTGAAGTTAGGAAACAGGCTGAGTCCCCTCTGTATTAAGTCACTCCAGGGCAGAGTTGGGTCAATAGCCATTAGGACGTTGTGACCACCAGCCTGGGGGATATTAATGGTTTTGTATAATTACTCCAGCATTAAAAAAAAAAAACCCTTCAGTATCCTTTATCACCCTCCCCACACAGTATTAATTAAAGATGTTTGAATAGTAGTACAACTTAAAAGAGGGATTTGGTACTTTGTTGTAACTAAGTTTAGCTTTTCTGTAATGCCCTAATGATGCTGGTTTTAGATTTTTGCCTGCCTGCATGTCCTATGTATTAAGGAAGTTGAATTAAAGATTCCTTCTCATGTCTCCCACTTAAACTGAAGCAACAGCAGTTGGCAAAAAAGGAACTGGACATGGGCAGAGGCCACCACCAAGTTACCTTTCAGGAGCCACCCCAGGGAGCGACTCTGGGAGAGAGAAAACTATGGCCAGGTCACTTTGGCCCACTGTGACCCACCACAGGAGTGGTCAGGGATTCTCATATCCTCTTCATCTCCACTCCAACATGGAGATCCAGAATCCACCAAGCACAGCAAAGAATTCATGCTTAGAGTATCCAAAAGAGTGGGCTCCGCTCACATGCTCACACTGAGAAAGCACACATTTCATGTAGCACCTGGCAGAGTGGGTACCCATTCCTACCACACGAAGATGGGTTGGTAGGGCCCTTGCTTCTGGCTAACTGATTCCAAGCTTCCAAAAAGGGAGCAAGCACTCTGCCCTCTACTTGGCACCATTTCTGACCAGAGCTATAAGGCTGCCTCAGCATACAGATCGCTGTGTGACACTCTTCCTGAGGAGATGTGCACAAACATCTTTTTAGCTCAGAGAGCGAACTGACAATAGACCAAGATATGGATACCACCAAAGCTCAAGTTGGTGAACCAATGAATTTAATGAGTGTTATAGTGAAGGAAAGATAAACCTGTTTTTGTTATGGTCCCAAGTGTGGGATCAGAACGGTCTGTGAGAACAGGTGAGGTTAACCCACAAACCACCTCCCATGGGAGCTTGATTGCTGCCAGCTGAAAAGATCCCATGAACAGACTCTGGGAGGAGATATATAAATGAGCCCAAAACTGGAGGCGGAGCTTTTGGAGATTTGGGATAGTTTGGGCTGTTCATTGCTCCACTTCAAGACACTCCTAGAGAGAACCGCTCGAGGGAAGGCTTCAGGGCTCTGGCTCCTGCTGAGGTCCCGGGTTCTAGTTACTCCAGGTTCCAGCAGAAGAAATCCTGCTGATTACTTCAGGAGAATTGTTCCTCAGAACTAATATCCTTATGGTTTTGTTATTGTATTCTTTAATCCTCTTTTCCTATTGTTTAGGTTAGTCAGGTTATAAGTAACACATGGTTGGTTAATAAGTTCGTAATAAAATATATTTGTTAAGAAAATTGAGCTTACATTACAGGTATAAGAACAGAAATAACTCAGACAGCTGCATCACCAAAAGCTTACCCTAGCACAGATGACAGCTCATGAACTCTGGAAACCTGAAACACACAGTATAGCCTTCAGTAGGCTTAACAGGTTATAGAGTGTCCTTTCCAGGTAGTTCAGTTGGTTTGAACCTCTTCCAGGCAGCTCAGCTGGCCTCAGCCCTTTCCAGGCAGCTTGCCTAATCTAAGATTCGCCCCCTCACCTCCACCCCTCCCCCACCTCTCTCCCCTACTTCTACTCTCCTCAGTAGTTCTTGCTGCTTATGTGAGCTTGAGGAGAGAGGGGCCTTGTGAGTCTGGTCAGTCTTAGGTACTTCCTGAAGCTTTTGAGTTGTTTGCTTCCTGTGCTTGAGAAAAATCTCTGCAGGACAGAATGTTTTACCTCCCCTTAGAACATCCTAGTTTGAACCAGCCTTTCTACAAGAGGGAAGATTATAACTCCAGGGGAAATAGCTACACCATTCAGGTACAGAGAAGGGAGAGGCCATGAGTAGCCCATAGATAGTTCTGGAAATGCCGTCTTCAAAGTTGTACTCAAGAAGGCAAAGGAGTCTTTGATAAAAGTGATGATGATTCCCAGATGCTTGCAATGAAGTGTAGATGTAGCAGAAAGCATGGCAAGGAAGTGTGTCAATCACAGCCATAAAACACTGGGTGCTCCTCTCGTGCTGGGCTCTGAGACAATGTGACAGTTCCCATGGACTTCCTGCTGAGAGGATGGAGTGAAGGTCCTAGAGAGAGTCACAGTATTCAGATGTCCAGGGGTCAGAGGCTCAGTGGAAATGAGTGAGTAGCTGCATGTTGTCCACTTTGAGGCCCTGCCCCCCTGCACGTCTAGTTCTCATGGCAATGGGTACCTGGGCTGGGATGTAGAGGGTTGTGTTAAATGTTAACTGAGCTCAGGGTGGCTGTGTTGTGGGTGGGGTGGAGCGGGAGCCCTCCTTGAGGGGCTCTTTTCCTTCGGAGTGAAGGGCCTGCTGCACAGCACCCATAACCAGGAAGGAAGTTCACTGCTGCCAAAATAGGGATCAGGACACAACTGGAAAGCATAGCATGGGCCACTTAGTGTGGCAGCTCACAGACAAGTCCTCAATTTCTGGTTGGGACAGTGGAGGTGAGGTCAAAACAGTGAAGATGGCTGACTAACAGGTGCCATGCAGAAAAGCTGAGACAGGTGGTAGAAATGTGTGAAACACAGGAAACAGGTGGCAGCTAGAAGCTGGTGACACACAGTGGTAGCTAATATAGAGCATTCTAGAAGGCAGCCTTACTCACAAACTGCATTCAATTATAACACAGTCCTGTGGAGAAGACATTAGGTGACTCTGACTGACATAGATCCAGGTGAATTTGCCACCTTTTCCAAGGAGACCTTAAAAATTTAAAGAGCACTTGTTTGGTATCCTACAGGCTGTGGGACACAGTTTGCTTCATCCTAAAGCGATGGTTTTCAACCTTCCTAATGTTACAGCCGCTTAATACAGTTCCCCAGCATGTGGTGACCCCAAGATATAAATTATTTTGTTCCTACTTCATAACTGTGATTTTGCTACTTCATGAATTGAAATATAAATATCTGATATGTGACCCCTGTGAAAGGGTCATCTGATCCCAAAAGGGGTCACGAGCCACCGGTTGAGAACCACTTCAGGACCTAAAGGATTGAAGTCCCCTAAAATATTATCAGAAAAGATTGCATTTCATTTCTTAAACATGAAACCATTGCATTGTCACCAATATTCCTTATTTCAGTGCCCCCCCACACACAAATACACAGTGCAGACAATAGTTGGTCAGTAGGAGGGCAAGTGAATGCTTGATTTCTAGTAAACTACAGAAAGAACAAAATCAAGTCAAATCCAACAATGCCTGGTCTAGATGACCATGAAGGGATGGCTGTGCTTCAGGAGATACAGCTGTGCTGGGAGCCACTGCTCAGTCACAGAACACCTGGAGACAGGTGCCGAGGCTCTGTCCAACCAGCTAGGAAGTCAGCCAACAGTAAGATCTGGCTCCAGGATGTGGATGCAAAGGAGCAGGCAGAGGCATCATGAGAGGCTCCCATCACCTTTTCTGCCTTGATATCTCCAACCAGAGTGCATAGAGGAGCCCAGGAAACTCTGGTGCATGGTGAGTCCAGCTGACATCAGCCCAGGCTGCATTTTATTTTATTTTATTTTTTATTATTATTATTATTTTTTTTTACCACAGGTGAACTACCTAGGAGCCCAGAATCTACTCACATCTCAATACACATGGCAGACAGGAGACCAAACGGCTCTGCTAAGTGTTCATAAAATGCAGCAGAAATATAAAATAATAACTACAAATTGAAAATTGAGTTCCAAGATATCAACCCCAGGCATCATTGATAATAAAGACGAGGAATATATAGTAAAAAAAAAAAAATCCCTTGGCTTGAGTGTAGAAGTTGTGTAGACACTTTCTCTTTGTGTGTTTGTGATGAAAAACAGTAGCTATCATATGAACTCTAGAATTTAAACATTTCTTAGATATAAGATTTTTAAATGTGTGTAAATAGTAAAAGTCATTTCAGATGAACAAAATTAAAACACCTTTAAGATATAAACTAAAGAAAGCAAACACACAGGTGGCAAGGAGTGTTTGTTGGGAACATGAACCCACACTGAGCAGTAGAACCCGTGGGTCAGTACTCAACCTGTCACAGAGAATCGTCCATAAAGAATCTAGCTGGAGATGTGACTCAGTGGTTTGGGACACTGGCTGCTCTTCCAGAGGACCCTGGTATGATTCTCAACACTCACATGGCAGCTTAAAAACCATCAATTACTCTGGCTCCAGGGGCTCCGGTCCTCTCTTTTGGCCTCTATGGTGCACAGGTGCAGACAACGAACATATACACAGAAGAAAAAATAAATATTACCTCTGCATCCCACTTGTGGCTTGATATGTGAGCTGTCAATTGTTCCTGCCACCATATTTTTGCCCTGTCATCATGGACTGTAACCCTCTAGAACCATAAACCCAATTAAAGGAATATGTTATAAGTTACCTTGGTCATGGTGTTTTGTCACAGCAATAGAAGGGTAACTAAGATAGTGTACATGTGTGTGTAGTACTGAGATTAACTGAGTGCTCCAACAGTACTGACATTAGCAGAGTGCTCCAACAGTACTGACATTAACTGGGTGCTCCAACAGTACTGACATTAACTGGGTGTTCCAACACTACTGACATTAACTGAGAACTCTGACAGTACTGACATTAACTGGATGCTTCAACAGGGTGACATGAACTGGGTGCTCTAACAGTACCTACTTTATCTGAGTGTTCCAACAGTATTGACATGAATTGGGTGCTCCAACAGTACTGACTTTAACTAAGTGCCCCAACAGTACTGACATGAACGGGGTGCTCCAACAGTACTGACTTTAACTAAGTACTCCAACAGTACTGACTTTAACTAAGTGCTCCAACAGTACTGACATGAATTGGGTGCTCCAACAATACTGACATGAATTGGGTGCTCCAACAGTACTGACATGAACGGGGTGCTCCAACAGTACTGACTTTAACTAAGTGCTCCAACAGTACTGATATGAATTGGGTGCTCCAACAGTACTGACATGAATGGGGTGCTCCAACAGTACTGACTTTAACTGAGTACTCCAACAGTACTGACATGAACGGGGTGCTCCAACAGTACTATGTGACTGCTTCTTCACTCCCTCTTCATCAGTCACTCCACCTCCTAAAATTTTCTTCCACATAAATTCTCCCAAACAGATTTTGGTGTCATTTTTAGTTCATTTGACTTTTTTTTCCCTCTGCCTCCTCTGTGTTCTCCATAAGATGTATATTATCTTTGTAAACAGAAAAATTCAATAAAACCTGGCCATAAACAACATAGGAAGCAGAATTCCAATTTTAGGGGAGAAATGATATATTGCCATAGGACAAAGCCTGAAAGAATTTAAGCTAGGTGCTAACCAGGCCTGCTTAATCACTATTGATCCCTGTTCATTCATGAAC
Organism: Acomys russatus; assembly: GCF_903995435.1. Lineage (NCBI taxonomy): Eukaryota > Metazoa > Chordata > Mammalia > Rodentia > Muridae > Acomys > Acomys russatus. The sequence continues at coordinate 50,432,230 of NC_067153.1, forward strand.
AGCCTCTGTTCTCACACTTTCTTGGGTGAGCATTCATTCCTTCACAAGTAGGGAAACCCATATGTCTTTTAGTCTTCAAGATTTTAATAATTGTTTTTAATTATGTGTGTGTGTGTGTGTGTGTGTGTGTGTGTGCACGCACGTGCGTGAACGCCTGTCTTGGGGTATACAGACGTTGGTGCATGTGTCTGAGGAAGCCAAAGTCATTGGATCCTCAATTCTGAGCCACCTGTCATGGGTGAATTCAGGTCCTCTGGAATGACAGCAAATGCTCTTAACTATTGAGGAATTTCTCCAGCCCCCTATGAATGTGAGTGTGTCATTCTGTATTTGTGTGTGTGTGTGTTTGTGTTTGTGTGTGTGAGAGAGTATTTATGTGTCTGTGTGTTTGTGTGTACCAATGTGCATGTCTCTTCATTTGTCTGTGTGTGTCTGTATGTATCTGTGTGTGTCATTTTGTGTGTCTGTGTGAGTCTGTGTGTTTTCATTTGTCTGTGTGTGTCTGTTCTGTGTGTCTGTGTGCAATGTGTGTGTCAGTGTGTCTGTGTGTGTCTATGTTGAGGGTGATGGTTTCTTGCTGGGAATTCAACCCAGGGCCTTGCATATTCCATGTAAGTGTTGTATGAGCTACAGCCCAATCCATTGGCTAGTACTTTAAAGTGGATATCTACAGTTGTGCCTGTGATGTGGAACCCAGTCTGAGAAGAGCAAGGGACTGGAGTCACAACAGGCTGAATAAATTCAGGCGTGAACTGGGATACATTCATACTGTGAGAGTACTAGGAACTCTGTGAGGGCTCATGAGGTGCCAAGGCATGTGCAAGGACCACATACGGAGCCTCCACAAGTCCAGCTTGGCCCATGAGGATCACTAATATCAGCTTTTACTTTCATGAACCAACAGCAAATAGGTATATCCCTGGGTTCTGAAAGGTTTTTGGCGAAGCCTGTGTGGCAAGAGCTGCAGATGGACAGGGGCAAAGCAGTGAGAGTAGTAACTGGCACACCAAGGAAGGTAAGCTTTGGGTTATTTCAACTGCTTATTGAGATCATATGTGGTCTGTTAACACTGTGTTGTTTAAGTTTTTTTTTTTTTTTTTTTTTTTTTTTTCCCATCTAGACACAATCTAGAACCATCTTGGAAGGGGAAAACTCAACTGAGGAAATATTTCTGTCAGATTGGCCAGTGGGTAAGACTGTGGGAGTATTTTCTAGATTAGTGACCGATGTGGGATTGCCCAGGCCACTGTGGGTGGTGCTAGCCTTGGGCAGGTGGGCCTGGGTGGTATAAGAAAACAACTGACTGAGGCAAGAGGAGAAAGCCAGTGAGTAGTGTTGCTTCGAGGCTTCGGCTTCAGGTCCTGCCTCTGGGTCCCTGCCTGGACTTCCCTTAGGGTGGATTGTAACCTGTTAGGTTAAATAAAAACCGTTCTTCTCCAAGCCACTGTGCTAATGCTGTTTTATCACACCAATAGAAACCTACCCCGGAAAATTGTCTTCAGAGGTATCAATCACACTGTGTGTTGCTTGGCCATCTCCACCATCCACCTCTGCATCTTCCAACAAACCCCATACCTGTTAATTAGCAACTTCTATACCTGTTAAATAGTAACCTCCATGCCTGTTAATTAGTAACCCCATACCTGTTAATCAGTAACCCCCCACTTCCTCCCACAGTCAAAACAGCAACCCATTCTCCTCTCTGTCTCAGCTCATCCTGAGGGCCTTGCATAATTGACTTCTAGGATGCTAGTGGCTAATGGAATAAGAGTGGCGGTTTCAAGTTCACCCACGCCATAGCTGCTATTGCTACCTTACTTCATGTCTCCAATACTATCCTGCTGTGTAGTGGACGGGGTGGTTTGTGGTGTCATCTACCCATGGACACTTGGGTTGTTCCTCCCATATAGTGACCATCAGGAGTGTGTGGCATAGAATATTTTCCTTGTTTTTCCCCCCTCTGGGGCATCTTCACAGGTGGGAATGGAATTGCTGTGTGCAAGCCCTATGCCCAGATGTTTCAGGGGTTGCCAGGCTGTATTCACCAGTGACTACAGGTCCCTATTCTTGCAATGTCCCTGCATCTTTGCATTCCTGCCAATACTGGTTACTGCTGGCTTTGCCAGATGCAGCCGTTCTTGTGACCTGAAATGGGGACTCACTGGGGTCAGAGGTTAGGTCTCCCCCAGCAGGGCTGGTGCTGAGTCTCCCGCAAATCCTCTTGCCCCCATTAGTCTTCATGAGTCCTTGAGTTTGGGTTGTTTCTTTGCTTTTTAGTATAATTCATTTCACTGTAGACTGAGGTGATTTAACAGTCCGGAACAGCTGAGCTCACAGCCAGCTCTCACAGAATTCCTGGAACTTAGACACAGCTTCTCAAGGGTCAAGATGACCCAGCTTCAGCTCATCCCTGCTCATCCTCCTGGGATTGGCATCGGGATTAAAGAAGAAAGGGTTTGTGGCAGGGTTTTGAACAGTCTAAAGTGTTTTCCTAATCTGAGTAAATACTGTCATTATTTATGGCTGGTTTTTTTTTTTTTTTTTTTTTTTTTTTTTTTTTTTGACTTGCATAAGCCCCTGAAACCCCCTCGTGCTAGCCCATCTTTCCTCAGAGCAGAAATTGGGCAGAGAAGGAGGAGGAGGCTGGGGCTGGGAAGGCAATGCCGGGCAAAATTATCTGTGAGCTGACAGGCTGCTGCCCCCATGCCCCCAACGGCTGATAAATAGGGAAAGCGAAGGCGGTTTCCCTCCCACAGCTTTTGAAGAGTCTCAGGGCATTTAAAACCCTTGAAAAGCACTTAGCCGATAAAAAGTGTTCTAATGAACCACAGGCAGGCCCTTGCTGAGGCTCAGCCCACTTAGATAGTGACGGGCAGGGCTTGGCTCAGCCCAGGCTATCCCAGGAGACATGATCTGGCCAGAGAGCTCAGGAGCTGGAGGCTCTGAGTCCTCCCTGCAGGAGCCTCTTGGCTGCATATCTTTCCTGTCCCTTGTCTTTGCTGAGAGCAAAGACTCAGGGCAGAGCTCAGGCCTTCCTCATTTCTAGCAAGGACAGCTGGTTCAGACTGGTTCACCTTCCTTCCCTTCTTCCTTTCCTCCCTCCCTCCCTCCCTCCCTCCCTCCCTCCATCTCTTCCTCTACCCTTCTCTCCATCCTTTCTTTCCCGCCTCCTTTTCTCACTTGATTTCTGCCTTCCTCCCTGATTTCCTCCTCTTTCTCTTCTTTCATCCCACCCTCCCTACCTTCTTGCCATGCCTCTTTTCCTCCCTTATTTTACTCTTCCTTCTTTCCTGCCTCGCTCCTTACCTACACTCCTTCCCCTTCAGTCTCTTACTTTTCTTCATCCCCAGCTGCAGTGAGTAGGGTGCATCTTGTAACACCCTTAACTCTCATGCCCCACCCCCCGCCACGCCTTCCCATATGGCTGCCTGCCTTGTGTCCAAGAACACTGTCCTGTCCCTGGGCACCAGTGTGTACTGCAGGCTTTCCTGACCTATCTCTCTGAGCCTGGTATTTATTGTTCCCTTCTGTAGATTTCCAGTAGATGTGAGTGTGTGCAGCTGAGCAGAATGCAAGCTGTAGGTTTGCATTTTGAACTGTATGCAAGGGCAGCAAGCACATTAACCCACTCTCTCAGTGTGTCCCTGATGACACCTATCCGGTCATGTTGCTGTGACTCATTTGTGTCAATCCTCATGTTATGACCAGTAACACAAGGAGCCAATGTGTGAGGACCTGTGGACCAGCTTTGCTGCTGCCAATTTTTGTAAATAAAACTTTATTGGGGCACAACCACCCTACTTCCAAACGGGAGCCCTTTACAGATGCTTTTGCATCTCAGTGGCTAAGTTGCATAGCCAGACCAGGGCCCATGAGATCTGCAAAGGCCCTTATCAAAACATGGTACATGGTCCTGCATGGCTGCTCTTGATTCAGCCAAGACGTGGACCAGTGGCAGCTCTCATTTGTGTCTCCTACCCCATGTTTCAATCAACTTTGGGTAAAAACCTAGAAGCAATGATTCATGGGATCCAAACTATTGAGGGAAGTCTCCCCCATCCCTAGTGGTCCTGGCTGTCCTCTCATTGGCTGAAGTGAGCTGGACTCTTTTCAAGGGTCACAGTGGACTTTGTTGCAGCATTATTTTCTCAGTCTTCAGAAGACTGGTCTGCAAACCATACTATATGGTATAATGGAGTCCCTGAGTGGAATTTTCAGAGGGGATTTTCAGGAAGCTGAGTGACTGAGGTATTTTGGAACTGCTGTGGCAAGCCAGGATCTGAAGCAGCTGTACAGGGCATGCCTTGTGTGGTGGAGTGTCCACTAGCCTCCCAGGCATAAGGACACATCTACAGTGTCCTGAGCATCAGGAAGGTCTGGGTCTCTATGTAGACAGCAAGCCCTCTGCGTCTTCTCTTGCTCAGTAAAGAAGATCATTAGCATCTTGAAGGATGCAATTCACTGCCAGGAGGTAGTTTTAGGATGTTAATTCTGAGCTGTTGTGTACCAAAGGGGTGACTTAGATGTGGAGCATAACCTCACACTCCACACTTTTATCTGTGCTTTGTAGTCAACCACAGCAATACAGCCAAAAGAAAAGCCATCACTCCTGGACCAGATGAGTCTGTTAAGAACACAGCTTACTCACTGTGAGTGATTCTATTCCTTTGGACCTATAATTCTTTTCTCTTTCATGTTGCTTTTGGGTTCATGGTATTTTTTTTAAATCACATCAATAGAAAGTTAAGTAATACAAAGATTGGTACCAGGAATGGGGTGTTGGTGTGATAAACACAACCAACTGGCCTTTATGCCTTTGGAATATTTATGAGAGACTTTGGAACCTTGAACTGGAAAAAAATATCATTGGATGTTGAAAGCAGAGTTTAACAGGCTTTTCTACTGGAGGCTTAGCAGGTAGGGACTCCTAAAAAATGTGTACAGTGGAGGCTCAGCACATAAGGACTCTATCAGAAACAGGGATAGGGAGTCATTCATGCCATGTTTTGGCAAAGAAGCAGTCTGCATTCTATCCATGTCCTGAGATTTCATGTATGGCTGAATTCAAAAGTAATGAGGTAGTTTCTATTTCAAAATAGAATAACGTTGATCCTGTGTTATGGTTATTACTGATTACTATTATGAAGGTCTGAAATGAAAAGGAACAACAAGCAAGGAAGAAGGAATTTAAAATTTGCAGTATTAAGAGCAAGAGAGAAGTGGGACACTTATTATTTCAGTCATCATGTGCTACAAAATGAGGGTGTATTTTTTTTAAAAAGAAATTTGTTAATCTGTTTTTTCTTTGTGTGTTTGAGTGTTTGCCTACCTGTATATATCTGTGCACCATGTGAGTGCCTGCTGCTAGTGGACTCCAGAAGAGGCCATTAGATTTCCTGAACCTGGAGTTACAGGTGTTGTGACCCACCACATGGTGCCAGGAACTGAACCCAGGTCCTCTGGAAGAGCAGCCAGTGCTTTTGACCACCAGCCATTTAGTTAACCCCGAGAGTCGGTAGTTGTTAAACAGATTAGCAACATTAAAGAGATGTCTCTGGCTCTGTACTGGAAAAATAGAAAAGGGGACCTGAGGGCAAGACCCCATCCAGCTAAAGTTCCGATTTCTGAAAGGAAAGAACCTAAGTGGTTTCCTTGCTCTTAGAAAATTCACAGGGAACTTTTTCACCAACTTCAGCTTACAAAAGCTGCTGCAACTGTGATCCAAGGAAGCCAGGCATCATCCCAGGCTGCCAGAGGAACTTGAAGTGTCGCTCACATGGTACCAGTTTTGGAGACTGAAATGATACAGGATGGAGGGGGGTCATGAATTCTTCCTCTAGGGTTTTAGAGAACTGCTGAGGCTGGGAAATGTGTCAGGGTGAGAGTTCTTGATGGTGTCAAGCTGGGATGAGGAAGCCTGGGTTGTAGGGGTCATCCAAAGATATTGGAAGTGCTGGAGCCATGCGATATTGGCTAAGGACAGCTGCATGGATAGAGTGGACAGAAAGAGGGAGAGAAGGAAGAAGGGAGGGAGGAAGGGAGAAGGGAGAGAGAGAGAGAGGGAGAGAGAGAGAAAGAGAGAGAGAGGCTGGAGGAACAGCATGGTGCTATAGGATTTTCTTCATGTGGTTTCTTTCTCTAGTCCAATCTTTCCTACAATGGTCCCATGCATCCCTTTTAGAATGGGTATATGGTTTTTTGTATTAGAAGTTCCTAATTTGTTTTATTTATTTTTACATGGCAGCATAGTTGAGAGATCGCCCTGAGTCTCAGAAGAGATGGGACTTTTGAACAGTAATGAGACTGTTGAAGATTCTAGGAACTTTTGAAGTTGGAAAAACTGTGTTATCATGAGGTGACTATTAGTCCATGGGGCAAGAGGGTAGGGATTGTGGTGGCTAGCTCCCATAGACTCATGTATTTAAATACTTGTTCCCCGTTCAGTGGTGCTGTTTGGGAATGCTATGGAACCTTTTTGAGGTGGAACTTGGCTGGACAGACTGTGAGGTTTTATTCCTTGGACCTACTTCCTGTTCTCTCTGCTTCCTGTGTGTGTGGATGAATGAAAACGTGACCAACCAGCTTCCTGGTTCTTCCACTATGCCTTTTCCTCCATGGTGGACTCTACTCGCACTAGAACAGTGAGGCAGAATAAACCAGTTTTCTCCTCTCAGGACATTACAGGAACAGAAAAGTAACTAATACAGGACTCTCCATTGCCTGTGGGCCAACTCCCATGACAAGCGCTTCTCTTTACGCAGGCCCAGGGAGTTCCATGTCTTTGGCTACTCTGAGCACTAGAAGGTATGAAGTTGTGGTACACTTGGGATAGTGTGGTGGCACAGAAAGGAGGATGGAGAGAATATAGGCTAGGGCCAAGCCGCTCTCCATCCTACTCAAGCAAATGTGGAGGGTGGACCTGGAGACTTGCTGGCCTCTCACCCTATTTCCCACGTCCTGTTACAAAGTGAAGCTATATTCCAATGAGCTAGAATTACCTAGCACTTTGCTCATAAACTGGGCACAGAACTCACATGAGGCCTGAGTGCTCTGTACACTACAAAGTTTTCCGGGGGGAGGGGGGCAGCTGTTGCGATAGATCTCTTCAGGGTTGTTTTCAGCCGTGAATTCCCTCGGCTCCCAATCAGAGCTGTTTGTCTGGGAGACAATAGCAGACAATTAGCAAGACTAGGAAAGAAGCTCCTTGCAACAGCCCACTGCTTCTACCAGTGCTTCACCCCTGTGTCATTAAGAGCAGATTCTCCCCAGGGACGCAGAAGAAGCCATAGAGCTAAGGGCGTGCTCTCAGCACTGGTACGGTGTTTCTGTTGTCCCTGGAAGTCAAAGGTATGTCAGGTGGAGCATGTAACTTGGATGATGGCAGGAACATGCATGTGTACGTGTCTGTGAATGTATATATGTCTCTCTATGTGTATGTGTGTATGTGCACACATATGCATACATGTACTCGTCCATGTGCCTCTGCATGCATGTGCATGTGTACATGTGTGCATGCCTGTGTGCTGTACACAGAGATAGGTCTTGTATCACTTTTCACCATCCCTAGGTCCTCACATGCACAGGAAGTAGTAGAAGCTATGAGAACCCAGCAGTCAAAGAAAGGCTTTGTAGGGGAACAGCCACAGACATCTCTTAGCTATGGCTGGAGCAGCCTCCATCCGTGTCCTGGCCAGGAAAGTCTTGAGGAAAGACCTGATGATCTTGTCTCATTTTTGCCCTTGCAGCTCATGCTTGGTCCTCTTGTGTATTATCTCATGTGTGTGTTTGTTAACTCACTGATGGGATGCTGTGTTATGTCTGTGATGGTTAATCTCATGTCAACTTGCTGACATATACAATCACCGCAGAGACGGGCCTCTGGAGGATTATCCTGATTAGGTTAAAAGAGATGGGAAGGCATGGTCATTGTGGATGGCACCACCTCACGGGACAGGATCCTGAATTATTTCCAAAAAGGACGAAGTGAGTTTAGCGTGAATAGCCATGTCCGTGCTTCCCAATCTGCATGCTATGTCACCAGCTGTCTTAAGCTCCTGCTGCTGTACCTTCATACCCTGTAACTATGAGCCAAAAAGAAAACCTTCTCCCTAATAGAGATTCATTTGCCAGGGTATTTTATCATAGCAACAGGAAAGCAACCAAGACAGTACCAATCTGAGAAATGGGTGCAGAAGGGTGGCAGAAGGGTGGAGCAGGCTAGCCTAGATAGACACACTGGAGAGGTCACTAAGAGAGGAGGAGAAGGAAAGGGATCTGTGTGAAAATCAATTATGTTAACACATCTCTGTTGTTGCTTCCACATTCTGGGACTGGGATGGGGGAGGGGGGACAAACCTAATTTCTGTACCACTAATGGCCAAGATGACAGATGGAGGCATTGGGGTTGCTGGCAGTAAGAATTTCATTTCCAGAGATCTCTGTCAGGGAGACCGACATCTCAGTTCATGGCATGTAGCCTCTCGCCTGCCTCCAAGGACACCAGTGTCCTTGCCCCATGCTTGCCCTGTCATGTTGCCCCAGGAGTGTCCACAAAGGTATTTTCCCAGCCCTTTCCCCCTCAGCCCACAAGCAGACAGTGTGGAAATCGATTGGGACACCCCTCAGCCTTGCGCAGGGTTGGCTGCTATGGGCCTGGGGTCCTGCAGCCTCTGGAGGCAGCTGGAGTGACAGCCACGTCCCTGCTGCTGTCTGAGATACAATTATGTAGAGAATGCATTTAATGCTTCACTGGGCAACTTGGTATAAAACAGTTTAATTTTTCACTGAAATCTAAATTTGCTCCCAGACTGTATATTTTTCTATCACATTAGATGATCAATCTGAGTAGAAATCCAATTTTAACTCCGTACTCTCTCTGTTGCTGCTGCTCCCTGCCCCCACCCCTCTTCCTCCTGATCTTCCTGCACTACTGGAAAAAGCTTCACTCAGGAAAACTCCCACCTCTGGGCTATTCCAAGTGGAGGATGAGAAACCTCAGGTGGTTGGGGCACGGTGGAACATGCCTCTCTCAGGCTAATGATGGACAGTGGGTTCCCAGAGCTGGGATTCCCTGAAATGAAAATACCTCACCTCCAGGCTATGCTATGGTTGTCTCTGATGGCAGGAGAGAGATCAGATGACCCAGAGGCCTCCTCAGCTTGCGTGGACTAGCCTGCGGTATAGGTTTGTTCAGAGTAGCCTCAGGCAGGGAAGGGCACAAGCTTCTCTCCAAAGCTGTTAGGTGCGGTTGGTTCTCCTGCAGAAGTTGGTCGGAAAGCCCTGCTCTGGTTTGGTAGTCTTCGATGAGCATGCCAGGTAAGAAAACAGAGGCCCTTGTATCTCTTCGTGTCTTGAGAGGCTCCGGTTACACTGTGGCCTTGGCTGAGTGGTACAAGCGAGGTGTGTAGGGTCGGACCCGCGGTGTTTGGGAAACTCAAACTGAATCAGTTCCAGCTTCCCTCCGCTTGGACATGTGGCCGGCTGGTTTGAGAGCCTTTGGGAATGGATGGCAGGTTTATCTTTCAGGACAGAGGCAGGGCTCAGTGCAACTGAAAGTGCCCTTCAGTCATGGTCCTTTCCCATCTCCAAGTTTGCAGGACAGTAGCTCATGACAGAGTCTCTCCTGTCTCCCTAGGGACTAGTATGGTGGGTGGCCAGAGTGCACCTCTGTGGGGTACCTAGAACCCACACCACATGGTAAATCCTGTTTGCTTTTCTCCCTGACTTCTCTCAGTGCATGTCCCTTATTCTCTCATGCCAGCAGGGAATGTGTCCTCGTGCCTTGTGCCCCTGGGATGAGAACCTAGAACTCCATGTGCAGGAAGGGAATCCATTTTGGCCCATGAGGCAAATCAGAGCATGAGGCGGGGCCCCTGTTTGCATTTAGCTCTGCACTGGCTGAGGCTCTCTGGGCCCCTGGTTAGCCTGTAATGAAAAGGAGCAACTCCCTTCATCCTTCACGTTCTAGTTCACTTTCTGTCGCTTTTATAAACAACCACAATCAAAACTGACTTGAGGAAGGGAGGGTCTGCTCTCTCTTATAGCTTACAGCCCATCAGGAAGAGAAGTCGAGGCAGGAATCTAGAGCTAGGGACTGAAGCAGGGGTCACAGAGGAACACTTCTCATTTGCTTGACCCCTATGACTTACTCAGCATGCTTTCTCATACAACCCAGGACCACCAGCCAAGGGATGGCACCGCCCACAGTGGACTAGGATCTCCCACATCATCCCTAATCACGAAAATCCTCTCCCTCCACCCCCAACACACACCAACAGGCTTGCCTATAGAGGCCACTTTCTTAACTGAGATTCCTGTCTACATAACCCTAGCTGGTGTTGAGCTGACAAGAGAAAACTAAGCAGCAAACATCATCAACGTCCCAAGAGGAGAGGAAATGGGAATTGAGGAAGAGGCCACAGTGAAATCTCCACCAGCGACACAGCATCTTCTGTGTGAGAGCTTAATGGTCCAAGCAGGTTAGCTCTCACTCCAAGTGTCCAAACTGTCAACAGGGTGTCACTTAACCCCACTTAACTCTGGTCTCCATCCCACTCCCCACACTGGATTGTCAGAGAGAGGACAGCCATAGGCCAGATATCCTCATATGAAAAGATCCTGATTACCTCAGTTTCACCAGCACTGGGCCTGGCTGTCACCGTGCGGCTGCCCCGTATTTCTCTGAGAAGAGGAAATGGGAGCTAGATTCATCAAGGCACATCTATGTGAATGAGGCCCTGCAGAAGTGCCCCAAGCCAGTTGGAATATGTATGTATCTAGAGTGGGGGTAGGGGTGCCTTTACAGGAAGTATGACCCCATTACCCCCAGAATGGAGTAGAGTAAACAGAGTGGACCATGGAGTGAGGAATCAAGGGAGCTGCAATGTGTCCATGAGTCTCTCAGGCGTATGTGGGGGGACTATGGGGATTGTTGCCATGGCAGGAGGAATGGCTCCATCTAGTGCAGGATCTCCGTCTCTAAGGCCATCCCTGTGCACAGGGGTCTTCCTGGGCTAAGGGACAGCAGAACAAGGAGGCGCACCCTGGGTGTGCCCACCGCAAGGGGTTCCCTGAGATAGCTGTATCCCAACCTGCACCACACGTCCCGAGCCAAAACCTGATGGAGCAGAGCCAGACTCACTGCCCACACCCCAGAGTGCTACTCAAGGCCCAGCATGCTCACAGAAGTTGCAGGAAGGTGTAAGAAGTCCAGTGGACAGGAAATAATGTCACACTGGGTGCTGTTGGCCATGAAGCTATGTATAGAGAGGGCAGTGAAACAAGAAGAGAAGAAAATGCTGGAAGGAACCCATAGGAGCTCCTGCCTGAGGCTGGTAGAGGAGAGAGTGGAGCACGCAACAGTGCCACATGCCACAAGGAGCTGCCAGGGCATAGAGGAAGAGGAACAAAGACATACAATGAGCAGACACTGAACAGACCCGTCGCTGCATGGGGGTAGCTTTTCCAAGTCTGAATTAGGACTATAAACACCATCAATACCCCTTAAGCCAGGGAGAGGCAGAGAAATGTTATGATTAAAAAAAAGTGCCAAGATCCACTTGGCCAGAAGGGTACAACAGTGGGACAATGTCACAACATGGGGCATTAACAATTGAGGCAAAGACAAGGAAAAAAAACCCTCAAATCAAGAGAGAAGGGACTGAGGCTAGGCTCAGTTCATAGTGTGCCTGCCTAGTGAGTATGGATCCCTGAGTTCTGCACCAAGCAACACATAAATTTGACATGGTGGCATGCACCTGTGATCCCAGCACTCTGGAGACAGAAGCAGCCAGGTCAGAAGTTCAAGTTCATCCTCAACTACATAATGAGTTCAAAGCCAGCCTGGGCTACATGAGAATCTGTCTCAGAAAAAAAAAAAAAGTCATATGATAAACAAGATCAAAAGTCACGGCAAACAGGGCTTGCAGAAGAGAACTCGAGTGTACAATCACAGGTAACTAACTGGAGATAACTGGCAAGTGAGAGCCCCTGGTGTTATGCTCAGAAAATCAGCCACGATTCCCTGCAGCATAGAATTTAGTTTAGGGGAAATTCTGGGGGAATCTTGGCATGATGTGGAGTTCAAAAGTTGCAACAGGGGTTTTGAGCTGTCTTCTAGAAATACAGCTGCACAGTGCCCAGTGCAAACTTTGTGGACAAGCACAGCAGACCCTGGAACAGCATGCCTAACAGGCGGACCAAGCCAGTGTCCACAGATGGAGAGATGAAAAGTCTGATTTACTAGGCTCATGTGAAAAAGTAAAGGAAGAGATGGGAGGAAAGGGGTGAAAAAGAAGATTTTCTTATAGAAAGAACACTGAAAACATTTCTAAATCATGAGCCGTGCATGGCAGAGCCTACCAAGGATGTGTGTGTGTGTGTGTGTGTGTGTGTGTGTGTGTGTGTGTGTGTGTGTGAGCCTGTGTGTGCTATGTGGTGTTTGGTATGTGTACTCTGTATATGGCACATATGTTTATGTAATGCCTGAGGTTCCTGTAATGTGTCATGTGTGTGGTATGTGAGGTGTATGTTCTATGTTTGGTACATATGTTGTGCAGCATATGGCATACCTGGATGGTGTGTGTGTGTGTGTGTGTGTGTGTGTGTGTGTGTGTGTGTGTGTATGTGTGTGTGTATGTGTGCGTGCACACATTGTGGTTAGTGGAGTTTGAGAGTATATAGTATTTGTAGTATGTGCCATGTTAGGGAAGATCTACCCACAATTCCTAGCAGAAAGGATAGGGAGGAATATGGGTGAACTTCCACAGGCCATGGCACAAGAACATCCAAGAGCAGATCCATAGACAGAAGAGCATGCACAGCAGAGTTCTGGAGTCTGGGGGACTTGGAGAGCCTCACTGTGGTCATTACCTGCTCATCATAGCACTCCTGTTCACACAGGTCACTTGTGGGTTCATTTCTTTGGGAGGCTGGGCTGAGAATCTGGTCACGAAGTTTTCTCCAGCCTTCTGGAGGCTAGCTGAGGAAAGCTCTGTCCAGGGAAGTGGTCACGGGGAAGGCCTCCTCGGCAGTGAGGGAGCTTTCTAGTCAGATCCCCTAGCTTGAGGGAGCTCAGGGTGGTTACTTGCTTAGCCGAGATTGAGATGACCAGAGTCAGTGTCTTTTCCAGAGTGTGGGGGAGCCTTGGACTTGTAAAAGGCCAGGTAACTGACTGCACTTGGTTAAAATAAAGACAGTCAAGAGTCAATTTTAATTCACTAAACGATTGCCCTATCCAATCTTAAAGAAAGACAAAGACAAGGAGATATGGTAGGAGAAACTCCTCCCTAGACCTCTGGACTTTTAAACCAAGGGTATCTGAATTGCAGAAGCCACACCCAGGACACCTCCCAAGGGTGGTCTCCAGGGCAGCTTTGATGTGTGTTTCTTCAAAAAGCCAGCCTTTGACACCATTTGGTCTATAGTCTGTGTGGTTTGCTTTGAAAGTGTCCCTGCAAGGAACTAACCTTTGACACAATTTAGGGTCTTGTGGACTGTTGCCAGCAGGGGAAACACACCTGCCTATTTCTTAGCACGAAGTCTACCACGAGGGGGTGTCTGTTCCATCTACAAACAAAGGCCCATAATTGCAGATCCAGTGTCTGCTCCTCAATGGCTCACACTCCTGGGTTTCTATTTGCAGGATCCTGGCACCGAATACTGACATTCTGCTGAGAAGTGCCCAGGCTGTAATCTGCTCCTGAAGTGACATCGTCCAGGCCCCATTTCTAAGTCTATAAATTGTTTCACACTTGCATGGGCATCAGTTCTATAAGCTCTTCTTCACAGGTCCAACACTCACACCCTTTCTGCTGCTGCCAACCCCACCCAGTCTCTTAGTTGGCAAGATCCAGGGTTGTGATGAAGAGGAAAAGCAGAATGTGGTCCAAATTCCAGAGCAAGCTACCCAACACCTTCCAGCTTCCCTGTAGGATAGATCCAGAATGGCCTTGGGGGTTCTGGGTCATGAATAGGGCTAAGATGTTTCTATACTGGTGACACTTCCTGTTCTGCCACCATTGGGTAGCTTTTCTGACCACCTCACATAGGAAGCTTCCACTTGCTGAGTTCCTTGTTCTGATGCCCCTTGAAGCTACATCCCCAAGGCCATGGAGTCCTCTTTGATGTTCTAGAAGCACCAAAAGCCCCAGGAACTATTTGAGCATACAAAGAAGAAATAGACAAGGGAAAAAAATCATTGAAAGGCAGGTCTTAGGAACTCAAAAATAGACAGGAAGGAGACTGGCCATGAACTGCTGCCTGGTTCAGAGTCTGAAGCTGTACATGCCAGGAGCCATGTAGGCACTCCTTTAAGCCTCGGGAAAATGAGAGACTAGTTGTGTTTTCAGCAAGATTCTGCCTATGGGGGTCCCATGTGGCATGGACAGCTGGAGGAAGGGTTTGGGTCTGCGAATGCTCCACGTGCAAAGGGAACCCAGAGAACTAGGACAGATGAAACAAGAAACATGGGTGTGAAGAAAATCAGGGTCAGGCTCTAGGAGGTAGCCCTGTCTGAGATCACAGGACAGCTGGCAGATCACAGCACCATGAGCCCGTAACACGAGCATCACAGTGATCAGGGCAAAGATGAGAGTTAAGAATGGTGAGGGCAGAGATCCCTCTGAGAAGAGAGCAAATTCTGTCCTAATGCACACACACACACACACACACACACACACACACACACACACACACACACACACACACAAAAGATAGGGAACTCTGATCTTTGATTTAAAAAATATGTAACATAAATATAAGCTCAGAATTCACACATAAGTTGCCCTACACTCCACTGAAAATGGATCAAAACCCAGAGCGAGCTTTATGGGATGCAAGGCATGCCCAGCCAGCCTTGTGCTCAATATGACTTCTGTAGTGGTAGAGTATTTTCTCACTGCTGTGACCAAATGCCTAATGAGAAATCAATTAAGGGAGGAAGTGTTTGTTCTGGTTCAAGTTTGGCACATCAAGGAAAGCAGCCTTTGATGAGTCTTTAGCTATCGTTTCACAGTCTAGGGTGCAGAGGGCATGGAATGCTAGCTTTCCTCCTCCTCCTCCTCCCCTTCCTCCTCCTTCCCCTCCTAATCCTTCTCTTCCTCCCCCTCCTAATCCTCCTCCTCCCCCTCCTTTTCCACCTCCTCTTCCTCCTCTTCCTCATCTTCCACTTCCTCTTCCTCCTCCTCTTCCTTCTTTTCTTCTTTCTCCTCCTTCTCATCCTTTTTCTTCATCTCCTATTAAATCAGTGTGGGACCTCAGTCAGTAGTATGCTGCTGCTCACAGTCAGGGTAGGACTTCCCTCCAATTAAACTTCTATGGAAACACCCATATAGACTCACCCTGATGTGTGTTTCCTTAGCCAGTTTCTAAAGCCAGTCAAATTAAGGTTAACATCACACCACCCAAGGGAATATTCTTGATATAATCTATACACAATATTCTCTGTCCTAATTCCCATTCAGGTGCCCATTGGTTGGAACTGACCAAGAGTGAGTCACTATCTGGGGATGTCATAGGTCCATCTTGTTGGCCCTGTTGAGGGAAGCCTGAACCACACACCCAGGCCTTTCTGGATAAACGGTGTGGTTCTTTAGGGTGCATCATCTTCTCAACTCTCACTCCAGCCACCACTGGGACTCCAGTCTGATCTGGGAGCCCCTTCTTCTGAACCTGCTGTCTTCCTTATGATGCAGATTGAAATGCCAATGTGCCAGCTAGTGTCTTTACTAACGCACAGTGGCTCATGAGCCTTTCCTTCAGGTCTGTTGGTATCAGCTTGGCACCAGAAACACGGCCTTCGCCTCCTCAAGCCACAGGTCTCCATCATTCACACGTCATCCCCTACCTCCTCCCAAGCCCATCCTTGCATCCTCCCAGCTTCAGAGTTGGCAGGACAGTGTCCAGCTCACTCATGCCCTCATCTCCATTGCCATTGCTATCCCTGCATTGCCATAGAGGACATTAGATCATGCACTGTCAGCTTATCCTTCTGGTCCTTCCTCATTGTGGTTCCACATTTTGTCCCTGTCTCCAAGTGTCTCCCAAACTGTCCTTGTGGTGGTGAGCTCTTCTTCCTACCTTGGGGTCTTGACATAACCTACCCACAGGCATCATGGGCCCTTAGGAGTCACACCTGTGGGACAGAACAGCTGCTATGTCTTATTTGTCCCTCTGGACCCTTCCTCAGCTTTGCTGGTCACATGGCAAACCAAGGTTGACAAAATACATGCTGATAGCCCCATAGGAAGGACCCAAAGAGGTTAGAGCCCCATCTCTTTTTCCTATGCTCTACCCTGCCAGGCTTGGAGTTTTCTATAAAAGAATCCAGGAGTGATTTCATGTATGAGTGAGCAAAGCCGTATGTATGGTGACCATGGTTCAGTCCTTGTCCCTTGCTTGTGAGTCTCTCTACCTTTCATTACTTGGTGACAAGTCAGATCTCGAATGTTTATAGCAGGGACCTTCTCTGCCTTTCTGAAACCCTTGCTTGCATCCCAGTGCAACAGGGGAAAATGGTTTAGAAGTTCCAGTTGAGGCTGAGTGCCCACTCTGCCTCCTGGAACAACTTCTCCATATCCCCAATGTCCCTGACCCCTGTAGACCTTCACAGAGTCCCCTCCTGTCTACAGACTTGGAACTCATTCTCTGGGCATCATAGCCAAAAGGCCAGACCCATGTCTACCATCCCAATTCTCTGCAACTTTCCTGATCCCCCGACTTTCTAGTTTGCTCCTAGGTAGGAACCACTCTACTGGGCTCAGCTGGGTGTGGTTCTCCAGGCTCAGGGATTAACCAGACTTGATGTACCAACCCCAGGCAAATCCTACTCATCTCCCTCTGAGCCCTCCTGTAGCCTGTTAGCATCATGCTGCTAAGAACTCACCCAGCAATTTTCTGCCCATCATCTCATCGATCAGTTCATTCCTAGAAGCTATGGAACTTCCAGGTCTCCTGTCCGCCCTCTGACAGTGCTTCTACTTCAAGGAATATTTGAATTTTAAGTAAATATTTGCATGCACAGGACAGCTGCCTTTGAAGAAAACCTGTGTGTCCCCTTGCAAGACAGATTCCTTGGCTTCTCTGCAAGATAAATAATGTTCCCTAAACATATCTGCCGTGTAGATCCTGATTTTCATACATCATGTTCCCCCAGAGCGTGGCTTTAAGATAAGTAGACACTCCTTATGTCTCCTTGCAGATAGTGTTCAGAGAAAGAAATACATCTTCTGAGAAGGAGAACAATTCATAATGACTGGGCAAAGACTCTGAGCACTTCTTTCTCCTGCAACCTGGAGCTGGCCTTTCAGGACAGAGTTCCTTAGTGGGGATCTGGGGCTCTTCAGCACAGGAGTTCAACACAGTACTGCCTGCTGGGCTTTTAAAATCCAAGCCTCATGGGCAACCCAGAGTGCTCCCTTCACCCTGACAAGCAAAACATCATGGGACCTCAAGGCCTGCCATCCCATCAGACAGATGCAGGGAGAACCAGGGGTGTCCCTGAATGTCCATCTAAGGCTGGGCACGTGAACCAGGCAGGCTGCATGTCCTTGTGAAGACTCCTCCAGAGAGAATTTCTGGGGATGCCCCATGCCAGGCAAATCTCAAATACATGAAGCTTCTTGGAGTTGTGACTCAGTGTCCCCAGCTATAAGACAAAGGAGGTTTTACTTGTTTGTTTAAAGGATCTCATGTGACTTAGGCTACCCTCAAACTCACCGCGTTAGCCAAGGTTGGTATCCAAGTCCTGATGCTCTTGCCTCTACCTCCCAAGGGCTGAGATTACAGACACGCCCCTCCGCAGCAGCTCATATCGGCCGATGATCCAAGCCGTGATTTGTGTAGGCCAGGCAAGTACACTGCCAGCCAAGCAGAGCTGCCACACTCCTTGACTGTCAGCCATGGCACTATGAGAACCCTGCTGTTATAAACCTGAAAAATGCCAGGAGCAGGCCTCTAAGGGGTGGCCAGGCTAGGCCAGTTAAGAAGGCTAGTCTTATCCCAAAGGACATCCAATTCAGGGGGACACTGAAGTTCCCCGCGCCCCGCCCCCTGTGGGCGTGGTCCCTCAGCACAAAGGAGCTCCTTTTCATTGCGTCGACCAACATCCAGCTCTCCATCTGAGGTGACTCCCTGCCTATGATGATCTCAGAATCCACCGTGTGAACCCATTTGACATTGGGACCCTTCTGTTGGAAAGATTCTTCTCACAGGGGGAGACTCCGTGCAGACCTGCCCTCGCAACTTCCTCAATGACAGATGGGACCCCTGGAAAGAAAGCTGCATCTCCCCACCCATGCACTGTGTGGTAATTAATAACCAGCTGAGGAAACTTGATTGCTGTTCGTGGGTCTGAAAATGGATAAACAACCATCATTGCCAGAAAGGCTGGGCTGTATTCATCACCATTACAGAGAGTAATT
This sequence comes from Acomys russatus, assembly GCF_903995435.1. Classification (NCBI taxonomy): domain Eukaryota; kingdom Metazoa; phylum Chordata; class Mammalia; order Rodentia; family Muridae; genus Acomys; species Acomys russatus. Next base: position 50,450,649 of record NC_067153.1, read on the forward strand.
CGGCTTGTGCGCGTTAATCAATCACTGCTCTCACTGGGGCTTGGGCCGGGCCAGTCCCTGAGAGTGGACAGCCATCACCAGCTCGCAGGCTGGAGTCCAAACATGATGGATTGCAGCTGCCGAGGCTCCAATCTGGATGGGATTGTTGGGGAGCAGGCTGGCTGCACCGAGCAGATATCCCAGCACAAATTATGCAAACGAAGGTGGCCCGCTCTGTGCATCTCACAGGAAAGGAGGCCAAAATTAGCACGCTGACAAGTGGGAATGAAGACCTCCCTCAGATGCCCAATAGGGCTGGGCAGTGGGGGCAGATGTCACCGACAAAGCTTCTATTTGAGGATGCTATGCCGGTCTCCATGGTGACTAAGACTCAGAAGATGTGTTTTTCTTTTGTTTAAATATTTATTTTTGGTTTTTTGTTTATGCATGGACACAGGCATGTATGTCTGTTGGATTGTGTTTGTGCATGTATGGCACCTGTGTGTGCGTGCCTATGGAGGTCAGGAGAGAGCATGGATGCCGTGCAGCTGTGAGCTGCCTGATGTGGGCACTGGGAAGGAGGCTCGGATCTTCTGTAAAAACAGCAAGTGTTCTTAACTGCTGAGCCATCTCTCTAGCCATGGTATGTTCTTAATTAAAATAACTACATGCCTCATGGACAGGAAAGCACTGTCACCTGTCAAAAAGGAGAGGCGCAGATTCTCTAGAATAGGTGGTATCCCTTTAGCAGGGTGAGAGACAGGTGAGGAGAGCCAGGCCCAGGACGCCTACACGCTTTTAGAGTTTGGCAATAAGAAACATGAGCCTAGGGCTGTATGACCTGTCACCTCTCTTGTCTGCCAAGTGATTTCACCTGTGCCTTAATCTCCTGTGCAATGAATGGCATGCCTCCAGCATCCCAGGGGCAACAGGGCTGGATGTCTGTGTCAGTGTGACCACAGCTTCCTCTTTGTCCCCAGTCGGACCATCATCCTGAAGCGGCCTGACATTCTGAACTGCCTGTCAGGAGACGGCCCCAAGATAATATGCTTCCTTCATCTGGGGCCAAGACAGCACACCCTGGATCCTTGGCTGCTTCTGCAAGCCACACTCTTGCCTCTGCCTGCCCTTGGAGAGCTTTGCAGGGAGATCGTCATATACAGGAAGAGGACACCACAGCCACCTTACAGACTCACTTCTGCTCCATCTCCTTAAGCCAGCATCAGCATCTTCACATGGCTCTGATATCCATCTGGACAATGACATGTGTGCTCCAGAGCTTCTCCTCCCAGTATCTGCAGCACTACCCAGCATCTACTACTTTCTAGTTAGAATCACCGGACTCCACTCACCCCACCAGAAACTCCCGTGTGGAGATCTCACGAGCTTCTCTACTCCAAGTCCTGATGTTCCATCCCAGGTGCTGATGGCAGTGCTGCTTGGCCCTTGTCAAGCCCCTCCAGCCCTGGCTCACCTCCCCCATGAGGGAGCGTCCAGTGTTGTGCAGTGATTCTGGGGCCTCTGCAGTCACCTGACGGTAAGAACATGATGGAGGCAATCAGATGTTGGGTTTAGCCTTCCACTTACCCTATCTGAAAACCTCATTGCTCCCATCCAAACCCTCAGCTTCAAGGCACAACTTCACCATGGCCTAGAGTATAAGACAACAATCAGGGAAGATAATTATGTCCTGAAAATAAGAGGTTGTGGGAAATGAAAATAATGCAGTTTATCACTTGTGCTCAGAGAAAATCATTGAAAGCAAGGGAAAGACAAGCCTCAAAGCCACAGGAGACACAAGGGTAAGAGAGGCAGATGTCAAACAGGAAAGAGCATGAGAGGCTCAGAGGAAGACTGGGGCCTCAGTGCTGAATCAGAGCCAACAGATCTGATGTGAGGACATGAGTCTGGGAGGGACAGCTCAGGGCAGCTGGGATTCCATTCCTGAACTGCTACAGATGAAACTCATCGAACAGTTTGACTTGCTAGTGGAGGAGGCCCCAGGCTCCAATCCTCTGGGAGAAACTGCATCTCCAAGCACCTGGATCCTCTTGAAGTTTCCTGGAGAATCTAGAGTGGACTTTTAGGATAAGCACCTCTCTAGAGTGAGAGTCCTAGGGGAGGGGAGGAGCTGGGGCTTGGGAGGTGAGCTGAGGCCAGAAAAAGGTCCAGTGTAGCCAACAATAGAGTGGTCGATATGATGGCCAAGGAGCCATGCAGATGCAGGCATAGGCAAATGATGTTTAGAGGGAGATTGGTGGGGTAGGAGTAATATGAATCCAGGTTCCTCCTTGTGGTGTCCCTGTGTTATAGAGTTGTTGTCACCGTGTGTAAGGGAGGAAGCATGTGCATTTGAAGTGCATATGCAGACCAGCCTGGCAGAACTATGCATCAGGATAAACAAGCTGCACTCAGTGTGCCTTGGCCAAGCCAGCATCTCCTCATATTCTGTCCTGAATAACTCTGGGGGTAGACAACTGCATACCCCAAAATCCCGATCCCAAGCATCATTATTCACTCTGCAAGTTGCCTTTTCAACTCCCCCATGCCCCCTAAAGTCTCCCTTCTAGCTGGACTGATATCCTAATGTGCCCCTCCTCCCATGTACCCTGTTCAGCACACAGTTGCTACCAGGGCACAGAGCTGGTCCCTTCTCACTATTTCTAGTAGTTCAGGCTCCAGCTTTCACACAGTGCTGTGTGGATGGATGTTAGAAGTCCCCCTCAGAGCCCATAGATCAGGCTCTGGAGTGAATGTGACTGTAGGCAGAGCAAACATCTCTGTCAAGGCCACAGTGACTGCTGGGCCCTAACATACCGGCTCATGAAGAGCTACCACATAGCGCTGGAGGTCTGAGAAAGGCCCAGGCAGGCCCAGGCTGCCTGCCAAGCCAGGCTGCTGGAGTTTGAGACACCTGGTGGTCATTAGTACAGCCCTTGTCCTGTGTTCTCATCTCTTCTGATGAGACTATCATTTTGGCATCTTCCAACCTGGCAAATCCCTGCTCATCAGGGTGTCTCCTGTTCAGCTTCAGCCTGCCCAAGAAGATTGTCCAACCACAGACACATCCATCCTACAAGCTGATGAGCCTGGCCCTGGAGGGGTTGCAGGTGTCCCTGGCAGTAAAGACAAGTCTCCACTCTGGAAGAGTACCTCACACAGGGGCATAGGCGGCTCAGCCTCCCCTGGTGCATGTGACTAAACGCATTCACACATGTAAGCACCATGCAGATGTGTGCGTGCATGCATGCTCACTCACACACACACAAACACATACACACACATACACACATACACACACGTACACATATGCACATCCTCACTCTCTCTCCTACCCAGGTGAGAAGTCTTCCACAACACTTCATCACGGCCAGCACATTCTTACTCGCCTACCCAGGTGAGACGTCTTCCACAATACTCCATCATGGCTGGCATCATGTACATATTTTCCATTGATTTGTTATTGTTAGATAATTGACTAGACATGTGACAGTGCCTGTGAAACAGGATTCTCCAGCAGAACACAGGATACTCTGCTAAGCTTGGATGTCAGGTAAACAGCATATAGTTTTCAGCAACTGATGTGATTATTTCTGTGGTGAATATTTGAAACCTGCATCATCTCAGAAGCCAGATACCCAGGGCACTCCTAAGTGGGCCCATCTTCTAGAATGTCCCCTGATTGCTTCCAGTGAGACACCGAGTCCAAGACCAGAGTACAACAGCTTTTAGTTTGTTGTTGTTGTTGTTTTATGGTGACAACTTGAGATACCCATAAAGTTGTAAAAGACCCCAGCAAGAGCTCCCTTGTTCCTTTGGCCCATCAGATAAGACAGTGTCCTTCAGGACTGCACAAAACATTGCTACTGAGATGAGGTGTGATGCTGACTCGTGTCTCCACAGTCTATGTGCTGTCATTTGTGGGTGGTAGTTCTGGGCAATTTTGGCGCCTGTCTAAGTCTGTTAGTCATTTCCTATGTGAGGTCTAGACTAGCTCAAGAAATCTCATCGCTGCCAGCGCCAGCTTCAATACCCTGGCCTTTTATTCCACCCAAGGGTTCCTCTCCCACCCTGATGCTACTACCAGAGTGAAGCCTTCTTGGACGGCTCCTGAGTCTCTCCAACATAGATACCCCAGGGCAACCTAACAACATGTTTAGAGGCACTATGTCAATTTTTGCCAGATCTCTTTGGGGCTGGGAGCTCCTAGAAGAGGGTGCTCATTTGCTTGCATACCATTTGCATCTACTTATGCATTTTATGCAGAGTGCCTAGGATGCTCCAAGACAGAAAGAGAAGAAACTAATTAGGAACCACTAAAGAGGCAGTAAGTGGCTGGAAAGCCTGGGGAAACAAAAAGGCCATATATACAAAAATGGGGGAACTGCCTACAGCTCCACGCCTGGCTCCTTGGGGCTGGAGAGAGCTGAACTACAACCAGGAAATGATCTCAGTGACAGTAGACTGGCAGTCACGGCCATAGGACGACAAACAGCTCTGGGAAGCTCTATTTTCATGCCCATTTGATAAGACAGTGGCTCTGGGTGACATAGCAAGAGAGCATATTTAAAGTAAGAATATTCTTTGAGACTGAGCTAATCTGAGGACCTCAAAACAAGGAACCACAAGTCACAGAGACTGGGGACACCAAACTGATGCATTGAGGTTGTATACGCACCCAAGAAGCCACTGGGGAGAAGGCCAGATCAGACAGAGATCCATAGGGAAGTTTAAACAGCAAAGAGCTTAGGTGTGAAGGATGCAGAGAACCCTCTGTAGGAAGAGCAAGCCTGAGCACCTGAAGATTACCATGGAAACTGAGAGCCCGAGCACAGAGCCCACAGCTTACTTGGCTTCTGAAGTTGCCTACATGCTACTGGGACTGAGAGTTCATTCTGTTTTTCTTCCTCATGTCCACTGCACTTGGTGCACATGCCTTGGTTTGAGCATTTATCTCCCCATAATAAATACTCTGGGGAGCACTAGAGCACATGCTTACAGGCTTCAAAGTTCAGTGTATGATTTGCAGAGACTGGAGAACTCTAAAGCGAACACGGATCCAAAGCTGACAATGGCCTTGGACCATATTGGTTTTAGTCTCCATACAGCACCAGCCTGGCTGGTTTGTTTGGTGTCATTGTTATAGTGGTTTGTTTTCCCTGATCTGGGGACTGAGGTCTGAGAGAGGATGTTCACTATTAAATCTCAGATAAAGTGTAAGAGACATTCATCCTAATGTACATAGATCACAACTTAGAAACACAAAGAGTATGAAAAGACAATGTGATAGAATGTTCCCAAAGTTCACAGTTCTTCAATAATCAAATACAAAGGTATAAAAATCGTGGGAATGCTAGAAAAAAATATTCTGAAAGTTTGTGATCTCAAAGATAGTTCAAAAGAGAAGATGAATGAAGTAAACAAATAAACCCCAACAAGCAGTCTAAAGCATAAACGATAAATGGGTCAAGGAAGCATAAACTCTGGACAAATTCAACAGAAACAGAAGAAAATATAAATGCTAGAAATAAAACTCAATAGATCAAAATTTAAAAATCATTGCAAAGCATCATCAATAGACTATTAGCAAATAGTCTACCCATTTCCTGCAAATTGCAAAAATTTATTGTTCATTACAGATGAATAAAACTCTACTGTGTTTATATACCACATTTAAGAAATTCATGCAGTGATGAGTATCTGGGCTGGTCTTATGTATCGGCTGTTGTGACTATCGGTAAAAACCATTAATAGGAAATAACTTTTATGTGTGCTTCTGACTTAGATTCCTTCCCCTATCTGGCTAGGATGGGTAGAAGAAAGAATGTCTGATGTGGGAAGATGAGTTAAAGGCAAGAGCACAAACTGCAAGAAATCAGGGACAAGAACAAGTGACCAAACCTGAGAATCTGCTGGGTAAAAAAGTATCTGAGATATGAACTAAAAGCATAGAAAACCTGTTCAACAAAACTTTACCAGAAAAATTCCTATCTTGGCAATAAGACAGACATCAAAGTACAGAAAGTATTTATGTGAGAGGCCGCACTCACATTCGCCATTACAAGATGGCGCTGACATCCTGTGTCCCAAACTGGTAAAACAAGTAATCTGCGCATGTGCGAAGGAACTTTCCACTTGTTGTGCTCTGCCTCTCCCGTGGCGTCATATCGCCTGATGAGTAACAGCCAATCAGGGACTGACACATCCTAAGCAGAGAACAGTTTCCTATATAAGGGATGGGTTTCTGCTGTTTGGGGTCTCCATTTTACTTGTCGTAAGCTTATGCTCTCCCTCTTTTATTTTATTTTATTTTATTTTTATTTTTATTTTTTTTAGATTTTTTTAAATCTTTTTTTATTATTATTAATTTATTCTTGTTACATCTCAATGTTTATCCCATCCCTTGTATCCTCCCATTCCTCCCCCCCCCCCATTTTCCCATTATTCCCCTCCCCTATGACTGTTCCTGAGGGGGATTACCTCCCCCTATATATTCTCATAGGGTATCAAGTCTCTTCTTGGCTACTTGCTGTCCTTCCTCTGAGTGCCACAAGGTCTCCCCCTCCAGGGGACATGGTCAAATGTGAGGCACCAGAGTACGCGAGAAAGTCGTATCACACTCTCCACTCAAATGAGGAGAATATTCTGACCATTGGCTAGATCTGGGAAGGGGTTTAAAGTTTACCTCCTGTATTGTCCTTGGCTGGTGCCTTAGTTTGAGCAGGACCCATGGGCCCAAATCTGCCTATCATATTGTTCTACTTGTAGGTTTCTAGGGCCCTCTGGATCCTTTTATTTTGCTGTTCTCCCATGCGTCTCTCATTTAGAGTCCCAATAGGATGCCTTCCCCTCTGTCCCAGTTTTCTGGTAAGTGAAGGCTTTTGTGGGACATGCCCCTTGGGCTAGTATGCAGATATAAGTGAGTATATACCATTTGATTCTTTCTGCTTCTGGGTTAACTCACTCATTATGATCATTTCTAGCTCAATCCATTTATCCACAAATTTCGGGAATTCCTTGTTTTTAATAGCTGAGTAGTATTCCATAGTGTATATGTACCACAGTTTCTTTATCCACTCTTCTACTGAGGGACACTTAGGCTGTTTCCATGTTCTGGCTATTATGAATAAGGCTGCTATGAACATGGTTGAGCAAATGTTCTTGTTGTGTGCTGGAGCATCTTCTGGGTATATTCCAAGGAGTGGGATAGCTGGGTCTTGAGGAAGCCCTATTCCCAATTTTCTGAGATAGCACCAGATAGATTTCCAAAGTGGCTGTACTAGTTTGCATTCCCACCAGCAATGAAGGAGTGTTCCTCTCTCCCCACATTCTCGCCAGCATGTGGTGTCGCTTGAGTTTTTGATCTTAGCCATTCTGATGGGTGTAAGATGGAATCTCAGAGTTGTTTTGATTTGCATTTCCCTGATGACTAAGGAGGTTGAGCATTTCCTTAAGTGTTTCTCAGCCATTTGATACTCCTCTGTTGAGAATTCTCTGTTTAGTTCCAAGCCCCATTTCTCAATTGGGTTATTCGGTTTGGTGGTGTTTAATTTCTTGAGTTCTTTATATATTTTGGATATTAGACCTTTGTCAGATGTAGGGTTGGTGAAGATTTTTTCCCAGTCTGTAGGCTGTCGCTTTGTTCTCTTGACAGTGTCTCCTGCCTTACAGAAGCTTCTCAGCCTCATGAGGTCCCATTTATTAATGGTTGACATTAAGGCCTGGGCCGTTGGTGTTCTGTTCAGGAAGTTGTCTCCTGTGCCAATATGTTCCAGGCTCTTTCCCACTTTTTCTTCTAAGTGCCTTAGTGTCTCTGGTTTTATGTTGAGGTCTTTAATCCACTTGGATTTGAGTTTTGTGCAAGGTGACAAATATGGGTCCAGTTTCATTTTTTTACACATAGACCTCCAGTTAGACCAGCACCATTTGTTGAAGATGCTATCCTTTTTCCATTGAATGGATTTGGCTTCTTTGTCAAAAATCAAGTGACCATATGTGTGTGGATTCATATCTGGGTCTTCGATTCGATTCCACTGATCAACCAGCCTGTTGCTGTGCCAGTACCATGCTGTTTTAATTACTATTGCTTTATAGTACAGTTTGAGATCAGGTATGGAGATTCCTCCGGAGCACCTTTTATTGTACAAGATTGTTTTAGCTATTCTGGGTTTTTTATTTTTCCATATGAAGTTCAGAATTGAACTTTCAATGTCTTTAAAATATTGTGTAGGTATTTTGATAGGGATTGCATTGAATCTGTAGATTGCTTTTGGTAGGATGGCCATTTTTACTATGTTAATTCTCCCGATCCATGAGCAAGGAAGATCATGCCATCTTCTCAGGTCATCTTCAATCTCTTTCTTCAGAGTTTTGAAATTTTTTTCATACAAGTCCTTCACTTGCTTAGTTAGGGTAACTCCTAGATATTTTATATTGCTTGTGGCTAATGTGAAGGGTGTGGTTTTCCTAATTTCTTCCTCTGCAAGCTTGTCATTTGTGTATAGGAAGGCTACAGACTTTTTTGAGTTAATTTTGTATCCAGCCAATTTGCTGAAGGTGTTTATCAGCTTTAGGAGTTCTCTGGTGGAGTTTTGAGGGTCACTTATGTACACTATCATATCATCTGCAAAGAGGGATAATTTGACTTCCTCCTTTCCCATTTGGATACCCTTGATCTCCTTTTGTTGTCTTATTGCTCTGGCTAGAACTTCGAGTACTATATTGAAGAGATATGGAGAGAGTGGGCAGCCTTGCCTTGTTCCCGATTTGAGAGGAATTTCCTTGAGTATCTCACCATTTACTTTGATTTTGGCTATTGGCTTGCTGTATATAGCCTTTATTATGTTGAGGAAAGTGCCTTGTATCCCCGATCTCTCTAAAACTTTAAACATGAATGGGTGTTGAATTTTATCAAATGCTTTCTCTGCATCCAAGGAGATGATCATGTGGTTTTTTATTTTCAGTTTGTTTATATGGTGGATTACATTGATGGATTTCCGTATATTAAACCATCCCTGCATGCCTGGAATGAAGCCTACTTGGTCATGATGAATGATATCTTTGATGTGTTCCTGTATTCGTTTTGCAAGTATTTTATTTAGTATTTTTGCATCTATGTTCATAAGAGAAATTGGTCTGAAATTCTCTTTCTTTGTTGAGTCTTTGTGAGGTTTAGGTATCAATGAGACTATGGCCTCATAGAATGAATTTGGTAATTTTCCATCCATTTCTATCTTTTGGAGTAGCTTGAAGAGTATCGGTATTAGCTCGCCTTTAAAGGTCTGGTAGAATTCTGCACTGAAACCATCTGGCCCTGGGCTTTTTTTGGTTGGGAGATCATCGATGATTGCTTCTATTTCTGTAGGGGAAATGGTACTATTTAGCTTGTTTATCTGTTCTTCATTCAACTTTGGCAAGTGAAATTGTTCAAGAAAATCTTCCATTTCCCTTAGATTTTCAAATTTTGTGGCGTATATGCCTTCAAAGTAGGATCTTATGATTCTTTGAATTTCTTCAGTGTCTGTTGTTATGTCTCCCTTTTCATTTCTGATTTTGTTCATTTCAATACTGTCTCTCTGCCTTTTAGTTAGTTTGGCTAATGGTCTGTCTATCTTGTTGATTTTCTCAAAGAACCAGCTTTTGGTTTTGTTGATTCTTTGGACTGTTTTCTTAGTTTCTAATTTGTTAATTTCAGCCCTGAGTTTGATTATTTCCAGGCGTCTACTCCTCTTGGGTGTTTCTGCTTCTTTTTTTTCTAGGGCTTCCAGTTGTGTTGTTAAGATGCTTATGTGCGATGTTTCCAATTTCTTTTTAAAGGCACTTAGTGCTATGAATTTTCCTCTTAGCACTGCTTTCAATGTATCCCACAAATTTGGGTATGTTGTTTCTTCATTTTCATTGAATTTCAGAAACTTCTTGATTTCTTTCTTTATTTCTTCCCTGACCCAGGTGTCATTTAGCAGAGAGTTGTTTAGTTTCCACGTACGTGGAGGCTTTTTGTTATTTCTATTGTTGTTGAATTGCAGCCTAAGAGCATGGTGATCTGATAAGATATAAGGTATTATTTCAATCCTCTTGTATCTATTGAGGCTTGCTTTGTGACCTACAATGTGATCAATTTTGGAGAAGGTTCCATGGGGTGCAGAGAAGAAGGTGTATTCTTTCTTGTTTGGGTGAAAGGATCTATAGATATCTATTAGATCCTTTTGACCCATGGCATTGGTTAATGATGTTATTTCTCGGCTTAGTTTCTGTTTCAAGGACTTATCCTTCAGTGAGAGTGGGGTGTTGAAGTCTCCCACTATTATTGTGTGGGGATCGATGTGTGGTTTAAGCTTTTTTAGGAGATCTTTTACAAATGTGAGTGCCCTTGTATTGGGAGCATAGATGTTCAGAATTGTGATGTCATCTTGGTTGACTTTACCTTTGATGAGTATGAAGTGTCCTTCCTCATCCCTTTTGATTAATTTTGGTTGAAAGTCTATTTTGTTCGATACTAAAATGGCTACACCTGCTTGCTTCTTGTGACCATTTGCTTGGAAAATTTTTTTCCAACCTTTTACCCTGAGGTTGAGGTTATGGGTGAGATGTGTTTCTTGGATGCAGAAGAATGTTGGATCTTGTTTATGTACCCATTCAGTTAGTCTGTGTCTTTTTATTGGAGAATTGAGGCCATTGATGTTGAGAGATATTAATGACCAGTGACTGTTAAGAGTCTTAATTTTGACGTTGTTTCCAGTCGAGCGTTTGTGTAGTTGTGTTTTTGCCATGGGATAGTTATCTATTTCCTGGGTAGTTTTGGTTGTAGCTTGACCCTTTGGGATGGAGTTTTCCTTCTAGTACCTTCTGTAAAGCTGGGTTTGTGGATAGGTACTGTTTGAATTTGTTTTTGTCGTGGAATATTTTGTTTTCTCCATCAATGTTTATTGATAATTTTGCTGGGTAAAGTAGTCTGGCCTGGCATCTGTGGTCTCTTAGGGTTTGCAGGATCTCTGTCCAGGCCCTTCTGGCTTTTATGGTCTCTGCTGAGAAGTCGGGTGTAATTCTGATAGGTTTACCATTAAATGTTATTTGGCCCTTTTCCCTTGCAGCTTTTAATATTTTTTCTTTGTTCTGCAAGTTTTGTGTTTTGATTATTATGTGGCGGGCAGTTTTTCTTTCCTGGTCAATTCTATTTGGTGTTCTGTAGGCCTCTTGTATGTTTATAGGCATCTCTTTCTTTAGATTGGGGAAATTTTCTTCTATGATTTTGTTGAGAATAGTTTCTGGGCCCTGGAGTCTGATGTCTTCTCTTTCTTCAATGCCTATTATCCGCAAATTTCTTCTTTTCATGGTGTCCTTAATTTCTTGGATGTTTTGTGTCAGGAGTTTTCCAGATTTGGCATTTTCTTTAATGGTTGATTCAATATCTGTGATTGTATCTTCTAGCCCTGAGATTCGTTCTTCCATCTCTTGGGTTCTGTTAGAAAAGCTCACCTCTGTGTTGCTCGCCTTCTTCTCTGAGGTCTCACGTTCTCGTTTTTCTTCTGTCTGTGTGTTTATCATTGACTCCATTTTCATTTTCAGATCTTGAACTGATTTTTTGATTTCTTTCATCTGATTTTTTGTATATTCCTGAGTTTCTTCCATTGCCTCTTTATAGGTCTTCAGAGCTTGAACCGTTTTATTTATTTCTTTCATCTCATTGTTCGCATTTTCCTGCAGTTTTTCCAGTTCCACTCTATGTGCTTCTTTTATGTCTCTCACCTGTTTGTCTGCGTCTTCCTGCATTTGATTACGAATTTTATTTGTTTCCTCCATTATTATCCTCATTACTAAGGATTTGAGGTCATTTTCTTGTATTTCCGTTGTATTTGAGTTCTCTGGGTTGTTTTCTTTGGGATAGCTGGAAACTGGAGACGCCATGTTGTTTTGGGGTTTTTTGCGTATGCTTTTTCGTTGTCCTTTAGACATCTTGCCGTCTTTGTTTTTGTTGGGTAGCTTCCAGAATTGAATGGAGGGTGTCTGACGATAGATTCACTTGTTTTCTCACGATTTCCCTAGGCTGGGAGCTCAAAGCTTCACTGGTGTGGATGTTAGGAGGTTAGCCCTGTTGTTCTGGTCTCTCACAGCCAGTGATCCTCAGCCCCCCTCTTCCGTGGATCCTGCAATTGATCTGGGTCTCTGAATGAGCGTTGGGTCAGGCCAAGGTATCCACAGCCTTCTGTGTTCCCTGCCAAGTCCAGCCAGGAGCACTGGGACCGAACCACGGGCTGAACTCAGCTAGATTCTCAGGGCCTGAACCATCTGCCAAGCTCAGCTAGGGATTCTGGGCCCAAAATGCCCACAGGGTCCAGCCAGAATTTTTGGGCTGGGACTACGCACCAAGCTCCGCTAGGGCCTTTTGGCCCAAAGTGCGTGCTGTGGTCAGTTATTGACTCAGGGCCCGAACTGACCACCAATCTCAGCCAGGAATTCTGGATTCAAACTGCACACTGTGTCCAACCAGAGTCTTAGAGCTGGTGGAACCGAGAGCTCTGTCCAGCCTGCGCCACAGCAGGAGAACTGCGGCTGCTCTGAGTTAGCGCCAATGGTGGAACCAAGTGCTCTGCCCAGACTGTGTCACTGCTGGGGAGCTGCCACTAAGCTGAGGTGGCGCCTAGGGTGGAACTGAGTGCTTGGCCAGGCCTGCGCCACAGCAGGAGAACTGCAGCTGCTCTGAGTTAGCGCCTGTGGTGAAACCAAGTGCTCCGCCCAGACTGTGTCACCGCAGGGGAGCTGCCGCTGAGCTGAGGTGCTGCCTAGTGTGGAGCAGCGTGCTCAACTAAGCCTGCGCCACAGCAGGGGAGCTGTGGCTGGAGCTGAGTTAGTGCCTCAGGCAGAATTGCTTGCTGGGCTGGGCCAGTACCCGGGACTCTGGGGCCGAACTGTCTGCCGAGTCCAGTCTGGGTCCAAAGGCTCCACGCGACCCAAATCCTGCCCCGAGTCCCCTCTCCCGCAGCAACTCCCACCAGCCACCACACCAATCGCCTCCACCGGAAGGCTATGAGCTGCAAACCTCAGCCACCGCTGCTGGTGCCGCTGGTGCTGCTGCCTCTGCCGCTGCCGCTCCGATCAGAGAAAAACCACGCTCCTCCCGTGTGCAGGGGCACGCAGGTCCTCCGCACCCTGGTTCCTCCGAACCGTGGAGCACTCCCGCTGCCGTGATGTTCGGACCTCGGTGTTCCTGGCTCAGAAATCTGTGCAATTCCCTGAATTGTTCACTGGAGCCTCCAAACGCGGTCCACACTGCTCGCCGCCATCTTGGATCTAGATGCTCTCCCTCTTAAGACGCATTAAAGCTTTACTGCAGAAGGATCCTGTGTGTGCAGCGTCGTTCTTGCTGGCGAGACGGTAACGCGAGCCACATATTTATGCCTCAAATAGATAATTGCTGGCAAAGACGTTGTATGAGTTGTTACATAGTTAAAATTCTAAGACCAAAGGAGAAGTAATTAATATTATAATTGGAAAGAGAAAAATACAAACTAACTAAGAAAGGCAAGGACAGGGGAATATACATAGACTCTAAAAAATAATCTTAAAATTCAGGGAAGCATGCAATGTGTTTCGTATCAATGTTCTCCGAATTGCCAGAAGTATCTTCTGTGGGATGGAGGGAGGCTTCCGGGACCCAAGAAGTAAACAACCCACAAGTCTCAGAAAATTCCTGAAACTGACTAGATTAACAAATCTCCTCCTCAAGGTTATAAAAGCAGTAAGTACCACTGGGCAACAGAGACTACAGACCTATAGAACTGTCTGCGAGTCAAGCTGTGAGCTTCAGGGACATAGACTTTGTGAGTAACCACCCATACTGAAGTGGGCTTTTAGTGCAGCTGCCTTTGAACTGCTCATGCTCCTTTGAGTAACTCCTCACCCATACTCCTATAACTAACATCAATTAACTCACTAGCTCACCAGGAACTTAGGTGGAAGCATCCCTTTCATCTTCTGTTGATTTTCTGTCCATAGACAACTGTTCACTTCCCTCAAGGGAAAGCCACACAGTAGAATGAGATTTCAGGGCTTGAAAATAAATATTTGGCAACTGATGTCATCAACCTGAAAAATTATTTCTTAAATTGATAGACAAATAAGAGCCTTCTAAGGTAAACACAAATCAAAACAACATGTGACTACTAAGATACCATTTTCCATAATTCTTAAATGCAGAACACAGGAAGAAAAGTCATCACAAAAAAATCTCAAAAATGGATAAACAAGAAATAGGGAAGAATGAAGAATGTCCAACTCTGTACACCAGCAAACACCTAAATTAATACAGTAATAAGAAAAAAAAGCATTATTCAAACAAACCAGTAAGGCCAACAAAATTATAGGAATCAGTAAATACTCCTAGGTAATATCTCTAAACACAGTCTTAACTCTCCAATCATAAGACATAGAATAGCTGACTTTTGAAAATTATGTCTTGTTTCTTGAAAGAAGCATAGCTCATTGAGAAAAATCACACATGGGTTGAATGAAATGATAGGCAACAATATACCAAGGGAGGGAAATCCAGAACCAAGCAGGAATAGCTATCCACATGTCTGACAAAGCAGGCTTCAAGCCAATGTTTGTCACAAGTGCAGAAGCCGCTTCATAGCCATAAGTGATTCCATCAAGAAGAGGTGGTTATGAGTATGCACCTGTACACAGACACACTGATGAGTCCAGTGTCACAAAACAAATATAACCATGTATGCTCAGATGGACAAGTCCAGATGGGTGATGGTGGTCAGCTTTAACACCACATTCTCATCAACAGATCATCCAGACAAAAATTTAATAAGGAAACATCAGAGTGAAATTGTGCCCTGGGTACATGGACTTCAAAGACTTCTACTGAGTACTTTATCCAATGGCTGTGGGAAGCTCACACTTCTCAGAGACCCGGCCCATTGAATGTTATCCAAAATGCACTCCAACTGAGATTTATATTATAGTCTTAATTATAAAACAATTCAAAATAATTTCTCATATATTGTCAGATTAAAATTTCATAAAACTAAAAATCGATAGCAAGAATAACTACAAAAACTGTAAGGCACGTGAAGATTAAATGATACACTCTTGAGTGATCAGTGAGAGAAATGAAAAAATTGGGGAGGAAATTGAAAATTCTTAGAACCAAATTAAAATGAAAACGAAACTTACCAGAACCTTTGGGATATGGAAAGGTAATTCCAACAGGGAGGCTTATAGGTGTGTGTGCTTACATTAAAAATTCAGAAAAGCTCAAACAAACCCAGCTGCATCTCAAACTCTCAGAAAAATAAGAGTAAGCCAAACTCAAAATTACTAAACATAAATAGAAGAATTAGTCATGTGCAGACTAAACAAACAATACAAAGAATCTATGAAAAAGGGCATGAACTCTTTGAAAAGATAAACAAAATTGACAAATCCTTAGCCAAAGTTGTCCTCAAAAAAGGGGAGAAAAGAACCAAATTAGTAAAATAAGGAATAAGTCTCTGGAACCGAACATATGCTAATGAAATCTTGAGGGTCACTCAGGAATGCTTTGAACCTTCACAGCCCAGTAAGTTAGACAATCTAGGAGGACAAACTTCCAGACATGCATGAACTGCTGAGTTTAAAGGAAGAGAATCTAAGCAGCTATTTCTGAGGCCTCCATCACAAGCAGTCTTGCTGAAACAGTGAGAGTCCTCAGATACAGCAAAGCTCAGGACTGGATGGATTCACTGCCGAATTCTACCGGGTTTTAACAGAAGCAGCAGCAATGCTCTTTAAACAATTCCACTAAAAGGAAATGGGAAGAGCATTATCAAGTCGATCTACCAAGCCAGCTGGAGGTTCTACCAGGAAACTCCTGGACCCGACAAACATGTTCCATGAATCTAGGCTACAAAATCAACATCCAAAGGCCACAAGCTTTTTTATATAGTATTAGCGAACATATTGAGAAAGAATTCAGGAAAACAAAGCTGTCTGCCACATCTAGAAAACAACCTAACCTTGAACTAAAGTACCTCTGTTATGAGAACTTTAAAAATACAGAAGAAATAAAGGAAGACACTAGAATATGGAAAAATATCTCATGTTTGCATATTAGGATATTAAGCTTGTGAAACTAGCTATATTACTCAAATAAAACCATATTTTTAATGTAATAGTCATCCAAATCTAATAACATTCTTCATAGAAAAAGAGAAATGCAATTCTATATTTCATATGTAAACACAAAAGACTCAGAATAACTGAGGCAATTTTCATTAGAAACAGCAATGTGGACGGTATTATGATATCTAACGTCAATTATACTACATAGCCACTGTAAACATCAGATTATGGCAGGAGGTAAAGGCAGGAGGACCACCATGAATATGAGGCTAGTCTTCTCTATATGGTGAGTTCCAGGCCAGTCTGAGCTACACAGTTGATAATGTCTTAAAAACAAAATAAAAAAATAACAGTATGGTACTGGTACAAAATCAAACACACAAACCAATGGGAAAAGTAGAAGATATAGAATTAAATCTACATAGCTATGGACATCCAATTTTTAAAAAAACAAATATTTTAATTTTATGGAAAAATATACAACTGGAAGCAATTTTCATAGAGTTGTTTTAGAATAATTTATAATTAATGCCCTGAGGCATCAGGCAATACTTTCTCTGACACTTAGATACTTACAGATATTAAACTTTCATATCCCAAGTCAAAAAGATGTGCAGTTCTAACAATTACTAAAACAGTTTACTTCATTTAGTATAAGAGCTGATTTATTCCTGAAAATGAGAGTAACAGCATACATTTAAAGAATATGAAATGATAAAAATTGCTAGACCCACTACCTCATTGCCTCAATACCTTTAAAATTTTACTTGAACAGGATACTTAAAATTTATATGAGGCCTACCTATACAATTGTCTCTGTATCCCTATGACATTACCAATAACTAAAATATTATTATTATTATTAATGTCTTTAATCAATTTTTTAAAATTCTCTCATGCTCTTAAGTGTCAGTTGGTAGAAGAATGTAGTAATGATTGATATTGCTGTCATCACACAAAGGTCGATTGCTATTTTACAGCCATTCATATAATCTTTCATATGGACCATCAGTGTGTTTTCTCTATACATTAATGTTAGTCAATTCCACCAGCTCATATATAACACAAAGGTATACACTGCCTCTGTCTGATTTTTGACAATCACTTCAAAATAGAACACCCATCAGAAGCAACTTGACACAAGAGACAGACCAGCATGTGCTGGGGAAACAGGATACCCACAAACAGAAACATGAAGAATCTCTCACCCTGAGCAAAACTGAGCACAAATGAATCGATGACTCAAGGTAAGGCCTGAAACCTTGAAAGAGCTAGAGGAAAACAGGGGAGACACTTCAAGACAGAGGTGAAAGCCAGGACTTTCTGAAAAGGCCTCTCACAGCAAGAATTTACAAGAAAGGATTGTATCAGATCTAAAGATTCTACAGAGGAAGGTAATGGAGAGACGGCTTCCAGAGTGAAGAAGATGTGTGCCAGGCACACACCTGCAAGATATTCACATCCAATGCTTCAGAGCTCAAAAAATAAACCCTGTAAGAAAGTGCAATCAACAAATGGACAAATGAATGCACACACACACACACACACACACACACACACACACACACACACCTTCCTCAGCCATCAGGGAAAGGCAAATTAAAATTGAATTGGTAATTGCATATCACTCAAATCAAAATGCCTACAGTCAAGAAAAAAGCATATGGCAAGAGAGACTCTTATCCACTGTTGGCAGAAGGTAACGCTGTGCAGCCACCATGGACATCTATATGCAGATTCCTTAAAAATCAAAAACAGAACTATTGAAAGGGCCAGCTATACCACTCCTGGGAACGTACTCCCAAAGGAACGTAACTCAGCATACCATAGAGACACATGCACACCTATGTTTATCGAAGTACTGTTCAGAATACTCAAATTATGGAACCAACCCAGGATCAGGTCAACAGTAGCATGGATGAAGAAAATGTTAGACGTAGACATAGCTGAATTTTATTCAGCCATTAAAATGAACAATTAATCTATAATGCAATCCTCACATCAAAGGCTCAGGGAATATTACAGAATAGTGGATGGAGATAGTCCAAAAGCCAGACAGCCAGGACATCTGCTGTGAGACAGTGCCATCTATATATGATGGAAGAGCTGCACCAATGAAATCTCAACAATATGGCTGCCTAAACGAGACCTGTGTAATGACAACATGAATTCAATGCCAACATGGTTGGGGAAAATATCTCAAGATTCCACCTGTCAATGAGAAACTACTGGGAATCAATGGCTGCTGAGAGGAGGATCAGCTTCTTCAGGGATGAGCTCCCAGAAGAATATACAATTTCTATTTAGTCAACAGCCCTAAACATGTGGATATGCAAACAATATTAAAGGGAATCAGTAGGCTGTGTTTATATGTACATGGGTGTGTGTGTGTGTGTATGTGTGTGTGTGTGTGAGAGAGAGAGAGAGAGAGAGAAAGAGAGAGAGGGAGAGAGACAATAATAACTAAAGAAGAATCATGAGATGGAATGGAATGGGAGAGCTGCAGAGTAAAAGGGAAGGGTGAAAGTGATTAAATGCAGTTCTTGCTATTTAAATTCTCAAAAATAAAAAAATAATTTAACTTGAAAAGCATAAAATTATGTAATTGTCCTGGGTAGTCTTATGTCAACTTGAAACAAGATAGTTATCAGAAAGAGGCAACCTCAAATGAGAAAATGCCTCCATAATATCCAGCTGTAGGGCATTTTCTTAATTGGTGATTCATATGGGAATGTCCAGTCCATTGTGGGTGGAGCCATCCCTGGGATGGTGGTCCTGGGTTCCATAAGAAAGCAAGAAGAGCAAGCCATGGGGAGCAAGCTAGTAAGCAGCACCCCTCCAGGACCTCTGCATCAGCTCCTGCCTCCAGGTGCCTGCCCTGTTTGAGTTCCTGTCCTGACTTCCTGCAGTGATGACTATGAGGTGGAAGTGTAAGCCACGTAAGCCCTTTCCTGCACCACTTGCTTTTGGTAATGTTGTTTCACCAAAACAAGAGAAACTCTACGACAGTCATTCACAAGAAAATGGATGGAACCAGAGTTCATCGTGTTTAGTAAAATCAGCTGGACTCAGGAAGACATACATCGCATGGTCTCTCCTATATAGAGCTTAAGGTTTCAAGTACTCCATACGACATGAAGGTAGAAAGGGGAGGAAGTGTAGGTAGGTAGGGAACCTGTAGAAACAATACCATTGGGATTAAATATCCAAGTTCATGATATCCATATATAAATCTGTAATGAGCCATCACTTTCTATGGTGAACAAATTACGAAGAGAGAGTGGATCTCATTCACCATAAGCTCTCACCGCCATGTTTTTTTTCTCAGGAGATGGAGACAAATAACTGTGGCTGGAACTGTCTAAAACTATGACCCCCCCAAAAAAAACACTTTACAAGCTATTCCTATGAGATACTTGGTCATACAGTGGTTGTGGCCACTGAGGATCCTAAGAACCTACATTCCTTGGTTCCTTCCTCTTTGTGCTGTTCTCTGTCCCAGGGCTCAGGGATGATGTGACTTTCATTTCATGGTCTTGGTGACTGGTGGAGGAGGAGATGTGTCTCCCATTGCTTCTGCTGGTTTGTTAGCCTGGGTAGAGCCTCACTGGGCACTTGCCTCACACCTTGTTCAGCTTCTCATGGTGGCAGTGCTCCCTGGGAGGGAGATACAGAACTGCAGTGTTTGGTTTATGGGTCCCTGCATGGTTTAGAGGATACGGCTAATGTACCCAGGATATCTATGCTACTTCTGATGGACAACCAGCTTTGAAGTGTTCTGGGTAAAGAAGCAGAAGCCTGGAGAGCTAGACCCTGGAGCAAATCAGGACCAGCCCCACTCACTCATGGTCCTAGAGGCTAAGGATCAAGGTACAGTAGTGGATGTTTGGGGCTTGGGGACCTCCAGACCCATCCCCCTAGCTTGTGCTGCATAAGGAACCTATAGATCCCTGGACCCTGTCTTTGGTACCCCAGCTCTGCCTTGCTCCCTTCTGAGTCTTGCAACATGTTCTCCTCATGCGACTATATGCCTTGGTGCCTCAACCGAACTGTCTCACTCCAAGAACTTTGCCTTTTCTGTTGAGGAAGAAAGACAGCTAGAATTCTCATTCCACAGAGTTAAAGGAATGTTTAGAATCCTGACAAGGTGGGATGTTCCCAGAAGGTAAATTAAACACAAATTGAATAAGAGGAAGGAAGAAGGGAGAGATTGAATAAAGAGAAAAGAGAGAGAGGAGAGAGGAAATGAGGAGAGAGAGAGGGGGAGAGAGAGAGAGAGAGAGAGAGAGAGAGAGAGAGAGAGAGAGAGAGAGAGAGAGAGAGAAGAGAGAAAGGAAGGAGAGAGGCAGGAGAGAGGCAGGGTGGATGGAGAGAATGAAAGGATAAAGAGAGAGAAGTGAGAAGAAAAGGCAAAGAAGACTTAGGAAGAGGCAAAGATTGGAGGAAGGAGATGGAGAGAGGGAAGAGAGAGGAAGAAGGCAGGAGAGAGGGCTGGCTACTTGTGGGGTTTTCCATGCCTTCCTGAGCCACAAGATATACCAAGCCCTTTGCACATTGTGCTATGGGACACATGCTCATGGAATTGAAGAAGGTGTTGGGCAGACACTGGACACAGTGTGTGGAGCTATACTTGGTGGCTGCTCCAGGACCCTTGCTGTGATGAGCATGAGTCATCTTCCTAGTCCCGATGGACGTTAATTACAGATTTCAATATTTGTATGGGAGGAAATGCACTAGGGCGCACCTCAGTCATTCTTGATTAAATTACTGAAGGAGGGCTCTTCTGCGGTTGCTATAAATGAATACATTTTCAACATTTTTTTTCTCTTGAAGGTAATTTTCATGGCTGGTTTAACTTGTAAGGATGATAGAAAATATTAATAAAACATTTGATGTCTAAGTTTGGGCAGAAGTTTAATAAATGAGATGGGCATATTTCACTTTTGATCACATGGCTGAAATTGTTTGAATGGGGATTGTGGGAGGGAGGGAGAATCTTCCAGGGAGGTCTCTGCTTCTGGTGATTCTGGCATCCTTTAGCATGTCAACATCCACTCGGAGGATAGAGCCCCTAGGCCAGGCCCTTCCCAACTGAGTTGCATGTGGGGAGTGGAGATGCCAATCATAGAGGTGACTCAGACAAGAGGAGGCACCAGGGTATTGACCTCACCAGAAAGGGGCCATAATACTTGTGTAAAGTGCTATGCATACTTGCTGGAGTGCACACACGCACACGTGCACACACACATGCACACACATGTGCGAGCACACATACACAGTTTCTTTGATATTTTTCTCCATATGGCAATCTGTCACTCAAGTTTTGATACAGGTAGCAAGGTTGTGGTGCTCTTGGCCAGATTGTCCACAGCTGGAGGCAGTTCCAGTCTGGCCAAGGTCTTCTTCCTGGATGACTAGCTGTGCAGTATGTAGCTGGCTGGGACTCACATTATCCCATCACTGACCTGGAGGGTTTATTAAGTTTTAAGCAAGGGGCCCTACAAAAATTCAGTTACCCACGTTGCTGTAGATGCAAACAGGAAAGGCCATTTTTCTTCTCCACATGCTGACACTTGGGAACCCCAGCCCACTCTCATCTGCACTCGGGGAAGGTGGGTACCTGCAGGTGGAAGACAATTTGGGCATGTCTAGCCCACGGACTGCAAAGTAAGTTCTCTCTCCTCCACACAGAGGATGGCGCTGTAATAGTGCGTTAGGCATGTGTAGCTCTGACACAGTGAGTTGATTTTTCCTGGGCAGTTTCATCCTTTTGAAAAGTGCCTGAGCAGCCTCTGAACATGAATTACAGTACACTTAGGCCCCACTTTTAAACAATCAGGGCTGGGAGTACAATGTTGGAATGTCACAATTGGCAACATACTCCTCATTAATTGAGAAAAAATTACACACTGCTAGGTACATTTTTACAGTTAAATTCTATTTCCGTGTAGACTTGGAAATGGCATGGATACTAAGACTTGGCCTAGGACCTCACCCATTCTGCTTGTATGTTTTGCCTATTGGGCTAGAGCTCCAGTCACAAAGCTCTGAGACAGCTGTTGAGGCTGAGTCTTTGCCCTCATTCCCCCCCACCACCACCTTAAAACAAGCTGCTGCCCCCAGTAGGGATCCCCTCCCCTCCTGCTCCTGCTGAGGGATGTGGGGTGTAGCATTCTGCTCTGCAGGTGGATGACACACTCAGGTCTAAGTATTTGCCTGTGCAGAGGAAACACCTGCTAGGTGTACCTGTGATGGAGGCCTAAGTAGGCTATGCCCAGGGTGCTGGATCTCCACAAAGAGCTTTCCACCTAAAATGTTCTTTGTGTCTGAGAGATCCTGAGCTGAGCCAGGGTGGATTTGCTGGTACTCCCCACCTGTGCTTACTCTGCACAGCAGTTCTCCTCCTTAGATGCCTGCTTCCCAGCCTTGGATGCAGGCTGACCCAATGTGCCCTGAGGTATTGGCACAGGTAGTAGAGGCTAGCCACAAGTAGACTCTTGCTCTTAGGTCCCTCGAGATCAGTGCCCACACAAGGCTCTCTCACTTCCACTTTTGCATTAAAACACATATATTTAACCCCTAATATCACCCTATGGGTCCCTTACAGTGGGTGACCATCATATTCATTTGTCCCATGTGCAAGGCACAAGACAGAGCTGTATCTTCTGATTTTCTGTGAGGGTGTTTGCAATACAGGGGCTGAAGGGGAGGGAGCTGGAAGGAGAGGAAGATGGTGATGGCATTGGTAGAGTAGTTATGAGAAGCATGTGAGTGTGCAGAATGGAAAAGGCCACTGAGCCTCCTTGCACAGTGTTGGGTCCTCCAGACTGTGCGGCTGGGTGCTGTGACTATAAAGTGGGGTGTCTGAAGCAAGAGGAAGTGTTTGCCTGTCACTTCTTCTTAGTAGCCAATCATAGGCTCCAGAATAATTAAGTCTATTATATAGGCAATAGTTTAGGACAAATAGTTAGAAAATAATATCCTAATTAATTAAATGTGTCACTTAGCTCCCTTGAGAGAAGCTTTGAGTGAATGGATGCATGCATAGGTGAATGTACAGGAGATGGATGGATGGATGGATGGATGGGTGGATGGATGGATGAATGGATGGGTGGATGGATGATGGATGGATGGATGGGTAGATGGGTGGATGGGCGAATGGACAGATGAGTGGATAGATGGATGGATGATGGGTGGGTGGGTGGATGGATGGGTGAGTGGATGGATGGGTGGGTGGGTGGATGGATGGATGGGTAGATGAATGCATGAATGAATGAATGAATGAATGAATGGGCACATGGGTGCCTGCTAGGCATTGTTCTAGGTGTGGTCATGCTGATGCAGGTTGGGATGAGAGAAATGGAAGATCAGAGGGATTATATGTATCTGATCATGTGTCCTTGTACCTCACAGGTTTTCCTGGACAAACCTAGAAAACCCTCATTGTTTCCACAAGGGGCTTTATATATAGGAGGTCCATGCTGCCCAGTCAGAGCAAGGGAGTTCTGAACCTTGAAGCTCATTGTTTTGTGAGGTAAGTGGACAGTACCAAAAGCTCCTGCTTCTAACAGGTGGGGATTCGTAGACATGCCTGAGGTTGATTTGGACCCCAACCCTTGTCACTGGGATGTGGAGTCCTGCCATGTCCTGTTGGAGGTGACGGAAATGGCTGCCACTAGCACGTGTGTCCTTTCACAGGCTTCCTGGAGGGCAATGCGGGGACAATCTCAGAAAAACTCACCCATTTATGTTTCAGAGGGTTCCCCATGCTGGAGAATCCACACCACCCATGGGGTGTGGCTACCCAGGGACTTGCTGTCTTCCACTCATGGTAAGAGGATCAGGCGCTAGAAGCAACCACAGTCTACCACAACACAAGACTTCCCAGGAGAGGTCCTGAATAAGAGTGTAGTGATGTCAGCTTCCTCAACCTTGCAGTCACCCATGGGGAGGTAGTGTCAAAGGGTACCCCCTGCAGAGCAGGGCCATATTCTCCCCCTTGAAACAGCTCCCCTTTTTTTCAAATAGTGCCTGACTCAAGGAAGAGCCTTAATTTGACTTTTTTTGTTTTGCTTTGTCAATTATTTTTGTATTTAATTCATACAGCAGTTTGGCTTAATGGTTGCAGAAAAGCTTTAAACCCAGGGGATTTATACCTAATTAAGTAATATGATAATGAGAAATATTGAGGTCAACCACTATTTTCAGCAATGACTGCATCCTGTGCGTGATTTGGGGCTACATGAGACCAGAAACCTTGGACAGCTTTCTGAGTGGACAGTTCCCTGGAGTGGGAGGCATGGCATTGTTTTGGGGATCAATGGAAGGTTAGAAGGTTACAGTAGGCTCTGACCTCCCTTATGGTCCAAATCCTAGAAATACTCTGTTTTTATTTGCTGCTGTCTCCCCATTCCCTGTGTGACAGTTGCTGTGGGGACCTTTAAGGAGGAGGCACGAGGGAGCTACCCAAAGCAGACACCCAGAGATCAGCAGCCTGCCTACTGATTCTTTCCTACCTCCTCTGGGAGCCTCAGGGAGCTGAGCCCAGGCACTCTCCAAAAGCTTGGGAGGGTATTCATTTAAATCAGCTGATTGCTGGTGAAAGGTCTCATCAAAGATTAAATAAGCATAATTTAACTGAGGGAATGATAATAGATTTAGTTAAGAAGAGGAAAAAAAAAGGAAAATTGAATTAGAATGCATATTTGAGGGAAAATTGGAGTTTAATATAATTACACTTAGAGATGAGACAGATCACAATTATGCTTCAGAGGTGGAATTTTTAATTGTATTATTTAAAACCAAGCCTGGGTCGCTGCCTTGCACCAGGTCAGGAGAAGGGCTGGGCAGGGGGACAATACAGTCCTCTGCTGCTTCTCTATGGAGAGCCATAGTAGAAACTTCTGTCCCCTGTTCACCTTTGGGAAGTCTACAGCCTTTAGTTTGAGCACCTGAGCCCACAGGGGAACAAGCACAGGCCTTTCTGTGGCTCCAACCTCCATGACTCTGCAGCCTGGCCAGGAAAGCAGAATGCTGGCTGATACACATTCTCCTGGATTACATTATCTTCGGTGCTGATGTGATCACGTGGGCACAAATGAACTTACTGCAGCCCAAACCTCAATTCTACCAAATCAAGTTTCCCAGATGGTGTGTCCACCTTCCAGGCTGCCTTGCCCTAGTTCAGGAATTAGCCACGCTGCTCTCCACAGGGCAGGGGCAGGCCAAGGTGTCTGTGAGCGCAGGCGCAGATCACTGTGAGCCCCTTGAGGGGCACCCAAAACACCAAGGAAGGACGTGAGCATGTGTACACTGGGGCTCTTGGGTTGCACAGGCTCATCCTGGATCTCCCTGGCACATCATCACTTTGGGAGGTGTAGGTGGAGTCTGTGTACCTGGGCTGTGGGGTTCTCACACCCTAGATGCTCATCTTATTCATTGCTGAGTTGTATTGTTTGTCCCAAATCCATGTGCTGAAGTTCAGTGCCTCAACTTGTACTCTCAGAGTGAATTTATGTTTCCACAGAGGCTGTCAAGTAAAGTAGCAACCAGAGTGGCCCTGACACACTGTTGACTCCTGTCCTTATAAAACGTAGATGTCTAGATGCAGGGACACACTGGTATACAGAGAAAGGAGTACGAGAAGTTCCCGAAAGAGAGCAGTCTTCAGGAAACAGATAATAAGGCAACAACATTCCCACAAAGCCCCGGGAAGGAGCATCCCCACCCTGCTGCTGATTAGGCTAGCAAGCTCCCATAAATCTTCCTTGCTTCCCCAGAGCTGAGACTGCAAATGGGTTACTATGCCTGGCTTCTTATGTGGGTAAGGAGATCACACTCAGGTTCCTATGCTTACAAGGCAAACATTTAACCTCTCCCCAGTCCCCTAATAGTAATTGTCTCTTGACTGTATGGCTTGTGAAGTTTTCAAACCCATGCATTAGCTTCCCAAAGATGACACAACTAGCTGAGATGTGTGTGAATGGAGGCTCAACACAGTTATTCTGGAACTGGCTATAAGGATCAAGAAGAAGCACTCTCAACTTTTAAAGGCAAAGTGTGAAAGCCAAAGTTCTCCCTGCACTGTGAAACTGGTCCAGCTGAGTGCTCATCCACACCACATGGAAGGAAAACAGACTAAAGCTACACAAGCCACCTAGGAGTGCAGATCCATGTGACCTCACAGTTCACATTTTGTCTACCCAGGAGTCACACAGAGAGGAGCATAGTTAGAAACATCATTATATTAGCTGAGGATACCTAGAAGGGATGCAGTTTTCTTAAGGACTCAAGAGCATACCACAGCTGCAAGAGTAACACACAATGTTGCCAGTCTCAAGAGGTCATATGTGCTCTGGCAGTGAGAATCCACCACCACCACCACCATCACCACCACCATCACCACCACCACCATCACCACCACATCACCACCACCACCACACCACCACACACCACACCACCACCATCACCCACCACCATCACCACCACCATCACCACCACCATCACCACCACCACCACACCACACCACACCACCATCACCCCACACCACCACCACCATCACCACCACCACCATCACCACCACCACCATCACCACCACCACCATCACCACCACCACCATCACCACCACCACCACCCCACCCCCAGCCTCCACGATCACATACACTCTTATTGATGCTTGGTTTCCCTTTCTTCTTGAAGACACTTCTTTGTTTCGTGAAGAAAAAGAACACATTACTTATTGTCCATAGCAATTCTGAAAGAAAAAAACCTGCTGCACTGTGATGCCTCCATCATGCCTTCCTGAATACAGAAACTCCATTCCAGAAGCAGATAGGGGTATCATCGCCACCACTATTACCATTATCAACATCATCATCACTATTCCCATCATTATCATCATCATGTCCACCAACACTATCATCATGATCACCACCATCATCAACACTATTATCATCATCACCCAAGTTGTGATCACGATTACTATTACTATGACCAACACTACCACTGGCATTGACATCATCGTCATCTTTGGTTATCATTGTCTCCTTCTTCTTCTTCTTCTTCTTCTTCTTCTTCTTCTTCTTCTTCTTCTTCTTCTTCTTCTTCTTCTTCTTCCCTTCTTCTTCCCTGCCATCATGACAGAGATAGTTTAGGAAGCTCAGAAGGACCTTCCTCCTGCTTCATCACAGAGCTACACCACCTCTCAGCCAAGCCCTGAAGCAGCCTAAGAATGCTCTGTGTCTCCATGGGTCTTGAAGTCTGGGCTGTGGACAATTTCTAGGACATCCAGGAAAGCAAGGCCCCTGTTTGTTCCTTTTGTGGCTCCTTATTTCCCTGAACCTAGTAATCATGGTCTGTGAGCTACAGGTTCCTCTAGCTAGTTCCCTGTGCCCTGCCCCATTGACACATCAGTCAAGCTACCCCAATTATCTAGATAGGAAAGCACAAAAGACCACTTTTCTTGTTGGAGACACACCCTCTGCTGAGGTTACTATTCTTCCTAGCATGGTGTGTCTCTGGGTGGGTAGATCCATACATGGACAGTGTTGGGGGGAGCACAGAAATAGAATTAGGTGGAAGATATCTGATAGAAAGCTTATGGGCCTCACTTAGTGGTTTGTCACCTCCAGAGGCTGCAAGGTATCTCCAGCTCCTCCTCTGGGATGGAAACCTGGTTGGGAAGGCCAAGGCAAGTGTCTAAATTTGATGCGCCAAATACAGAGTCAAATAATGCTTACATGATCTGCGCATCTCTGCTAGGAACAGAGTGCCCCTCTCCTATCCTCCCTACAGGGGAAGTGTTTGCTTGGCTAAGAACAGCCCTGTGCTGTTCAGGGTTAGCCCCTGCCTGGGAGCAACAGGCTCAAGCCCTTGGCAAACAGCCATGACTAAGGCCTGACAGGCCTGTGTCCAGGCACTGAGCACCACACAGGTGCTAGACCGTGCTCCACTTCCCACGAATGGAAGGAGACTCCTCCCAAACTAAGCATCAGGTCAGACCAGTTGTCCACTTTATCCAGCCTCTCCCAGGTGAGTGTAAAGTGATTAGGGACTGCAGGGTTGTGCCAATGAGTTTAGCTCTGGGCACAGGCTTTATTTGACTAATTAGTCTCCGTTTTTTTAGAATGCAGAATGGAAGTTCCTGTCTCGGGAGGGCTGCTTCAGCTTCAGGCCTGCATGTCAGGGCACTGTAAATCTTCAGGGAAATTCTCCGAATGTAATTTTCTTCTTATGATTTTATTCCTGAGACTGACTTGGTGTATTAATAAGTTGGCTCAGAAGGAATTAACCATAAATAGCAGTTGGTCCTAATTCCATGAGGACATGTTCCAGCTCAGGATAGAAGGACATTGAGATGACAGAGAGACAAGCAGCAGAGAGCCCTAGGAGCTTGGCTTTTTAACAGAAATGACCCCACTTCCCACCAATAAGTGCAGATGATGACCAGAAAGAACAGCTCAGGGATGGGGGTGCGAGCTCATCTTTCTGAGAACTGGGGAAAGTCAGCACACTTAATTAAGAGAGGGCAGCACTCCTCTTTTAAAGTTAGGCTTGCTGGCTTGCCTCCTCTGAACTCAGGTCTGGTAGTCCAGACAGTAAGTAAGGATGATATTAGGTTGCTCTATGAAGCTCCATCCCACTGACCAGCCAAGGTTTCTAACCTCAGCCTCTATGCTAGTTTGCTTCCTATTGCTGTGATAAACACTATAACCAAAAGCAATGAAGGAACGAAAGCAGAAATTGCAGGGAACACTGCTTACTGGCTTGTTTCCCATGGCTTGCTCTGCCTACTTTCTTATATACAACCCAGGACTAGTTGCCCAGGAGTGACACTCTCCGAAATGACCACGGACAAACCCATGGGCCACACTGATTCCCTCTTCCCAGGTGACTCTCGCTTGTGTCGAGTTGACAAAAACCAACCATGAGAGCTTCAAAATCCACTTCTTTCCATCTGTGTGGTGACACCAGACAAGCTACCCTTTCTCTTTGGGGACTCAAACCTCTAGCAGCTCTCCGCTCCCTACCTACTCCTTTCCATACCC
Source organism: Acomys russatus (assembly GCF_903995435.1). NCBI lineage: Eukaryota > Metazoa > Chordata > Mammalia > Rodentia > Muridae > Acomys > Acomys russatus. The sequence goes on from NC_067153.1 coordinate 50,479,781, forward strand.
TTTCCTCAGACTTATCCCTGTTTTAGCAAAACTGTCCAAAATGCTTCCCTTTTTTTGGTGTTCTGTGACACCTTGATACCTTGGAGCCTTACTGGCTGGAAGGAGACCATTGCCCCATTCGTGAGCTAATTTCTGGAAAGTATCGGCTGATGCCTGTGCACCTGCTGTTCTCATGGAAACAAGTCCAGTCCATTGCATCGCCCCTCCCACTCACTGACCTGGCAATTTCTCTTGCCATTAGTCACCAAGGCCAGAGATCCAACATTTAGAGATCATCCTGGAACTCAAAGAACCCAAATCAGTTCAATCAATCCATCTATAACTTGCTCAGATTTTCCTTGCACAGCCCCTCACAGTGAAGTTCTGAGGACTAGTGAGCTTATTTAAAGAGATCATCATTGTTATGTAGAAAGCCTTTCAGGAGCGAGTACAGGAATGGTGTTCACACACATCCCTGTGACAGAACCTAACAAGCAGGAGTAGTTTGTCACTCGTTGCTTCAGATGACTGTATTTAGGAAAACATTAGCAGTGGGTATAGTGGTGCTCACCTAAAATCCCAGCCTTTGAGGGGTAAAGACAGAAGGGACTTGAAAGTTCAAGGCCAACCTAGACTATGGAAGTGAGTTCCAGGCCAGCCAGAGATACAGAATGTGAAATTCTGTTTTAAAAATAAAAGTGAAAGGAGAAACTGAAGGAGGGAAGGAATAAAGGAGGAAGGAAGAAAGAGAAGGAAAGGAGGAAGGAAGGAAGGAAGAAAGGAAGGAAAAAGAAGAAGAAAGAGAAGAGAAAGGAAGAAAGGGAGGAAAGACTGAAAGAAAGGAGGGAGAAAGAGGCAGAAGGGTAACGGGAAGAAGGGAAGGAAGGGAAAAGAAGAAAGGAAGAAAGGGGAGGGAAAAAGAAGGAGGGTAGTAGAAAGGCAGTGAAGGGAAGAAAGGAAGAGAGAGAGAAGGAGAAATGAAGTGAAGGAAAGGGAGAGGAAGAGGGATAGGAAAATAAAATTCCATATCTACTCATACTCTCCCAACTTCCCGTTCTGCTCCTTTCTGCCCCAAACCTAATACCCGCCATGTTGTCGGGGCCACTGACTTCACGCTGTGCCTCAATGCTGGTTTAATCGGCTCCTCTTTCTCCATTCCTGGCTTTATTCTTCTTCATACAGACTTTAGAATAAGATTGCCAAGTAGCATGGAAAGCAGTGTTGGATTTTGTTGTAATTGTCATGATTAATATGGAGAATTCAAATCTACAGTGATTTTTCTCACTGTTTCTTCAGTCCCTCTTTTTTTAAATATCTATCTTAAATTACTATTTCTCCCTTGAATTATGTGCATATTGTTTGGCTTATACATGGCCCAGGTAGAGTGTTTTTTTTTTTTAAATAACCTTCTATGGTATATATTCACTGAACCACAGATGCAGGTGCCGTGATGAAGATGTATCAATTCACTTCTTCTGATTCACTAGTGTATCCCACTTACTTTCTTACTAGTCTTTTTAATTAAAATGTCCATGTAATAAACCTTGTGTTGGCTGCAAGAAACTTTACTGGTTTACATTCTTGCCTTTAACACTGGAGTTGTTTTAAACGTGTCTTAGAGCTGAACACTTGTGTCCATTAAATAAGCTCCCATGAGGCTTTGGGCTGCTTTGTCCATGAGCTTTGGGATGGCCACCTTCTCTTGTCTCTTAGTTTGCAACTGGAGCCACACATCCCATCCTCATGGCTTGTCCCAGGGATTGTCATGAAGCAAACTTATCCGCGTGAGACTATCATAGCCTGCCCTCGCTTACACCTGTTCCTCTCTGTCCTTGTCATGAGGCTACATCTACTGCCACTCCTGCCTTTTGTCGGAAAGGCCTGTCTTTCCCTCTGCAGCTTTTAAGACCAGCCTGTTTCTCCCGGGTTTGTAGTCTAATGCTCATGTATTTGGGGCAAGCTAATTTCTATGCATTCTCCCAGTGTGTGCAGCAAGCTCTGTTCATTCTGGGAGCTGTGCCGCTATTCTGCCCTCCGTCGCTGGTTCCACGCAGATCTCCTCCATCACAGTGTGATCTGTGCCCCATCAGTCTCTGCACACAGACCCCAAATATATTATCTCAGAGATCTTAAACTAAAAAAAACAGCGACAGGAGTAGAACAGCAAGGACGAAGCAGAGATGCTAGGCCCGTGCCTGACCCAAGATGTCCCCAGCAGGAGTGCTGAAGTGCTCTCAGGGCAGAGCCTAGTTTGTGCTGGGGGGTGTCGGGGGGGTCATGCTGCAGTACCCCAAGCGGGTAGCTCACAATCATCTGTAAGTCTAGCTCCAAAGAATCCAGTGCATTTTACTTGCCTCTGCAGATACTACACACACACACACACACACACACACACACACACACACACACACACACACACTTTAAAAACTAAGTAATGACCAGATGCAAATGTGGGCTTCTGTTGTAGGCACTCTATCTTGCATCTTGAGCGTCCCTCCGAGGCTGCGTTCTCACACAAACTCAGAACACTGGCATACACGCAGTGCCAGATTCCTGTGAGTTGCCATTGGCCAATGCCTTTGCCAATGCACTGCTACATCAATACTAACTTAAATTTGAGTAAAGATCTTGAGTTCTTCTGTGGGTAGAATACTCCATATGAAAACAAATTTGGTTAAGCGTTCCACAGGGATGTCAGGAATGTTACAAAACCAGAGTTTTTTCTTTAGTTACCTTTGCACAAAGACAAGCAGAAGTAACAAAAAGCCACAATGAATATATACCGAATATAAATTTTATCATTGTACATGTATAATGTATCTAACCCTTAAGTTTTCCCAGACACTTGAAGTTACTTTTGGCAGTATTTCACAGCAAATTTGTAATGGTGTGAGAGGCCGCACTCACATTCGCCATTACAAGATGGCGCTGACATCCTATGTCCCAAACTGGTAAAACAAGTAATCTGCGCATGTGCGAAGGAACTTTCCACTTGTTGTGCTCTGCCTCTCCCGTGGCGTCATATCGCCTGATGAGTAACAGCCAATCAGGGACTGACACATCCTAAGCGGAGAACAGTTTCCTATATAAGGGATGGGTTTCTGCTGTTTGGGGTCTCCATTTTACTTGTCGTAAGCTTATGCTCTCCCTCTTAAGACGCATTAAAGCTTTACTGCAGAAGGATCCTGTGTGTGCAGCGTCGTTCTTGCTGGTGAGACGGTAACGCGAGTCACATAATGGCATGGGCTCATTTGGGATTCTAAATTGGTCTGTGAACATCAACATTTTTTAATTAAATGATTTATTTTAAGGTAATTGTATATCTATTTACGGTTGGAAGTAACAACAGAGAGGAACCCTTGGGTTTCCTACCAGTCCCTCCTAACATCATTTCCTGTTATATGCATTCCCCAGATTCATTTATATTTGTGAGTGTGAATGTGGGTGTGTGTAAGTGCATGGGAGTATGTGAGTGAGTTTGGATCTGGGTGTGTGTGTGTGAATATGTATGGGTGAATGGAGTACGTGAGCGTGAATGTGACTGTGAGCGTGATCTCGTGTGAGTATGAGTGAGTGTGAATGTGGGGATGAGTCTGTGTATGAGTGTATGGTCCTGGGGAGTGTGTGTGAGAGTGTGGAAATTGTGTGGTCACACAGTTCTCAGCCCATGCACTTGGGCTCCATGCAGGAGGTCGGCTGAGTGTCTTGGTTGGAGTCCGAAGAAAGCCTGGTTGTCCTGCAGGGATCCCAGACAACATTGCAGCACTTTTTTTTTTTTTTTTTCTGAGTGAATATAGCCAGGACGTGATTATGAAAACATAAAAATAAAAACAAACTCGTTTAACCTGGGCTAATGACAGCAGGAAAATTGCTCTAAATCTGGATTAATGGAAGTGAAATGGTGGTGAGCGGCATGGTAATTACGCGGGGGTTAAAAGCTTTCGAAGCAAGCCTTTCAATAACTGACTTTCTCAAAGACCTCGGGGACAGAAACAAACTCCCGATATTTATTCAGACTGAGATTCCGACTCTCATTTAGACTGCTAAATTAATAAGCTTGGAGACCTCTCCCCTTCCCCGGCTGCACTCTGCCTTTCATTTATCCCACAGAGGTGCGTTAACATAACGTAATGCCGTCCATTATTGGGGATTATTAATTCATCAGTTACTCAGGTGAAGAATCTGATGAGTCAATATAGCGAGTCATCAGGAAAACACAAGACCCCCGTGAAAAATTAGCAGATCACTCAGGATATCACGGTCAAGGAGCTGTGGTTAATAAAGAAACTCTTTACAAAAATATTGAGCAGGTAAAAATCTCCCTAAGATGCCCCTGGGTCCTAACTAGGCTCTCAGGAGGTTAATAGGAAGAGCAGTGCCTCACGGTTTACTCTCTGCGCTCAGGCACAGCGTCTCAGCTTCCTGCATGCCAGTACGGTAATGGCGAGAGGCTGGAAAGCATAGGGAAAAGGCCAGCAGGCCAAGGCCAGAGCAGCTGAACAGGCTGGCTATCGATGAACACGTACAATGACCCATCTTTCATCTTCCTCCACCTTCATGCATGGAGAAGAGCCAAGAGGGGCAGGTGGTGTCTTCCACGCCTGCCTACAAAAGACACAAGGACCCTGGACCCCAGTGTGCACCCTGACCCTTCCCCAGAATCACAGATTAGGTGCCCAGTGCATTTAAGGAATGCTTGCTGCAGATGGATTTGAGCTCTGGCGGTCTCAGAGGCTGATGACTGATTGTGGTTGCCTTAATGGGGAGGCAGTGCCTTGGTCATCCTTTAACCCTGTGATTAGTTGGGTGTCTGCAGAGAGACACTTAATTAAAGCTTGTTAAGCCGTACGAAGCAATATCTCTAATATTTATACACCACCACTTGGCACTCCCTCAACCCTCGTGTCTATGATCCAGTGATGAACCACCCTTCTGGAACCTAGTGGGATTAGCTGATGCCCTCCTCTCTCCCAGTGCCTGCACACTTCCTGCCCAGTTGCTCTCTCCTCCTGACTCTGTGCAAGGGCTCAAGTACAAGTCAGAGACCCCTGGGGGGCCTCCAAGCCTCTGTGCATCAAGTTGTCTGTATCCTGGCCTACATCCACATGCATCTGCTGCTGCTGAGAGGCCAGGGGGAGGGGGAGCAGGGAGAGCCAGAGGTAGGTGCTCATAACTGCACAAGAGGTGTGGATACCACTTCCACAGTCATCCCGGAAGGGCCTGCTTCTTGAGGTCAAGCTTTGTTCTCACCTGGGATACCTCAGCCTCCATCTTCATCTGTATTATTGGCCTAAGGCTTGATCTCACTAAATAAGAAACTCTCAGAGGGTGTAGGATGCAAGTAGCTGGGATGGGTGAAGGAGGAGGGGATTTGGCAGTACCATCTCACTTAGACTTTGCCAAGGTGAAAGGTGAGCCGTGGAGGCAGCTTTAATCCAAATGAAGACTGTGGGGGCTGGCGTGTAGATGTCCGAGAAAGACAAGCGGAAGCAGGATCCTGATGAGCTACAGAGCTCCCAAACCCTGCACAGAAGAGGAATCCCTCCTGCTTACACTGTCCTCTGCAAGCTAGGAGCCTGCCATTCATGCTCTGGCCCCTGCAAATCATCTCCTTACAGATGACTCTTCCTGTCTGTCTCCTCATTTGGGGCGGGGGAGCGGGGAGCGCAGTACCAGAGCCTGGCTAAGGTGATGGTTGAGATGTAGGCATGAAGAGGACAGGATCTCTTCTTCACTTGTTCCAGAGGCTTCTTGGAGCACCCTGGACAGTGAGGCCCTCAATTCACAGACCTGCCCTAGCAAGGATAGCATCTTGGTTAGGAGGAAGACTCTGGCTGGATTCAGTCCATGTTTTTTGAGGCTTCAGCTCTTTTGATTAGTATACACACACACACACACACACACACACACACACACACGCACACACACACACACCATGGAGTGAAGCCTGCTGTTCTCTGGTCATCTGTGAATGATGTGATCACACAATGTAGACCCTGTACTTGAGATTCTAGAGGGATCCCTCTGCGTAGCTGCCTGCTTGGTGAGCCATGTGGACACCTACATTGGTGCATTCTTCCCATCCATGCCAGGTGCTGCTGCCACCGGACAAGGCCGAGTGAAAACAGAATAGACAGGATCCACCAGGTGATCCGGGGGTGATGATGTCATTATTACCACCCATGCTGACCGTCTTGCTTGATGGGCATACACATACAGGCCCAAGCACAGGACATCACACTGTGTGAAGTTTGAACATGAAGCTCCTTCATCCTGCCACCTGAATAGTGGTTTCTCCCTCCTGAGGCAGGTATAAGAGTCTCAGCTTGCTAAGGAATAGTGTATAATAGCAGCCTATGGTCAACCTGGAAAGGGGGCGTGCCAGAGCCCATGCTGTCAGGATTCCACTGTCATCACTCCTGTTTGGCACAAAGTACAACCCTAAGATGGTCCTCTGTCTGTACCAATGACACCATATACATGCCCATCAAGGAGTGAGCTTTCTCCTTCCTCCTAATCCCAGCTAAACACTTTTATTGGAGTAAATGAGAAACCATCATTGGTCCCATAGAACCTCAGTTGTGGTGTTTACTATGCTGTTGAATCCCAGACAGGTTCTGGAGATGCAGCCATCCAGTCTTACGGTGCAGGTGGCTGCAGCACCCACAGCAAGAGTCCTCCAGAGAATCCAAGCCCAGCATAGAGCACAGTGATGTGGCAATGGGTATCAGAATGGAAGCCTAGCTTCTAAAGAAACTTACAAACCAAGACCAGATATGTCCCACTTCACAGCTGTCCTTGGGATGTGATCAGCTGCAGGTTCAGACGCTCTCAGGTGTCTTCCACACATCTTATTACTCTCACAGCATAGCACCCCTGTGCTGGCACAGGCTGAGGCGGGAGAGCTGTGGCAGGTCACCACTGAGCTAGTGTCTGCTAATGACTGACCATTCTCTGGGCTTAGATCACATCTGGAATCCTGGTGGTTGATGTGTGTGCCTTGCCCTTGGCAGTATCTGTCCTACTTGGTGGATGGGGTGGACATGATCACAGGTCTTGGGGTCCTATGATAAAAAATGGCAGGCTAGAGAGCAGGGAAGGCAGCAGTTTCTATGGGTGCACAGACACCCAAGGAGGGACAATCAGGACAGAGGAGAGCAGGAGTTCCAGAAGGTTCTGAGAAGAAAGAAGGCACACATTGTTGTAGCTAAAGCCAAATGTGACACTTGTTAGGCAGTTGCTTATTTATTGCTTCTTATTTTATATTACGAGCCTCTTTTTATAAACATAGAAAAGATTAGAGAGAGAAAAGATGGAGACAGAGAAGGGAGAGAAGCACATAGAAATGAGGGAGACTGAGAAGTAGGCAGAGGGAGAGAGGCTGGAAGGTACTTCCATGGAGAGAAAAAAAGCTGGTGTAAAGAATCTACCATGTCCCCATCCCTGGGGTCTAGGCAGAGCCAATGAGGACAAAGAGAGACCCTCAAAGGCAATGAGGTACGGCTAGAGAAATGGCTGTAACTGCTTACCTGATCATTCTACATAGGGGCTTGGGAAGGGGACTGGGAAGGCGGGGGGGGGGGGGGGGGGGGAAGGAGGGGCTGCCGTCCTTCCAGAACCCTGGCTGCACACTGTTAGAAAGAGGAAGATGCAGTGAAGGTTTCCTGGTCTCCAGGCATCCCACATCCTGATACCCGATGGACATCTTGAGCACCATTTATGAAGTAAATGGGCTTACTGATGGCTAGATAGAAAATGGATGACACTGGGGGTGACAATGGGGTGGGAATGCTATCTGGTGGCTCCATGTCCTCTTCCACTCCTGTGCACACTCCCATTGGAGCACTAGCTGGTTCATTGTCTGGCATGGGGATCCAGGAGCCTCTGTCAAGTTTATCCTCACACTCCAAGCAGGAGACAGAGCAACTCATTCAGGTGGCCTTAAATATAAGCATGAGATGTGTGTGTACTGGGTAGTGGAGAGGTAAGGGGTAGGCACTGACTTGCCACTGCTGAGCATGATAGATGTGACCTTGGGCACACAGGGCAGGCACTTCAGGAACCACTGGATGAGGGATGTGGATGACACACTCCTGGAGGAACAGATACATCAAGGACTTGTAAATGAGCAGAAAAGCCAAGTCTGTGGTGACAAAGCTGGCCGCCACCACAGGCTTCTGGGAGACAGCCGTGTTCTGCATTTGATTTGTTTCATGGCCAGCGTGCCTGTGAAGAGTCTCTAGGAATTGATGTCTTTCGTGGTCTAGAATTGTGTGACGAGCAGGGAGAAGGATTCCCTCTGGAACCAGGCCTGGGCTTTGTTCTGGTCATCCTGTAGGAAGTGACTGTGCCAATAGAGAGACGATCACCAGGATGTCAAATCACAAGAGCAGCAGAGAACGCAAGGAGACAATTTACAATGACAAAAGGCCTTGAGCACCACAACAGCAGCTCCAGCATGACACATGATGGGGGAAGAGAGCTAACACTTGCTACAGTGAGGTGCTGCGGTTCAGAGAAGATGGGCTTCTCAGGAGCTTCTGTGAGAAGCAGTGTCACACCATGGTGAAACCAGCTACCACAAAGACAGTGTGCTAGCAGGAGGAGATGAAACAACAGGAGGCCAGATTGAAAAAGAGGGGAAGTGGACTAAATTTGAAATAAATGACTGCCACGCTTCTTTTGTGACAAATCTAGAAGATTTTATTTTTAAAAACTGCCTTGAGACTGAGCATGAAGGAGAGAGCTCTGCTCACAGATGTCCTTGACTGTGAAGCCACCAAGACTGAGGGTCAGTCCTTCTATGTCTGCCCAGTATAGAATTCAAAAGAGGAATATCATTTCCTACCCCCCAAAATTACTCAGTGGTCAGGCTATTAGAGGAAGGTAGGAAGAAGGTGCACAGAATCGGGAAGAGGGGAAGCCCTGGTGGCACTCAAAGAAAGAATAGGCAGACGACCAAGATAAAAACTTGTTAGCCTGCAACCATAAAGTGGGGGAGGAGATCCCCCTCGGACATGGACCTAAGGGAGGGTAATAGGGTGGAGGTGGAAGGGTAGGAGGAAAGGAAGGATACGAGTGATGGGACAGCAACTGAGTTGTAATCTGAATAAATTAATTAAGAAAAAGAGGTTAGTCATGTCTGGGGACCAGTAGCAGGGACAGAGGCAGGGTGTGTGCTGACACCTACATCCACTGTGGGGTTTGCCAAGTTCCGCTAAGAGTATAGTATGAATGGGTTGTTTATTTCCTTAGAGGGAAGCCTCAAGATTTGGTACAAGGTAACTCACAGGACATAATCCCGGTGCTCTGTTCCATGTCCAGTCCTAGGGCCAGCAGATGCTGAGTCATGTGACAGAAGCCTTCAGTGCCAAACATGGTAACGGCCGTGAACATCCAAGAATCAACAGATGACAAGACTTCAACTTCCCTGGGTCTTCATGAGCACTGGGAAGATGGGCAGGATGGAGCGTGTCTCTGCTAAGCTAGCCTTGAGTTTAAGACCTAAATGTTCAAAAGAAGCAGATGGCTAAGGAGCCCTCGGGCGCAGCATGACAGCAGGCAGAAGCATTGCTGAGAAACTTTGACATCACCTATGAACTGTCCAAACTTCTTTTCTCAGTTCAGGACATGATCCTAAATGCTTCCTTCTTGCAAAGGTCTGAAGCACAACAGGGTCCAAGCCCCTTCCTGTTGTTGACTCACTTTCATCCCTCAGCCAAGAGTGGGTTGCTCTTGATTCTGTGCCCATAATTCTAGCTGAGGGTACCAGTTCTAAGAATCAGGGCCCTTAGTAAAGATGCCTTTGTCCCCAAAAGGGTCGAGCCCCAAGGATGAAAGCTCTGAACTATATAGCTTTGGGTTTTTTAAAAGACAACTAAACTTTTTCAGCCCACTTCTACCCTTTGAGCAACCAAGTGTGATTTCATGTCAAAATATAATCTCCAGTCTGACCACTACCCCGTCCCAGCCCCTTTGCCCTAGTAGGCCTGCCTTACCTCAGGAAGCCTCCCAAGACCGTGTAGAGGGTGCTAAGCTCTGTTTCTCTCAGAAAACAGCATGGCACATGGGCTCTCTACAGGCTAATCTGGCTTTTACTTGCTCTCCACAGTAGGAGCACCATCTCTCACCCATGTGGTCTCTGCTATGGCTGAAGGTGACCAAAGATCTGGCCTTTCAGGCCTTACCCCTGCAGCACAGACCTGGGGCTATCTTGGGCCACACTCTGTTTTGTCTTGTCCCCACCATTGGAATGCACTTGTGCCTCAGCCTTTTCCTCATCCTCTGCCCCTGCCCAATACTTGGGGCCAAGGCTGGTCAATGCTGGCCTCAGCTGGTCGGCTGAAGGTACCTCAGTGTACCTGAGTGGCCACACCAAAGGATTCTGTTTTCAGAGATTCCCCCAGCCCCCACTGCAGTATGGGGGGCATATTTTGCTTGGCTTACAGACGTCCTCCTCACATCCAACAGTGAGAGAGAAAGAGCCATGCAAGAAGGAGATGGATATCGTGGGTCCAGTGTTAAAGGCAGCTGATGAGACTTTCACGTTAATAGGCCCTGTGACAAAAAAAAAAAAAATTGGACCAGAGACAGATGAAGAGTGATAGAAATAAGAAAGAGAAAGGCTCTTCAGAAAAATAGAAGTTGTCTGGAGAGCTGGGGACTGTCAGATGCATAACCTCTTCCCTCCAACATTTGGGGATCACTGGGAGATCCTGGGCAGACGGGTTTCCAGTCTTCTTCCACCTTCCTGTCTAACCTATTCTCTTACTAACCGAGAAGGAGTCTGGCTGCCCTGGTGAATGGTGGTTGCCATCCCTGCTCCAGAAAAGCCAGCTCCTCCCACTTCAGGCTACCAGCTGTTCATCTTGACTGACAAGCCTCAGACTCACCAAGAGACTTGTCTACGGTCTGACCTACCTGACATCCAGCTCCCAATTTCCCCTGGCATAATGGAGATAAAACACAGATTGTGTAGTCTGGTGTGCACACAGCCTGCCTCTGCTTGGATGGTGGGATCACCCTCACACTAGCTGGAGCTCAGCGGCTCTGCTGTGTCCCATTTTATTTTGCATCCTGGTGGCAGATGTGTAGGTTCACCTTTTATTCTGCAATTGAGCCCCATAAGGCCTCCCTCCCTCCTGGATGATGGGCACAATAACTGTGAGCGTGCCCTCATCCTTCTGGTTGCTCTGTGGATCCTTAAAGCCACTAAGGGATTTCAGAGAGAGAGAGAGAGAGAGAGACAGAGAGAGAGAGAGAGAGAGAGAGAGACAGAGAGAGAGAGAGAAGAGAGAGAGAGAGGAGAGAGAGAGAAAGAGGAGAGAAAGGAGAGCAGAAGAAAAGAGAGAGAGAGAGAGAGAGAGAGAAAGAGAGAGAGAGAGAGAGAGAGAGAGAGAGAGAGAGAGAGAGAGAGAGAGGCTTATTCCTTGCTCCCTAGTAGCCATAGCTTGAGTTCTTTTCTAGTAAGATGTATGCACATTCTCACAGGAATGAAGGTTAGAAGAAAGAGGCAGGTCTCTGAGCTGTGTGGTCTTAGGCCACCAGGATGTTCCAGGAGCCATCTGTTTAAAGTCCCCCATGTCTAATCTAGAGTGTGACTGGAGACAAAACTTTCATTTCACCTAAGGGAGAGTCTGCTCATCAGAGCTACTTCTCGTACAAGCTGCAGTGCAACGAAGGAGAGAATGTTAAGCCTTCTGCCCACCAGCACTTGGTGCAGGGCTTAACATACACACCCATCCTGTTTCCTTCAGGACTCAGAGCCCTTGACAGTAAGTGTGTGCACAGTCATGAAGGCTGACGGTGTTTGTGTGTGAAGGTCGCTGTGGAAGGATTAGCCAGGCGGGTCACAAGCTGGGGGAGGTTGTTTGTAATATCTGAAATGAATAAGCAATCGATAGCCAGAGCAGTGAGAAGACTTATGGAATTAGGAGCTCAAATGGAGAATGGGACAAGACGCAAGGAGGCAGCTTAAGGGAGAGGAGACCGCCAGTGGCAAGTGCATTGATTACTAGAGAAAAGGAGGTGAAGGGGTGAGCTTTACAATTCTACTTGCCTGGTGGGTGCCTAGATGCCATATGATGCAGTGATTGCTGGGTTCAAGGGTGGAGGACATGAAATGCCAGGGGTTGTGATGCTCAGACCTAAGGTGCCATCCCTGCCAATCAGAGTGGGAAGTAGGGCTCTGGGGGCCAGTCCCCTCCAAGTGGGGAGCATGTCTCTTCTGCTTAAAAGTTCCACACACAGATCTCTTGACGACAGTGTTGCAAGAAGATTTAAGCTATTGCACACAACATACAAGGATGGAACACAAATTGTATTCTCAAGTGTGTGTGTGTGAGAGAGAGAGACAGAGAGAGAGAGAGAGAGAGAGAGAGAATGACAGATTCTTTTCTGTGACAGGGTCTCTCGCTAGCCTGGAAGTTAACCAGTAGGTTGGATTAGCTGGCCACCAGCTCGAGGGATCCTCCTATCTCTGCCCCTCCATTATGAGTGATAGACATGATGTGCCATTGTGCCTGAATTTTTTTAATGTGGGCTCTGGGGATTGAACTCAGACCCTTGTGCTTGGCAAAGCAAGCACTTTTCCCGCTGAGCCATCTCCCAAGCTTCCAAGACACACATTTTTAGCAGAGGCTTAAAAAAAGACTGGAAGGGAGTTGAAAGGGGTTCACAAGGACCCATGCCCAATGGAGTTGCTATGGACAGGTGATGGCTTCTGAGGAGAGGGAAGTCCATTTTCTTTAAGCGTATTGCTCCTGATAGGCTGGTCATGCTCCAGTAGATGGTTGCACACCCTGGAGGAGTTGGGAAGCATAAAGTGGAGTCAAAGGGTGATTAGAGTGTTAAAAAGAGGACAGAGTATTAGATGGAAGAGATGGGGTAAATCTAGGACCTAGAGAAAAGAGCTGGGGTGAATATGATCAAAACACAGTATATTAAATCCTCAAATAATTAATAAAATGTTTTTAAAAATAAAATGAAAGACTACAAGGCCATGGGATGAAATTGCAGAATGCTTGTTTAATTAGCTTTTCCCAGGGGTGACAGTGCAAGGCTTGAAGATAAGACGAGCCAGTTAAAGGGTCACAGAGAGCAGTGAGATGTGTTTGTCCATATGACAATGTGGACCTCATGCTAGGCAAATCACAAACTTTTCAGCACCCCATTAGCTGTGCCAGAAAATGCAACAGACCAACAAAAAAGGGCGTGAGATGCAAGCCATGCCAGTCTTGGAAGACATCAAGAGCTTATTGCTAGGGAAAAGGGAAGCCGTGAGCCTCAAAACTGGTCCCAGGTCCCAGAACATCATCAGAGGCATTCCCACCACCTTGTTACACTAGGCTGTGGACTATGAAGGGATTATCAGTGTACTGTGAGGGCCCTTGGCTTTTTAACTGATGAAAACTCAACACAAGCCTGGAGAACTGTCCAAGAACATAAAGAAACAGGTAAAGCAAAGAACTTCAGGGTTAGTTTGATCTAGCTCCTCATTATAAGGCATCTAGTATCTTTCCTTTCTCACGACCATGCAATAGTCATTTATCACACTCCATGATGGCATGGGGGACCAGACGCAGCCAAGTATACCCATACAAACTTGGCTGACGACAGTGGAGAGGGGCCTGGATGCTAGGGCTGGGTATGTCTCTACTGTGGTCTGGTATTTGAGTCCAGGTCCTAGTGACTCTTGTTATGATGCTTGAGTTTTGAATGTGGTGCTTTGTGTGATCTCCCTGTGGGCAGGACTAGTCCCTCCTCTCTCCATCTATATCCCTCAGCAGCAAACATGGAGTCTTCAGCCATCCAGCCCGGGGACTCAATGAAGAGCACAGGGCCTCTTGTACTGGCCATAGGCAATGCCAGGTATGTAGAGGAGCCAAAGAACATGCTTGAACACAGAGGGAAAGTGAGCTGGAATACCTTGAACATGACCTCTCTCACCTCCTATGATCTCTTGGATGGATAAAGAAGTATACGTGACCTGGCATTTGGGTTCATCTGTTGCTTGCCAGTCAACAAAGCCAGTGTTTTGAAAGCTAGTGCCATTCCGGCCAGTCCTTCACAGCCTATCCATGCAGGTGCCTGTGCAGCGTTCTTGACAAGGAACCAGAGTGGACTCAGAGCAACTGGCTGGACTCCCACACAATCATCACTAGCTTTAAGCACAACTGACATCCGCTAATTTCACTCTTGTTTATCAGAGTCGGCTGTTGTCGAGGTTAACTGCTTTCTGAGACAGTGCTTAACATTTCCCACCAGTTCCATTTAGAGGCATGCTAACACTCCATAATTAAAACTTACGGCCCCAGCCAAGGGGATTAAAGCCAGGCACCTCAGTGGAGATTTCTCCCACCCTGGACAGTTCCCATCTCCTCAGCCTGAGCAGCTCTTGAGAGAAACCAGAAATGGCCTTGCTGAGTGCTGCATTCAGCTTTATTTTAGAAATATGGAAGGTGCTGATGGTTTTAGAGGAAAGAAAACATCTTTCAGGTCGTTGGAGCTGAGTTACTGTTGGCGAGGTGAAGGAGAGAGCAGGATAGCTCAACATCCAGCACGATGGTGCAGTCTATTTGGGAAACTCTGACTTATCCGGCAAGTGTAAGCTTTCAATTTTTCTGTGCCAGCTTGTCAGCAGCACACTGCTGACCCCAGTTAGAACCCCCTTTTAGGAGCTGGAATCCTGGGAAACAAGGAGACTGCACCTCAAGCTGATGTCAGGTCTAAGGCTTTCTGGTGTTTCACCAGAAAGACAGAGCCAAGGTGAGGTCTCCCATTATCAATGAATTAAGGGGAGGGTACGTGGCTTCAAGGGCCTGAGGAGGACAAGAGGGCATCCATGAGGCCACTGGATACAGAAAATGTGGGAGCTTTAAAAGGGAGATGCCCAGTGGGCTCAGGGTTGCTGAGAAACTGACCAGGGAAGACCAAAGGGAGTAGAGGAGAAAGAAAGGATAGAGGGAAGGGAAGACGAAGGAAGATTTAAGTATGTAGCACTCTAAGCAACTAGGGTGACTGAAGGTGAGTCCAACCCAGTGCCTGGCAATGGATGAGCAAGAATGTTCTGGGGCCTGCAGATCAAGGAAAAGGTTAGTGCAGCAGCTGATGAAGGGGCAGCAGATGGAAGCCCTCCATCCCTCGGGGGACTGATGGAGTGTACGGAGGAAAAGGGAGCTTGGCCAGAGTTAAGCAATGGAGAAGTTATTGTCATAGTAAGAATTTGAGGACAGGTTGGGGAGGGGGAGAGACTCAACTAGCAAAGTGCACTTAGCTAACAAGGGACCTAAGTGTAATTCCCTAGGGCCCGTGTACTAAAAGCCAGGCATGGGGCCACACATTTGTGATCCCAGCACTGAGAAGGGAGAGACAGGTGGATCCCTGGGACTGTGTGGTCAGCCCAGCCCAGCTACCTGGCGAGTTTCAGGCCAGGAGGCCAGTGAAAGATCCTTCCTCAATAAAAAGGAATGGCCAGATGCTGACCTGTGGAAGTCTGTCCTCTGGTCTCTATGCACTATATATGCAAGTACACTCACTCACTCACACACACACACACACATACACACATGGACACACACACACACACACACACACACACGGACACACACGGACACACACGGACACACACGGACACCATCCTTCACGACGGGTCTCCACTGTGAGCTCCCTGTAAGGTTTATAACCAAAGCTGTCAGAAGCTTGGCATTTTGATTGACTGCTGTCCACCAACCCTGCCTCTTTTGATCATTGGCTGGACCATCATCATCCACAGATACCTAAAGAAAACCGCACTCTGCCTGCAGCGAGCACCACCCCCACAGCAGCCACAGGTGCCACACCAGCATTGGGATCCAGATCCACTCAATGACTGCTTCAAATATCTTTCACTGGCTTTTGAAGACTCCACTCCTGTCAAGACTGGACTCACGTATGGCAAACAATGTGTTCACCCTGTCAGTTTCTACCCAGGACTCAGACCCAAGCCAGTGACTGGCATGGTGGGGGGTGGGGGTGGGTTGGTGATTGTTTAAATGTATTGACTGGTGGGGTGACATTGAGGCACAGGTACATCTCACTTCTTCTCTAGATGATGGCCTTTTCCTGAATGTTCTTTTTGCCACTGTGGCCTTTCTCATAGGTACGTCAGTCTTGGTTTGCTGAAAGATCATCTATGACCCTAAGGCATCTAGCCTTAGTGCCAGAGGCAGTGGCAGAGTAGCCAGGAGGCAGCTGAGGATGAGGTGACAGAGTAGGGAAGTGAGGGAGATCTAGAGGATCGTATACAGAGGGTGCAAAAGGAGCAAAGAGGCCTATAGGTAAAGAATGCTAGGAATGAGCTCACACCTACTGACATATAGCAGGCAGAGCACGTGCAGGAAGCCTGTCCTGTACAAATGAGGCAGATAGGCTTAAGTTCTGGGTGCAAGATTTGAGCTTCTAGACTGAATCCCCTTTCCACTCTCTTGGGAGTGAACTCTTTCTTAACAGCCTCTTGCTTTGCTTGCTGTTGTCAATGATTCTCCATCAAATTCCCATTTTGGTACCCGAGAACTAACTAAGAAGAAGTCCTTGTGGGTGCCCATCAAACCACCCAATCTACTGATATCAAAGAGTTCTGGGGACTCACTGAAAAGCAAGAACCTTGATATGCAAATCTCTGAGCTGTCACACAAAGGCACAGCTGCAGTGCTCCAGAACCGCCGAGGGTGGAAACTAAGACCAAGGACAACAGAAGGATGTGGGGTGGGGTGGGGTGGGGTGGGATGGGGGAGGCCAGAAGAGCTGAAGATTGAAACCAAACTACCAAGACCGTAGTTTTAAATCACAAGATAATTCCAGAGAGATGCCAGGGATTAAGGAGCCAAGGGTCCAGGCACCCGAGCTCAGGGGCTGTAGCTCCGGTTGCTGGATATTGGCACTCTAAACCCTGAGCTATAAGCCTCTGCGTTTGAAAGCTTGAAGCCATAATCCTCTAGCTCTTAAGGCTTTTAAAGGTAAAAGAATCAGCTTGGAGGGCCTGCTTGTGACAGTCTGGAACTCACGCCACCAATACTGAGATGGCGGTACCTTGGCTGTGTGAGTATCTATGAAGAGAGAGCGAAGGATCCAGTATCTGTGATGTCACAAGCCAGGGAAGAGACAGCAGACAGGGAGAATGGTCAGATTCTCAGTGTTCCTCAAGGCAGCCTTGGGATGCCTCAAGCTCAGTAGTTACTGGTGACTATGGATGGAGGAGGGGCACAGATGAGATGAGGTACCAGAATTTTTAAAGCTCAAATCAGGAGGTCAGGACATGGGTCTTGCTTTGGAGCAGATCACAGGTATCCTGTTCTGCCAACGGCATCAGGTCTTAGACATAGCAAGACCAAGTACACCTAAACATGGCGTAGGTAGGCATAATCTTTTTTTTTTTTTTAAGTAATTTTTGTGGGAAATACCCACAGAGACCCTGCAAACTGCTTCAGAAGGGGCTAGAAATAACTGCAGAATCGAATAGATCCAAGTACGTGCAGAATTGTTCTCATGTTTGATGGTGTCACATTGCACGTCTGGTGCATCTCTGTGCTGACAAGATCGAAATGTGCTTCTGTATGGGTTATAAGCTCCTTGTCTTGCAGGGATAAGCCAGCAAGTGGAAGAGGGTGAGAAGTGAGGCCCCTGCCTGCCTCTGAGAAGCTGAACATTCGCTGCCCAGCTGAGCAGCTGAGTTCCCCCTACCCCCCCCACCCCCCCGATGGACAGGCAGCCCTGTTCTGTTCGGATGGAACCATCACAGTCATTTCTAAGTCATAAACTCCTGGGAAAGGCCAGGGCAAGTCTATTAATTTGCCAGTCAGGGGCTAGAATGATCTCCATTGATTGAAGGCTCGGGAGCAAGCCAGCAGTGTGGAGCTAAAATGTTTCATTAGCTGCGGGATCACTAGGCGCAGTTGGGGCCCAGATGGAGGGCAATCTTTTCTCTGTTTGGAAACTGCTTCAGTTTCATGGCAATGGTTAACTGGACACTGTGACCTTTCTGGGGAGAGGGGCACGAGAGATCAAATCAGCAGCTTGGTGAATGGTGGCACTACTGTGCGGAGGTGGTAGGGATAGACACCCTCCCCCACAGGAAAGCTGTAGACGAGGCAGGTAGGACCTCACAGCCTAGATCCTGCCTCTGGTGTCACCTGTATTTACTTGGATCTCAGAAGAGCTGCTGGAGATGATGGCACAGCTTTATGCTGGGACACACAGGGGACTTCCCAGCTCCTAGAGCCTGCTGGAGGTTACCCAGGGAGGGTATGGTGGGAAGGGTTTCCTAACTGGTCTCCAGGAAGAAGAGGATGCCACCCAAGACTCCCTCCTTCTGGGCCTGTGTTTTTAATCTACACATCAAAAAGGTTAAGAAAAATTCCACTTCTCATACCATGGCTGCTTACTACCTTGATCCTCCCTCCTTGCCGGCTCACTGCCACAGCTACATGGCCATTCAGAAAAGACCAAAAAGTAGACCTGGTTCCCATCTGTAGGTTTCTTAAGCTCAGTGTGGGAATACCAAACCCCTAAGAAAGGAAATGTGGTAACCAGACTTGCAATGCCTTGTGAGCTAAGGGAGAAACTGCCAGGGCTGGAGCGCTGTCCTCACCAATGTGGAACATGGCCAGGCCATGAGCAGTGTCTACCTCTGGAATTATTCACTTACATGCTGTGGCCCTAGGCTTAGAGCCTCCTTAGCAGGGAGCGGAGGTGGCAGCGTTCAGCCTCTCTATTTCATTGTCCACATGAAGACAGCTTTTTTTCTCTGTCCCAGGTCAGCTAGGACACTTGCTGGTCATTTGAGGAAGAACCCATCTCTGTGCTCTCTTACTGGCAGCTCTTAGGGTCTGTGCTAAAGGGAAGGATCAAGTGAAATACCTTTCAAAATGTCTGATGACATATATGGGTACTGCCTGCCAGAGAGGCCTTGCCTGCTGACTCCTGTGCCAGCTGTATAGCTCTAGGGCTGTGTTCCGGAGCACTTGCAGCCCAAGGGCCCCACCCAACCACTGTTTCCAGGATCTACCTTCCCCACAACTTCTCTGTCCCCTGTCCCCTGTCCCCCTAGGCCAGACCAGACCCTAGATAAACTTCCGACCCTTGGAGACACAGTCTCAAAGGGCCAGGCTCCATAATTCTATTTTGAGGCTTTGGTTAGCAAATGAGGGGATCCACTGATGAAGGGGTGCTCTTTGTGGCCCTGCGACTCTGACCAAATCTGTCAACTCCATCTGTCCCACTAACACTCACCTGGCATTGTGCCCGCAGGACACAAAGAGGCCTCTAGGTAATGGCTCTAAATGACAAAAAATGCACTCATGGAGACTAGCCTGCGCAATCAGAACTGGTCCTCACAGGCCCTTTTGATCTCCTAATCAGTTCCTCGGAGCATCCCACATGGCTCCCTCTGCTTTTCATAATACAATTTAATTTTTATGTACAGATTTTCCTGAAGGGCATAAATGCATTTTCACTTTATGCCCCAGTAATTCAGTTTTAAACCAAGCATAAAAACTCAATAAACAGCAAAGAGCTAACTGCGTGTGCTGGGCCCGTGACCTTTCACTGTTATTTTTGAATAAATAAGAAAGTGGGTAGGAGTCACACACGTAGTCCACAGAAGATTTTCCATTGTCTGTTAGAAAATCAGCCGGAATTGACAATAATTTGATAGTTCATGCTTGAGAGAGCACCCGATTGGGACGGTGAGGCCTGGAGATTGGCTTGTGGGGTGAGCACTGAGAGACAGGCAGCTGTCCTGACCTTGAAAGTGAGCCCCACCAGAAAGGCATAATGAATAAGGTGCCTCTGCTTGGAGCCCTCAGCTCCACCAAGCGCATGCAAAAAATGAAGATCCCCCCCCCCCATATCAAAGAGTTTTCAATTGCTTTCTCAAATACAGCTTAAGTGGAAAGAAGCCGCGGGTGGGAGTCAGCCAGGGATGCACAGGGAGGGAGACTGGTCTCTGAGAGCAAAGAGTTGTGAAAACAAGTTCTCTGGGACCTGTGGCACAGTTTTTGTGGGGTGACTTGATAGAGTGCTCTCACCCCCAAATCTAAGCAGGTTCCAGAACCTGGAGCCCTCCCTCACCACCTCCCACAGCCATCTCCGTGGCATCCAGCGGAGCAGGCAGTGTGGGCAGGAAGCACTGGGCTGTTGGGAATTGTTTCTGGTGCCAGGTTTGTGAGACTGAGGCAGGAGGCTTGGAGGGTTAATTAAGTTCCAGGACAGTATGGGCTACAGACCTTATGAAAGAAAGAGGAGGGTAAGGAGGGAGGAAGATATGAAGGGATGAAGGGAAGGGAGCTCACAATTCACTTGGCCTCCTACTAGCAAGGAGCTAGCAGCTACCTGACATCTACACTCCATGACCCTCTCCCTGCCCCAGCTAGATCTGATCCACTCTGAGGCTTCTATTTTTCTACCTGGTGGTGCCAAGGCTACCCAGATCAGGACCTTCCTTCCACTGTAAAGGGGCAGAGATAAGGGGTCATGACTATTTGTGCCTGCTTTCCGTGTACATGTATTTGTACACGTATGACTACATGCTATGTAGGTATGTGTGCATATAGGGAAGAGTTGGGGCTCCAGCATCAGACAAGTGTAACACCTGTGGCAGGCAGATTATTTTCTGTGGCCTGAGGTGGGATTTGTGGAGGGCCAGCCTGGACCCCAATGTATATTCCACCCAAGCCAGACAGAGTACTATCAGAAACAGGCAACCTGTTTGGCTTAGTACTTTGGATGGCTTCAGCAGCATGCAGGTGAGGACACATCTGCTCATTTCAGCCAAATACCTCTCCTGTTAAACCAAAAAGTGGTTGCACATGTTTCTGCCATTATCAGGAAGATGGGTTCTTGCCCAAGAGGACCCATGCTCAGTAATGCAGGACATACCCAGGAGGTTCCTGGCCCGGCTATAGGATGGGCTGAGCCCCTGCCCATCTGATAGCTGGGAGTCAGAGGAAAAAATACTGCAGTAGGTTTGGGAATGAAGTGCTACCATCTTATGGACAAGGTCTCAAGGGTTGTAATTTGGTGAGGCAAATTGTTTGTTGGGAGCCTACAGGCCCTCTGCCCCGCACCATGGTGAGCTAAGAGCAGTATGCTGACGTCCAAAGTGAATGGGGGGAAAATTCAGTTCTGATGGGTGGTCTGGACCCATATTGTCCCTTTTCCCTTTCTGTCCTCCGTTTTGAAGGGGTTATTATTTGTCATGTCCAACACTGGGCCACCCCTGAGTCTGCTGCAAGACATGAAGGATAATGTCCAAGGAGACCAAGAACAGAAAAACTTATGGCCAAAGGAAATGTCTGATTGATAATTCTTAATGTCCCTTAATTTTTAAAATATTAGATAGTTTTATTTGATTTTATATGTATAAATGCTTTGCCTGCATATATGTATGTGCACTGCACTCATACCTGGTGTCTACAGAGGTCAAGAGAGGATGTTGGATCCCTGGGAATTGGAGTCATACATGGTTTTAAGTCATAATGTAGGTGTTGGGAGCCAACCCTGGGTCATCTGCCAGAGCAGCCAGTGCTCTCAACTGCTGCATTATTTCTACACGTGCGTGCACGCGCACGCGAGCGCACACACACACACACATATACACACACACACACACACACACACACACACCCAAATCCTTAATATTTGAGAGCAGCCCAGCAAATTTGAAAGTATTTATTTCTCACATACCCCTCTCCCTCACAGGAACAGCCTCCCCCATAATCAACACCTTTAAGAGAACGGTGTGCTAGACACAACAAATGGGCTTCCAGCCCCACACCACTGTCACCCAGATCCTGTGGCTTGCCCTACTCACTAGCGAACACATTGTGACTACACATCCATGCAACACACTGGGACCAGAGAGTCTTTAAGTTCAGATAACGGCACCTCCCCACCACCGTAGAGCCATGCCAAGTGGCCTCCCCAACCCGAAAAATCCCTAGTACAACACTGTGTATTTATCCCTTTTTGTTGCCAGCCCCTGGAAGTCACTGATTTTTCTCCTGTCTCCATGGTTGTGCCTTTTCCAGAATGTCTCAGAGACAGGGTTGTACAGTGCATGTCCTCTCCAGATTGGCTCATTTCACCCCATAAAATGCATCTAAGTCCTCTCCGTGTCTTTTCTTGGCTTGATAGCTCATTTTGCTTTTGTAGTGAACAATATTCCAGTGTTTGGATGGGCCTCGGTTTATTTATCCCTTTGCTGACTAAAGGACATCTTGGCTGCTTCCGAGTTTGGCAATTATGAATAAAGCTGCTATAAACACCCATGTGCAGGTTTTTGTGGACATACGTTTTCAGCTCCTTTGGGTAAATATCAGAGTCCTGTTGCTGGATGGCACGGCAGAAGTGTGTTTGGTTTTCTAGAGTTTTAGGCAGCAGCTACGTGACTCTGCATTCCCTCCGCCATCCCTGTGAGGCTTCCTGGGCTATCTGTCCTGCCCTGTGCACGGTGTGGTCAGTCTTCCAGATTTCACTCATTCGCATTACCAGGTCACAGCAATCACTTGATATTGCATTTTACTGAT
This sequence comes from Acomys russatus, assembly GCF_903995435.1. Classification (NCBI taxonomy): domain Eukaryota; kingdom Metazoa; phylum Chordata; class Mammalia; order Rodentia; family Muridae; genus Acomys; species Acomys russatus. Next base: position 50,502,322 of record NC_067153.1, read on the forward strand.
GTGTGTACCTATGGGTCTTCTGTGCATTTTCTTCAGCAAGATGTCCATGGAGATCATTGTGCACCTGTGATGGTTGAGCCTAGGATCTGGATGGTTCTCCAACTGGCCACCAAACAAGGGGAGGGCCTCAGCACCTCGTTGCAGCCCTTTGTGGTGGATGCTGAGACTTTTGCAGGGCTAAGGGTACGGAGTGTTTGGCTTTGTTCTGTTTTCCATTCCCTGAAGGAACTGCTGTCCAAGTGTTCTACCCTGGGTTCCCTGCCACCAAAAGTAGCTCTACCAGCAGGTCATGGGCTATGCTTGGCATTCCGGTATTGTGGCATCACAGGCAGAATGTTCACCAACACATGCTTCCTGGCTCCAGAGGCTCCAGCACCTCAATCTTTGTCTGATGCTTTTTTAAAAAGGTGATGTGCAATGCATTCAAGTTGTCCTGTCCCTCTGCTCTTGCTGACAGATCTTAGCAACAGGTATGATGAGAAACAACCCACACCCTGAACTCCATACCAAGAGTCTACTTTGTGTCTCTATACTGCAAGCCTGTGTGGCTGCTATGTATAGCTTACCAATCCCCAAAAGGTGCCTCTCATTCTTACATGTTTCCAGAGGGGTGGGCAGGCTGCACACCATGTGACCCAAGAGATGCAAAAGTGATAAACTGATAGGGCCATAAACTTATCTTGCAGCTTGGGGCAGGTGGGTACAAGGCTGCTATAAAACACGTTTTCTCATCAACTCTGGCCCAGACAACCAGAGCTATAGAGAATATGCTGGACTTGCACCCCTACCCCAAGATCTGGGTGTTTATTTATTTATTTATTTTTAATTTTATATGCATTGGTGTTTTGCCTGTGTGTATGTCTGTGGGTATCAGATCTTGTAGTTACAGACAGTTGTGAGTTGCCATGTGGGTCCCAGGAACTGAACTCAGGATCTCTGGAAGAGCAGTCTGTGCTCTTAGCAACTAAGCCATCTCTCCAGCCCAATCCGGGTGTTTTAATGTCACAGGAGGACCCTGCCAATCCTCTAGCCTAAGGGAGAGATTGCAAAGGGAGATGTGGCCCAATTTCTGAGAGAGCTATAGTGGCACCTGGATTGTCTGTGATGCAACACCCATGGCAGAAGCTTTGACAGCATCAAAGCTGCCTTCCATACACAGAGTCTCACTGTGCCCTGATGCCATGACTGGACTGTGGCTCATATGTTTAGAGTGAGGCAGTTTTTCAAAGGTGAGGAGGGTGCCATCCTAAGCATGGCTGGCATCCCACAGGAGCAACTGGTAGGCACTGCTGCTCACAGTTTGCATCACACGAAGATTGTTTCCAGATCTGTGAAGACATCGTTGTGCCCTGGAGCTAAAGAGGATGGCCTCCCCATTAGAAAGATTGACATACATTTGAAAGGACAGAAAACGACATTTGAGAAGAAAAGAGAAACCAGAGTATTAATCTTGGAGAGTATATTAATTTAATTTGCAGTTTTTCTTTACAGCACACATAATCATGGACACCTTTGTACACAGTGCACCTCGTATGTACACATGCAACAGACACAAGCAGGTAGACACACACTCACACATGTAGATACACACATATCCAGTCATATACACACAGGCATGCTCACATTCATACCTGCAAGCACACAAACACAGGCAGCCACACTCATACAGAAACACATAGGTACATTCACACATGCACACACACACATGTAGTTACACTCATGCAGGCACACAAACTCACCCATGAAAATACAGATATGCAGAGAGAGAGAGAGAGATGTGCCTTATTGTTCATCAAGGAGCCTTGATAAAAACATAAGCATAGCCTCTCGGGAAGCAGTTTTTTATCTCAGGATCTCAGAATGAGCTTTACAGGAAGCCCTGCTAATGAACGTCTGAGGGGAATGGGTGATTACCAGGCAGCAGAGACCAGACCTCTGGATCTATGGAACAATGGCAAGGCCAGCTGCAGCATGGCAGGTCCTCGTGGCCTGTTGGAGACCCTGTAAGCTCTTCCCAGACATCGATTCACAATCCATCTCCATCAGCTCTTTTCAGGAAGATGCATGAGCTGGCTCCCTGGTTTGTCTTAAAGAGAACCTGATGATGCTAAACACAGACAGACCAGAGCTGTGGAATTCTTCTGTTTCTCCTAACTAGAAAGTGGTCCATGAACTCCTTTTGTCTGAACACCAAGGAACTTGAGTCTGACCATATTCATGTTCCCCAAACAGACAAGTTCTGACTCATGAGGCCAGAGACGAGATGAGTACCCAGTCATTGGAGGAAAACACCGACCCTTCTCTTGGCACCACTCCTGCCTTGCCACAGCCCACCCATGTCATGTTCAATATGAAACAAAAGCATCGTTCTCTCTTTCACAGTGCACAGTGGAATCACAGTGGCAACTGGACTCCAGTAGGCATCTCTGCCCCCACCATATAGCCTAAGAATGGGAACATTGCTGGACCATTGCATCTGCACAGCCCTGTTAAGTGATTTAAAACCCCTTATTTTCACAAATTAAAACATATGTTTCTCATGCTTTGAGCATGGTGTGGTAAAGATAATGGGTGTGTTGTTCTGTGGTTTTGTGTTTTCTGTGTACCATGTTTTGAGAGCTGTGTTTGGCATTAGGGGCTCACACTGAAGCCCTTTTGAGCTATTTCATAGTGGGGCTCTATGGGTTTCAGCTACTCCACTGTCCATGTCCTAGGTCGTGCTACCAGGTACATTTTGTGCATGTCTTTGGTTGCTTTGAGCAATAGATGCAAACTCTAGGTCTTCCAGGAGATGTTGATGGCACAGCTCAGCGATAGAGCACTTGCCTAGCATGTGTGGGTACTGGCTTCCATCACTAGCACTGGAAGAAAACAAAGGACACAAGAAGTAAAATCAAAACAGAAAAGGAATAAAAAGAAAAGAAGAAAAACGGATGTAGCAGATTATGAGAGAATCCAAGGGCACCAACTAAGGGTGGATTTACCAGACTTGCAGCAGCAGCTCTCATGGGGTAATCCTCCCCCCTCAGGCAGAGTGTCTGCTGTTCTTGGGCATGGCTTGCACGTGTGCATGTGTGTGTGTGTGTGTGTGTGTGTGTGTGTGTGTGTGTGTGTGTGTGTGTGTTTGTTAGTTTCTCATGTCGGTTCGTATTTCTCCGCTAATGAAAATGCCAGATATCATTTTATAAACATATCAGTCACTTAGACTTTCATTTCTGCACTATTTACGCCAGGTTCTTCCCTTTCCCATCACTTGTGTGTGGATGCTAAGCAGTCTTAGCACACATCCACTGTCAATCCTAAATGAACGGGCTATTTTCTCCATATCTGAAACTTGTTTGCCTTCACGATGGGTTCACTTTCTAATATAGCTAAGATTCATCAGAGTCATGTATCCTGCTGTGTCTTTCTCATTTTCTCCTAACCCACCCACATATGTACCTGTCCCTGCAGTGGCTTCTGGGGCTCATTAGCTTTTCTTTTGCAGTTCAGTCTTTAATTCAACTAATGTTTTTTGTGTATGCTGTGAATTGGTTTTTACTTTCTTCTTGAATAGTGAAAATGACTGGTGTGTGTTTTTCAAATGTGTACATGAGTTTTACCACTTGTCCTTTTATTGCTCTACAGTGGATATTGCTGTTTCTCTCTCTCTCTCTCTCTCTCTCCCTCTCTCTCTCTCTCTCCCTCCCTCTCTCTCTTTTTCTCTCTCTGTCTCTCTCTCTCTGTCTCTGTCTCTCTGTGTGTCTGTCTCTGTCTCTGTCTCTGTCTCTCTCTCTGTCTCTCTCTCTCTCCCCCTAGCCCATCTAAAATAGGGTTATTTAAACCCTCTCAAAAATAGAAGAAACATAAAAAGGAGATAAAGGAAGAGAGAGAAGAAAATATTAGAATTCCTAGAACTCAACTGATTTCCTCATTTTATTGAGAGCGAGTTAACATCTTTATAATAATAATTTATCTGTGTCTATGGTGCTGCTCTCAGAAATTTTAGTCTTATTAAATCTTTTCAGGGACCTCATAATTACTTTAAAAATGTCATTTGTATTTTTCTTAGGTTCATTATTGCTCCAGTCTTGGGGAATGTCATGTTCTTCGCTGTTCAAATGCTTTGCTTCATCAATTTACCTGAAGTAATTGCAGAAACCTTATGATTTCAGTCTTTTTAATTTGCTAATGTGGAAAACACCAAAGTTGATCTCTTCTTTAATCCACCCACAACTCCTGGGGTGAGCCCGACTATCTGCTATGGCCACTAGTGTCAGGACCCTGTGTCATGATTTACTGGACACCACCTGACAGGCTTCCCTCTCTCTTCCTGTAAGTGCGTGGATTGGCATGAATGCTTTCCTGGGGCACAGCAGTGTTCAAAGTGGCTTGGGTTGGATGTTTTTCTATACAGGAGGGTACAGACATGTCTTATTCCATAAATGTCTAGTGGGATTTGCATTTTCAGAGGTTAGGGCTTTACTTTGTGGGAAAAACCCCGTCTCTGAACTTCATAAACGGCCAACACAGTCAAGCTGTTTATCTGTGCTCTCTTTCTTGTGCTTTGTCTATCTCACTTAGTTCTTTAAGAATGATTGGCATCCAATTGTCCATGTTACTGTCTGTGTAGGACGTTTGTATTCCTGAAGTGTACATTGTTCTAGCCTTGGTGCTATGGCATCCTTCATTGGGCTGCGAGCAGCTCACTGTCAGCCTCAAAAGTCACAGGTGGGATGGAGGCTTCTAAAGCAAGGCTTTTTTTTTTTTAACTTTCCCACTCTCTGCTCTTCCCTTCTTGCCCCTCCTCCCCCCCTCTTGCCCCTCCTCCCACCCTCCTGCCCCTTCCACTCCTTCTGCCCCTCCTATCTTCAGCTCCTCCTTCCCCTTCTGCCCCTCCCACCCATCCTGCCCCTCCTGCCTCTCCTTCCCCTTCTGTCCCTCCCACGCCTCCTGGCCTTTCTGGCCCCGGGATGTGGTATAGAAATTAGAAGTCCTTTCTGTAGCGTGAGTCAGAAAAGACAGCCAGCACCACAGCATTCGTGCATGGAAGTTAGAAAGGACCTCTCCACACCCTGTTTATCCTCCTTATTCCAGAGAGAAGGGCCACTCACCCCAGAGGAGAGATGACTAGAAGGCCAGGGATAATCTGATAGGAAAGGTGGATTCCATCAGGGCACCCCCATAGTCTTTGACTCCCCACATAGAAATGGGATGGAGATAATTCTCTAGACTTTGGGTGCTTGTTGCTGAAGTGTCCCACATCACAGATTTGATTAAATAACTGTCATGTTTTCCCTACGTAGTGGTTTGCTGATCAGGTCCTCTGTTGAGGGATGTGTGGATTGCTATCTCTCTGGAGCTATGAATAGAGCTAATATGAGTATTGAGCTACTTTGACACAGATATGAGTTTTGTCTTTTTGTTAAGCACTCAAAATGTGTCTGTTAAGCTTTAGGAAAAATCATTAACCTGAGCTTCCATATGTGAGGCCCTGGGTTTAGTCTTGAGCCCCAGGGGGAAAAAATAGAATGCATACTCTAAGAGTGACTTTGCCCTTCCCCCAGGAAGCTACTGTTGTAATCAGATGAACACTTATGCATCAGCATTTCTTTTTCATTTTTAATTGTTTTTATTTTTAATTTGTTCACTTTGCATCCAGATTATAGCTCCCTCCCTCATCTCCTCCCCATCCCTTCTTCTTCTTCACCCCTCCCTTCTGCCCTAGTCCTCAGAAAGGGGGAGCCCTCCTCCCCTATCATCTAACACCAGCCTATCAAGTGTCATCTGGACTGCCTGCATCCTTTCCTCTGTGGCCTAAGAAGGGCCACCCTGCCAGGTTGTGGACTGATCAATGGTTAGGCACCAGACTCCATGTCAGGAGGTAGTCCCTATTTCCCATATTAGGGGACCCACAAGGAGACTGTGCTGCCTATTGACTACGTCGAATCAGGGGGTGTAGGTCCTCACCCTGGATGGCCCTTGGTTGGTGCATCAGTCTCTACAGCACTCCCCCACCCAGTCCAGATTTGTTGGCTCATTGATCTCCTTGTGGAGCGCCTGTATTATCTAGGTCCTTCTATCCCCCAATTCTTCTATAAGACTCCTTGTGCTCCACCACAAAGTTTGGCTGTGAGTCTCAGCATCTGCTTCAATCCCCCACTGGGTGGAGTCTTTCAGAGGACCTCTATAGTAGGCTCCCATCCTGTTCTTTCTCATCAGCATTTCTAAAGAGCCATTTGCTTTTATTTTGTGTGTATGAACATTTGTTGGCAAGCAGGTATGCATACCATATGTATATAGTATATACTATGGATGCCAGAAGAGGGCACCAGATCCTCTGGAACTGGAGTTGCTGCCTGTTGTAAGTCACCATATAGGTGCAGAGAACTGAACCCACATCCTCTGCAAGATCAGTCAGAACCCTTAAACACTGAGCCATTTCTTCAGCAGTCCTAGTCTGGCCATCTTACAAAGGGCCATGAGGACCTCAGTGTGACTGTAACTGGCCTGGCCTCCTGGCTAACGACCCAGCTTCTTTTTGTGCTATAATCACTATCTAGTAAAGGATTGAAGTCTTTCGCCCACTTTTCAGTTGTGCCATTTTGTCTTTACTGTCGGATTCGTAGAGATCTTTGTGTTTTCTAGATACAAGTATCCATCACATATGCACTCTGCAGACCCTTTTCTTTCATTCAACAATGTGTCAATGGAGTCTTCAACTGGGCAATACTGATTGATTTTTGCAACTATCTTTCTAAGTTTTATTCCTTTATATTGCCCTCTGGCTATCCTGACCAAGACCTTTTGGGTAACTCATCTCCAGTCACAAAGTGTCCCAGTGAGTTTTTACTATCTTGACAAAATCTAGAGTTGCCTAAAGGATTCTCAAGTCCAGATTGTTCTGCAGGCATGCCTGCAGGGGTTTGTCTTAATGGCTAGTTGATGCAGAAGGGCCCAGGCAGCACCATTCCCTGGGCAAGTGTTCCTGGGCTGTATAAGAAAGCCAGATAAACACTGGTTTACAAGAAAGATAGTCAGCAAACAGCGTTCTCCAGAGTTTAATCATCAAGTTTAAGCTTGGATTCCTGCCCTGAGATCCCTCGATGTTGGACTGTGACCTGCAAGATGAAAGAAATGCTTTTCTCGCCTAAGCTGCTTTTGATCCAAGTGTTTTTTTTTTTTTTTTTTTTTTTTTTTTTTTTTTTTTAATCATGGCAACAGAATGAAGTGAGAGCACAAAGCTTTCTCCAATTTTGCTTCCTAAATATTTTACATGTTATAATAACGGTGCAAAATAATGAGTGTCATTATGATATTTCACATGTGCACTTGGGGTGACTTAATTGCTTGTGTTTGCCCTGCATGAGCCCTAAAGTTTTCAGAGTTATGCCTTTCACATTTAGTTATATGGCTTACTCAGGGTTAACCTGTCTAAGCTTTAGAGTTTCCACCCAGGTCTTACCCCTTTGTGAGGAACCAGCTGACAGCTTCATCTTTTGTTGAAGACCATTCTTCTGCATTGAATTGCTGCCGGGCCACTGTGTAGCATTGATTGGCCCCACCTGTGCTGCCTATTCCTGGCTCTTGCGACTGACCATTGATCTCTGGGTGGGCAGCGGATGCAGACATGCAGGGCAAGCTGGTCTTGGAGGGAAAAGTCTAATTCCCCCCCCCCACCCCACCCCAAGCCCAGATTTACATTTTAAAGATTGCTTAGCCAGCGCTGCTTTCACTGTGTGCCTTTTAGAAACAGCCTCTCCATGTCTCAAAAGTACCGTGCTAAGTTTTAAACAGGATTTCATTTAAATCTGTGGATAAACTTGCAGGAAATTAACGTCTCTCTTCTGCTGACTCTTCCAGTCCATTAGCACAGTATGCCCCTCTATTAGTGTTCCTTTGATTACTTCAATCAGCGTCTGGGTAATTTTTAGCTCAGGGGGTTTATAGATGTTTTGTTAGATTTATCCTTAAGTAACTCATTTTATAAATGACATTGCATTATTAATTTCATATTTAACTGTTCATCACCAGTATGAAGGGATGTGATTTATTCTGTTTTTATCAACTCTCATTCCACTCGCTTCAACTTATTAATTTTCCCTAATTTTCCTACAGAAGTCTGTGTTACTGATTTTAGAAACATTTTTTACAGATTGTCTCTTGCGTCTGTTTATTTATATGTATGTATGTATGTATGTGTATGTGGGGAGGGGTTTCATATGTGCCATGGCATGTTGGAGATCAGAGGATGATTTTCAGGAGTTGGCTCTCTTTTCTCTACCATGCAGGTACCCAGGGACTGAACTCAGATCAGCAGGCTTGGTAGCAAGTGCCTTTACCCAAATGAGTCATCTCTCTGGATTGACATGCCTCATTTTTAATAAACGTGATTAATCCTATAATGTTCTTTCCTAGCTTTTCTTCAGCTATGTTCTATAAACTATGATATATTTTATGTTTTCATGTTTAAAATTGGGGGTGGGGGTGGGTGGAAGACATCTCCACTGATGCTGTTATTTGGCCCATGACTTGCAAGTGAGTCACTCATTCCAAGGGTCTGGTGTTTTCTTCTTCATCTGCTAATTAAAGCCTAATTCCATTCTTTCGCTATGACACTATACATCACGTGCTTTCCTCTCTTTCAAATCTGTGATGCTTGGCTTCATGCTATACTGGGGTGTGATTTGTCTTTGCATGAATTACAGGTGACCTTGGAAAGAGATGCCCTGCTGATGGACACTTAGTTGGAACCACAGAGATGGTGTAGTCTCCGGGGCCTTCCTCAGTCCATCTAGGGTATTATCTCCCAGCTATGTCCACCACTGAGAGGCAGTTGCTGGGTTTTGGGGTGATCTTTCATGGTTTTTTTCCCTTTCAGTTTTATTTGTGTTGAAGCTATTATTAAGCACAACCCTGCTTAGCCTTGTTCAGTGTGCTTAGAGAACTACCCCTTTAATCACAGTGAAATGTCCCTCTTTATCTCGTTCTAGACAGCATATATTTGGCGAGTTTTATCTAGATCACGTCCAGTTGGATTAATCTCTTTTATTGACTTTGACAATGTCTGTCACTTCATTGATCTGTCTAAACAGCTTGCAGCCATGTTTGATCTGAATTCTACATCTTTATATTAACGAAGCTCCCCTGGTTTCTGTCTGATTTCTCTTGGCACACTATGTGCTGCTCATCTGTACTAGACAATTTTTCCATTGCTGTAACGAACACCACGGAGGAAAGGTTTATCTTGCCTCATGGACTCCAAGGTTTGGATCCATGGCCACTTTGACCGTTGTTTTCAGGGCTGTGGTAAAACAGAACATCAACACACAAGAGTGCAGCAAAAGAAGCTACTCACTTCATGGCAGGCAGGAAACTAAGAGAGAGAGGATGGGCTAAGTCCACACATCCCATTAAGAGCAGGTCTTCTGACTGCATCCCAGAAGACCCATAGGCTATACCCCCAGCTAGGGTCCAAGCCTTCATAGTGTCTGAGGAACACTAAGCCAAACTTTTTCACCTGTTTTCACCTCTAAACCATGTATTCCCCCCATCCCCCTTTTTTTGAGGAGTTTTTTTTTTTTTTAATCCAGACCATGTGCAATTAAAATAAGCTCTTTTACTGATTTTGGCAATGTCTGTCACTTTATTGATCTGTTTAAACACTTCTCAGTTTATGTAGCCACTGATGTGTTTGGCTTGGTGTCTTCCACTCAGTATTTGCTTTCTGCTCAACTGTTTTCCTTCCTTCTGTCCCAACTTACTTTTCTTGTTTTAGATTATTTCAACAATCTAACAGTGCCTTTTTAAAAGATGTATTTATTTTATTTTGTGTGTATGAGTGTTTTGCCTGTATGTATTATGCAGTGCCTACAGAAGCCATGTGCTGGCTAGTTTTATGTCAGCCTAACACAACCTAGGGTTATGTGAAAGGAGGGAACATCAATTGAGAAAATTCCTCCGTAAGAGCAGACTGTAAAACATTTTCTTAGCTAGTAATTGATGGGGGAGAACCCAGCCCATTGTGCGTGGTGCCATCCTTGGGGATGTGGTCCTGGGTTCTGTAGGAATGCAGCTGAGTAAGCCAGGTGGGGCCAGGGGTCGGGGGAAGCAAGCCAGTTAGCAGCACCCATCCATGAATGCAGTCAGCTCCTGACTCCAGGTTCCTGCCCAAGTTGAATTCCTGTCCTGACTTCCTTCAGTGATGGACTGTGATGTGGAAGTGTGAGCCAAATAAGCCCTTTTCTCCCCAACTTGCTTTTAGTCATGTTGTTTCATCATAGCAATAGAGACGTTATGTTTAAAAGGCCAGAAGTTACAGATGGTTATAAGCTGTTGTGAGGGTACTAGTAATGAAAGTGCAGGTCCTCTGTAAACGCAACCAGCGGTACACTTAGGCTCTGAGCCACCTCCCCAGTACCAAGTTTACATTCCTTTTTAATAATTAGTTTCACTCCATTTGTGGATCTCCAGAATTTTTCAGTTTTCTTGGACTCCACTTGTTCATCCTATGTGCAGAAGTCGGGTTTTAAATACCTTGTGCACTCCACAGCTCCAGCTAGAATGGAAGAGAGAACGGCAGAGTTAGGGGGCCTTTGCCATATAGCTCCCTTCCAGTTCATTGAGAAATGAATTCCCCCATGAGTCTGCAGGTCCCACAGCTCCTACTGCTGCTGCTGTTCCAACACTGAGACCAGGGCTTGAGAAACAGAAAAAAAGAGGGACAGCACCATGTTAGTTAATTTCTCACACTGTGACAAAGATTGGAGAGAAGAAACAGTTTTGCTTTGTTTTGGTTTTTTTTGAGACTCGCAGTTCAAGCATTGCAGTCCACCAGTGTGTGGAAGGTATGGCTTTCCGTTCGTGGCACGGAGGCCATGTGGCCGAGCCACATAGCAACAGAGGAGACAGAGACAGCAGAGCCCCTAGACTCTCCCCCAGTAATTTAGTTCCTCTTGCTGGACCCGACCTTTCAAAGTTCCCAGAACCTCTGCTAAGCACCAAGTGGGGACCAAACATCCAACCTATGGGTCTGTGGGGGCACATATCAAATTTAAACTGTGGCAAGCCCTAGGAAAGCCTTATTCTCAGCACTCAGCTAGCCAGCCCAAGAGCCCAGGCACAGGTTGGATCTTTTCCTGCAGTCGTCTAAGGCCAAGCTTAGACTCAGAGATGGAGGCGCTGTCATTTTAGGGGCTGTCAATTCACCAACATGCCCACTGCCACAAGCTCACCCTCACACAGCTGCTTTGGGTACTCTGAGATTTCAAGTGCAGCTATAGACAGGTAGCTACCGTATGCTAACTCCATCTCACCCAGAGCTGCCACTCAACCTCAAAGTAATGCTTCCAAGAATACATAGCTTTCTTTCTGAATAGACCTCTTAGAAATTTTCAGTATTTCTTCCAAGTTTGTATCAATGTGACCTTTCTTCACACATCTACAGTATGACTGTATAATCAAATCACGCCATTAATTTATCTTAATTGTACTAGATTCATTTTTGTTTCCTCTGTGTTTTCTAGGTACATTGCTAACAAAAAGTACTGTTCATTTGAAAACTGTTTTATATCCCATTATTTATTCACTCTTTGAGTTACTGGAGATGGAACCCTGGTCATCAGGTATGAAAAGCAAGCGTTTTCCTACTGAGCAGCACCCCAGCCTCTCTCCACTCTCTTAAGGTACCAGACACCTTTTAAAGACTTGAACCTGCTCTCAAGGGATGCAACTTGCAGGATTAATAACCAGTTTCTTGTTTTTATTGAAATGCCTTTCATGTTGTCCTGTTAAAATTATATTTGCCTTTGCTTAAATACATTAAGGAAATGTCCTTGTCTTCTGATATTACATCCATATATCTGACTGTTTGCTGAATTACACTGTCTTCCCAGGATCTCCTGGTACCCTTTTACGTTATTTATTCCCTCTGATTTGTCTACAGAATGAAGTAGGCCACTGACCCTCATGATACTCAATGATACTCACAGTTCTAAAAAAACATCACATTGCCATATCAATCTATAGTTTTGATAAATGTCCATGTTCTAGCAGATAAGCTGTTATGTTGGGGGTTTTGACATGTCAAAATTAAGACTGGCCTGGAAGTTACACTTTCTACCATGTGAAAGGGTAGAATTAGAGTGTCCCAGGCTGGAACTTCCATTTCTGAAGCTATTGGTTCTGGGCTTCATGAATGTCTGGTTTTCCACACAACTCCAAGTCTCTCATCTATTATTTGGGATAATCTTAGGGTTCACACAGAAGCAAATGCTTCCACTGTAGTCCAGTCAGTATCTTCACAAGCTTGCTATCAACCTTCAAGCCCTCCCTTTCTGGAGCCTGCTCTGGTCGGCTCCGTGGCAACGAGTTCCCAGCTAGATGTGTGGCTTCCCCAAGGTTGCGGATTCCTGACCTCCAGCTGGTCTCCAGAAATGCAGGGTTCCTGATGCAGCATGCAGCTTCTGCAGCTGCCTTGGGCGTGGGAAGAGCCCTGCCTCCTTTAGTCACCGATGCGCAACACGGGAACTGCTTTCTGTGGGAAGTGAGGGGAAAGGGCAAGTTGCTCACGTATGTGACAGTGAAGCCGAGGAAGAAGATTAAATGTTAAAGGAGAGTCGGAAGCACCAAGCGAGGTAAGGAAGAGGTCTTATAGCTGGGAATGATGTAGCCAAGCCAACTTGGAAAAGTAGAGACTGGACTCTGGGCTAGTAACAGCAATCAACAGGTACCACAAAGCCCTTGAGATGCACACAAGGAATCATTGTCTTTCTTTATGTGTTCCTTATTCTAATGTGGCTAACTGTAATAGACTTGGTTCCAAGTGAAGATGGCTTCTCATACGGAGCTTCTAACTGAGACTACTGCACGGACAAGGAACTAAGTGTGGAGTAACCAAGATTCCATCTCCATCTCAGTGGCTAGGGTAGAGTTAATTCCTTTCCCTGGGAAGCTACAGGCTGGTCATGTAAATGTGAGAACAAAGGGACATTAGTCTAATTAACTGACAGCAAAGACACCTGCAAAGCCCATGCTGGCAACACATTAGCTCTAACAGCTAGCAGTCAGGGTCACGAGCTAAGAAAGCACAAATCAGAGGGTGAGAGAGGGGACTTCAAACTCTCTTAACTGAGCAGGCAGCTCGTGATCAGAGTGATCATCTCTCTGGTGGGTCATTGGGACATGCCTGCAGCCAGTGGGATCTCCATTAGCTTGGTCCATGATAGCCCAGAGGACTGACCAATCTTGTAGCAGTGACCTCAGCATTTGTTCAGGTTCTTCCATGGCCCTATGAACACGCCAGACAAAGACATTTCATGGCTTTTTCCTCTTAAAACCCTCCTGATCTTGGGAGGTTCTCTCACGTTTCTTCAGTTTTTCCAGTTTCTCACCCTCCTGTTGCTTCCAATTTGTATGTTCCCATGAGGGCCACATCTGTAGTCTTCACTGTCACAAGACAGTGAACTAGGGAGCCACTAGTTGGTCTTTGGTGACTGTGTCTGGTACTGTTGGCCCTTGGGTCAAGTGCAACAAGACTGAGAAAGGTTTCTTCATACTAAAGAACCTTGCATCAAGAGGGGCAGACATTTTCAAGGGGGGGGGGTTGGAGAGCATGGTCCTGCATCTGGCCAGCAGTGCTGAGAAGTGTGAGGACTCCAACTACGAAGCTGCTTCATTTTATTAGTCCCTTTAATTGCTCCTTGCTATCTTCATTAGTTTCTGTGAGAAAAGCAGCTTTAGGAAAGAACTGCTAGCCTGGCTCACAGTTTGAGACCACAATCCTTCATAACGGAGAGCCGTGGCAGCAGGAATAGGAAGTGGATGGTAACATCATATACACAGCTAGGAAGCAAAGAGTGGACAGGAAGTGGGGCCAAGCTATCAAGCCTTAGGCTCACCCCTCCCCCCAGTGACTCACTTCCTCCAGTGAGGCTCTCTGCCTCTTAAAGATGCCACACCCTGTGCAAATAGCACCAGCATTGAGAAGTCAGCACTGCCCTGTCTTTGTATGAAATGCCTGCTTGTGTGTTTTCTATCTCATTCTGTTGCACTCCGGGTCTTCCTCCAGCATGTGTGGACTTTCTTCTGCTATCTGGGACATGCTGGGAGCTCAGCCAATAAGACCACAGCTCACTTAGCTGCTCATTCACATCGGCAGTCAACTTTGTAACTGGCTCTGAAGGTAGCCCAGAGACAAATACAAGAGCCCAGGCTCCAGTGAAGATTCAGTGCTTTGGAGGTTGGAGAGATGGCTCAGTGGTTAAAGCTGCATGTGGTTCTTGCAGAGGACCTGGGTTCAATTCCCATCACCACGTAGGTAGCTTACAGCTTCATCTTACAGAGTCAATGCCTTTGGCCCCACGGGTACCTGCAGTCATGTGTGAACATACCTTCACACACACCCCAATACAAACACACATACAGACACCACACACACACACACACACACACACACACACACACACACACACACACACTTAAAATAAAAATAAAATCTTAAAAATTTTTTTAAAAAATCAATGTTTGTTGAATTCAATTGATTCAGCCCAGGACTAAACCCCCCCCCCTTTTTTTTTTCATTTGTGTGCAATGCATCTGTCCGTCAAACAGGTGTGTTTTCCCACTACTGTGCTCAACTTGGATCTTGTGATTTGTGACTGAGCTTCATGGGGGCTTTGTTTGGGTTTTAGCATAAAAGTCCATGACTTTACAATTTATCCAGGAATTGCCCATCTCATTATTATGTAACACAGTAGTACGTTTGGTTTTCTATTCCCTCAAATTTTACACCATTACATGGGTGGTTGCCTGCTTAAAATCTTTCTTCCATTTGCCTGAATTTTCTGTTTATTTCAACATTTATTTCTGTTAAGGATGTCTCAGACAAGCAAGCATCTGTGTTGCTAAATTTCTCCTTCCCTTCCCCCTCTCCTCCCTCCCTGTCTCCTCCTCCGCCGCCTCTTTCTCCTCCTCTTCCTCCTCCTCTTCTTCCTCCTCTTTCTCTTCCTCCTTCTCCTCTCCCTTTTCTTCTTCTTGTTTTTGTTTATTTTGCTTAAATCCAACCTTCCAAGATAATCCTTTAAGGGAAAAATTTAGTCTCTTACCATTTCTTATAACAAATGATGGAATTCACTTTTCTCCTTTCATTTTATTTATTGGCAACCATGACTCTCCCGTAGCTCTATTAATCATTGTGTCATATAATTTAATAACAGTAATTGATAATATATAAGTTTTAAACACTATTACTACTTGGTTCAATTAAAAATTTTGTTATCCAATCATATTATTTTCTCCTCTTGTGTGTGAGTTCAAGTATATGTGTGTTCGCGTGCGCGTGCGTGTGCATGTGCGTGTGCGTGTGTGTGTATGTGTGTGTGTGTGTGTGTGTGTGTGTGTGTGTGTGCCAGAAGTGAACATCAGCTACCTTTCTCAGTTGCTCTCCACATTTTTCTTAGAGCTAGGGTCTATCATTGAACCTGAGGCTTGCAGATTCAACCAGCTGGCCTAGCCACTGGGCCCTAAAGATCTACCTGCCTGCCTCCCACACTCCAGCAATGGAGTTTTAGGAGAGTGGTGCCATGACAGGATTTTTACATGAGTCCTGAGGACATGAACCCAGCTATAACAAGCACTTTATTCACTGAGTCACACCCTAGCTCCTTCACTTTTTGTTTTGTTTTGTTTTGTTTTTCGAGGCAGAGTTTCTCTCTGTAGCCTTGGCTGTCCTCAAACTCACAGCGATCCACCTGCCTCTGCCTCCCAAGTGCTGGGATTAAAGGCGTGTGCCACCAGGCCCGGCTCCTACACTTTTAAACTCCATACTTCTGTCCTTTCTTTTCTTCGTCTACAAAGTTTCTACTTACTCAACACTTATTTATTTTTTTTTCCAGACTACTCTTGATTACTTTCCTCCCGCTCTCCTGCCTTGGAAGCTTTTCAGTCCTCGGTTCTGTCTTCCACGATGCAGGCTACCTGGGTTCTGCAGCTTCCTCTCGAACAGACCAATGCCAGCATCTTCTGGGCCCGATTCACACCAACTTCTCTGTGTCTTCCTCTCACCTCACGGGGTGCATGTTCCTCCAAACTTTGCTGAGACATAGTTGACAAATTGGGTATCTTGAAGGTAAGTAGCGTGATGATTTGATCAATGTATATGCTGGAAAAGGATTGACTTAGTGAGCACATCCCCTGCCTCCCATAGTCACATGTGTGTGCAGTCGGGACACTTTAGAGCCACTCTTTCAGCACACATTACTTGCTGCTGTCAGATCCTTGCCATTTGTTCATCTGGCTTTACATGTATGCCCAACATCTTTGGCCCACGGCTCCCCAGCTCTTCACCTGCCCCAGGTCCAGTACCCACCACTCTGCTTTATGCTTGGCATTTAAACCTTTACATATCACATGTGAGTGAATCTACGTGGCATTTGTCTTTTTGTATCTGTCTTACTTCATTTGGAGAGTGCCATTTTATGGCAAACTAGTACTCCGTCATCTGCATGTATCCCATGGTTCTTAGCCATTCATGGGCTGGTGAACCCTGTGGCTGCTCACTGTGAGTACTGCCGCACAGAACAAGGGAGGGGAGCTAAGAGCTCTCAGATGATGACCTCATATGTGACTCCACTCATGAGATTTTTTTATGCAATATTTTATTTAATATTTGTGCATGTATGTAAATTTTGCCTAAACCCACCCTCACCCCTCCCCTCCAGTACCACCATTTTCCCTTTCTAACTTTCTTTGTGTGCTCCCTCTCTCTCTCTCTCTCTCTCTCTCTCTCTCTCTGTCTCTCTCTCTCCCACCCTCCCTCTCTCCCTTCCTTCGTCCCCCCATCTCACTGTTTTTATAAATGCCCACTGAGTGCACTTAGTGCTGGCTGTGTGTGAATGGGTTAGGGACCTTCTAGTGGTCATAGGCATCCTCTCAGGGCCTGCATCCCTGAAGAAAACTGACTGTCCCTTCCACAGCAGCCATCAGCCAATAGTTGCCCAACTAGGGACACCGTAAGGCCGATCTGTTCTGCTGGCTCGATCTTGTACAGGTATTGTGCATGCAGCAGAAAGTACAGCATGCAGCTGTGAGCTCACGCGTGTAACTCAGCTGGCATGTCTGGCAAGTCCTGATT
Organism: Acomys russatus; assembly: GCF_903995435.1. NCBI lineage: Eukaryota > Metazoa > Chordata > Mammalia > Rodentia > Muridae > Acomys > Acomys russatus. The sequence goes on from NC_067153.1 coordinate 50,519,432, forward strand.
CATGGCAGATGCTCAAAACCTCTCAACCCTCACCAGAAAAACTTCTTTCTGCAGTTCATGGGGATTAACATGGATACCCACAACTGGTCAGGGCACAGAGGATGAGGCAATGAGGAATGTTCAGTCTTAGTGAGACATCTACATCACATCTATGTAGGCCCTCCAAGGCTCAGGGATCATCGTGAAATAGGAAACAGAATGATTGTAATTTTATCTAAAGACCAATTACCAAGGAATGCCCACACCGCGATTAATCTAGCTTGTATTCTTGGCAACAGTGTTCGGGGTCCTTTCTTCCAGGCCCTAGCAAGTTCTATATCTTATTGGGGGTGGAAGGGTAGAAATCACACTGAACTGTATTTTCCTCATGGTTGGGGGTGTGCTGAGTGTGTTTGTATGCTCTTGGTTCCCTGTGCTGGACTTGAGTGATGATGTCAGAGCCTTTCCTATCTCTAGGAAGAACACTTTCCACCCCTGCACCATCTTTCTCCACCAGGAAGGTAGATGTTTCCTGGGAGGTATAAGGTTTGATATGAAACCTTTCATTTTCAGTGAGTATATAGTCTTTTGTTTCTCTCAGCTATACTGCTGGTCAACTTCCTCCTTTACACATCCTGGATCTTTTTTAAGGAGCTTTCAGAGATATTTTCTTTTACTTTGAATCTGTGGGATTTTTCTCAAGTCTACACCAGTGTTTAGCGTTCTGAGATCCCGACCTGAGCATCGTGGGGAGCAGCTGTCCCAAGTCCTTTGTCCTTTTAGGGATCATTTTCTTTAGCTATTTGTTTAACCATTGGTGGCCTCCGTTGCCTGCTATCAGAACTTCTGTCATTTACATACAAATCTCCTCAATGCATCACCCATCCTGAGGTTTTAAGACTTTTGTCTGATGCTCCTCTGCCTTGAAGACATGGGTTATTGAATGAAAACCTCAGTGTCAAGTGTAGATTACCTCCAGGTGAGTTGTCGGTTAGAGAAGCTGCAATACAGGCTATTGTCACTGCTCTCACTTGCTCACCATAGCTAAGTGGTAAGACTATTGCTGAAGACACAACACATTTTGGCTGTAGGGCATAGAGAAATCAAGTGGAACTGACCTGAAAACTTCTTCCTTGTTCAATAGCTTTCATAATGCCAGAAGGTGCTGCTACACAGGCTGCTGGAGGTCGGGGGAGATATCAGGGTACCCCTGCAGCAGCTAAGTCTGCATTCTATTACACCAACTTGCCAGTTAAGATGCGCCAGCTGGTACAATAGTAGCACAAAATTTAAGGGAGTAACCAACTGCTTTTGGATTGGATTTGATGCCTGTTCCAGAGAAAGAAATTCAGGCCTGCCGACCTGAAAAGTCTATGATTGGGGAGGCCATTGGCCCTGGGAGTGGGTGACCTTACTATTGTCTTGTTAAGTAGATCTATTGTCAACCTACTTTCTACACATCTATGTTTATATGCACAGATTAGTACTGGGCTCAGTCTTAGCCAAAGAAGGTTCCTTCTACCATAGTCAGGATTGCAGAGACTCATAGCTGACTAAAGTCTTGAGATTAAGTGACTGTTGAGTCCTCATCCCTAAATGAGGCATTTATATCAACTATTGCAAAGCTCGGGAAACATTGCAGCAGAGTGGGCCGAAGGAATGCAAGAAACAGAGGATGGATAGGAGCGTTGTCCTCTGGATGTGTCATGACCATTGCACTTATGAACTCACTGAAGCCATCAAGACTGGCACCTGATGTAGCCAACAAGCGCAGGCAACATTCCAGCAGGCAACACTAATTAGATTTAGTAGGATGGGGGTGGGGGGAGGGGAGAGAGGGGGGAGGGAGGGAGATAAAGAGAGAGAGAGAGAATGAAGGTGGGAAGGAAAGTATTGATATGTTGGGGGGTGTCTGGGGGCGTTGGGTGGGGAGTGAATATGATCAAGGTACATTGAAAACTTATATGAAATTGTCAATAAATAAATAAATATATATATTAGAATTCTGTCTCTTTGTAAGTTTTTCTCAGCTGTTTACCTCCTTCCTTGTACATCTTTTCAGGAGGCCATGGTCTATCTGACTGGTTCTTATTTAGAAAGCCCTACCATATTCCAAGCAGTCTCTTTTCCAATGCACTCTACTCCCCTGTGTTTCTGTCAGTTATCTGTTTGTCTCTTTGTACCCCTCATCACTGGCTCCTGTAATGGGGCTTCTGCTTATCTTGCTCTGACTGCCCAAAGGTGAGGCAGGGCTATCTGCTGGGAGAGGCAAGGAAGGGGCGAAGACACAGCTTCTCAGAATGGAGAACCTTCTGCATGGTGGTCCTCAGGGTGACTAAGGGAGAGTTTGGTGGCCAGGCTAGTGACATCTCAGGTCTATGGGGAAACTGCCTGGCTGTGAGGGAATTGCTGGGCCAGGGAAGAATTTTCCTAGTTTCTCAGTCCCTTGTGTCTCTAATCATTATTTCTGGAACTCTTCCGATGCTTGTTAGGGATCAGCCATGGTTCATCTTATTATAATCTTTTAAGAAATGCCCCATATTGCAAATGGGTCTTAGCCTTCCTACACTACAGACTGAGGGTTGCACATAAAAGTTAGCTACCATCCTTGTCCCCATAACCATCCTGCCTGCATTCAGGAGCCACCTGTACTGGACCTTCACCCACAGAGCATTACAGGGTCAGCCAATCACCAGGTAAAGTGCTGTGCCACAGGGGAGGATCCTAGGGTACAAAGCCTTGGGGACTAGCCCCTCCTACACACAACTTCCCTCACCGAAGACCCTGCCCAGTAGCTCCGGAACCTCACTGAATCACATGAAAAGGAAGGAAGTGGCATCTGAGGCCTTTCAGGTTGTGGTGTGAACCTTCCTGGTCCATAGGCAGAACCAGTGCTCTTGATATGGAGACTTTTACTGCTAACACAGATGTGTCCCCTACATGGCATTGGAGCTGCTGTGAGCTGTTCCCAAGAGAGATCCTGGCTCTTGCTGAGGATCCAATTGTGAAGTGGCCAGATGGGGAAGGAAGGTAGGCTGGCTCTCTAGCTCAGCTGTGTGTCCCTCCAGGGAAAAGGGACCAACAGAAGCACAGTTTGTTTGCTGCAGTAAAAGAACAGGTAAATGAGTGAAAGGTGAGTAAAGGAACAAGTGAATTAGTGAATGACTGGGTGAATGAATGACTTAGTCAAATCAGAGGTGAGTCAATGGATGAATCAGTGACTGCATGAGCTCAGGTCATCTGCCATAAGCCTTCTGGTGAAAAGAAGGAGAGAAGTGGAATGTTGGAGAAGCCATGGGGCACCTTCTAGCCTCATGATGGCCCTGACTCTGGCCCTGACTCCAGTGAGAGGCCTACTTGGATGCTGATCCCTTGAGAGAGTATCTGCTCCATTCACCTTAGCATCAGGTACCAGGCACTGTCTGTACAGCATAGAGACTCGATACAGTTTTTGTTTAACTTGCCCGATTTGGTCAATAGAGAAAGAACTATTATCCTGTGCGGGAATTCCCAGCTGAGTTTGCTGCCTGAGATCCACTGTGGAAGAAAACGTAGGCTCTAAGACTTCAGTCTCTGCAGAGTGCACAGCACTAAGATGACATAATTAACTTCTCAGTTTTGAGGTAGTTTGAGCTAAGTCCAGCTTTATTATAGTTCAGAATTCCCTTCAGGTTTTCCCTTTAATTTCCCGACGTCTTTCAAACATGTGTATACCCTGTCTTGACACAGAGGCTCCAACCACACAGAGACTCTGTCCTATAATGGCCTGAGCAGTCTTCACACAAGCCATACTCCAGGCAATGGCGAGAGCCCAGTGGGCCTCTCTAGAAGGCAGATGTTTTGTCCTTGGGGCATATATGAGTGCTATCCACCCTGAGAGAGAAGTCACAGTCATTGAAAGCTTCCAGTAGCTCTTCCTAGAAAATGTGTTTGAAGAAATGCTGTGGGAAGAGGTGTGGTCCACTGCTGATGAGGTGAGTATCCCAATCAGGAAGGGGTCCCTTAGATTACTCAAGAAGGTAGAATATTTCCTTGGCCTAGCAAACAAATTTAGGGAGGACCATCGTATCTGTAGGACGAGATGTTTCTGCAGATGGCTCCTAGCATGAGCTCTCAGCACTGCAGTTGCCCTCGTGGGATCAGAGCTGCACTGGCTTGTATGATCTTTTCTGTGAGCAGTCTCTGGAGGTTAGACTGCTGGACCCCTCCTGAAGGACTCACCAGTGTCAAGAACTAAGACCTAAAGAGCCTATGAAACCATACAGGGGACCACAGAGGGGACCAAGAATAAATGGTAAAAAAGGAGGAAGTGAGAGCTTGTCACATGAGATGTGAGCAGAGCAAGGAAAGAGGGCCAGGGAGTGGTAAAAAGGGGGGAGGGACTGCCAACAACAAAAAGCAAAGTCTGCTTGGAAAATGCCACGACGAAACCTAATTCTGTATAGACTAATATCAAAACAAAAACAATTCAGTGCGGTGGGAGGGGCATGAGAGGTCATGGGAACCCAATACATCTCTGCAGGTGTTCTGTGATGTCATCATTGGTTTTCCAGCTGAGCCGTAAATTTTGACTCTGTTTCATGAGCTCTTCTCTCCTGACATCAGGACTCAGGTGGGTCTTGTCTATTTTCCTTTCTGATACCTCTCCATTGGTTTCTCTCCATCTGTTCTGCACAGAATGTGAGAGTTCTGACCATAGGCTGGACCCTCTAAAACAGTGAGCCAAAAGCAAATCCTTCCTTTAAATTGTTCTGTCCCAGAATGAAAAGTGTAATATAGGAAATTGGTGTTGAGAATGGAATGGCTTCTGTGGCCATGTGATGACATGGTTAGAAACCTTTGGAAGGAGTTTTTTTTGGGGGGTGGGGGATTTAGAAATTGTTAGATACTTATATAGAAAATCCCAAGAAGGAATCTGGTTTTGTGTATTTTATTGAGAATTTTTGTATCAATGTTCATCATGGAGATTGTTCTGGAATTTTATCTTATTTTACTGAGGCTATTTTATTTGATTTTGCTATTAGGGTAATACTGGCCTCATAAAGCTAGTTTGGAAGCCTCCTTTTCTTTCTTACTTTCTATTACTGGTGTTAACTCTCTGAAATTATGTCAGAATTCTACAGTGAATCCATCTGCAAATGGCCCATACCCTTACACATATGTGCATCACTAATCTAACTTAGTGGATTATTTAAAAAAAAAAAAAAAGACATGAAGCTGAGAGAGGGGACATGTTATACGGGATAGTTGGGGAGTTGAGGACAGAGAGGGGAGTTAAAAATGATGACATTTCATTGTGTACATGTATGAAATTCCCAAATAATAAAATAATAATAATAATAATAATACAACTTTAGACTGTACATGAAATGGAGATAACAAATAATAAAAGGACCATATAAGCCAGTTATGTTAATTTAGCAAACAGACCACCATTATCATGGATGAAAAAGCATGTACATTCAAGGTGGCAGCTGAGGCCTATGATGAAACCTCAGTGCAGACAGTGAAGGAGTCAACTCCACAAAGCTGTGATGAGGAGCAAAGGACCTTGAGCCATGGGTGACCTGCTTGCTCCTTTGCCTGAAGGTGCCAGAAAGCATACACACTGAGCCATACCCAGCTCCAGACAGGTTCTTCTACACTGGAGGACAGGATGGAGACACTGTCCCCGAGCATTCATTAATTTCTCCTCCATTACTTCATACTGATCTAATGACAAACACGGTTGCTTTAGTCTAAGGAGAGTTAAACTTATCTGAAAGTCTATGACAAACTAAACACTGAAATCATCCTAGGCTGGGAGGCTGTCTCAGCAGGAAAGTATTTGGTACCAGTATGAATGACCTGGATTTGCCCCCTAGCATCCAGTGGTGGAGGGGAGAACTGACCCCCATAAGTTGTCATCAGACCTCCATATGTGCCTGGCTCTGTATGTAAATAATAAATAAACAAATGTAATTTTGAAGAGTTATAAGTTGAAGTAATCTAAATGTCACGGACCTGGAGAGATTGTACAACTGGTGGCATAATGTCCTAGCTTGCTTTCCAGTCACTGTAATAAACACTGAGTCAATGGGGCGGAAAGGGTTTATTTCACCTTACAGGTGGCTGTCCATCACTGAAGGAAGACAGGGTCAGAGTTCCAGCAGAAACAGAGATGAGAAGCCTAGAACTCTGCTTACTGTCTCGCTTTCTGAATATCAGCTTAACTAGCTTTTAATACAACCTGGGCCCACTTGCACAGGGATGACACCACCCACGGTGGGCTGGGTCTTCCCATACGAATTATGAAACAAGAGCTTTCCCCATGGGCATGGCCACAGGCCAACCAGATGGTGACAGTCCCTCAGTTGAGCTTCCCTCAGATGACTCTATACTGTGTCAAATCGACAGCTGTAGCTGACTAGGACACATAACCTTTGAGTCATTATTTCTGCAACACTAAATCTACGCATTCATGTTCGGCAAGGCCTCAGAATTCGTAGGACCCTGCAGGCCCCCAAACCTATTCATGTCTAGGCCCATGACCCACAGGATTTGCATGTAGCCTATGCACATCTTCTTAAAGTCCTTAATCATTCTCTGTTACTTATTATGCCTCATATAACATAAATGCTGGGAAAACATGTACTCTGGGTGGCCGATGGCAAGAAGAAAGTCTGCATAGGTTATATACAGATAAGCTATTTTTCCTTAATTCTCCAGATCCTTCGTTTAACTAATTCTAGGTTTGTATGGAGATATGAAGACTGACAAAATATGTACATGTCCACGTATGTTCACATGTGTATGTATGTGTATGTTTAAATTTGGATTCAGCCTGGCTTCCCTGAATGCACTAGAGGACTCTTGTCATTTGTGGGTGAGTCCTGAATAGCATTCAAAGACCTCCTCTGTCCAGGCATGAGAGTTCCAACCTCTTAGCTCTCTGTGCATCTGGAAAATGACGGAAATCCTAACAGCTAAAAGCTCCCTGCAGAGCTGAGCACACATGAGTCAGTGAGAACTGTAGGGTTGGTTTTGCTGTGTGTGGTAACAGAAGCAACTAGGAGACTTTCCAGTATGCAGAAAACTACAGTACTGAGCATGGATGAAACTGGCCTCTGAAGGCAGCTTGGCCCTGTACTGGCATGGGCATGAGCTGTCTCAGAGGCCCAGCTCACGATGTCCCTGAGTTTGAAATGCGTGGCTTCTCCAGCCCTTTCAAGGGTGGCAGGCTGTGGACATCCTGTAACAGGCTCCTTGGCTGTGGAGGCTAGCCTTGCTTTCTGTTGCTTAAGCATAGGAATGCTGACTGGCCAGTAAAATTGGCCTCAGGAAGTGTTGGGTAAAGTTGTATTTTGCATTGCTAAGTGGAGTCAGTGCGAAGCACTTTAAATACATGCATGGCGAGTACCACCATCAGCAAAAGCAACTGACCACAAACACGGGAGAGAAACTCCCAAGACCCAGTAGAGACAAATAAAAAGATAAAATGCCTTGGCCAAGTACAGTTTATCCCAAAAAGGCAAAATTGCTCTAACATTAAAAAAAAGAGAGAGAAAACTATCAATGTACTTTACCTCCTTAATAGAGTAAAAAAGAAACTAATTATCATCTCAATAGCTCAGGAAAATGTGCAAGGAGATTTAAAGTCCATTTATAATGAAAGTGTGCAGCACACTGGGAACAAAAGCATTTCCCTAGTGCTGTAAACAGCATCTAAAGCAAACATCCCGCAAGCACTCCCTGCAATGTGAAAAGCCAGGAGATGCCCTGCTGCACGGCGAGTGCACCACGTCAACACAGCATGGCACGCCATTGTCCAGTGAAACACCAGAAGGCTTCCAGACACTGTCAGGGGATCCTGGAGGAAGCAGATGACAGTTTGGTATAGGTGGGCCTTGTCCAAGCAGTTGAAGATTTAACAACAACAACAAAACAAAACAAAACAAAACAAAACAAAAAAACAAAAAAAAAAAAACCACACAAAACAAAACAAAAACAAAATCAAAAACAAAAAACTAACGCTTCCTGAGGAAGAGACTCAATCTCCAAACTGCGGTGAAGAAGCCATGAGTTCCCAGCTGCCCAGTGTCAGACTCCAAGAGTGTGAGCTACTTCCTTGGGATCTGTCTGTCTGACTGTCCATCTGTCTGTCTGTCTGACTGTCCATCTGTCTTTCTATCATCCTACTGTTTATTCATGCGTTTATTACCTTCTGATAATATCACTTCTCTATTAATATCTATCTCTGTCTACTTTCCTATTGTCTTTCTATAATCTATCATCCATTTATAAGTCTATCTTTTTACATGATATTATCATCTATCTGCCTATATCTATTATCAATTGTCTATCTATTCATTATCTATTATCTATATATCCCTATCTATTTATTATAGCTATTACCTATCTCTGTATCAATCATCTCTCATCCATCTATTTATATATACCTATCCTCTATCTAAGCATTCGCTATGTTTCTCTGTATGTATTACCTATTCTTTATGTAGCCATCAATTAGTTATCCATAATCTATATATCTATGCATATGCTTACCTGTCCATCATACGTCTATTCACACATACACCTACTTCTATCCATGACTCACCCAGCTGTCTTCTTTTCTGCCTCCACACCAGAGCACTGGCTAAATGCGGGACTCTTAGCATAGGTATGGGATGGCATCACCCTTCATTATGACTGGACACCAAGCTTGGACGACAGGTCCCAGTGCAGAGGATAGCGTGATGTCTACAGTGATAAAAAAAGGTAACAAAAAATACTTCAGTGATGATAGAGAGAAATGAAAACCACCACTTCAGCAAGAACACTGGTCCCTTACTACAAGAACAGTACAGGGGGACAATAGACAATGCAAGAGGGAACATCACAGATGCCAGTGGAAGAGGAAGGCCCAGACTCAACCTGATGGGCTCTGCAACCTCATTCCTGTGACCCCATCATATATAGACCTACAGGGCCCCAAGAAACTCTTGGCTCAGGGCAAAGTCATGTGGACAAGGTCTCACACAGAGCCTGGGACTTATTAAGGACTGGAAGAAATCCCAGGAAGCATGAGAAAATGGGAAAAACACACATTGATTTAATCCATAGCAACAGGCATCTGTAAGCTGTGCTGGGAGAAGGGTCCGGAAGGCCAGCATCCAGGTTCTCCTACCTGGGCACCAGGTTGTCTTCAGTGGTTGTTCCTTTGCAGGCCCGCCATACCTCAGCTTTTGTTGGGGCAAGGAACTGTGTTATGGGTCCAGGCTTACCACACTGTTCCTAATTACCTTCTCAGAATGCCAACATTGCCAGTCTTTCCCCACCGCCTTTTCCGGGCACAGCTTCTGCAGCTTTGTAGGGGACAGACTTGCCAAAGCCAGAATGAAAGGAGTTAGTGGTGAGTAGGGTCACTGGGCCTGGGAGGGACAGCTCAGTGAAGATGGAGGACAGTCAGAGGCTTGAAGAGAGCCACAATGTGGGGAGTGGCCTCTCGACTTGTACTGAGAGGTTAGGTGGGGTCAGGGGGCGTGTTCCCCTAGACCAAAATCAGGTACAAGTAAGTAAATGCCAGAAGAGCTTAGTGACCAATATCCCAGCAAGTGGGGCACACAATGACAGGCACCAGGTGAAGTCACAGAGACTCCCAAAGTGGCTCCTTCAGATGAGAATGTAATGAGGACCCCACAAAAGTTGTGAGAGTCAGGGGGCCCCTGAACTCCTGCCCCTGCCAGCTCAAGTCTGACTTTTGGCAGCATAGTGAAAAGCCACAGTGTTATTGGCTTTCTTCAGCATAATAGTGCACTCAGGGGTCAGAAGTTTCACCCATGAATGCCCAGGGAAACAGGCATAGAGATGTACCCCAGAAGCCCCAGAAGTCTAGCACCCTCCAAGGAAAACTTTTCCCTTATGTCTTAGTTAGGGTTTCTACTGCTGTGACAAAAATATCATGATCAAAATACTCGTTGGGAGAGAAGTGTTTACTCAGCTTACACTTCTAGATTCCTGGTCATCACCAAAGGAAGTCAGGACAGGAATTTAAGAAGGGTAGGGTCCTGGAGGCAGGAGCTGATGCAGAGGCCATGGAGGGGTGTTCCTTACTGTCTTGCTCCCCATGGCTTTCTCAGCCTGCTTTCTTATACAACCCAGGACCACCAGCCCAGGGATGGCACCGCCCACAATGGACTGGGCCCTCCCCCATTGATCACTAATTGAGAAAATGCCTTACAGCTGGATCTCATGGAGGCATTTTCTCAGCCTAGCCTTCTTTCTGACGACTCTAGCTTGTGTCATGTTTACACCAAACCAGCCAGTACACCTTCTCTGATGCAGATACAGGAAAGTGGCCAGAATGGCAATGAATTTGTCTACCACCCCCTGAACACACACACACACACACACACACACACACACACACACACACACATACCACTCATACACATAAAATAAGATACAATTTTTAATGGGGGAGATAAACCATGAAGAAAGGTTGCTTGCTAGCTTGCCTTCAGACTCATGTTTAACTAATTATCCTATGTAGCCCTCGCCCATCAATTAACAACACGTGTAGATGATTTCCCACAGACATGCCCATCAACCATCTGATCTGGGAAGTCTCTCAGTTGTGAGTCCCTTCTCAGATGATTCTAAGCCTCACAAAGATAATGAACTAGGACACAGACCTCAGTGACCTCCTTGTTCTGAGCACTGAGCTCCAAGTCAGTGTTAGGCACAGACACAAAGATTTGGAAGCTATGAATTACCTACAGCGGGCTGCAGCAAACTGAGTGGCAATGCACTGAAAGATTTGGCATTTTTCTTTCCCACGTGTGGTCCCCAAGTCTGCTCTAAAACACTTTACAATATCTAATACTCTTTATCTTCCATGCGCAACACAGCTGGATGCCCTGCTCAGCACACAGTCGTGCCTTCTGGCAGTCTCCATGGTATCCAGATGCCAGTGAGAAACAGAAATGAGCTGACTCATGGGCATAGAGTGGGGTATCTTAGCCCTGTGATCAGGTAACTGTTGACCACACAATGTCTTCAGTGTGGGGCTGGTTGGGGACTTGACTGTAGACTTTCTACCCTTCTCTGCTCAGGGCTTGGGCAAGCAGGAAACCTTGTAGCTGAGCTCCAAGGATAGCAAAGACACCTGCTGTTGCATTAGGAGCTTGGTGGTAGCTCACTGCACCTCCCTAGAGCCTAGGGCAGAGTCTGACACAGGGGAGGTGAACCCATGCCTACGGAAGACCCAGAATACCTGTGACCTGCCTCCCTGCCTGGGTACCTCACGTGCATGCTCAGCAGAGTCCTGAACGCAGGACTTCTGATATTCAAGTAGAACCAGACTCACCCCATATCTCCTCCAGCAGGTTTCTGATGGGGGCGACCTGCTGATCACAGGTGTATGAGGGTGCTGGCAGTGATACATGCTGGGGGATGATGACTACCTACTACCCGGAGGCTTTGGATGTTGCTGCTGCTTACCTGTGCACAGAGGAACACCCTGAAGCTGTTCTTATCCCAGGTGAGCTACATCTGGCAGTGCAGGGTCGTGTCACCAAGACTGCTGTGGGGACATGCCCTCAGAATAGGGAGTACTGACAGGTTCGGGTGCTGAGTGCTCCTATGACATCTTCAAGAAGCATGCCCATATGCACTGTGTTAAGGTCATGATGGAAAAAGCACTTCTGCCATGAGGGTGAACACAGGATTTGTAGCCAGTGCTGGAAGATCAGGATCGGAATCTCACCACAAATAAGGCCCATGTAGGCGCTAGAAAAATGGCTCAGTGATTAAGAGCACTGTCTGTTCTTCCAAGTACCCGCATTCAATTCCCAGCACCCACATGACAGCTCACAAGTGTCTGTAACTCTCATTCCAAGGGATCCCGCACATAAAAATAAAATTAAATAAAACTTAAAAAATAAGGTCCATGTGAAAAGGCACCTGCTGCCCCAACTGAACTCTTGGGACTCATTCAGGACTAAGCCTGTATGCCAATATCATCCTCACACTAAAGCCTGGGATAGTCATTCTTTGTAAGGTGGGGGTGATAGACTCTGCCTGGTGGTATTGTCCTGGCAAGCTGAGTTCAGTAAAGAGAGAAGTTGAAACCTCCATCTTCTACTTGCCACCCTCCGTCTTTCTGGCTGTCTACCCCTTTCCTCTTTCTATCCACCTCTCTTTCCACCTCTCCATCTACCCCTCGTTCAGTCCTCCCCTGCCCCTGTTCTTCGCTCCTCTCTTTCCTCCATTAACCCTTCTTTATCCCTCTGCTCATTTCTCCTTTTTGCTTTCCACCCTCTTCCATCCTTCTTCTGCCCCTCTACCCAGACAGATCTCTCTTCCACTCATCTGTCCTCTATAATACATCTATACACCCATCTCTGCACCACTTTTCCACAGAAGGGTCATATCCTGGGGCTTGAGGGTCAGAAAGCATTCTGATAACTGTAGTCTGAGCCCCATATGGGGGACAGTGGCCAGGTTCTCCATAGTCAAGCCCACTATGCTAGGCTGGGGCTTAATGCCTCAACCTAATGAAGCCAGCCACTTCCTGTTTCTTTTGTCCCTGCTCCTGGGCCTCTCTGCACTTCTTTCTCTCTCCCTACAAGCTCTGTCCTAGTTTCACATTGTAATAAAGAAGATGCTGTGTCCTGAAGCATCATCAGGGGTTGGATGCTGCGTATTGCATCATGGATGCCCCCATGCATAACCAAAGGTGAGCAGTAGACACCTTTGCATGCAGATGGATCACAATCAGGCAAAGGGACTGCTCTGCAAACTGCATGGGCAGGACCAATTGGTCTACATTGTGTGGAAGAGCCTCAGCCTGTGTGAGGATCTGTTCAGGTCAAGCTGCCCTCAGCAGGGATGGTTTTCTGGCACTTTCTCTCTTTTCTGTGTGTGTGTGTGCAGAGGGACAAGTAAGATGGCATAGTTAGCATTCTAAGAAGCCAGTCCACTGCCAATAACAACAACCGCTGAATGATGTACACCTTTATTTCCTCTTGAAAACATGAGTTTGTACATGATAAATTGGATCCAGAGAGTCCCAAATAGCAATATCACCTTGTGGGTGGTGGCATGGAGCACATGTCCTTCCACTCATGTGGCCACAGGGCAGTTTCCACCTTCCTGCATTAGACCCTGCTATGTATGCCAGGTCCCCCTATCCTGAGTGGCTTCTGGTTTGAAGCCTGTGACCAGCTGGGAGCTCTGTCTATAGACTCTGAGCAGAGGTGGTTGCTGCAATGGAAAAATGCCCCCAACCCCTAAAAGGCCGGTGAGTCTCACCTTCCTCCCTGTAGGCTGCATGGATTCAGTTCTTCCATTCCCACTATGAGCTTATGGAAGGGTCCATTGTGTCTTCTGAATCTATGAGTCAGGCTGGGCCTATTGGGGCCGAATGACTAGAGGAAGTTCCCTGAAAGATGGCTTTGGGTAGAAAGTTATAGACATATGAAAAACAGGATCCTGGCTGTGTCAAGAGAGTGGAGCTGGCTAGAATGTTATCCTGGAAGCCTACAGGTACCCTAATATGTTGCCATCCTGGGAAAGGGGTAGAAAGACCATAGTAACCAAAGGAGTAACAGTCCACAGAGTCAGGCCAGGTGACCCTGCTGATCTCTGACAGCCAGGCATCTGGACTGGGGAAATAGGCCATAGAGGCAATAATAAGACAAACCAGGTACCATCAGTTCCTGACTGACCACCTGGATCAGTGGCCAGAGGCTAGGATCTCCATGAGTGGAGCTCAGAATCTTCAATGGTTCAGCTGTAGGCTACACTGTCCCTAAGACCCCAGAAATTCACATCCCAGCCTGTGCCACGCACCAAGCAGCTGCCAGTCTGAGTTTTAATTTGGAAGTTAGACAGTGTTCACATTCCATTATGCAGTAGAATTAGCCAGGGATCCATACAGGTACAGCATGAGGAATGGCTTCATTAATGAAAGGGGAAGGGTACTGTGAGCTAGGGCCAGCAAAGTTAGCGAGGAAGGTCATGCCAGACACCTGGGCTGCATCTCACCTACAGGCTGCTGTCCTAAAAATGCCTCTCAATCCTGTTCCTTGCTGCCCCAGACCTCCCAGAGCTCCCTAGATATGGGTGTTCCACCCAGAGCCTTCCTGGTACTCACTTGATCTTCCTCCTCTGACCCCAATTCCGCTTCCACCTGAGGGGCAAGGGGCTTTTACAAGAGCAGAATTTAGCGCCATACTGATATTTCTGTCCCTGGACACTGTGTCAAAAGGAAACCCCTGTCACAGCGTCCCAGAAGAAGAAGTAAGACAGTTCATGGGCTACAGGCTCTTGGCAGGGCCAACCCCCTGGACAGGACAGGGCATCTGCTCCTCTTCTGCAGGCCGTGCATCTCAGCACTAAGCCATGAGAACTCTTAGATGCCTCTTATAAGGGTGGGCAAAGAGCACAGACCTGGAAGCAAATGCTTGGGGTGCTACAAGATGGAGCTGGCCACAGAGCCCTGTAAGAAATGGGAGTGCACGGTTTCTTGGTTCGTTTGGAGCCATGGCTGCTGTGAGGGGAAGAGGAGCAAAGCCACTGTGCATAAGCGGCAGCCTAAACCAGACACCCTGCCTGTGCTCAGGGCCTCACAGTACAGTACAGAAGACGTCACGTTCAATTATTCTTCAGAAATGCCAGAAGTTTCTCCCAACCCAGCACCCCATTAGCTGATAATTCAGCACAGATTCTCATCTAATGTGACTATATTTTATACAAATTATTTTGGACAAGAATTCAGTCCCTAATACCATTGATCTTCATAAAATTGTCACCAAGCATCTTGTCTCAGGCCCCAGCAGTTCAGCTCCTGGTTGCAAATCAAAACTGAAGATGGCCATGACAACCATGGGGCCCAGAGTCTATGGTAGAGTGGGTGTGCTGAAAGCTTCAGTGGACAAGTCTGTGGTGCCTAGAATAGTGGGGACCCACATCCAGGTGAAGATGTGTGAAACCCACAATCCCATCCTCACCATCCTCATCTTTCTGGAACATGGTGAGTCTTAAGTTCTTGCTTCAGCTTATCCCAACCTCCATTGCACAGCTAGTGACTGTCAGATTCTCCTGACAATTTGGGTCTGAGCTAACAGCCTCCTCCAAAGGCCACAGAGCTCCTGGTGACCCACTGGCTCTGACAGGCACCCATGGGCATTTGATGGAAGATTTATTGCATGACTCTGCAACACAGCATGGCCATTGCCCTAATACGTTATCGGGCTTGTTGAAATATCAATTTTGCACATGGCTTCACATGGGTGCCCGCGGCCCTGCTCAGGCCCATTAGTTAATTCTTCTGTCATTAAGAAATCCAATCTCTGATTCTAGTGGCATTGGCAAGGGTAGGGGGGAGCCACCGGCTAATAGACCTCGAACCATCTGCTAATTGCAGTTCCTCAGATCCTGAGCAGAAAAGACAGGGAAAAGTGGATTAACAGGAGAGCACCATGAAGCAGGAATTCAGGTGATCAGGAGTGGCCATTGATGCCTCTTTCTAAATCCCAGAGGTGAAACACAGCAGGCATATCATGACCCCATAGCTTTCCATCCCCAGGCTCTCCATTCAAATTGCCCAGGCCACTGTGTCCTATGAAGAACATGAGGATTAGTGGTCATCGAAGCTTCTTCTTGCTTCAGTTTCTGGTGGTACCTTGCCCTCAGCAGGTCATCCATCCAAGAGCCCCATCCCCAGGCCCATGAAAGCCCTACTCCTCCTCCCCACTGAAGGACACCATTGGGGCAATCCTTGGTTTTGTGCTGTCATGCCCCTTGTCCTCCTCCACTGAGAGGCCTGGTGACAGCAGTTTCCCTATCACAAGCCCTTTGTAAACGAGGACATTAATTTATTTCTCCATCCTGTTGGCTCTGTGCTAAGCAGACCCCCATCCAGACTAAGAAGCATACGTTTGCCAAGCATTAGTCATTTCCATCTCTCTCCTGGAACTTCCCACCAAAGAGGCTGGCTTTGGTGCACCTCGTCAGGGTTGTCCACAAACGCTATCATCGTCTATTCAGAACTAAATGAAAGGAGGGCAAATTTCATAAGAATAATCCTCAGCATAAATGTCTGCAAACAACTCATTTTCTTTGCCATTCAGTGCTGGGCTCTTGCCGCATGCCTGCAGGGACGAGGGTCACAGCTCTATAAACAGAACACTTTGTTTCCAGCCGAGGCTGCAGAGTAGGTTGGCCTAGGTCCAAGCCCAGTACCTGTTTTGGCTCCTGTTTAATGTTCCCATTTGTATTGTTGGTAGTTTTCAAACTATGAGCTAAGATAAGACAAGACCAGCTGTTCTGAAGGGCTGGCTGGAATGCTGAGGGGGCTGCCTTGTTTCTCCTCTATCCAGTCTAGTCAAATGGCATTAGGCACTTTGTTCCTTCCCTGAACACAGAGCTCAGTCTCCAGATGAAATACTAGATGTGGCCTCCATCACCTGCATGCAGGCCACCTGCAGGAGGCCAGTGTCAGCCACATCTGTCATAACCCAGGTACGTAACCCAAAATGTTTCCACTACCTGTGTAGACAGAGTGCCAGAATCCTGGCCCTCAGGTCCAGGACTAAGCGAACCACCTACACAGAACACTCTAAGACATGACTTGTGCAGCTCCAGGAAACCTGGGAAAAGCTACATAGAAAATAATATTATGTGTTGAGAATTCTCTCCGTTGTTTGCAAAGAAAAACAGTAGAGGATGTTTTTGAAACTGACTTAGTCACAGTTGTGGGGAAAACCTAAGTGTGCAGAGAGTCTATGTGGAAATTGGACCGTCATTAATTTCCCCCTTAATTATCCCTCATTAATTTCTTCTTAATTAACCCCCATTAATGTCTCCAGTAACATCAATAGAAAGCCTACCAGTTCTCTCACTCACTTGTTCACTCACTTCCAGGCTGTCACTGAGGGCCCAGCTTGTGCATGGGCTGTGGACAGTCACCCCATGGTCTTAGAGCTGGGACCACTGAGTCCCCTGGCTTTTTCTGGAACTCACAGTTTCATGGTAGAGTCTGTGGTGGGGCACAAGTTGGGCTGCCCTACCCAACTCTTCTGCCTACCGCCCCTACCCCTAAGCAATGAGGAGGTGGGAGCTGTCCGTGGTTCTGAAGCTGACTTTTCAAGACCGCCCAGGATGATGGCTCTGGGGTGGGACAAAGAGAATCACACAAAGCAGGTGGTAGTGGAGGCAACAGAGCCCAGGACAAGCTTCATGCTGGGCTCTGAGGGGCAAAGGATGGGCTGCCTGGTTCCAGATAAAAAGGCTTTGGCGGTCATAGGTTGTAGCTCACAAGGCCTACCTAGATTATCTCTACCTGTTCTCATGTATTCCCTTGCTGCCACAGCTCACAGGAGGGAAAATGTATTGTGCCAAGTCTGGAGCCAGCATCACTGGTGTGGCTACCCTACAGTCACTAGCATCTCACAGGGGCGGTCCAACTGCCATGGCAGGAAGGAAGTCATTCTCAAGAGACAGTTGTGCCCCATGTGTTTAGCTATCAGACTATTGAAGCAATGGTCCCCCAGGGATTGGAATTTCCTCCCCGGAATCCCATGGTGGCAGAAAAATAAGGCCTAAGCCTGGAGCCCGCCACAGGAGGGGACAAGTCATCAGGAAGAGATTTCATACAGTTCTTCATGACCTGACAGACCACCTTGCAGGAGAGACTAGAGTTGAGATAGGAAGAGTCAGTTTGTGTGAGAGCAACACACTTGGGCTAGGACTGCTTATCTGTGTGTACCTCACATCCTCTATTTAAAAGAGAACTTCACTGCAAGACCCCACCCAAATTGTATTAAGTGGAAGTGGCCACAGGACACAGTAACTAGTTCCTCTTCCCAATGTGGCCACACTGAATGAATCTTTCTCTGTCTCTGTTTTTCTTTATTATATGATATTTACTGCATGAAGGATTGGTGACAGAGCCTAGATTGCTCATCTGACCCTCTCAACTCTGTCAATGCAGCCCTCACACAATAGAATGTCTGCCAGGCTCCATAAGCCTTGATGTTCACATTTGAGATTCCGAAATCATCAAGGTCAGCATTAAAGTTATAAAGGACCAAGCTGTGACCCACTGGCTCTTCTGGAACAAGACTGGAGGCATAAAGATATCACTGACATTGTCATCGGGTCATAGTGTGGTCCCCTCCTCACCTGAGAAGTGAGTCTCACTTCAGGGAGGTTCAGGTGAGAGGATCTAGCAAGGGGCAATGCAGAAATCATCTGGCCACTGGGATTTCACACAGCATGTCTCTGCTGGTCATGATAGACAAGTGTCTGAGAGCTCCTGTGGGTCTCAGAGGTACACATTGCTCCACTGTACTAATGGCAGAGGGTAGAGACCCCGCTATGTAGGATGAGCAGAGACATCAGGGGGACTCTAGGAAGAGATCCCCTGTGCTGCCCTTGCATCATAGAATCACCTGACTGCAGTCTAGGGGGGGTGCACATAATGGGTGCCATCTAGCTAAGAACAAGACAGGGGGCAGGGCTACAATTATCCAGCCCTGGAGCCTGTCTTATGCTTCAGTGAGAAAGAGTGTCTAGTTCTCTCTCTCTCTCTCTCTCTCTCTCTCTCTCTCTCTCTCTCTCTCTCTCTCTCTCTCTCCTATCCTATCCTTTCTCCCCTCTTTCTTCTTCTCCTCCTCCTCCTCTTCCTCCTCCCCCTCTTCCTCTTCCCCCCTCACAGGCATCTCTACCTCAGTGCTGTCCATAAAGTTGGACATCTTGAAATGATGAATGATGAACCATCCCCTGACAAGCTCCATCTAACCACATTTTCCCTCTAGTATCTATACAGGACTGTCACTTGGAAGTCTCTCGGGCATGTTGGGGGCTCCTTTATGTAACACATTCATCCTTAAAGGAAACCAGACTAGATGATGGGGTAATCCTTGTGGATGAACCCTGGATTCCCTTTTGAAGGTGGAGCTTGGGACACACTAGAGTTTCAGACATACTCTGGCCAGCAAAGGATTAGCCATGTCAGAGCCCAGAGGCAACATTAGAGAGGTGGCTAATAGCATTGCCAGAGCCCAGACACAGGCCAGAGATGGCCTGGGAAGCTCTGAGCTCATCAAGTTTGTACTTGAAGAATTTCTCTGAAATATCTCCAACTTCAGTCTGATTTAATTATCTTCTTTCATCTATATTCTTTGACCTTTTTCTTTTTAAAAATGGAAAGACATGAAACCCAGCTTCCTCCCATTGTTTCATCTTACCTGAAATGCTATTTTCCTGACAGTGATTGTTCAAGTTCCCTTAATGTTCAGGAACTGCTTCCTGAAAATGAGGCTGTACATGGTGCCAGGTGCCAGGTGTGTAGTGCCCAGCCCCACCTGGAAAGCAATGTGAGAGTCCGGCCCCACCCTCTCCCAGAGAAGCCATGTTGCAGAGGTCCTGATGCTGTTTTTTTTTTTTCTATGAATGTTCTGGGACACTTCAAGGTTTCAGGTATGAGCAGGGGTATGGAGGCTGCCACTCCTACCATGGGCTATCCATACCACCTGAGGAACTGCTGGTCATATGTTTGGTTCTATGCCCTTGATAGGATGGCTAGGATGCTCCAGGTTCCTAAGCCAAAGACTCTTTTGTCTCCCCTGGAAACTTAATAATACAGAAACAGGTTTTAGAGTATGTGTGATGTAGGCAGATACTCTCCACATTGGATCCCCCAGGCCCCAGACTATGGCCTTTTCTTCTCCAGGCTCACAGAGGCAAAACCTGTAGACCCTACTCTCCCTCAGATATCCTAGGACCTCCTTCTGTCTCAACCACACAACAACCAAGCTACTCTCTCACCAACATGACCATCCACTCCTTAGAGGATCCCCCACTAATTGTAAAGAAGAGGACATTGTATAAAACAGGCACCACAAGATGAAATACTATGCAAGTGTGGATAAGAATTGACGAAGTTCAGTCAACTGAAAATCCCCAGAGTATATACCATTTTCTGGAAAACCAATACCTTAAAATTGTACGAAGTGATCTCTCTGACTCTATAAGTAGACTGAGTGAAGGAAAATAGATTGAGAAAGCTACACTGTGCGGTCCCTAAATGCTCCATGTAACATTATTAGCTTATTGAAAGATGAATACACATGGGGGAGGGACAGCCTGGGGTGCACACTGGGGCTAGGGGCCATGCATTTTCTCACTGCACTGCATTCTCTCAGGAGGAAGGGGTGATGCTGTATCCTCAGGCTAGGCCATGAGAGACTGTATTTTTTCCCCATGGCGCCACCTCTGCAAATCCTCTGGCTTAATTCTGCTGAACACACCACCTTTGCAAAATCTGAGCAGTATAGCTGAGCAAAAACTCAGGCCTGAGACTGAGGTTTGGATTTGACACTGGTCCAGGCACCGCCTGCTCTTTGTAGCCTGTGCCAGAAGGGAGCAGCGGAGCCACACTATGGCCACTGACAATGGGCTATCGCTGCGTCCATCCTATTAGGAAGCACCGGCTTCTCTCCTCAGAAGATTAAAAATTTCGGGAGTAAATCCAGGTCTTGTCTGACATGACATTTTGGAAGCAAAGCTCAGAAACTTTTGTACTCCGTGGTAATAGGATAACATGCTACAGTAGTTACAGTAATTGCCCGGCTCTTCCCTCACTCAGCGTGCCCACTGCTCCCGCTCCTGCCCGAGAGGCAGTTTCCAGAGCACTGCTTATGCTGAATGAGCTTGGAAGACAGACACCCTCAGGCAGGCACCGTGCTGGATCTGGGGCTGGCTGCAGGCCGCTGGCAATCACTGCCAGCATCATCACAAAGGAGCTGAGACGCAGCTCATCTTTCCTGTCTCATCCTCACTTCTTTCCCAAAGCCAGAATTCTGTGCCTGAGCGCTATCTTGCAAAAACCGCTCCCTGTTGCAGCCTGGTAGAGGACCTTACAGAGCCTCCAGGTGTTTCCAGGCTAAGACTTCATCACATCACCTTGGAACACAAGTGTCCGCTCAGGCCAACCAAGTATGGAGGAAACCTCCGGTGCTTTCCAGCCTTGACTAGATAAAGGCTTCCTTTTCCAGAACCGGGTTCTCATCTGTGTGGGCAGTGCATGCAAGTGGCTTTGTCCTTGTAGTTTCTGTACCAGGTAAAGGATTTGCCAAAGGCTGTGGACAACACAAAATCCCGGTACTGGTGACAGCTACCTTATGCAGCATGTGGAGCTATCTTCAGGATCCATCGGTTCACAGGCAGTAAACAGAAGGCCAGTGAATCCAGGCTGGTGTGAATAAATGTGCCGGGGTAGAAGCTTAGGTTCAGCAAGCTAGCCTAGCACCATCTCAAAGGGCAGCTGCAAGAACAGGGGTCAGTGTTATAGCCTACTATGTGTGCATACCCCCCCTGACTCTTGAATAAAGAGGGCTCAGTTCTGTGAGCACTGGAGACAAGTATACTCTATTAGTCAGGGTTCTCAAGAGAAACAGAACTGAGAGAATAAATGTGTGTGTGTGTGTGTGTGTGTGTATGCGTGCACGTGTGTGTTTATATATGTATATATAATTAATTCATCCCATATGTATTCATATATATTAATTCATATATATTAATTCATTATATCATATATATATATATATATATATATATGGGAGAGAGAGGGGGGGGCTTCAACTAGTCCAACAATGGCTGTCTACTAACAGAAGGTCCAAGAATCCAGTGGTTGTACAGTCCACAAGGCTAGCTGTTTCAGACGGTCTTCTGAAGAAGTAGGCTCTGATGTCTGTCAAAAAATGAACTTGCCATAGAGAGTGATCAAGCAGGCAAAGAGAATAAGCTTCCTTCTTCCATGCTCCTTAAATAGGCTGCCAGCTTGGTGAGAAATATGGATCTACTTGCATTTTTCTACATGTAGACATCCAGTTAGACCAGCACCATTTGTTGAAGATGCTATCCTTTTTCCATTGTATAGATTTGGCTTCTGTGTAAAAAATCAAGTGTCCATAAGTGTGTGGATTTATTTCTTGGTCTGGACCCAGGGGAGTCTGCTCAAACTACTGTACCAACCAAGGACAATGCAGGCAGTAAACCCAGACCCCCTATTCAGATCTAGCCAATGGACAGCACATTCTCCACACTTGTGTGGAGAGTGGGGTCTGACTCTGACATAAACTCTAGTGCCCCCTATTTGACCATTTCTCCTTGGTGGGGAGGCCTAGTGACACTCAGAGGAAGGGTAAGCAAGCTATCTAG
The DNA here is from genome assembly GCF_903995435.1 of Acomys russatus. Classification (NCBI taxonomy): domain Eukaryota; kingdom Metazoa; phylum Chordata; class Mammalia; order Rodentia; family Muridae; genus Acomys; species Acomys russatus. The sequence goes on from NC_067153.1 coordinate 50,541,620, forward strand.
TTGAGACCTGACAGGCTGTGATCATATGGTGGGGGAGGAGGTCCCCTTCTGTCACTGGCCTAGGGGAGGGGAATAGGGTAAAAAAGTGAGTGAGTAGGGAACAGGAAGATACAAGTGATGGGATAACAATTTAAATATAATCTGAATAAATTATTTAAATAAATTTTTAAAATAAAAATAAATAAATAAATAAATAAATAAATAGGCTGCCACCAGAAGGTGCGGTCCATATTAAAGATATATCTTTCCATCTCAAAAGATGTGAATTAAAAATGAGTCTTCTCCAATAGAGCCAACTAGCTAGGGCCCAGAGGGGCCTGTGAGGTCTAAATCATAAACCAAAGACCATGCATGGACTGGATCTGTGTTCTCTACATAGATGTAGCCAATGAGCAGGTTTCATATGGGTCCCCTGGTAAGGGGAGCAGGGGCTATCTCTAACATGGACTCTGCTGCCTCCTTTTTGATCACTCCCCCTGATGGGCTGCCTTTCCAGGCCACAGGGAAAGAGGACAAACTCAATCCTGATGTGACTTGATGAGTTGGGGTGGATGTGTAGGGGGGCTCCCCTTTTCTGAGGAATAGGGGGGGGAGGGTGGGACTGGGAAGAAAGGAGGGAGGAGGCTATGACAGAGATGTAAAGTGAATGAATAAGTTAATTAATAAAAAAGGGGGTCTTCCCACATCAAATATCTGGTATTCCCACTTCAAATGATTTAATTAAGAAAAAAAAAAATCCCTCCCAGGTGTACCCAGACACTTGGGTTTTAGTTAATCCCTGATGTGGCCAAGTTGACAACCAATGAATATTTATTAGAGATGCTGACCAGTTATCTGAGTAAGAGGGTAAGAAGAGGCCCACAGGTCCTCCAGTAGGTGAAAAGATGCTAGCAGAGACCTACGAAGATTCCAGAAGAAGGATAGGTTATGCCAAAATTGAAAGTGGCTGAGGTAGTGTGTGGGGAAGCAAAGTTGACTCAAAAATGTGAGCACATGGTTTTCTTCCATAGAGACCCCTGGGCAGGAAGGGGTAGTTCTATCCCAGTTCTACACAAAGCCTTGCAAGTGGGGATCCTGACGCCTACTGCTTCCATCCTGGGAAGACCTGGAATCCCAGCAGGTGGACATCTGAGCCCAAGGGGATGGCAACAGCCTGACGTCAACACAGAAACATAAATCTCACCTCAAAAAAAATGAGATAGTTTACTATGGGTTCATCTGTAGCAACCCACAGCCTGGGAACAGAGATTTGGGGTGTTTCAAATACCATGTTTCAACATGGTGACTATTCTATGACGTTTCATAGTAACAGAATGAAGAAACTCATAAGTCAAAAGCATCTTTTAAATATGGTCATGGAGGACTCTACTTTCGGGAACTATTTCTATAGTTCATCAAATACATTGGTGGAAACATCAGGTAAACAGGTCACAGAAAAGAAGAAAAAAATCTATTCTATGGGACTTGGATGCTATGCTATTTCATCCTAGCCATTTGCTTATTGAGAAGTGGGGGCTTGTTGATACATCTCAAATGATTTACCTTATAGTTACATATAAATTAACTCACATACAGAGGAGGGCAATAAAAGACTGTTAAGGAGACTAAAGATGGCCTCCAAACAACATGGCTCTAGATTTGCAACATTCCAGTCTCTCTGTAATCCATTGGCCAGCCTCATAGAAAATTCAGTGGAAGGTGTGTGTGTGTGTGTGTGTGTGTGTGTGTGTGTGTGTGTGTGTGTGTGTGCATGTTTCTTGGAGTTTTGTACACAGTGGCACCAGGATAAAGGACTGGCCATGTCACCCTAGACAATGCATATTACCCAATAGTCATTTTTCTGCATTACTCAAGGTCATAGTATCCTGGTCATTCTGATTCTAGTCTCCACAATCACTGGATACTAGCTGTATTCATTACTTTTCTGTGATAAAACATCTTGACCAAAAGGGACGTGGAAAAAGTTTATTTGGGCTTATGGGTCCAGAGGAGTAAGAGTCCATCATGGCAGGGAAGCGTGGCAGCAAGCAGCATTCATAGCAGCAAGAGCTAAGGGTGGACATCCTCAACTACACAGTGGAACAAGAGAGTAAACAAGAAGTAGGCTAAGACTGTAAATGCTCAAGACTGAGTATTCAAATATTGCCATATATGGGAGGCACTTTTCATTCAAGTCGTCACATTCCACCTCCTGGCCTCCATTGTTTCATGGCCATATCATAACGCAAAATGCATTTAGTTCAGCACTGAAAGTCTCCATAGTCTTTCACAGTCATAACACTGTTTAAAATTCCAATGACTCTTCTGAGACTCAAAGCAATCTCTTAACTATTACTTCCTGTACAATACAAAAGCAAATTATATATCACCAACATATGCATAATATGAATTATCATTCAAAAAGGGAGGAATGGGGGCTCAGCAAGGAAATACTGAACTTAAGCAAGACAGAAACCCCACAGTGTAAACAATAAATCCTCTATCTTCAAGTCTGATGACCAATGACTCAAATGGCTCCATCCCTCCATCTTTTCTGCTTGTAGCACACATTTCTCTCTTGGGTTGTTTATACTTTGTGTGCAGTTGTCTTACAGATCTGGCATCTCCAAATCCTTAGGGTCTCCATTGCACAGAAAGACTAGGTCAAGGTATCTGTCTCAATCAGATGTAACAATGTCCTGTGTTAACATATGTATAGATACATGGATTGGTGACAAACAGATAGATGGTAGAGAAATAAATAGATGACTGATACATATAAAAATAGATATAGACAGTTGATAGATAAGTGATAAAAGATAGAAAACAGGTAAGTGATGTACAGACGAAAATAGAAATTAGATTATAAATAAATATAAATTATAGATAGATAGATAGATAGATAGATAGATAGATAGATAGATAGATAGAAGACAAGTAGATAGTGCATAAGATGTATAGATTGAACCAGGCACAGTGGAGCACACCTGTAATCCAAGCACTCGGGGAGGCAGAGGCAGGTAGATCTCTGTGAGTTTGAGGCCAACCTGGTCTATAAAGTGAGTTCAGGATGCCCAAAGTTACACAGAAAAACCTTGCCTTGAAAAAATAAAGATATAAAGATAGAGATAAATAGTAAGATAAATATAAGATAGGATAGATGATAGATAGATAGATAGACAGACAGACAGATAAGTGATGATAGATAATAGATGGGTGGCAGGTAATAGATTATAGGTTAAAGGTATGGCAGGCAATAGTTAGCTGCAGCACTCTAAACATGTATAAAGTGTACACAGGCATATATAATGGTTCAGTAAGTACATGAATACAATGAATAAATATTTGTACTTCTCATTGCCATCTTTCAATTTTTCCTTTGGATTAAAAGAACAGCAAGAGTTGTTTAAGAACATCAGGCCCCATCCTGCATATCTGACAGTCCCCTGTTGACACCATGGACCTTGCTCTGATGTGACTTCAAGCTCCAGAATATATAACATGGCCTTGTAGTCACAACCTGAACCTTCATGGAAGCCACCATGAGTGTCAGGATAAGCCCGGTCACAACAGCAGCCCTGATGGCTGTGAGCCTTCTAGCATCACCTGAGGATAGATAAGGAGCATGGACTGTGACATTTCCTCCAGGACTTTTGCACACTCTATGTGCAACCTCAGTGCTACTCTGGGCATCTCATCTTGGGAAGTTTCATCTCTGTGCTCCTGTCACATCTGACAGTGGAGCCCACATCCCACTGGTTGCACAATTTGGTATCTTTTCAATTCAGCCTTATTGAAGCATTTCAAGAAACTGCAGAATAAGACAGTATGGATGCAATGGCACCAGCTTCATGTCTGCTGTGCCTTGTGTCTCCCCAGGAAGCTGCTGTCATGTCTGTCGTTGCAATTTTTGGTGAGTCTCAGACGACTGAGGCATGCCGCCCATCACAGAACCCATGCTAACCCTCCCAGCCTAGGTAGACCCCCTTCCTCCCACCAGCTCCCGCCAGCTCTCATCAAGTCACTCTAGGTGCTATGCTCTCTGCCCAGCTCCCTTTTGAGACTCAGTGGGTGATACCTGCCTGCCCTTTGGCAAACAGCAACCCCATAGACATAGGCCTTCCTTGCTTACCCTTCAAATAAACGCTGACTTGAACAGTGTGCCTAGCACACGCCAATCAAGAAAGGAAAACTCTGAGCTCATGGGCTTCACTTTTGGAATTTTCACATCACACCAGCTAACGCTACTGAACATCCTGGCATAAGGGCACAGTGGAACACGCCCTTGTGGTATTGAATAAGTAGACAGTTAGGAAAGAGCTGGAGACAAAGTGGTGTGTTTGCAGGACATGACTTAAAGGGACATACTTCCTCCAACTAAGTTTACCTCTCCAAAATGTCATAGTGTAATGCCAGCAAATGCCATAGCCCTCAGGATTCTATCATCTCTCGGTGACTTTATCCATCAGCTAAGGTCTTGGAGACCAAGCATTTGGGGGTACACTATATTCAAATCAGAATCATCTCTAGAGACTAACGTGTTGAAGGCTTGGTCCCCAGCTGGTGGCATTGTTGAGGGGCAACTAGGTTATGAGGATGCAAACTTCATCAGTGGATTAACCAGCCTGTGTTGAATTCACACGCAAATGACCATTAGATGGGGGCTAGTTGGAGGACACTTGTCACCAGAGTGTGCAATGTCTTGTCCCCTTGCCCTTTGGTTTGTTTACTTTCTGGCCGCCATTAGGTGAGCAGCCGCCTCTACTCCATGCTCCTAGTGTCACTATGCTGGGCTCCACCTCGGGCACACAGCAGCACAGCTAGGTGATGATAGACTGAAGGTTTCACAACTCTGAGACAAAAGAAGCTCTTCCTTCTTTAAATGGCTTGTCTCGGCTAATCATGGCACCACAAAGCTAACTAGACTCCCTGAGGAAGTGAATCTATTTGAAAATGGAGGGCAGCAAAGGAAAGGTGTTGGGTGCAGCCAATTCTCCTCTACCTCGGTGCCCTCTTCAGAAGATGTGGTGACATGGAAGGACACTTGTGAAGGGCTTTGCAAAGAAAGAGACACATACGCTCCCTCCCAGTCATCATAGAATGCTTTGATTGCCTTCACCCAGGGGATCTGCTTAGAAATGGCAGATTTTGAATTCTACCTGAATATTCAAATTAGGGAAATTTGGGGGACCAGATGGTGTCACAGAACCACGTGGCTCGCTCTCTCTCTCTCTCTCTACTTTGGTCCTGTAATGAGTTCATTTACAAAGGCTACGTGCCTCTGCCTGGCTTCGGGGAACTAAGGAGAGACACAAGACGGGTACATTTTCCTCAGCCTTAATGAAGTGTCTTGATGTGGGCGCCCTGCGCTTAGCAATTGGGGGAGAGAATCAGATTGGACCAATTACAGGGACATCTCATTTATCTGACTGAGTCAGGGAAGAAGTTGTTAAAACTAAATGAATTTTACAGATAACCAACTCTTACTTCTCCGGTCCCAGACCCCTCCGCCCCGATGCCCTTGTTAAACCCCTTGGGGTGGAAATGTAAAAGATTCTTGGTACTAGACCAAAGCTCTTCAGCCAGTGCTGGCAATTCAGCCATCCTCTTCTATGTGCAGGGCCCAGGAGACTGTCTAGACTCATAGGGGACCTATGCCACTCTCCCTATTGGCATCTGTGGATCCTCAGGCTACTGCTTTGCCTGAGTCAGCCTTTGCCAGTGGAATGAAGAAACAAAGGAATTGTCATCAGACATAGAAAGTGACATGGGAAGAGAAGTTCTCTGTCTTAATTAGGGTTTTTATTGCTGCAACAAAAAAACACCACTACCAAAGAGCATGTAGGGGAAGAAAAGGGTTTATATGCCTTATGCTTCAAGACTATAGTCCATCATTGAAGGAAATCATGACAGGAACTCATGCAGGGATGGAACCTGGAGGCAGGAGCTGATGCAGAGGCTGCAGAAGGGTGCTGCTTACTGGCCTGCTTCCCATGGCTTGTTCAGTCTGGTTTCTTATAGAATCCAGGGCTACCAGTCCAGGGATGGCTCCACGCACAATGGGCTGGGCTCTCCTCCATTGATCACTAATTGAGAAAATGCCTTACAGCTGGATCTCATGGAGGCATTTCCTCAGCCGAGGCTACTTCCTCTCTGATGACTTTAGCTTATGTCAAGTTAACACGCAAAGCCAGCCAACGCACTATTAAGGCAGTGTAAGGGCTGAGCTATGGCCCCAGTGTACTGCCAAAGTTCAGTTAGGGGAAAGCCTGTTTTTGGAGACTCAGTCGCAGATAAGGTCTAATGGGACGGGCAGGCTCTAATCCAGCATAGCTGGCCTATTAGCTACTTTTCTTGTTGCTATGATGAAATACCTGACGAAATAACTTAAAGAAATATGTTAAGGTTCTCCAGAGGAATGGGCTGCCAGAATGAATGTATATTAAAAGGGAATTTATTAGGTCGGTGTGCATAATACTACTTGTGCAGTCTAACAATGGCTGCCTTCACACTGAAGAAACAGAAGAACCTAGCAGCTACTCAGTCCATGAAACTGGGTGCCTCAGAGTCCCAATTCAATGCTTAAGGCCTGGAAGAGTTTAGAGAGTCACCAGTCCACACTGAAAGGACAAAGAAGCTGTGTTTAAATATCAGGGGCTGAGAGCAGCTACAGCACGGAGAGGAAGAAAAAGAGGGAGGCAAGATGACAGGTGGGGTTGACGAGCTCACCAGTGACTGCAAAAGACAAAAAGCAAACCATTTCCCCTCAGACATCTTTTGCATCTGGGCCACCATATTTAGGGCCCGTCTCCCTATTTCAGTGATTAGAACCAAGAAAATTCCCTCACAGACATGCCCAGAGGCTAACCTTATCTAGGCAATTCCTCACAGCTGTGCCTAGAGACATGCCTCTCCATCCCATCGGGTTGACAGTATTAATCATCACAATAAAGAAGGTTGATTTTGGTTCACATTTTCGGGCATGGTCCACCATGGTGGGAACACGACAGAGCGGGCTTGGGGAAGCTGGTCACATGCCCTATCAGGAAGCCCAGAGAGAAATGAGTGCTGGTATTCCACTTACTTTTTCCTCTTTATGCAGCCTGGGGATCCAGCCCATGGGATGGAGACATGCAGAGTTAGGGGGGGGGTTGTCAACCTCCTTTGTGGCCCTAGGTCTTATCATGTTGATAATCCATATGAGCCATCACAACTGCGGTCCTCTGGAGAAGAGGAGATCATAGCATAGGTACAGAAGGGCACCCATTATGAGGACACAGAAAGGAGAACATGGCATCTGCAAGCTGAGGAGAGAGACCTATCAAGAACTAAGTTATGATCATTTGGATCTCCAGTATCCAGCCTCCAGCCTGGGAGAGGGTAGTGGTTCACTACTTAATACCAAGGCCATGCATTTGGTTGCAAGTTATTGGTCATTTAGATATCGTATCTTGCTGGTGTAGTGGCCCAATAAGGTCTCAGATTGTCACTGCTCTACCTTGGAGAAGGGAGGAAGAGCACTCATAAGAGGAAGCAAAGTGCCCCTTGTCATGAGTAAGATGGAGCTTAGCAGGCAATGGGGCTCAGCTGGTGGGGAATCTTCCTCATCCTCAGAAGTGGACTAGCCTCCAGCAGAAGGTTGCAAGACCACTTCATTAGGCCAATGGAGATCACTTAAACCAAGGTTCCCAGACATACCATGCCCACACTGCTCCCCCACCCCTACCTGCCAGGCCAGCTCATGCCACACAGCTTTTGCCATCAGGGATTCCCGCTCAAGAGTGTCTTGTGTTCATGACAAGAAAATCCATCTCCACCCAGGGAGCCTCAGCAAGCACTTTTTATGACCTGCAGGAGCCAGCAATCAGCTCGCTGGAATGGTTTTGTCAGACCCCAAATGAGCAGTGGCTATGCAGGTGGGCTTTCACTTCATAGCTGGTGATTTGGAAACGCACTTAAGGGGAAATCACATACCCTTCCCTGCACAGGAAGGCAGCCCTCCACCCCCAGACTCAAGGAGGGGAGTGGGAGCTTGCAAGCAGGTTGCCCCCATTCCTCAAGTCAAGGGCAGGGCTCAGAGTATGCAAAAATACTAAGCGCTCTAGAATCGTGTGTCAGTGAAGCATAGCATCCCAGAGAACTTCATAACACCCATCTCCCACCTCAGGAGTTAGCTCAAGACCATTCATTATTGCTCATGAGTCCAGGCACATTAAAGGTCTGCAGAAAGCTACAGTTTCTAGAGTATCTCGGCACACCTCTACTGAACTACAGATGTTTAAGATGAGCTTTCTGTTAAGGCATTGATCCTGAGATACCTGGTATATGTCACTCCACAGAGTACTCAAGAGTGCATTCCTATATAGAGACAGACAAACACCAGCTGGCAAACCCACGTTCTTCCAAGCAGTAAAGGAAATGGCATGTGCCCTTGGAGCTCACTCCCCTTCCTCTACTGATGTCTCATGGGCAAAGTAGGTGAGCCAAGGCCAGAGTCTGAGGCAGTGTGTAGGAGTTGGTCACAGGCACCCCACAAGGACAGGACACAGATAACACCTGAGAAAGTTAACATTGTCATCATGACAGGGTCTAGAATCAGCATGCAAGCAAGACCCTGGATGACTTAAACTAGAAGTAACAGGGCCCCTGTTGAGGAGGGTGCTAGAGAATGAGAAAAATAGAGAAAATGGAAGATAAAGAAGATAAAAGTTGGGGTAGAGAGGTCTTACACAAACTTTGTCTTGTGTCAAGTAAGTTTATTAAGAAGTATAGCATTGTATGTACTGTTTGCAGGGGAAGGAGAGGTGGATTGGTCAAACAGAGTGCTAAGTCAGACAATATTGATAAAGAGATCATGGGATACCTAGGACACAGCTGCCTTAGGGCTAGTAACCACAGCCCAGAGGGAAAAGTCAACTTCCAGGAGTCCTTCGAGGCACTGTCTCTATTCCTATACTGGCCTTGCCATTCCTGCTCCTGGACAAGGACACAAAACTAAGTTCCCTTCGTCCTTTCATTAGGGCCTCTGAGAAAGTCTTGGGCCTGTCTAGGCATGTCTGTAAGGGATTATCTGGATTAGACTAAATAACATAGGAAGACCTACCTTGAAAGCAGAGCACACCCTTCCACGGGCTGGACTCATGATCTAAGCCAGGAGAATCTGAGCAGAGCACCGGCATTCATCTCAGCTTCCTGACCACAGATGCACTCTGGCCTGCTGCCTCACATTTCTGGTGCCATGACTTCCTCACAATGACCAGACAGCACCCTTAAACTGTGCAATAAGCCTACTTTCTTTAAGTTGCTTCTGTCAGGTTTTTGCCATGCCAGTGACAAAAGTAACCAAGTCGGTGAATAACATAGTTGGAGTCAGTGTGCTCCTAAGTACAAATCCCATGATGTCCTTGATCCAAACAAAAATGAATATTCTTTTAGCCTTTTATTGGAGCGCAGGACTGTTGAGAGTGTGGCTGTCCCAACAGAAGCTCTGAATTTACCCAAACTGAGAAGCCTCTGCTCAAATCAGAAAATAAAAAAAAAAAAATCACCTCCCTCAGAAACCTTGTTTTCACTCTTTCCAATCCTCTCTGCCTCCCTTGGGTAACAGGACTGACTTCTAAATTCCTAGATTAGTTTAATCTGTCTTTGTTCCCAATGATGTATGTACTCTCTGGGATCTGGCCCCGCTCTCTTAGCATTATGTTTGTGTGTTTTGTGTGTTTCATGCAAACAGGTCTGCAGTAGGGGGAGGCACATCACTGCTATAGACGGGACTAGAGAGGGAGGACATGGATATGCTGCACCAGGAGCTGCCTGAAGGCTTCCCAGGTCAGGGCTTGTGGCTCAGCACACCTGGGGATTAGGAGGTGCTAGGCTGGACATGTGCAGGCTGTCAGTGGTGGTGTGAATTGGAATGGCCCTCATAGGCTCATGTGTTTGTATGTTTGGCCCATAGGGCATAGTACTATTAGGAGATGTGACCTTGTTGGAGTAGATGCAGCCTTATTGGAGGAAGCGTGTCCCTGTGGAGTGGGCTTTGAGGTCTCACATACTCAAGTTATGCCCAGTGTGGCTCACAGTCCACTTCCTGCAGATACAAAACCAGAACACTCAGATTCTCACCACCATGTCTGTTTTCCCTCTACCATGCTCCCCACCATGACAATAGTGGACTAAACTTCTGAAACGGTAAGCCAGCCCTAATTAAATATTTTCCCTTACAAGAGTCGCCAAAATCATGGTACCTCTTCACAACAATAAAACCCTAACTAAGACAGTGCCTTTGGGTGGGTGGAGGGGTGTCTACTTCTCTGGTTGCTAATTCTAGAGTAGACTTGGTTTTGCTGGAGACTACTAAAAAACCAGAAATGTTCTGACTAACCTGGAATAAACTGTACTCCAGCAGTATCAGGGGTCTGGACCAACTTTCATTATGTCTTTATTGGGTTTTAACCCTTAGGTCAATCATCTTTAGGACACACTCTGCTTTCCAGTTGACTCTGTGTTACCCAATGGTGAAAAATACGAGTACAGCAGGACATGCTGGCCACTTGGGAATTCTCTTCTGAAGAGCATCTACTAAACTGGTTGTCTGAACCTGATGTGTGATCTAACCAGCTTCTTACGGAAAGAAGGTTTTAGATTTTCGCTGTAAGCTAAGTCTAGGCATTGAGGATTTACCTACCCATCCTGTCAGTTAAGTGTGGAGTCTCCCAGAGATATGCTTACTGTTAACATGGTTTCTCTTGGTTTAGACCGGTGGTTCTTAACCTTCCTGATGCTGCAAACCCTTTCCTACAGTCCCTCATATTGTAATGACCCCCAACCATGAAATTGAAATCATTTCATTGCTACTTCATAACTGTGTTTCTGCTAATTATCAACCGAGATGTAAATCAGAGTATCTGATCGGCGACCCCAAAGGAGTAGCAGCCCACAGGTTGAGAAATCATTATATTGGACCCTCTACAGACGACATTGCTGATTATTTTCAAAAAACACTCAGCCTGTCCCAAGATGACAAGTGGTTTCTGCCTTAAGTTGGTATTTGATGTGTAGTTCTACGGCCTGTGGCTGTTCAAGTCCCCAAGCCTCAGTTACTAAAAAGACCTCCACCATCAACTGCCCTTCGGTTCCTCCTTTGTCATGACAAAGTCAACAGCAGATCTGTAGGTCTGTTTCTGGGTTCTTGCCTTCTCTTAGCCAATTTTTGTACCTTGTCATCTGATGTCTTCATATCTAGCTGTTCAAGTCCCCAAGCCTCAGTTACTAAAAAGACCTCCACCATCAACTGCCCTTCGGTTCCTCCTTTGTCATGACCAAGTCAACAGCAGATCTGTGGGTCTGTTTCTGGGCTCTTGCCTTCTCTTGGCCAATTTTTTTTTTAATTAATTTATTCTTGTTACATCTCAATGTTTATCCCATCCCTTGTATCCTCCCATTCCTCCCCCCCCCCATTTTCCCATTATTCCCCTCCCCTATGACTGTTCTTGAGGGGGATTACGTCCCCCTATATATTCTCATAGGGTATCAAGTCTCTTCTTGGCTACTTGCTGTCCTTCCTCTGAGTGCCACCAGGTCTCCCCCTCCAGGGGACATGGTCAAATGTGAGGCACCAGAGTACGTGAGAAAGTCGTATCACACTCTCCACTCAACTGTGGAGAATATTCTGACCATTGGCTAGATCTGGGAAGGGGTTTAAAGTTTACCTCCTGTATTGTCCTTGGCTGGTGCCTTAGTTTGAGCGGGACCCCTGGGCCCAAATCTGCCTATCATATTGTTCTACTTGTAGATTTCTAGGACCCTCTGTATCCTTTTATTTTGCTGTTCTCCCATGCGTCTCTCATTTAGAGTCCCAATAGGATGCCTTCCCCTCTGTCTTTTGTACCTTGTCATCTGTTGTCTTCAGATCTATGGCAACACAAGGTTTAACCTTGATTGGTCCTGGTGTCTCCTCAGCTTTGTTCTCTTAGGCCTGTCCTCTGCCTGCCTCTTTAAATTGCTCTGCAAACTGTGTAAATCAACCTGCCCATTCCTTAGGGAAACTAGAGAGGCTCCCATTGATGCTGCAAAGCAAGGGTTCGCACTCATGACTGTTGTTTCCACCCCCGTCCACTGGGGTTCTTTGATTCCCTCAAGAGAGGTTGGGGCCGGGCGTGGTGGCACATGTCTTTAATTCCAGAACTCGGAAGGCAGAGGCAGGTAGATCACTGTGAGTTCGAGGCCAGCCTGGTCTACAAAGTGAGTCCAGGACAGCCAAGGCTACACAGAGAAACCCTGTCTCAAAAAACAAAACAAAACAAAGAGAGGTTGGGTATCTGGACTGTGGAGGTCTTCCTCTCCTTTGGTTTCCCTCTCTGGAATCTAGTGTTTGGATGCTGCTCTTGTGCTGTTTTAGAATTCTGTCTCCATTTGTCACCGTCTTAGACAGTCCAGATTGATGTGTGTGAATTCACCCTGACTCCAGTGACCTTGCTAAAGTCACTTATGAAATGCAATAGTTTGTGGGTGGAATTGGTTGTATTTCCACACCCACATCCCTGTCACCTATGACTAATTGCAAACGCTGTTCTTCCTTTCCAATCTCAATTCAGCACCTATTTCACTCTGGCCACCGCGGGATCCAAGGAGCCTGCATACCTGTTCCCAGACAGATCTCAGGCAAATCAGTGTTTCACCACTGATGGTTTTCATTGTAGACCTTTCTGTAGCTACTCTTCATCACAGTGACGAAGCTCTCTTTTATGCCAGGGCTTTGGTTTTTGAAAGTCATGAGTTGATGCTGGCTTCATCAGCACACTTCCAAGCTCCTATCAAGAGAGAATCAGATGACTGCCCTCCTCTTCTTCCGACAGCCTGTTGTGGGACTTTGATTTTTATCAATACTGAGCCACAGCTCCTTGATGGGATAAACCCGATTGGTCACAATGCATATAACTTTAGTGAAATGTATCGAGGTATAAATAATAAGGAAGAAAATGCTTAGATTTTACTGCACAGTAGTGTGAGTTTTATCAAAGTATTTGCCTGGGTGACACCAATTAGATGGAAATCTAAGACACATCCACCTCCCCAAAGGTGGAACATCCCTCCTGCTGTTTCCCAGTCGATCCTCATTCGCCAGCCGGGCAAACACGGCGTGTGATCTCTGTCACATTGCATTAATTTTGGTTGCTCTAGAACTTCTATCATGTGAAAACGCGCAGCGTGTATGCTTTTTGTGTCTGTGGCTGGTTCATTTGCTAGGTATGGTCCCTGGCAGAGACACCACATTTTCACACACGTCCATAATCCCTTTTTAAAAAAAAAAAAAGAATAGAATTAATCTTGGAAGTAATGTTTTTGGGTTTAAAGGAAAGTAAAATAAACTGAATCCCCTTCCCCCATGTCCCTCACTGCGAACATCTTCTGTCACCATCATACATGGGTCACTGTGAGGGACTGGTGTTGGCGAATGACCATGAATTAAACTCCAACCCTTTCCTCCAGGTCATCAGCTTGATACTAGAGCACCTGTGCCTACTGTGCTGCCACACCCACCCAGGATACTGTCTCTTCTGCACCTAAAGCCTCTAGCCTCTGATTGCTTCCTCTTACGGGCCTTCTGCTAACCTGCCAGTCTTGTAGAAGAGTACTGCATGCAGGAAGGTCACTCTGAGTCACAGTGACAGGTTTAGATGGATGCCCACAGACCACCCCTCCCCCCCATGCCTTCTTTATCACAGCGTACACACATGCTGCCTCAGGAGCTGCTGGACTCTGGGTTATAGGGGGAATGTCTATGTTGTGAAGGGTAGAATAGTCACAGTCCCCACCTTGATGTCTCCTCCTCATACCAACTAGTAAGCAGGACTTGCTAGGATATTCTCTCCTGGTTGTTAGGGTTCTCCCAGGGAGTAAGGCAGCATTTCCCTCCCTAGAGATCTGGAGATCTGCAAGAGTCATCCATCCTTGTGTGTATCATTTCCCTGTGGTCCGAGGTCAGGTAGAGAGCCCTGCCACAAACAGCAGCAGCCCCAGGCCCACCTGGAGAAGACTGACAACCGCTGAGTTGGGCAGGCAGGAGATACCCAAATAAGCCCCCACCCCCATCATGATCAGGGTCACTTGATGGCAGTGCGCTCCAAGCTCCTTTTCCTCCAGGTAAGCCCCCTGCTTCCCCCTCTATCCAAATATAGCAGGTTTAGGGGCCAAAGTGGCTCGCTGAAGCCCGGGACAAAGCTTTCACAGGGAGTGGCCATTCTGTGCCTTTATAGAGTATCCCTTGTGTTCTCATAGGAGACTCCTGAGCAAACGACTGGGCCAACCGTGATGACTGTCAGCTAAGGGTTAAGGGAGATGGGTCCCCAAGAGGCATTGCCAGTAGGAGCTGACTGCAGCCACACTAGGAAAAGGACATGTCTCTATTCTTTAGCTGTTTAACAAATTATTTAAAAATCAATTTTCCATTTCAAAGTGAGCTAAAAAGATAGGCTCAGTGGGGGAAAGGGTACCAGATGTTTTCTTACAAAAACCACAATGTCAGGGAAAAAAGAAAGCGAAGCTCTAGTATGTTTGCTAAGAGCTGGGGGTCCTGCCTGGTCCCTGAGGAAGCTCCTTAAAAGGTTTTCCATCTTTTCAGATTTCTGTCTGGGGCTTGTTTGAGCGCGCTGGAAGCCCAGCACGGCTCCTGGTTTGGGAGTTTATGAGTTTGTTTAATGCTCACTGCCCGAGTACTTTCGAGTTTTAGCTAGGCTGTGCTTGGCCAGCCTTATTACCTCCTCCCTCAGGCGCTCTGCAGCCAGGGTCATTGCCTCCCAACTCCACCAAGAGGGTTCAGGATGTATAGACACCAGTCTTGCCACTCTCTTTTCACCCTGTTTTCCCTGGAAGGAAGTGTGTGTGTGTGTGTGTGTGTGTGTGTGTGTGTGTGTGTGTGTGTATGCAGGTGTCCCTTCCAGTGTAGCTTTATTCCATGGCTCCAATTCTTGACTCTTTGGCAATTCCCATTATACTCTTTTCTGTTGGGCGTGGCATACAGCTCATTGGGATCTGGAGGAAAGCAAGAATTCACAGAGCAAGAAGCTCTGTGGTCCACCCTAGCCCTCTGTACTGTGGAAACTGCCCAAAGCATCCCATAGTCCACAAGCAGAGTGAAACCTAAAGGCAGTGTGCAGCCACAGGCAGCATTCACCCCACGGGCAGGACGCACCAGACTCTGAGAGAACCCTGAAGTGGCAACCCTTAGTCCTAACAGGACTGACTAAAGAGCAAATCATGGTGGACAAAAATATAGCCAGAGGAACCAGTGGTTCTCAACCTCCCTAATGCTGCTACCGTTTAATACAGTTCCTCATGTTGTGGTGACACCACCCCCACCTTGCCTTAAAATTATTTTTGTTGCTACTGCATAACTGTAATTTTGCTACTGTTATGAATTGTAATGCAAATGTTTTTGGTGATAGTGGTTTGCCATAGGGGTTGTAGCCCACAGGTTCCCACAGGCTGAGAACTGCTGAGATAGTTTCTTCATACTCAGAAGTTTCTGCTGGGTCTCAGGTTGCCCCAGCTCACTGTTCTAGCTGTCCTGTACACATCTTCTGCTTCCAAGCCTACCTTTCAGAATAAACAGACTCCATAGAGACCTACTCTGACCCCATCCTGCAATCTGGGATGGTTCTACTTGAGTGGCCTCACCACTGATATTAGTGGTCTGCTAAGCAGGGTGGCACTTTGGTGTTTTTAATCACGCCCTCAAAAAGTTCTGTTCTTTCTTCTCCTTGCGCCACCCTATCCATGAGCTATGCAGCAAATCTGCCTCCCACACAGCACAGTGGCCACATGACTAGGAGTCAGAGCCAGCATAACTGGGCTGCCTTGGTAGGGCTCCTGGATCCAGACACACTGCCCTGCACATCTGTCCAGCTGTGGGAAGACTGTAGAGGTGGCTGAGCCATTCGAAGACATCCTCTCTCTGTTCTCGTGAGGTTGCCCAAGGTCACTCTTGCTCCACCCAGGTAGGAGTGACAGAAGGGGAGACAGGGGGACCTGCCCCCATTTCATTGTCCAGGCCCTCCACACTCTAGTCTGATTACCAGATTCCCTGCTCAGTCCATTTAAGGAGTCTGTGGTCAGCCTCTTCCCTAATCCTTCACCTGGATAAGGTCACCCACATTGGTGCTCACACACTCCTTACTCATCTGCTTCCCTGCCCCCCTCGTCCCTCCCCTCCCCCAATGCCACGAAAGACTGCAGGATCAGGTCTGCACTCACTAACCCATTCTCTCTAGCCCCATTTTCTCCTCATTCACACTGTCAGGCTAGGCTGTCAGTGCTACAGAAATTGGACCTGTCAAAGTCACCAAGGACGCCCAAGTTGGCAAATCCAATTATGGGTCCTCAGCCCTGCCTGGTGTGACCTCCTCCTGGCCCACCTGCCCTTTCCCTGATTTATTTACTTTTAGCCAAGAATCTTGAGCACATCAGTATTCTTCAGAGAAACCAGTGTGTGTACAGAAGAGCACATACCCACTGCTTTGTGTATGGATGCGCTCGTCCAAAACACATACATTGGCTCCGCGTTTGCCTGGCATTTGTGTTGCCCTGCGTCCAACACGCAGCACTGCCTGGAAAGAATAAACAAATAACGAAAGTTAATTCTGACTGTCCACCTGACAGGATTCAGAGATGCTTAGAATATTACCCAGGCGCACCTGTGTCTGTGAGGGTGTTTCCAGGGAGGAGGTGTCACACAGGGAACTAGTTACCCGTGTTCAAGCTGTGGTGGCTCAGAGGGCCTGGTGCTCACTGTGGCTGGCCTGGGGAGGGTCCCACAGCCCTTCGAAATATGCCCTCCTCAGCTCTGTTACTGCTTCAACTGTGAGCTAACAAGGAGCTGCCTGAATAGGCTAAGGCAAAAAGACCAAACATCTGTTGGGCATTGGCTTTGTGGCTGGTGGCATCTCAGGAATAGTGACTGCCACTCTTACTCCACCATGTGATGTGGTGAAGACACAGTGACAGATGGCAGTGGGAGGCTATGAGAGTAAAGCCCCCAAGAGTCAACTCTACCTGGCTCCTGCTTTGGAGAATCTAGGCCAAATCTGGCACCAAGGGACTCTGCAGGATGATCCTCCCAAGGATCATCAAGGCTGTGCCCTCATGTGCCATCATGATCAACCAAGAACAGCCTCTGGGCTAAGAGAAGAAGATTGAGCCCACATCATCCCCGCCCCTTACTAAACTAAGGCAGCAGCATCTCATGCTGTGGTCCTAGACTAAATAATGAGAAAGGAAGTAATTCAGCTGATCCCCAACACTCACCTTTCTCTGTCTCTTGTTCCAAGGTACAAAGAGGGGAAGAGCCCCTCCCCTTAGGGCACCTCCCAGATGTCTGGTCAGAGCAATGACAACAGTAACAGTTACACACTCATGCACACATGTGTATGTGCCTGTGGGGAACTGAAGATGTCTTGAGAAACGCTAAGGGATCAGATCATGAGACTGTTATGGTTGGACTTTGGCAGCTCTGGGCAGACAGCAAGCTGGAAATCCAGGGAAAGACTTTTGAGTCTGTGGCAGAATCTCAGACACTGAGTCAAAAACATAGCCCTGCACAGTGTGGGTGGGTCCAGTCCAGTCAGTTGAAGGCCTCAAAGAAAAGGCCAAGGCCCCCTGAGGAGGAGGAGGAGAGTCTGCAGGGAAGTGGTATTTGCTTGGCAGCCCTCCCGTGCCTCATCTCCTATTCCCGGGAGGTGAAGTGGCTCATGACCTCAGCAAGCCACCCCCTTCTCACACTGCTGCTATGCCAGCTGGGGGACCATAATCCTGTCAGACACCTCTGCCTCACTGTCATCGAGACTATGATCAAAAAACCCTGCAGCACACCAAGGATGCAAAAGTGAGGAGTAGGCCATTCTCACCCTGTTTGCTGGCTGGAGGATTCCTAAGACTATGGATGTGGAGTAGTGCAATGGTGACCTGAGACAGTATGGAAGAACACAGGCATGTTGGGTGCAGATTCCCAAATAAGATGAGCAAAGACTGTGACAGTTTAAAAAGGAACTGAAGGTCAGGGTCCCTGGTTCCTAATTCAGGTACCACCTGGGTCAGAGGTCACAAGGCTCATAAGGAATCTAAGAGCAGAGGGTCCTCAAACCCCTTCATAGCATCTTAACACTGCCCAATAAGGAAATCCAAGCAGACCTGAGCTTTCCAAGCAGACCTGGCTATGTAACCATACCACCCAGCTTCCTGGGGACCCTAGAGGACTCCATCAGTCCATCTGACCAGCCAGTGGGATGCACGCTGGCTGGGCTCCCATCTGTATCATTCTAATTTAAAGAGTAGACATTAAAGGAGAAGACATTGGCTCTTTGCTCAGCCCATTGGTCCAGCTCACAGGCGAAAGTGCAGCAAGAGCTCCGATGGGTGAGGGCTTGCTCCTCAGGAAGGATGAGGAGGAGCGGGAAAGAGGCAACCTGGGGAGAGGCTTCAGAGACTGAGAGGAGCCCCTGGGCTACAGAGATTATGGGTGGTTCATCCAGTGGTCACTTTGGCCTTTGTGAAAGTTGAATAAATGGACATTCTTGGCTCATATATTACCTGTGCACTGCAAGGTGCGGGGGCAGAAGGGCAAAGCAGCCGGGTGTGTGGTGGACCCCAGGGAAGCCAGGTATTAGGTGGTATCTAGGGCAGTCAAGCATGTGATAAACTTTAGGGTAGCAGGACATTGGGTACACTCTAGCGTGGCCCGATGTGGAGGAGTCACGGGGCTGAGCTTCTGTGATCAGCTGGGACTAACACTACTCTGACCCCTAGAGACAGGAAGGACACAGACATTATGTGGGAAACTTGGAGCCAACTGAAGCTACTACCCTCTTTCACCTCTGACCTCAGAGTGGGCCCCCACAGTACTATAGGTCAGCACCCCTCCTTTCTATTTCATACCTGTCATTATTATTGCCTTGGCCTTGGGATGTTGTTTAACCAATGATTCAGGAAGTCGTTGTGTGGATAACTCAGTGTGACCCTCTAGAGCCCAGCTAAGGTCTATAAGGACAGGTGGACGAGAGCTTGGAAGAGAGACCTGGTTGTCCAACTTTGAATCCCAACAGTGCAACTCTTCCTCGGAGTACCAAAGCTAAACAAGACCCAGCCCGCTGACCATTGAACGTCCCCACATCCCTTCCGATCGTGGGACTCATCCTAGTTGCTCCCTGCTCTCTCCAAAGCCAGGAAGTAAACACAGCCATGCTTTGTTCTGTCTCCTCCACAAAGCAGCAGATCACAGAGAGAAGCTCCGAGCTTGGAACAGCCTCCAGGACACAGGCGCCCCAGGACCGCTTTGAAAAGAGACTCACTCTGAAAAGATACTCACTGGGGTCATCGGGTCAGCATTTGTTCCTGGCATCATGCAACAAAACAAGAATGTTCACAGTCCTTGGCTACACTCTGTAAAAACACAAAACTGGATTTCTAAATCTCCTTGGAACTATAGTGCAGCCACAGGGGCTGGTGTTGGGAGGAGCTGACCCTGCAGGGAGCACAGTCCCCGGCCCACAGCCTCTGAAGTCTTTCCTATGGACAACATTAGCCACTTTATTTCCCTGTTCATGGTACCCAGCTGGCTCCCAAGGCTTCTACTGAGAACCCCGGAGGATTCCTAACTTTCTCACATGGCTTTAAGCCATCCTAGGACCAGTCAACCCGAAGCGAGAAGGAGAGATGCTGCCGGGGCTGTTGCTGACAGAGGCACAGAGCAGAGGTTAGGGAGAAATGAGGGCAGATAAGAGAAATGGTGGTGGCCCAGTCTGCTGAAAGAATTGAGCTGCTGAGGGTCAGCCAGGCTGCCTGTTTCTCAACTTGAATTTGTATTAACTCAAGGAAGGAGAGACAGGATCTGGCAGGCAGATCCCAACTTGATCCAGTCCTTGATTCTTGAACTCATGGCCAGGAAGGAAGTCCTGTCTGTTGGTCATGTCCTTGGCATGGTAGCCTTGTTACTGGGTCTTTCTCATGGGGTAGTCACTTTGCTCCCATGGCACAGATGCATAAAAGTGACCCTGGTTAACATAGGCTGTTGTTCCGCATGAAACAAGCCAGCTGTCTCCATGAGTACAGCTGGAACCCCAGCGAATGTTCACCTGGCAGTTAAAGGGCAGACAGTGCAC
The DNA here is from genome assembly GCF_903995435.1 of Acomys russatus. Lineage (NCBI taxonomy): Eukaryota > Metazoa > Chordata > Mammalia > Rodentia > Muridae > Acomys > Acomys russatus. The sequence goes on from NC_067153.1 coordinate 50,561,749, forward strand.
CTGGATGCCACATTCTCTTCTCCAGTCCAAATAGAAAATAAAATGACAATTGACCGAAATAGTTTTGAAGTAAATGATGGTCACTGTCTCCCCGGACAGCCAGAAATGGGAGAGATTATTACAAAGCTTTTTTTTTTTTTTTTTTGCGGGAGGGTAGAACCACTGGATTCTCACGTGTGCAATCTCAGAATAAATGGCCCATTTTACTTGTATCCTGTTATTCCAGAGAACTTTGGGAAGATACACTTGGTGGAGCATGGCTGAACTGAGTTAATTTTGCGCTTTCCTCCACTGGCACCTTCACTTCCACATCCAGTGTGGAAGCACGCTCACTTTGAAGTCGCTCTCAGGATCCAACATGCTCCCCTTTAGATAGATGAACAGGGCTAGAAGGGAGTCCTCAGGACCCAGGGAGACACACTCAAGGTTATGCCTATCAGCGCCATCTCCCCTGTGGTCCAAGCCAGGCACGTACACACTCTCGACTATCTCTGTCCAACCTGCTTCCAGAACCAGATTCCACAGGTCTGTAGAACAAGGAGAGAAACCAAGACAGAGGTGGAAAGCAAGGTGTGTGCTGTGGGAAGCCACATGTCCTCAAATAGCAAACACCTCTGTGCAGAGCTGGTAAGTAAATTACAGTAAAGAGTAAAACACCACTGGCTGGGCACAGGGCTGGGACCACCCTGGGAAGACATTCCAAGCAGGACCCCTACAGGGGATGCTCCAGTCACCCTGCAGAGATTTCCCCAGGAGCCAGTGTCTAATGCTGATGAGGGGGTCACTGACCTTCCACAGGACAAAGGTCACCAAGAAGGCTATAACTGGGTGTTCTTTAGTTGGGGTTTCTACTTAGTGATGTAAGTCAGAGGCTGCAGCCCCAAGGGTAGCTACATTGTTCAAGAGCTAGAGCCACAGAGATGGGCCAGGGGGGATGGTGAGGGGCAGCAAGGGATGGTAGGGGATAAGGAAGCGCTGTGAAGGATTGCGAAGAGTGGCAAAGAAAGGTAGGGGACAGCAAGGTCCAATAGCTGCCGAGGCCTCCTCTGGATGACTGCATAGCTAACCAGGCCCATGACTTGGAGCCCTTGGCCAGTTACTCGGCTCTGTAGTCAGATCTGCATCTCTCGAACCTTGCCCTCCTCCCTCCCTCTCTCCTCCATCCCTCTTCTTTCTCTCTTTTCCTCCTCCCTCTGTCCTTCCTGTATCTCCTTTCTCTCCCCTTCCTTCCCTCTTCTCTCTCTGTGAGCACAGGGCATGAGCTCACTGTCTTCGGGCCACCCACACGAGACATCAGAGTAGAATCACTGCATGGGGCACACACTGCCATGGCCAGGACATCATAGCAGGCTATGGAGGTGAAACCCCCCCCAAAACCCACTCACATCTCTACCCAAAACTTGTTCAAGGGAATTTATCTATAATAAAAACACAATCATCATTACATTGCTTATATTGGTAAAATGCCTGTGACCTAATATCCGTCTCTAAGGAATGGTAGGACTTAGTGAAAAGGAAGACACACATACCTACACACATAGACACACACGTAAGTGCACATGTACACATGTGATCAAGCACACACATGTGTACATACGAACACATAGCACCACCATTCACACCACAGGGTGCACATACATGATACCATCCCCACTACAAACATGCACACATACTACCATCCACACTGCACACATGTGCACATACCACATGCACACCTGTACTTGCAAAAAATGTATTGCAGTCTAAATCTGAAATATACCAATATTCAGAAAGAATAATGGGCCTGAATACAGTAAGGCAATATCTAAAGCTGAAAAAAAGAGAGAAGGAAGAAGGAAGGAAGGAAGGAAGGAAGGAAAGCAGGGAGGAGTACAGGGGAGGGGGGGGGGAGAGAGAGAGAGTTGTTTGTGTATAGCAGATGACACAGAGATAAGAGAAAATAATGAATTCACATGAATTATGAAAACAGCTTTCTAATTATGCAAAATTAGAAGGATATATTCCGAGGACATTAAAAACTGACAATAAATGTTGATGTTTAGATTTTTTGCCTGTGTATTTGTGCTGACTACAGTGTTTGATTATAAATATGAAACAATTCTGTATGATTGCCAAACAGGGCAAATGAGCAAATAAGCTGGGCAGAGACACAGCTGGGAGGAGATGGTCCCTGGAGCAGAATGTACCGAGGAGAATTGGGAGGAGATGGTTGTAACCGTGCTAGCGCTTCTCAAAGAGATTGCGTCTTGGATCTTCCTGCTGAACAAATCTTGGAGAATAAAGGGACTAATGAGGCAGCGAAAGGGTAAGAAGAAATAGGTGGTGGGATCCGGGGAGGGGACCGCACAAGATACATCATATATGCGTGTGAATACGGCCCTATAGAAGTAACCCTGTACAATAAGAAAGGAAACAAAAGCCAGACAGATGCTCGTTCACACCTGGCCAGAGGTCATGATGGTGGACACAGTTCTTTCTTTTTTTTTTTTTTTTTTTTTTTTTTTATTAATTTATTCTTGTTACATCTCAATGTTTATCCCATCCCTTGTATCCTCCCATTCCCCCCCCCCCCATTTTCCCATTATTCCCCTCCCCTATGACTGTTCCTGAGGGGGATTACGTCCCCCTATATATTCTCATAGGGTATCAAGTCTCTTCTTGGCTACTTGCTGGGTGGACACAGTTCTTGCACAAAGCATCTAGGGCTCCTGCGAGGACTAGGAAGGCACAGGTAGCCCTAAGCAGAACGAACGCTGTCCCCAGGACTGAAAGGACACAAGCAGGGAACACAGGAGCAGCCAGAAGGGGGCACTCACAGGCCACATCGGGCTCAGTGGGAACCCAACGAGTGTACCAGCAATAGTTCATAAGGCAACAAATAAGATTATTTGAGAATATGGCACACTAAAAATAAGGTTTCTATTTTTTTTTTTTTTTTTAGAAAAAAACCTTGAGTAAGAAACGCAGAGGACCAGAGGGTAGGCTACTCTGGCAGGAAGGGCTATCTACAGAGGCATCTCTGCTCAGGCATAAACAGGTAACGGATGTGAAGTTGACTGTGCAGTCTCAGAGAGACACAGTAGAGAAGCCTATCAGAAGCACTCCAGACATCCTGTGAGCTGTGCAGGAGGATCATCTGCTGGATGCCACTGTCACCCCACAGGCCTGTCTCTAATCTTATCAAGAGGCACTTCTTCTGTGGGAAGAAGGCCACCATTTTGGCTGAGGGCCCCAGGAAGGAGGTAAGCTATCCTGCTGCACACATCAGGCCACTGGAAAATAGCTAGGCAGGCCCTGACTGAGGCACAACTGTGGAGACATTGGGGTGGTGAGTCTACAGAGGACAAGAGTCCCAGCCCACACATAACCTGGTAGGGCTGGGTCAGAGAAATGATCATCAGCTGGATTCTAGAGACAGTGGAACAGTGTGACCATGGTTTCTTGCCAAGTAAAGGACCTTCTGCTTCATAGTATCAGAGCTGTAAAGACTGGTGTGCACAGGGAGGGATGGGTCCCATGGTGTGCACAGGGAGGGGTGGGTCCCATGGTGTACACAGGGAGGGATGGGTCCCATGGTGTGCACAGGGAGGGGTGGTTCCCGTAGTGTGCACAGGGAGGGGTGGGTCCCGTGGTGTGCACAGGGAGGGGTGGTTTCTGTGGTGTGCACAGGGAGGGGTGGGTCCCGTGGTGTGCACAGGAGGGTGGGTCCCATGGTGTGCACAGGGAGGGTGGGTCCCATGGAGTACACAGGAAGGGGTGGGTCTTATCCATGTCCTCCTGGCCTATGGGCCACAGGCAGACCGCATAGCTGCTCAAATAATGGGAAAGAGATAATAACGATGAAGCTATAATATAAAATGTAGGTTGATTGGAAGCAGCATGGGAGGGGGAGAAGGAAAGGAGCGAGAGCAGAGAGATGGGAAAAGGGCAAGGTGGGCCAAGGCTGGAAAAAGGGGCAGTAAAGCCAAAATATCTGGTGTATATAATGAGTCTCTGGGAGAGGGGAAACTGCCCCTAGGTGGAGCACAGGGCACGCCAGCTATGCCCAGCAGCAGGACCTAACAAAAAGACCTCTCTTCACCATTTTTAGAGAAGACATTCTCACCTAGATATGGAAATGAGTTCCAGAGTGGTTGAATGGTCTGTCTTAGCATCTTCCTTCCTCGCACAGGTCCTTGCCGCCCTGCCTTCTGTTAGCTCTAGGCTGCAGGCAGGTCAGAGCAAACCTCCCCAAATGGCTTCCCCTTTTGGGCACACTGCAGTGTTGAAACTTGGTAGCTCTGTGGACCCTTGGGCTGTCATCTCAGAGAATCACAGACACCTGAGGAGTGGGGGAACTTGAGTGGGAGAAAAATAGACATGGCGAGCATGCTCCTCACTGCCATTCAAAAAATCAGGAGTGTGTGGCTCACAGCTGTCTCCATTCTCTGAGGAATCAGACCTCTATCCCGCCCCTCCCCCTGCCCCCTTTTCCTCTCCCCCACCCACTGCTGGAGATGCTGCAGCCGGCTATGAAGATAAGAAGTGCACACAGGAGCTGAAAGCTGCAAAGGGGCACCTGGTCTGAGAGCATCAGAGGCTGGGTTCTCATATGCTGACTGCCAGGGTATCAAAGAGAAGCCAGAGCGTTTGGCTAGAAGAATATAAGAGCCTTTCCCTTCCCATCCTCAGCTCTGATCTGAGAAAATGGTTTCCTTTAAGTCATCATTTTTTTTTTAACCTGGCAGAAAAGCAAGCTTCCCTCCTCATTTGGTGCATTAAATATCTCCTTCTGGAGGTCTGGCCAGGGCCATGGATGAAGCTCACAGTGTGTCAGAGTCCATCCTACACAGTACAAGGTTGGGGATGTCACACATACAAGGAGACAGGTGAGACACATGAGTCTCTAGATTAAGGTTTCTAAAGAAGGGATTGTGCTCTGGGAGGCAGGTATATAAGACTTACTGGCTCACTATCACCAAGTGCCCAACACAAGCACCTGAAAAAGGAGTTTATTTTGTCTATGGTTTAAATACAGTCCATCCTGGTGGGAAAGACGTGGCAGCAGGCACCCAAGGCAGAGGGGTATGATGAATCTGTAGCAGAAAGATAAGTGGTGGCACTCATCTTTCTCATTTTTATTCAATTTGAGAATCAGCCCTGGCAGGGTGTGGTGGTGCACACCTCTAATCCTAGCACTCAGGAGGCAGAGGCAGGCAGATCTCTGTGAGTTCAAGGCCAGCCTGGTCTACAAAGTGAGTCCATGACAGCCAGGGCTACACAGAGAAATCCTGTCTCGAAAAACCAAAAGGAGGAGGAGGAGGAGGAAGAAGAAGGAGAAGAAGAAGAAGAAGAAGAAGAAGAAGAAGAAGAAGAAGAAGAAGAAGAAGAAGAAGAAGAAGAAGAAGAAGAAGAAGAGAAGAGAGAAGAGAAGAGAAAAGAAAAGAAAAGAAAAGAAAAGAAAGGAAAGGAAAAAGAGACCCAGCCCATGGAATGGTACCACTCACATTCCAGCCATAGCCAATCTTCTCTGCTATCATGCCCAACAGACGCTTAGAGGTTTGTCTCCTAAGTGATTCCAAATTCAGTCAGGTTGACAGTGAAGATTCACCATCAGAATTAGAACATGCATTCTATAGGAAGCATGGATAGGAAAGATGTCTGCCTTGTGGGCCTGAAGGTGAGAAGTTGTCTCCTCCTCCTCCTTCTCCTCCTCCTCTTCCTCATTCTCTTCCTCCTCTTCCCTTCTCCTTTATTTCTCCTCCCTCCCTCCTTCTCTGCCTTCCTCTCTCGCTCTTTATATGCCTCCTTCCCTTTCTTGTGCATTACTATGAAGTTCTGTCTGGTTTGTAATTTACTATGTAGACTAAGCTGATCTTAGACTTATAGCCAACCACCTGCCTCTGCCTCCTGCATGCCAATGCACCTAGCTCTTTTTCCATATCTGTGACAGAACTGTAGCAACAAAAACAGTATGGCACAAACGTAAAAACAAACACATAGACAAAGGTAATAGAACAGAGTCTCCTAAATTAAACCACATAACTACAGCCACCTGATATTTGACAAAGGTACCAAAAACATACATTGGAGAAAAGGCACAGAAGTAAATCAATGCAGAAAGCTTGAAAGCTGACCTGACCAATATCATAAACACTCTTGTTCTAGCCTTTAGGAAAAACCAAAGGATGGTATGAGGAGGGTGGGGTGGAGAGGAAATGTTCTACTTTGCTTTGTTGTCACGATAACATACTAACCAAAACCAGCTCAAGAAGGAAAAGATTCATTTCATCTTATATTTCTAGGTAGCAGTCTATCACTAGAGGGAATTCAGAGCAGTGCTCACCAGCTTGCTTCTAAGCTTACGTTCAGATATCTTTCTTGGGAGAGATGGCTCAGAGGTTAAGAGCACTGTTTACTCTTCCAAAGGTCCTGAGTTCAATTCCCAGCAACCACATGGTGGCTCACAACCATCTATAATGAGACTTGGTGCCCTCTTTTGGTGTTCAAGCAAAACACTGTATACATAATAAATAACCAGATATCTTTCTTGTATAGACCAGGCTCACCCACTTGTGGATGGCATTGTTCACATGGGTTGGGTCCTCCTATACCCATTGGCAATCCAGAAAATGCTCCATGGACATGCACACAGACCATTGTAATAAAGGCAGCTGAAGTTGCCTCTTCCCAAGTGTGTCAAGCTGATAACCAAGACAACCATCACAGGGAACCACCCCAAATCTCCTGGCATGGCTCCAGTGTGATCTATGCCCCAGCCCCCGACATGTAACAGGAATGTCACACAGGCCACACATTGCTCAGGACAGGGTAAGCCACATTTGTCTGCTGAGGCCAGAACTCTTGCTGGTAGCATCATTGTCAGGTTTTGTGTCCTGGATGATGAGGACCCTAGGTAACAAGAACCTGTTAAGAAGGTAGTATGGCCACAGCCACCTGATTCCCCTATACTAGGGATCGGACTGTCTACATAGAAGGGGTAGACGTCTATCATGAGCCAGATTGCTACTCAGCTAGACACAGCACCATCGCCTCTTTGGAGTCCATGGCTGCAGCCTTCTGTGTTCCTTGGAGATATTGCTACCTATATGACAGTGCCACCATGCTGAGGAAATCCCTAGAGTCTGCCTTGGTCAAATGCCGAGTCTTGATTTTACATTGAAGGTGGCATTCAATCAGCCACTCAGGCAGCAGGTTGTGAAGGAATGAACTCAACTAGTGCCAATCCTGAGGGGGGAACCAGGAGTACAGCTATCTACCCTGTCTGTGGAGCAGGTGCGCGTCTTATTTCTGTTGTCCACTTTGAGAAATCAGGCCCCACTGGGCAAGGTTTTCAGTCATTCCCCCCACCCAGTGGGTCATCAAATTGCAACTTAAAGAAATCTATTTTCTTTAAATCACAATATTAGTGAGAGATCAAGATTCCACTTGGTGTGTGTTGTCCGGACAACACTTTCCATAATAGTAAAAACGAAGCTACAGCCCACTCACCACGGAAATGGGGACACCAGTAGGTGTCCATCTCTAAGACCTTGTGGCTTTTATGCACACACCTCTGGAGTAGGCACAAGCAACACTGCAGAGCGAAAGCTCCTAGGCATCCCAACTCTCAACCACTGCCCCATATGGCTACAGTCTTTCAAATATTCCTCTTTAATGCCATCTGAATAATTTTTCTAGAAGTGTCTAGAAGCTACCACTTTGAAATAGAAACAACAGCACTCCTGTGGATCCAGGAGGGAGATCCATCAGGATGCTGAGTCCTGGCACAAGGACAAATGAGAATGTTTGGGTGATGAGGAGAAGAGAGAGTGTTTGCTTTCACATGCAATGTTGAAGAAGTTGCCGGAAGCTCCGGGCTTCTTCCAGGGGAGTCGTGAGGCTCAGCAGGCTGGAAATATCTCCCGCTGTTGCTCCTTCACAAATAGCCTCTCTCATTTCCCTGGTGCGGCACCCAGCCACATTCCACAGATTTCTTCCTGATGAGGCTGCAGCAGCAGGAGACATGATGTGGTGGGGAAAGGTGGGCCCATGTGATCCGTCTACCATCCCTGCTCAATCCAGTGTTAGCAAATTTCCTTTATCATTAAATAAAAACACAGAGCAGAGACAAATGAGGGAAGGGGGTTTCTCATTTATCACTTAGATGCAGCCTTCCTTGCTCAGCCCTCCCAGAGGAGCTGGGCTAGAGACAGCATATGGAGGTGTGCTCCTCCCAACAAGCAAGCTTGCAGACACCATGCACATGCCAGAAGCCAAGCAGCCATGGATCCAGAGCAGGGACAATTCCATGCACACAAGTGGGACAGTCACAGCAGATCTGTGGCTCTATTTCATGGCTGAGTGAACTGCTGTTTGGCCTTCTTAGGAGTGAGGAGATGAGGAGAAAAATGGAAAGAAAAGTCCCAAAGCCCTGAACCGCAGAATTGTCTGAACCTGAACCTACTCATGAGCGCAGGCAGTGGAGCAAGACACCTGGTGGAATTGGGTAGCAGGTGGTGGCTGGATGGCTCAGTGACACTGCCCAGCAAGACCTTGTGGCCATTCCCTGTTCTTAAGATGGGGGATGGTGGCCACCCCAGGTGTTCACAGCATATACCATTAACAGGAATGTGTGTACAAGCCAGGTGCAAAGAGAACAGTGGGTGTCTGGGGACAGATGTGAATCCAGAGACAGAGTTTCTACAGAGAGAATTCAGGCACAGAAAGACCTGTAAACTGTGTCTGTCCTGTCTTTTGTCAGAGAGGAAGGAGCCTTTACAGCCAAGGAACATTGTGTATGGAGCTGAGGGAGGTGAAGATGCCCCTGCCTGGGTTTTAATTTTTGGAATGCACCGTGCAACAAACTGATTAACTCTACTGCTTCCTCACTCACTGTATTCTGACCATTCCTTTTCTGCTGAATTATCCAGGATTTGCATTGTTTCCCCAAATTTATCAGTTGAATTTCCTCTCATTTCAAAGTTGCAAATGCATATGTACACCTTTGGCCAGAGATCATATTCCACATGTATTCTAGCCTACTTTCTGTTGTTGCAATAAACATTCTGATCAAACGCAGCCTACTGTAGAAAAGAGTTTACTTGGCATATACTTCCAGGTCACAGTCCATCCCTGAGGGAAGCAGTCAGGGCAGGAACTCAAGCAGAAGCTTGAGGCAGAAACCAAGAGAAACATGGCTTGCTTGCTCATTCCCAGGCTCGTGCTCAGCTAGCTTCCTATACAGCCTTAGACCACCTGACTAGGGAATGGTGCTGCCCACAGTAGACTGTGTCCTACATCAATTAACTCAAGATAATTACCCACAGGCCAATCTGATCTAGGCAACTCATTTGTGGCTTTTCCCTCTGAGATGACTCAACGCCATGTGAAGTTGATGGTTAAAGGTAACTAGGACAATGTGTCTTTGGGCTCACATGCAGAAATGCTTGGTGATCTATCTATAGACACCTCACCTCTATGACCAGTGTGAGATACAAGATCCCCACTTCATACTAAGACTACTGGAGACTCAGAGCACCAAAAGGAAGCAGTTTATTTTATAATTTTGTTAAGCTTAGGTGTCAGCCCAGAGGAAAAAAAGCTTGGTGTGCTGATTTGGCACAAAACATTGGTTTTTCTATTCCTAATTGCATTTCTATACCCTCTGAGTCTCTCACTGCCTGAGTTCTTCACAGAGGTACAATCTTCTCAGTGTCTAGCATTGCTGTATTGCCCACCCCCAAAGTCCCTACCCTACTAGTTCAGAACACAAAGTCTTACCTAATGCATAACCTAAGGCTGGGCATTTTCTTTTTTTCTGATACTTGGTCTCACGAAGCAGAGTGCCTATGACTTTTCAAGCCTAGGGTGAACTGAAATCACCTAGACAAGCAGGTGCCAGCTGTCTCCTAGAGAGACAGGGACCTAATGCCTCCTGATTCTGTGCAGCTCTCTAATGAGATAGAAGTGCATCTCACAGTGAAAATGGACCATAACACTGCATCTCTTACACCGGGCATTTGAGATGACATTGTAAAGTGTTACCCATCAAGGTTGTAAAGGTCTGCATACCTGAGACTGTATTATAAAATTCATTGCTTACCCTGTTAGACATAGTGAAGTTTGCTGTATGGCCTGTTGTAGATAAACTTGAATGATCCCACCTCAGTGATCGACACCTCATCTTTAATCATAAGGTCTGGGGCTATCCGTGTCTGTGCACTTTCTGAAATACTCACATACTTGGTCACACATGTAGAATGATCTCCGAGATGTGATTATTCACTCCCTCTGCAGTGGGGTGTCTCTTGCCTGCCAAGGGCTTTGACTACAATTTCATTTACATTTGCTTCTTCCAACTGGTTTTTACAGCTGCTCTGTGTGTTCAGATATTTTATGATGTGTAAATTTTTACTTTCCTAGAACACAGGCTCTGGCTTCTATTAGTGTTAAGTAATCAGTTCTCTTTTTATAGTTCTGATTTGATCACTGTGTCTTGTATTAATATTTCCACAAAATATCTCAAATAGCCTTCAAAACACAAACAGCAAGCTGTTGCATACTCTCTCTGAGTGCTTGGTGCTGGTGTTGTCCAAAGCCCTTCAGCAACTCAGATTGCTCCCAGAGGGACCTGGAGGGTCACTGGCTTGGCTTTGTCCCATCAGTTTGTGCACATTGTGCCATACACTAGGCTTGATCATCAGCTGCCCTGACCTGCTGGCACAGAGAAACTGTATGTTTACGTCACTTCCTAGGTTTAACCCTATGTCTTCTGGTTTACTCACACCAGGGCTAAACTACACACACAAGTGTTTTGTGTAAGAGATGCTTTCTTGGGACACAGGGGCTAAGAGCTTAACTATTACCCCAAACTGTAAGGGGGCTCCCTTGAATGCACTATAAACATCCTTTCTCCCCAAGAGACAAGTTATGGGATAAGAAGGGCACAGTTTGACTTTCCTATGGTCCCCCACCTGCCTGAGTCCTGATTTCTGTGTGGTCAGCTTCCTGAAATTTGGCGAGACAGCAGAGGGTTTGCTATGCAGAAGGACAGTATATAAGTCACGGGAACTGCTGACACAAATTACACCCAAGATTATCTGGGTACCATGGGGGGGGGAATATTCCAGCTGTAAGCTGGCTGACCCCTGACTCTGACCCAGAGTATCTTCCTCATTGTGCCATCTCAGGTTTCAGGGACCTTTCCTACATTTTGAGGGTATGAATGAGAGCCCTGTGAAGGCATCTAGGCCTGCTTGCGTCAAGCTCTCTCACTGCATCTCAGGATGTCTTCTCACATGCCAGACCCCATCAGCCACGTGTAATACATCCTGAAGTCTGGCAGAGCAGCATCTGTGCCCCTGAGGAGCAGAGACAACAAGCTTGTTATGTTTCATGCTTAGATACAAAAGGAAAATAAAAGATGTCTTGGGCTATGTTGCCTGGGAGACTTCTTATTCTTTAGGCCTTCCTTGGCTACCATCATACCCAGCTTCATTTGACAGCAGTACATAACCAGGAGAGGGTTTCATAGGTTGTCGCCTTAGCTAACCAACTACCTGGAACCAAGCAAGTTATTTGTTTAACCCTCTGAGCTTCAGGCCCCAGTGTGCCTAGCCTCCCAAAAAGTCCCCAATAGCTGCTGTGGAAGAGAGTAGTGTTCCTGAGTTAAAACACCCACAGACTATGTTGCATGGGCTTCCTTCACTTGTACCCCATAGCCTTTTACCATCGGGGAGCTTCCTCAGGTCTCTGGAGCTGCCTTTTCTGCGGACTGCACAGTCCTTTCTAGAAGCTCGGGATACCATTGCCACTGCAGGGAGCTAGAGAACCTGGCTATGGGTTTCTATGCAACCAGGCTCCTCCAGAGGCGGAGAAGATGGAGGTGGGGGATAATCCAAGATAATAAATCATTCTGTGCTGTGGTTTTCACAAGCCTCTGTGGGTTGTCACCGAGAGAAAATGTGATCAAACAGCATCATCCCTTGAGAAGCAGCCTTACAGCTCCCTGGAGGTAGAACCCAAAGACAGGGCAGAAGATCGGTTCCTCTAAAGAAGGGATGCTTCACTCCAATGTTTGATTTCCATCACACAGGCTTCTCCTGAGCCAACCTGGGGCTGGAGGGCAGGACCCACCTTGACTTGTCCCAATCACTTTCATTTCATAAGGATACTGGTGTTTTGTTTTTGTTTTGTTTTTTTTGTTTGTTTTTTTGTTTTTTTTTTTTTTTTTTTTTTTTTGTCATTGTGTGCATCTGACAGTCACTTCAGCCTCTAATATCTTTATGCAACACAAGTGACAACATTCTCTTCAACCTGCTTGACCCCTGTCTAAGGAAAGGGGGGTGGTGAGTCTCTGGAGGCTTTGTTTAATGAAGATGAAACATAAGATCCATGGTGTGCCTTACTACAGACACATCTACTGTTCATCTGAAAGTTCACATAGCCCAAAGACCACCTGGGTGTGTCTCTGCTTCTCTCAGACCCATCATGTCCCTTAAAGATCCTGAGATGAGATGAGCCCAGAGTGTGTGCAAACAGAAAGCATGCTTGCATATACTTCTGTGCATATTTGTGTGGCCTGCTTTCCCTTGGATCTTCACTGGTATCCCCAATCCCTGTCATGTGGGGGTCCAGCTGCTCCAAGGTTTGTCCTAGGATGTATATCTAGCATCATAAGGGATATAAGTATTCCCATTATTATAAGAGACATGGGACCCCACTTCACTATGGAAGGTATAGAGACATCCTCATCTTTATGAGGGATGTAATGATCTCTCTCTTCACTATCAGGGGTTACAGAGACAACCCCCTCTCATCATGGAGAGACACAATGACTCCCTCATTATCATAAGTGGACATGGAGACCAGCAGTCATCAAGAGGTCACATAGCGACAGCTCGTCGTCCTGAGTGTATGTGGAGACCACTTGTAATAATGAAGGGCAGTGATCCTTCATCACCATGAAAAGACACTGAGACTCCTTGTCATCATGGGGGTGGTCAGAAAGACCTCTCAGAAGCATGGGAGAATAGCAAAGTAGAGGATCCCGAGGGTCCTAGAAACCTACAAGTAGAACATTATGATAGGCAATTTGGGCCCAGGGGTCCTGCTCAAACTAAGGCACCAGCCAAGGACAATACAGGAGGTAAACTTTAAACCCCTACCAGATCTAGCCAATGGTCAGAACATTCTCCACAGTTGAGTGGAGAGTGGGATATGTCTTTCTCACGTACTCTGGTGCCTCACATTTGACATGTCCCCTGGAGGGGGAGACCTGGTGGCACTCAGAGGAAGGACAGCAGGTTGCCAAGAAGAGACTTGAGCATATACAGGGGGGAGGTAAATCCCCCTCAGGAACAATCATAGGGGAGGGGAATAATGGGAAAATGGGAGGGAGGGAAGAATGGGAGGATACAAGGAGATTGGGATAAACATGAGAGTGTAACAAGAATAATTAGTAAAAAAATTAAAAAAAAAGAAAGACCTCCAATATCATGGGAGGAATACAAAACCTCCTTATCATATAGATGAGTACAGATATCTCCAGTCATGAGACAGGAGCAAAAGGACAGAGCACACTGGACCCTGACAGCAAAGGGAATGGTGGAGATCCTAAGTGGGGGAGAATGGGCATTGATGCTTGTGTTGGGGGAAAAAAGCAATCTTGGTTTTGATGAATGCAAAGTTTCTATCATTCCAGGATGAAGGAGGCTTTGCCAGGTGCATGTGTACAAGGCAAAGGATTTGGAGATAGTTGCTTGAAATTGAGATCCCGGCGTCAGAGGAATGGGTGAATGCTGGGTGAACAGCAAGAGAAACAGAGTAAGGAGTAAGAAGAAGAGGACTGGAGAATGCCCAGAGAAAAGACCCTGACATGGATGGACAAGAGTTCTCACACTATGGGGTTAAGTTTGAAATGGATATTTCTGACAGAGGCAATCATGTCATGTCCTTCAAGACTGGCAGAGAGAGGCCTGCTAGACAAGCCATGGTGCTGTGGCTAGAAAGATCACCCCAATATCCATGATATAAAAAATGCTTCCCAAGATTTGGTGTCATGGGCTACACTATGTCCTGCTCAAGTTCACACATTGAAAACTTGCCCCCATGGCATCAAAACCAGAGTATATTGGAGATAAAGGCTTAATGAAGGTAAATTAGCTGAACTGAGGTCTTCAAGGCTGACTTACTCCAATATGACTGTGTCTACATGATACACACAGAAGGACAGCCATGGGAGGACCCAAAGAAAAGATAACATTTGCAGGGCCTGGGTGGGGTCAACCTTGACCTTGGACTTCAAGGCTCCAACTTATGACACAATGTCTATCATTTAAAGCTACCCAGTCTGTGTGATGTGTTACTGCAGTTCAGGACATCAAGATATCCAGAGAGGACTGGGCTTGTCCAATTTATCTTTGAGCCACTGCAGGTCATCTATCACAGATCACTGAGACACATCTGTCGTGCACCTGTGATGTCAACTTTCCTTCACTTGTCTCGAATACATCTCAAACTCTAACAATGGCTTTTGCGTCCCCGGTGAAATTCTCAGACAGCATCTCAGCCCAGTCACACAGCATATACATATGAACTGTCCCATCTCCCCCCCCCAGCCTTCTTACCTCCATCTTTGTACTACTATTAATAAGGGCTTAGGGGGCACACAGTGTGAGGTGTGAGGACTTCACTTCTTTGTAGACTGCTCTACACATGGTGGACATCTCTATGTGGGGATACCCAGGTCCTCACTGGATTAAGTATGCAAGATCAGATGTCCTGGTGAACACTGGAACACAGAAGGTCTTTTTAAAATATGATACTCAACTTCAACCTATTTCCTCCACCTGCCCATCTTCTCTTGAGAAGGACTTCACCAAAATCAGTGACAGAATTCCCAGAAGGAAGGTACTGTTGATGGGTTTATAATGGGTACAAGTAGATGAGGGGTTTCTGTCATTGCAAAAAAACCACCACACAGTGTGAGGCAGGAAGGGCAAGCGGAATGCTCAAAGAGCAGTGTTCTTCCTAGAAGCCACAGGTCCTGAGTTATAGAATGGCACTCTAGCCCTTACTGTTTCAAGAATCCTAAGTGGAACTACTGGTGCCTCAGCCACAGCACCATTGGCACCAATCGTTGAGAGCAAAATGCAGAGCATGAGTATGTAGCAAAATGGTTAAGCAGCAGGCCAGCCTTCCACAGTCTCCCAGCTAATCGGTGGCCCCAACACTGGGCAGGGTGAGAGGCCCTGAGGCCAGGCCAGCTCCTGTAGAGCTGCCAGTGTGCATGGGAGCAGGATAAACCATTAAAAGGCTACTGCTTATTCCCCAGATGATTGCAGCTGTGGCCCCAGACCCAGAGGAGACTGTTCATCAATGTCCAGGTGACCTTTCTTCCTGCTCAGAGGCAGGAGCCAGGAGAGAAGAGGACAGACTAACAAGTGCCCCATTAAAGTTGACTTCACCTTGGTACAGGAGTCCTCCCAGGATATGGCAAGTCATTGGCATCCGGCAAGGGATGTAGGGCATTGGTTCTGGTGTGCGTCCTGCCACCCTCCCCTGGGTCTTTATCTTGAGTGTGTGTCCCGGTGCTGTCTAATTTGGGGTTCCAGAGTTCATCACGAAGCAACTCTTTGGGGGCTCTACCAGCATTTAGTGACGTAGCTCCCTGATGAATTTATCACAGGGGTTATCAGGCTTGTTGGTTATGAAAAATCAGTAGTTGCCTGGCAACCAAAATTGTCTGTTAGCTTGAAAGCCAGAGACTTCAGAGCCAGAGATGATGGTTCCTTGGGAGCCAAGACCGAGGCTACTGAGCAAATAAATGCAGGGGAGGAGGCCAGGGTAGTGGTCTTCTCTAGAGCCCTGCTTTTAAAAATGGAGGCAGTTAGTTGGTCAAGCTATGGGGCACTGCTGAGTTCAGCCACAGAAGGAAAGCCAAGTGGGGCTGTCTTTAGGCCATTGCATTGTGACTGCCCCCAAGGGAAGGCCTAGCTTGTACCAGTGCAGTACATGGATCATTAGAGCGTCCCGTGTCCACTCAGAATACCAGGTCCTTTACTTCCTCCCCTTAGCAGAGCTCTGTGATGGGCTCTAGTCCCTCAAACCATGAAACTTGACAACAGCTTTCCCTCTACATGCTTCCTTGAGCATTTGTTTCCATGTCCAGGTCCCTTACTGGGGCCATCAGTTTCCCTGTACCGCTGTATTTTGTCAAGCCCGAAGTTGCATTTAGAAGGACAGGGAATGACTCCAGGGTTGGGTCCTGAATCTAAATGCCACCATTGCCTCACTTCAACCCAAGCCCTGCTCTTTTTCTGTCTGGGTCACCTGACCTGCAGCTCCAAATACCTCCTGATTCCCTTCCTCCACGCCATTCTATGCTGTTGTACTAGCTACTTGTCTCATTGCAAAGGCAGCATAAAGGAGAAAGGGCTTACTCTGGCTCACAGTTCAAATGTACCATCCACCATGGCAGGGAAGGAAAACCAGCAAGCGCAAGGCAGCTGGTCACACCGCATCAGCAGGAAGAAAGCAGGGAGAGATGGGTGACGGTGCTCAGCTCACTGTCTCCTTCAGTTCAATCTAGGACCCAGGTCTTCTCACTTCAGTGAGCCTAATTAAGATGGTCCCTCACAGGCGTTCAAGGCTAGGTGATTCTGGATTCTGACAAGTTGATGATCAATATTGATCACCACAGCCTGACGGAGAAAGTTGCAGCATCGCCTACAGACTTGTAGTCTCATGGACTCAGACCAACACAGCAAGAACTTTGGGGTATAAATTTTATTTAAAACCATGCTTTAATTTTTCATTAAAACAACACATATGTCTCAAACTTCTGTCCACTGTTACTCTCACACAAAGCCAGTTATTTATCAAACAAAACTACATTTAAAAAATATAAACTGGGTTAGTAACACATACCTTTAATCCCAGCATTCAGGATGCAGAAGTAGGGGAATCTCCGTGAGTTCCAGGACAGCCTGCTCTACAAACTGAGTTTCAAGATAGCCAGGACTATTACACAGAGACAACATGTCTCGAAAACAAAACAAGTAACACATACTAGCATGATGTAGACAATCTTTTCTGCCAAGGATTACTATAAGAACTGAAATTTCAGGGGAGAGAAATGGAAACACAAGATCTGTTTGCTCTGCATGGTGCACCTGTGCAGTGAATACATATGCCACACAGCCCGGATCGTGGGGGGAAACAGAAGGCGTGTGCACAATTCCAGCTGAGTCCATTATGTGGCTGTTTGAGCAGGGTCTAATTCATCTACTTGGTTGGTTTCCACTGAATCACATTTCACTTATTCACCCCCATTTGTGCATCCTTCTGCCCACAAAGTCATCCATCATCCATTCATCCACTTATCCATCTCTCTTCCTACCCACCCATCGACTCATGCATTCATCCTTCTACCCAAAAATTCTGCCTGTTCATCTATCTACTTGTCCATTCACCCATTTATCTACCTACACATCATCAATCCATCCATCCACTTTTCTATCCATCCATTTATCCACCTGTCTATTTATTTGCCCATCCATCCATCCATCCATTCATCCATCTGCCTATTCATCTATTCTTCCATTCATCCATCCATCCAGTCATCCATCTCCATTCCTTCTTGCTATTCTAACTGTTCACCTCACTCTGACCTACTACCCCAGACTGCTAACAGAGCCCCCTCTCTCCCACTGTGCTCACTGCTAGCACTGTCAAAGATGTTTGTCAGGATGACTCCAGTCTCTGAGTTTTCCATAGACAAAGTACTCTAAAACCCAACTTCTGGGTCCCAGCCCAGGCTTTATTACTTCCACTAGAGACATTGAGATGGTCTCATGGACCCTTTATAATTATTCCTCTTTGGTATCATTGTGTGATTTTATAAGATATTGTGATGATTGAATCCACTCATAATGTTAGAGAAGGAGATTGCTGTATGTCACATATATAGTGGGCTTTGCCTTGTTTCTAACATACACTACAAGGCCTGGCAAGGCCTGGTCCCCAGCCTGCTCATTCACTCTTTATTTCCGACATCTTTGGATTCTGTACAGGGTGCCTATGATGTTCTATGGAGTTTTTCTCTCTGCTCTCCAGCCCTCTTGTCCACTCCCATCATGTGATGACTCATTTGCTCTCCCACTGAGGTTCAGCTCCCACCAGCCATAGGTCGTTGGCAATCTGTCCAACCCCAGAGTTTCGGTGCCTAGGGTAGGCAAAAGTCTAGTGTGTGGAATGAGTCATGTCTGTACAGACTCTGCTCCTGAGATGACTGTTCTGGAGATGCATAGGCTGCCACCTTGCCTATTAGACCTTTATTTCTAGAACATTCACTTGTTTGGGAGAGCAGACCTGCTTCTTCCCAGGAATAATTTCCTCTCTACTTTTTATTTTAAGCTTATAAACTTTGGAAGGAAACAAGCTCTTCTGTAAGAAGCGCTAGGGCCAAAATGATGCCAACACCTGCTCCGCGATATCATAATAAATTACTAGAATACAGCAGCATCTTAGAGGCTCGTCTCCTCACGGCCATTTGAAAGGAGCTGAGCTTTTCTGGGCTGGGTGCCAGTGACTGCTCACCAGGCCTTGGAGCTTAGGGGTGGGCTACAGATTGGAGGCCTGGCTCCTTTGTTAAGGAATAATATGTTTCCTTCTGCTCAGTTCCTTTATTCCAAGCCTGATTATTTTCATGCATATTTTCCTAGAAAGGCAAAAAAAAAAAAAAAAAAAATCAAGACCCCTTTTCAAAGGGACGGCTAAATTTTACCATTTTAATGCAAACAAAACTCGATGGAGTACGTTTTAATATAATATGATATTGTCTACTTTTCTTGGTGTCAAGACAGGCTGAAGTTTTTAGGAAGACCTTTGTGAATAAGCAGGTACCTCCGCTGATGGTTTGACTCATACTGAATTGTCAGTGCAATCTGAGGTAGTGTGGACTCAGTCATCACCATCATCCCTGGCACTCACTACACAGAGGGGCAGCCAAAAGGATAAAATACTTCACAAGGAGTAAGCAAGAAGCCAACCATAGTCAAGAGCTGGCATGACCCTTAACTTTGTGTTCAGGGCTGTGGTGATTCATTCCAGTTGCCAACTTGGCAATCTAGAATTACCTGGGAGGAGAATTTCAGTGAGAAATTGTCTAGATCAGACTGGCTTGTGAGCTGTTGGGGGGGGGTCTCTATTGTCCTACTTGATATGGAAAAACCTAGCCTGAAAGTGGTTGGCAAAATTGCCTGGTTTGGAGCTCTGGCTTGTTGAGCAGAGAAAAGGTAGCTGAGTAGCAACCATGCATGCACTCATCCTCCTGACTCTTGACTGTGAATGTGGTGTGACTCCTGCTACTGTGACTTTCCCAGAGAGATGAACTGTACCTGGGAACTGTGAGCTAAAATAAACCCTTTCTCTCATAAGTTGTTTTTTTTGCCAGGGCATTTTAACACACCAGAAATGAGACTAGAATAGCATCTTTTTTTGATTTTCAGTTTACCAAAGACAGTGAGAGGAAGTTGCAATATAACTCAGTAGAGAAATGGAAAAAGAGAGAATTTCCCTTTCTTGTAACTTCCATGTGAACAATAGTGAAGCTCCCACCAGTCTGGTTGCTCATCACATTTGGCATGCAAGGTCTTTCCGATGGTCCCCTGATCTTACCCATCTACAATGGTAAGTAGTCTTCTCTGATCTGGTGCTACTCTGATCCTGGATTTCTCAATCAAAATTTAGCCTTTGTGTGAGTATGGACAAGTAACTTAACCTCTCTGTGCAATGAAAGGTAATGTGCGTCCTACCCCTCAAGAGTATTTTCAAGAATTGCATGTGCCTGCATCACCATAGCATACCCAGATGCCTCTCTTGTATAGACCTCACCACGCTATCTAACATACTTCATACAGAACCTTTACTATAACCCTTGCTGGTAAATTATGACTGTTTTGCACCCAAAATTAAAGTAGCCCTGGAAACCAAGAGATATGTTTGGCCATTCCCAATGTTACTCAACTTTCTGGTCCAGGAAAATCAACATATTGGGACTCTAGATGAGAGAAGCATGGGAGAATAGCAAAGTAGAAGGATCCAGAGGGTCCTAGAAACCTATAAGTAGAACATTATGATAGGCAGATTTGGGCCCAGGGGTCCCACTCAAACTAAGGCACCAGCCTAGGACAATACAGGTGGTAAACTTTAAACCCCTACCCAGATCTAGCCAATGCTCAGAACATTCTCCACAGTTGAGTGGAGAGTGGGGTATGACTTTCACACACACTCTGGTGCCTCATATTTGACCATGTCCCCTGGAGAGGGAGACCTGGTGGCACTCAGAGGAAGGATAGCAGGTTACCAAGAAGAGACTTGATACCCTATGAGCATATACAGGGGGAGGAAATCCCCCTCGGGAACAGTCATAGGGGAGGGGAATAAGGGGAAAATGGGAGGGAGGGAAAATGGGAGGATACAAGGGATGGGATAGCCATTGAGATGTAACAAGAAAAAATTAATAAAAATTTTTAAAAAATAAATAAAAATAAAAATGTTATGTGATGAGTGTACTGGATATATTGGAACAAGGAAAAGCACTGAGGACCTGAGGTTTGATTTCAGAGTCTATGGTGCCTGGAGTCAGGAAAGACACAGTCTATTTCTTCTGGAGACCACCTGGCCATTTCTATCTGTGGCCACCACATGGTCCAAAGGATGCAACCCAGATTC
Source organism: Acomys russatus (assembly GCF_903995435.1). Lineage (NCBI taxonomy): Eukaryota > Metazoa > Chordata > Mammalia > Rodentia > Muridae > Acomys > Acomys russatus. The sequence continues at coordinate 50,582,467 of NC_067153.1, forward strand.
AGGTTGCTCAGATTCCTTCTCTCTTCCTCCATCCTTCTGTTTCTTTTCTCTTCTCCCTCTTTCCTGTTTCTGTAGCTCTCGTTCTGACATTACACTCCCTGGGGAATGCTGAGTAGTTCATTTGGCTTTCAATGAAGACTTTCTGGCTCTTAATGTGTCAACACTGACATCTGAGCCAGGCCCTGGAAGCTTGCTGGTACTTTTGTTTGCAATGCTCAGGATAAAAAGCCTTGGAATGGTCTGGCTCTCCTCCATTGAGCCTCTACACTATACTATGGTTTCATGCCCTGAAGATTTGGGCATATGCATCCCAGCCCTCAAGTTTCCCACCAGCAATGTCATAGACAAATCAAAACATGCCAAGCTGAGCTTCTGGTTTTCTGGAGCCCTCTCCCTGATTACCTTTCATTCTCAGGAGATTTCTGGCTCTGGGTCCTTTAACTCTCTCTAGCCCATCCCTTCAGAAATGCTTGCCTTAACTTACTGACGGTGAGCAGAGTGTTAAAAGGCAGTTAGGGGGCTTCTAGAATGCAGCATGAGGAACCCCAAAAATCCATTCCCCAGACAAACGACACCATGGAAAATATTTTAAAGCACCAATTAGTTTCTGGAAGTTTTCCAAAGAGAATTGGGCAAATGAAGACACATTTATCCACAATACCTATTGTAGCTGGTCTTTAGCTACTTTGTGGGTTCTTTTTTCCACCCTTCTCCACCATTTTCTTCCATCCTTTCAACCCCATAACACTAGATAAGAGAGAAAGGGGGATGGAGAGGAAAAGAAAAAGATCCCTGAATAAAGTGAGGGACCAGAAAGGGGGTGACATTATCATTAGACTACTCCCTCTTGAGGCATCAAGTTCAACTTAGGGCAAGTTTGATCTTTGCTGTCAGGATATTTAATTTCTTCTTGCTGTTGTTTCTCCTTGTGTGTGACTACTTAACAAACTATGACCAACGACAACCAACAACCTACCAAAATAACTCACGAATCTCTCAGGACCCCAGCATTTATATAACTTCTGAAAATCCCCAGAATCTCAAATATCACACAATCGCAGAAAACACCTGCAGTTAGCAAAATCATGCCTCTGCCAGAGCACAAGGCAAATCACAGTCAGATGCTATGAACAAGCTGAAGCAACCCCATATTCCACACCTGGCATTAAAATGAAAACTTATTCTTATAACATTTCTGTTTTTTAAAGAAACCAAAATTCCAGGACTCTCACTACAACCTACCAGGTATCTATAAGAACAAAAAGGTCTGTAATGCTTGAGAGACCACCCACTCTGTCTTTCCCCTGTCAGTATGTACAATGGGCATTTAACCCTTTTGGTCACATATAGCACACAGAGAAGAACAGTCCCACAGGCTGCAGGAATTTCTCAGCTCCACTGGCTCCACGTACTGATCAGCTAAGTTATCAGAGTGTATGGTGATGAATTGACACTCTCTTTATTCCTAGCCCCACACAGAGGACAGAGGTACTAGCCCACAGGGAAGGTTGAGAATGTGGGGGCCTCAGAAAGAGCTCACAGGGTTGAATGTCCATACCAGAAGTAGCCAAAAAGATTGGAAACTGGAGCTTTCCCATGAAGAAAAAAAGTCTATAAGAATGTGGTCCTCCAAAGCTCTCCCTAAAGAGGCTAACACCATTTAAAGCAAAGCCTTTGAGCCTAAACTGCTCTTAAAATAAAGAGAGATTTAATACTAAGTAATGAAAAGTCCCACCACTCCACCAGACCTGTATGCTACGTAGAGCAAGAAGAGACAACTGGGACAAATTCTCCTTGGGTCAGTGTAAGTCCCAAAGGCAACATAAACAGTGTATCTATTGAATTTGTTATATCAACATACTGAAACAATTTATTAACCAGGTCAAGGCAGGGCAAGAAGCCTCTGTGTTGGTTAATCATCATTTTCAACTTCGTGCAATTTAGAATCACTCAGGAGACACACTTACAGACAGACCAGTAATAGTTTACCTGAGTGGTTCAGCTCAGGAAGTAAGACCCACCTTTAAATGTAGTTGGCTCCATCCTATGGGATGGGGACCCAGATGGAGTAAAAATAGAAAATATAAAAAAAGGAAAAAAAGCAAGTGAGTTGGCACCAGCATTCTCCCTCCCCCTCCCCCCTCCTCCTCCTTCCCCCCTTCTTCCTCTCTGCTACCTGACTACAGATGAAAATTGACCTGTAGCCTCAAGTTCCTGCCACCATAGTTTTCTTGCCATGATGGGATATACCTTCAAACAGGGAACCAAATTCAATCCACTCTTTCCTAAGTTTCTTTGGACCAGGTATTTGATCACAGCAATGAGAAATTTTTCTAGTATCATTCATGGCCTGTTATTGCTGTGAGTAATAATAAAATCCAAGACAGCTTAGCAGAGACTCGGAACAGAGACCATCAGACACAGCTCAGTGTGAGGCAGCATCACTGAGGAGTAACTGTACATGCCTGAAAGGCAGTGACACTGGAAGCCTTGCACCGTGGAAGAAGTTTCATGAGAAAATAGAGTACATCACAAAAAGTCAATAAGAAACAGAAAAAAAAAATAAACCCAAAGGATAGAGGAGAGATTTCCTCATTTACCTTCTATTGCTATGATAAACATATGACCAAAATCAACTTGAAAATTGAATGCTGTGTTCCGTCTTACAGCTTGTAGTCCATCAGGAAGGGAAGTCAGGGCAGGAGCTCAAGATAGGAACCTGGAGACAGGAACTGAAGCAGAGACCACGCAGGATTGCTGTTTACTAGCTCTAATAATGGAAGCTAAGCCTGTTTCCTTGTACAACACAGGACCACATGCCAAAGAGTAGCACTGCCCACAGTGGACTAAGATCTTCCACACCAAACATCAGTTAAGAAAATGTCTCATAACTTGCCCATAGGAACAAAATAGACTTAGAAAATTTAAAGATAAATCATCAGCAACTTGAGCAAGATGAGAAATAATATGATAATAAAGAATGAAGACAATGAGGATCCCTGAGAAGGATACGGATGCCGTTAATAGGACAAAAAGATGGGAATAGGCATATTCAGAAGAAAGAAGATGGAGAAAAAACAAGCCAAATAAATCTGTTAGAATAAATGGTCGCTGAAGACTTACAAAAATCCACCTCTATACTAAAGAAGCTGCATACGATTTGAGTAGCGTGAAGGCAAAGGCACACACCAAAACAAAGTGGCCCAATCAAGGAAGGAGTGATGAGTCATAGACGATGGAGTCTCAGTAAGATTAGCACAGGGATTCTCAACAGAAACGAGGCAGATAGGAAGGGTTAAAAACACAAACTATAAAAAGAAAATAAATTTGGTGACAAATACAATATCCAATGTCCAAGAAAAAATGTCTTTAAAATTTTAGTGTTGGGGGGGGTGGAGAGATTGTACAAGAACTTGTAATGTTTTTACAGAAGCCTTGAGTTCAAGTTCCAGTATCCACATCAGGTGTCCAGAATTGGATTTCTGTAACTCCAATTCTAGGAGACCTGACACCCTCTCTGGCCTCTGCAAGACCTGTACACACCCATACACAAACATACACTTCATTAAAAATAAAATATTTCAATAGTAATAATAAGTCATTCATTTATGTATGTATGATATACATATATATGTTATATTAAGAAATTACAGAAAACATTATATAAAATGATAAAACAACAAAAAATATGAAAGGAATGAAAAGAAAAAATTAGGAAAAAAGCCCAAGTGAATGGGTAGAAAATACCAACTCATTTATATGATATTGATCCAGTAATAGATGTGAAAGCTGATGGTCTTAATTTCAATTAATTAAAAGACAATATTGTTTGAGTAGATCAACAATTGATATGCAATTCCATATTAAATATGTGAATCCCACTTTAAATATAAACTGCATGGAGACTAAAAGATAAAAGAAATACACTATGCTGATATTATCAAAGCAATGCAGGGATAGCCCAATTTCATGATGAGAAAAAAAAAAAAAAAAAAAAGAAAGAAAGTTACCAGGAATGAGGAAAGAGATCATTAATGATACAAGGCCAGTTATCAAATGGGGTGTTGATGCATGCCTGTGATTCCAACACTTTTGAAGTTACACAAATTCAAGGCCAGACTGGAAAATATAATGTGGCTTTTGTCTCAAAAATCAGTCAACAAAAATAAAATTTTCAATAGCGACACTAAGCAGGCACACTTCTATGTGTAGACTATGAAGCTATGTAACCAGAGACTACACAAAGAAACAGATGAACTGATGGCTTGTATGTATGTATATCCCTCCATCGCGTGTGGCAAAGACAAAGTTGAACCCAAGAGCAGTGATCACCTGAATATAACTGACATCTGTAAACTGCACCAAGTCAGGAAAACATACATGCTTATCTGATGAGGGTAGGCACGGAAAGAAACCATGTTCTGTGCCATAAACATACTTGAACAACTTTAATGAGTAAAAGTAATACACTATCCACTCTCAGACCATAGAATTAAAAGCAAATAAATACCAGAAATAGTGGAAGTCTCCAAGATATCTGAAGCCTAGGCAATACACTCAAAAAGCACAGGAACTGTGTTCAAGTGGAGATTTATTCCAGGCAGGAAAGGTTGGTTCAATATTCAAAAATTGCATAATGTAACCCACACTGAAAAAAAACTGATGTGACCACCTGAATGCAAGAAATTCATTTTGCATTCTTTCTGCCCCCTCTTCCACAACAATCCCTGAGAGGAGTTGAAGAAAGGATGAATATGCTTAAAATATATTGTATGAAATTCTCAAAACAGACATTAATTTTAATTATTTTTTAAGAGAAAGGAAAATCTGCTTTTCCAAATACAATATCATTTTCTTATAAAAGCTCCAAGTAAACTAGAAATTTAAAAATATCCTCATCTTAAAGATGAATATCTCAGAATAATCTATAATTACCTTCATATTTAGTGGTGAGAAACTTGAGATTTCTCAGTTAGACCAAAAAACAAGCCAAAGACATGTCTTATCACCATTCTTTTCAATATCACATTGAAAGTCCTAGCTTATACAATAAAAAAAGAAAACTAAATAAGATGTATGTGAGAGAGGAAGGAAAAAATAAAAATGTCTTGTTTTCATATTACATAATAGTTTTTAACAGAAAACATGTAAAGGGATCTATTAAAACATTTATGAAACTGATCTAGCAAATTATAATAAAGTTGCTGAATCAAAAACAAATGTAGTGAGCTCAACTGACCCCCAGAATATCTGTAATGAACCAAGGAAATGATATTCAAAACACAGGGCATCACACCCCACTGACACTTTGAGAAAGTGAAAAACTTCAGTATAAATCTAGCAAAATGTGTACAAAAGCTACAACTCAAGGAAGTCTACATATTTAACACAGTCCCCCCCCCATTAAAATCCAAAAGTAGGCGTGTTTTGTTTCGTTTTAAGAAATAGAAGTGTCTATCCTTTTAAAGAGCATATGGAAGGACTAGAGGGATTGCACACTTGTTGCTCTCGAAGAAGACCTGGATTCAACTTATAGCATCCACAGAGTGGCTCACAACTGTCTGTAACTTCAGTTCCAGGGGATCCAACATCCTCTTCCTGTCTCTTCAGGTACATGATATTCATGCTGTGCATATACGTGTGTGTGTGTGTGTGTGTGTGTGTGTGTGTGTGTGTGTGTTTGAATAATTTAAAGGGCATGGCAAACATTTTACTTTTTTAATTTATGCATCCAAGTGTTCTCCCTGCCAGTGCCATGTAGCCACACCCATCTCACAGCTTCGGGTTCTGCCTGTGATATACTGAGCCCCAGTGCACATGCTCAGTTGCTCCTGTCCTGGTGGTCCACTCTGTGGTGTGTTTTTACATCTCTGCTAAGGGATCTCATAAGCATCTTCAAGTTCATGCATTGATAACCAAATGTCAATCTCTGTTTCCTGTCACAAAGATGCTCCATCAATCTTATTGCTTCTGCTCCTGGAATCTTTGTGCTTTCAGGGTCCTTAAGGGGACAGTTTGGAGTGTTCACAGGGGTTCTCTTTATCTCAGTCCCTCTCTTGATTCACCAGCCTATCCTGCTTAGACTTCCATGAGATCCATACCTATTGTGTAACTTATAATTTATTTCATTTCTAATTATATTGTTTGTATATGGGGTTGAGAGAGTGAGCACAAAAATGCAGGTGCTCACAAAGGCCAGAGGGGGCATCAGATTCCCTGGACCTAAAGCTACAGGTAGTTGTCTGGTCTGGATGCTGGGAACTGAATTTTAGTCCTCTAGAAGAGGAGTGTGTGTTCTTGATCACCGAGCTATCTCCCCAGCCTCCTAGAATGTATCTTAGTACCTTCTCCCTACCACTCCAATAAACCCACCATCACCTTTTCCTGCACCACGGTCTCTTCCTTTGAGTCTGCACTATGGACTCAGCCTTGGCGAAACATCTTGCTTTCTGCTTGTAACTATAGCATACTCTCATCAGGATGGCCAAGGCATCCTCGTAAGCACAGAACCAACAGCTCCTAGGAAGACCAAGGCCTGACTTTCTGCCCAGTCTTACAGAACATGAGCATGTCTAACGAGAATGGGGAGTGGCTACATCAGAGAATGAGATCGCTCCTGAAGGAACCAGGGCTGGGCGCCAGGACTGGGTTGCAGGCAGAATGCATACTAAAGCCAGCCCTTCAAAAGGTTCAGCACCAAGGTAGTGGACAGTTCCTAGGACCAAAGCGGCGAGAAGAATAGCTTTTACCCAAGTGGCAGCCATTGGCTCCACTCTCACCAGACTCCTAGACACAAATGCGAGTAAAAAATTATTTTGAATACTACATGTTTCCACCATCCACGTCTTAACCTGTTTCCATTTGCAGCCCCAATTTCATGCTAAAGCGAAGCATAATAAGTAGCAATAAAATCAGTCTTACTGCATTTGTTTTTCCACGGCGAGCCGCAATCAATTACCTGAGAGGTGTTCGCGGCTGCAGCTAAACGGTGACCCAGCAAGGTGCAATTGGCGAAGTGTCACTTTTATTCATGGCCTCAAATCCGAGAATGGGCTTGTCTGTGTTTTAATTATCGGAAAGCACTTACCACCCTCGCTTTAATGAATTGCATAAAACTTAAACACATGCAATTATATATTTTATAAATAAAAAGCAGTGGTCACGGTTTGAGGTAGCTGCCTCTGTGCAGAGCTCTATTTTCAGTCACTCGCACGCAGCCTGTTTGTCAAGGTCTCCTACCTCTTTCCCAGAGACCCTCAAATTTCCTTGGCTCTACCCAGATTTTCCCCCACCTCAGGTTCACTGTAAGCATTTAATTATGAGGCATACCTCTGTTCCTCTCTACCTTGGATCTGAGCACACTGGGGGGCAAGGTAGTACAGCTCAGTTTTGCCCACATGGCTGCGTAGAGCTAAGATGGCCCTGCAGGAACCAGCTGTGCAGCTCTACTTGCCTGATGCCATGAGAAGTTCTGCCTTGTAGGAACACAAGTACCAGCCTTACCCTGTGATTTGCCCCCTGAGGGCTAGGGGGCCCTCCATATACCCTTCTTTCTTGGAACATGGGAGCACCACACAACTCCTCTCTTGGGCTCACAGACATCACTTTCAGATGTTTTCCTGAGCAGCAACATGTCTCAGCATTGAAGACTCACCACTTGGTCACTGCATCTAGCCCCTTGGTCCTTATGTCCTCCAGGACTACAGACCATATTGATAAAGCAAAGGAAGAATAAGGAGAGTGGTCCAGGCCTTGGGTATCTGATATACTTTTGTTTGTTTGTTTGTTTGTTTCCAGGATGGTGGCCTCTAATGGTTATATTATATAGCTGATTTGCTCAGAACTTTTTTCATAAGGCTTTGAGGCTTTAAAGTTGTATGCCAGCAGTATCACCTACCCCAGTTCCATCTGACTCCCTAGCTGTGGACACACAGTAGCCTGTCACAGCCTTACTTATTCTCCAGCCTGGCCATCAACCAATGGGCTGCAGAGGTACACTATGCCTTATGGGCAGGATCATGGCTCTACCTCCTGATTGGCTTCTGTAAGAGAACAGCAGCTTCTGGTGGTGTCTTGTCTTTACCCAGTTTCCTAATGTGAGGGAACACATGATCTTTACAAATCATGTCAAAGCAAAGGTTGGCAAGGTTTAAGTCAGAAGGATCATTCATTTCTTTCTAATGAGCAGCTGACTTCCGGAGCTCTGCCCCTCTTGCAATTCATTAACTGTCATGTTTGGTAAAAGCCAAGGTTATCAAAGCCATTGAGAAAATTGTTGGGCCTCTAGCTACATGTGATTTCTCAACTCTTCCTCCTTCTCCTCCTCCAGGAGTTGCCAGGATGGGCCACTGTTCACTCCTGGTTTTAAGAAGCAAGTATGCACTGGGCCCAAACTGAGACTAACTGGTTTTAACTGGCAGTCTGAATGGCCAGCCTTTGTGCCATGTATTTCCAACCCTATGCTCTTAGCCAGTTCTAAGAGTTGAGACAATGGGTGTTTATCGGGTGCTGGTTTGATTAAGGCTCTGTCTTACCTTCTACATCAACAATGTGAGCATTGCACCACAGCAGTCATATCTCTTGCCCGTGGGCTGATGGGCAGAAGCCAGCCAAGCTCTCAGATGGTAACCACATTGAGGAGCATTGTTGAGAGACCACCCTGGAAGGATGGCCAGAGGAAAGAGCGTGGAAGATGGAGTGGGTAGGGCTCAGAAATCAGAAAAAGACAGAGACGGGAAAAAATGCAAATTGAGAGGCAGAGAAACAAGGAAAGACATAAGAAGAAAGATAAAGGAGACAGACTAAAAGAGAAGAGAGAGACAGGGAGAGACAGAGATAGGGGAGGGCATGAGCAGGCAGTGTGCCGAGCTCACCATCACTCTCCAAGCCCATCAGCTTTACTCTGAGCAGTGTTCTTTGTATCTCTCAGAAATAATGTAATTCTACAACCTCCCTGGGTTGATATGGCCACCTTGTTTGCCCAAAGAAGAAGGCTTCTTCTTTGTCTCTAACCCTGATCTATGGCAGGTCAACCTCCTTCCTCACCCTTCGAGGGGCCCAAAGTGGCTTTTGGGTTGTCATCACATTACTCCAAAGCCAGGAATGAACCACATGGCTCTGAGTCTGCATCAGAAGCCCTGGGGCTGTTCTGTGTGATTGCCAAGCTCTGTAACTGATCAGTTCATGGCCTGTCCTCCTCTGGGGACACCAGAGAGCAGCCCTTCATGAGATATCACACCACCCCCACGCTATGTGGATGGTTCAGTTCCACTCTAGCCAATCAGGAACTCGCAGGCTTGGTTGTCACCATGTCTTCAGAGGAAGCAGGAAACAAATAAAAGACACATGTAAGGGGCACCTGGAATGGCACAACTGACAGCCACCAAAGTCCTCCTTCACTGTCTCACTGCCTGTGTGGTATATGAAAGCATAGATATAACTATATGGCAGGTGCACAAAAAATAGGCCTGTGCGAAGACACAAACTCAGAATGCTCTATCAAGAAGACAGTCCCAATCCAACATGAAGGACTTAGGGACCCCCAGACCTAGAAAAGACTCAGTGCAGAGAGCATGCTCAGACCCAGCCCAGAGGTGTACACACTGCTGAGATCATCATGAAGCCATGGCCACAGGGACTGGGGATTTCCCCCAGTGCCTCCCTGATCCCAGACTGCCTACCTTCCTTGGAGGTCACAAGGAGGTCTGGGGTCCCAATGAGTACTGGGAAATGTCTCCCAGCCCTACAAAGATATTAAGAGTTGTTTGTGGGTCAGAAAGTTCCAGAGACCCTGAATATGGGCATAAATCTTCTTCTTCTTCTTCTTCTTCTTCTTCTTCTTCTTCTTCTTCTTCTTCTTCTTCTTCTTTTTCTTCTTCTTCTTCTACGAGCCTTCCAGCTGCGGGCCACTAATTTGCCAGTGTGATAAAGACAGGAATGGGGAAGCAAGAATTTGGCTTCAGGCCAACCATATGCCCAACCCACCCTGTCCATTATTCAAGCACAGGGAATTACAGTGGGCACAGGGAGTCTCAAGTAAGAAACTGACAGAGACATGTTTCAGAAGACAGCCTCAGAGAAACCTGGCAGCAAGGGGGTAGCTGTGCCAATGAAAGCTTCTAGGAAGGCAGCCCAGGGTGAGCCACACAATGCTGGTTATGCATAAGGACAGGGTTTGGGGAAGAACAAAAATCAACAGCAGACATAGTGTCAGATCCCACTTCTGGGCGGCTTGTGGAGGTGGGGATGGGGGGAACGCTCACCAAAGCTTGGTAGTCTTGCTTCTGTTTGTCTACTTTTACCACAGAAATGACCTCACATAGGAATCATCTCTGAGAATAACTAATGAACTTCTCCCTCAAGACCCACTAAGAATGATGTCCAGGCGCAAAGACAAGTGGGGTGGAAAACTTAGGTCTTCAAAGCAGTGGAGGCCAGCTCGGCACCAGCAGCACAAGATCCAAGGCATCCCCACCCCCCAATAGCAGTACAGCAAGCTTCCACACCCCAAGTACCAAAGACTTCTTAGTCATTTGAGCAAATAAAACAAAGACAGGCAGGAAACAGAGAGTGTGACTGTGGGCCTCTTAGCCTCTCCCACCATCCAATTTACAAAGTGCAAAATCAGCCCCAGCCGTGCTCCACTGTGTCGCAGACTCATGTGCTGGAGTCACCTCATTGAAGGCCATTAGATTCCCATTTCTCCTCAAGTACAAGGGTTGCTTATCATTTATTAATATGAACCCAAGTGGAATAGCTTGATATTACTTACAGCAAGCTCTCTGACGCTTTCCGTATTCCGGCGAGGTGCGTTGTCTCTACACGGCATCTCTCATTAAGCATTACTGCTCTCACAGGCCATTACCAGTGAAGCACACAGATAACACAGCATTGTGCTTTATTTCAGGGGTTTCCAGATCACCAGGGGGCCAGGAAGCCTCTAGAATGCCAGGCCTATGGCGTTAAATCTCTCAGCTCTGGCTAACTCCTCAGGCCTCCTGGTGGAGCAAAGAGTGACTGCCAAAGTTGTCCCAAGCAGACAGAGAGGCCAGGAAGTGAAGAAAGATAACTTCCACTGGTGGTGCAGACCTGTGAAGGCCTCGCTGAGTTCCAAGATCTGGACAGAGATATCCACCCTCCAACTGCTGAGTATTGAGAAATCAGTAGGGGTTGTGAGCAATGATGGGGCAAATGGCTGTGAAAGAAAACTGGGATTCCCAGGGCAGCCTGAAGCATCCCCATCCATCACCAAAGAGGGGAACATGCCGATCAGCTTTCCATTGCAGTGTCAAAATGCCTGAAAGAGTTAACTTAAGAACTAGCCCATGGTCAGTCTGCCACATTGTGTGCATGATAGCTAACATAGCACAGAAAACCGTTGTGCATTATAAGCCAGAAGGAAAGAAGCTGAAAACAAGAGGGGCCCCACAGCACCCTGTTGGGGCCTCAAGACCTTTTAGTAGGCTCCACCCACCTCCAGCTACATCTTGATGCTTTCCCCTCTGGATAGCACAAGCTGACTCAGCAGCCTGCTGCTCTACTTGGTAGCACTATACAACCAGCTGTCTAGGGCAAATCCCAGGTCATTATTCCCAGCATGCTCAGCTTTGACCTTCTACCTCCCCACAAGGATCCCTCCAAACATTTGCCGTGCACTACTCCTCCTAAGGAAATTTGTTAATCCACTTTGCAGCACTCATTTCAGACCTGTCAGGTCTTCGTGTACCTAGACATTAAGTCTGATTAAAGATATCTCACCATGACAGCAGCGAGCTAAAAAGAGACCTCTGCCAAGAATGATGGTGCAACATACATTGTATTCAGCATTGGGGCATACCTTCAGTTTTGAATTTTCCTTGCTCAGGCTAGGTTTACAAGGGAATATTCAGGACAGACCACGAGTTACAGCCCCTGGGATTCTACAACACTGCACTTAGCATGTTTAATGTGGTTCTGACCTGCAACATTTGCAATTTGTACATATGTGTTAACACAGAGGGGATTTCCAGTGGGGGGACAGTCAGAAATGGCATCTAAGGACACCTGCACCAGTGCCAGCTTCAGAGAAGGAGCCAGGAGACAAGGGATAGAATTTCCATGCAGCTCATTCCTAGACTTCTTGGCCAATTTATAGTTTCCCATTTTCCCATCTCAGGAGAAATCAGTTGAGAAATGAATGAGAGGAAAGCAAGTGCTCTGACTCTTGCAAGAATCTGAGTGAAACAATCAGTTTGGCAGCCTTGCTGCTGAGGAGGAAGTCATAGAGAGCCACAGGCCAGGAGGCCATCATTGGAGTGGGAAGCTGAGGGCCCATTTTCCACTACAAAACAGATGTTCACAGGACCCCGGTTCTCAATAGATGCTACCAAGGACAAGGGGCCGGTCTGAGGGCCCATCATCTATATGAGTGAAACGAATATTCCTCCCCATTTGTACATGGACCACAGTTTGAATCTCCAACATCCCCCACAGGATCACTTGCTAGAATACTTGGTCTTCTAGCTGTTTGAAAGACTGAGTATCCTTTTTTAAAAAAAGGTAGATCATGTATGACAAAAGTAGTTCACTATGGAAAAGACTTTGAAGGTCATATATGCCTCTGCTTCTGACCTAACCCTCCCTGCCACCCATCCAGTCTCTCTTCCACCATGTAAAGAAGCCTCTAACACCTGTGCCCATCACCATGATGGACCTGCTTCTGAGACTATGCCATCCCTGCCACAGTGGACCATAATACTCTCAAACCATGAAACCATACAGCCCTTTAGTCCATTAGGTGTTTTCTAGGAGATGTTTTGGTTACAGGGATGCAGAAGTGACCTATCAGGCACTTGATGTATAAACCATATGAGCTCAGCAACACATAAGCCATTGCAGCAGAATAAATATTCAGATCTGCCATTTGACTAAGTGTTGCTAGGTTTTGCTGTTAACCTCATTAGAGGCAAATGAAGCAAGTTTTAAAATATTCACCAGAGTTTTCCAGGGTTTGAATATTCTCTGTAGGCCACAACTCTGTAAATACTTTCATTTAATGCATCAGAGGGCAGTAACTCCATGGGAAGTGGAATCATAAATGTGTCTACTGTCTGAATTACCAAAACCTGTGTCAACATCAACCACATAGCAACCATTATATCATATCATATCATCGTATCAACTTCATAGAGGCTCGCATGGATGGAGAAGTAAGAAAGCCTGGACAAAGCCATGATTTACCCTAGCAGTTGCTGCCCTGGGAAACCATCAGCATCAGCACCCCAGGATGCTCAGTTGTGCATGACTGCAGGGCAGCCAGCTCTCAGCCTCCCCCCACTCCCATCAGACCTGCTATCGCTGCAGCTTTGTGCAGTTCATGTGACCTCACTCAAGGGTCTATGCAAGATCTGGCTGGACTCCCAGGAGTTCTCAGTCCTGGCCTTGTTGCCTGCTGAGGTGGTTGCTGGCTACTGGGAGGGACTAGGGATGCTAAGGTGGCTGAGTTTGCCAATGTGATACTTCCCCTGGCTCTGCCTCTCCCTTCATGTGTAGCTCTGGTCTTCACTGCTTTGCCTCTTGCTCTCCCATCTCGTGTACCTCCAGTCTTTAGGTTCTTCTTTCCCTCCCCGGTTGGAACAGGGGTAGACGCAACCTCCTCAATCACTACATGCACTTGGCCTGTGCCAAGGAGAAAATTAGCCTCTCTTCTTGCACATTTGTAGACTACAGGAAAAACCTCAGCCTGGTACACAGATGTAATATCAATGGGTGACACAGGGTGGTTAACACACCCTGGACTTCTCCTGAGGGAAGAGAGCTTGCTCTAAACACTGTAACTTTTCAAAAGAAAAAGAGAGCAGATGGGTTTGCAGGTGTGTGGTGCTACAGGATGTATCCCATGGTAAAGAAATCCCTCTGAGGCTAAGCCGGATGCTCTGCTAACTTTGCCTCAGTCAACTTGTCAGTCCTGCCAAGCCGCCACAGGTGGGGGAGGAGGGCCTAATTATAGAAGTGCAATGACTCATATTCTGGAGGCTGGACATTTAAGGTTAGGCATCTCAGGCCTCTCTTGGACCCGCAGAAAACAGACAGACCTAAAGGAACTGCCCCTCTCAGCTCACGGTGAGTTAGTTTCAGGCTGAAGTGTGGATTTGGGCAAGAGGGACACACAGCTGGAATGATGTGTTTCTAATATAGAAGAGACTGACACAATGACACCAAACATCCAGGGATAAGGTAGGAGATTCTATGATACACACAGAGGGCAATGCTGAGTTTCATGTTAAATTGAGATAAATTGGGCGAGAGGCCCATTTTTCAGTTTGGTGAGAGGAACAACCCCGTAGCCCTGACACTGCAAACCTCACACATGCACTCCATGGGGAAGTAGCATTAATGGCCCTGAGGTTACAGGTGACCCCAGTAGAAATGGTGACTCCCTAGGGTACAGCCCCAATATCCTGGGCATGGATGGTTACATGCCACTCACAACTCACTGGAGGATCCAGCAATTTCTTGCCCCAGCAACAGAGCCTGGCATATTGGTCCATTAGCTGAGCAGCCCCTATCCATGAATCACAGGAACCAAGGCTGCCTTCAGTACCTGTGCTTCTGTGAACCAAGCCCAAGTGGTAAGCCTTTTGTTCTTAGGCCCAAGACTTCTAGGCCAGTTCTTGAACCCTGTGGTGAATCACCCACCTTCTTTGCCATGGGTGGGATCACAGATGGCTGATGGGGAAACACTATATCTCTGCACACACAAAGGATGCTCTGCTTGACCCTGCACACAGAAAATGGTATATACTAGGGAATCCCAGACCTGAATCCCAGCAACAACAGGGCCTGAAATAGGAAAGGGAAAGATATTAGGGAGCCCTGGACACTTCTGTTCCCTGTGGCCTGAGTGCTCCTGGCAGACAATTCCTCCTCTCAAGGCTTTCTTCTTTCAAACTCACATAGCAGCTGAGGGTCTCTAGGACAGATGTATATGGCCACAAACAAACTTGGAGACTTGGAGCTCTGGGCCATGTCTGGGGTCCTTCCCTGGCTACCAGACCTACCAGACACCTGTCTGAAGAGCTTCCACCTCATGTACTTTACTTCCTTATATCTTTATTCCATACCCATAAGGCCTAGCAAGCAGCGCTGGGTTTTGCCTATGGAGGTCTCACTTGAAGGTGCCCACAGTGTTAGCAGGATGCAGGACTTAACAGCTGTGGGCTTCGGGTTTCGGCTTCCTTGTTTCCATTTCTAGGGTCTGTTTCATTCTGGTCATGTGGCCACTCTGCCCTGACCCCAGAGATGTCGATTCACACATTTGTCCTCATCTTGGTGATGTCCAGTTCTTGTTCACACTCTGAATCTGGCTTCATTTCCCTCCATTCCTTAGAGAAGTAGAAGAATCCACACTTGGCATGGAGCCTCCACAGACTCCAAGAAAACCACTAACACACCGGGTACTGGAAAAGAGAGATCCCACCCATGAGACCCTCTCCTAGGCTTCCTGGGCCTTCAGGTCTCAGCTGTAATGGGCCCTTTACCCTCTGTACTAGACCATGGAATTCCGTTGATATTGGATTCAATGTTTTTCTAAATACAAGCTGTGCCGATGGAAGTTTTTGTGTGGTGGGCTTCAGGAGACATTCCTCTTTTACAGCCTCCCACAGAACCTGTACCTAACTGCCTGCCTTCCAGGTCTGGGAACATATTGGCCTCATGATGTCAGGGGTTCATTTCCTATAATAGGTCTCTGTATTAGTCAGAGTGGATTTATTAGTCTGGCTTACAGGATATGCTATGCAATAACTGTCTTCGCATTGGAGATACTGGGGGCCCTTTAGGTGCACTCCATCCATAAAGCTTAATGTCTCAGAAGTACCAATCTTATCTGAGGCTCAAGGCAATTCCTTAACTATAAGCTTCTGTAAAATAAAAGGAAAGATACATAGAGCAAACATTCCTATGTAGGAAGAGAAGAATTGGGGGAGCCTAGCCCTTCCATGCAGAAAAGGGGCACTGAAGGCCTGCAAGGATTCATGGAGAGCCACTGGTATTCAGTCATTTGCACCGCAGGCAGTAGAGCTGGAGAGGTCAGGCTATCCATGCTCTCTGACCCCAGATGATTCCATCATGAGCCCAAGATGCTAAACACGGATCTGTAGGAGTTGGTACTTGCCATGCTGTGCTTTGGTCTTGTTTAGCTGTATCATTTCTTGCTATGTCCTTCATTCTTCCCTTTTTGAGCAGGAAGGTTTACTCTGTTTCACTGTGTGTTAGAAGTGTGTAACTCATTTGTCTGTTCTTAATTTACAGGATGTCATAGTTGAGAGATTACCTTAAATGTCAGATAAGACATGAGTTTTAGGCATTTAAACTGTTGGAATTATTAATATCTGTAGAGAAGGGTTTTTTTTTTGAAGGTAGATTGTATTTTGCATTATGAAATGGATATGAGGCTTTGGAGTGGAAGGCTATGATCTAAAGTGTTGTGTTTGGGTATCAAGTTGGCATGTGATGGAGTGCTGATTAAACTCACCTGGAGGCAGCCCTCTGGCATGCTTGTGTGTATGTCGGAGGAGGGGTGGTATCTTCATCATTGTGCACATCACCATTCTCTAGGCTGGGATCCTGAACTATGGAAAAGTGAGGCAAGCCAAAGCATCCACCTCTTTTTGCTTTATAACTACGCAGCAATGTGACCAGATTCCTCAAACTCCTCTCACTCTGGTTTCCTTGCCATAGTGAACTGTCCCCTCAAACTGCCTGTTGAAATTAAACCCTTGTTTCCTATCCCCTTTTGTTGATATATTTTTATTGCATTAGGAAAATAAACTAAGGCCATCTTCCTGTACTTTTATATCTGTACAGGGCACCATCTTGGATCTTTTTCATTGGGGAGAACTGATTCACATGGGTGTGCACCTTAAAATCACAAGTCTTATGCCCTTATCTTCTTAAAAATAAGTGAAGAGAGAGTAATGGTGGCCCCAAAGACAGTGACTCCTCCATGTGCTGTGGGTGAACCTCTCCCAGTCAGAATGTCCAGAGTAGTGGGGAAACAGCCTGAGGAGCTCTGTCCTGCTGCCATGCTGTTGCTCTCTACTTTCCATGGCCTCCTAATAGATAGCACCAAATAGAACATGCTGCCCAGGGCCCAGGCATGGCCTCTGCAGGCAGCCAAGGCTGCATCCCTGTCAACCAGCCTTGGGAAGATACAGGAAAAGGCTGAGCTCTAATTTGATGTCCAGAGTGAGCCGCAGACTGGGTGCATGCATGGTCACCTTGCTGGTAGCCATCCTGAGCTGTAAGGACTTAGGCTCCACAGCTCTTCCTGGTATAGACAGGCTGGCTGGAAGAGCTGATCAGCCCCAGATCTCATGGGTGAACATAATTAACATCCACAGGCTGCCCTTGTGCTCAACCACTGTCCCACGAAGGGCATGAGTGGCTGCTTCCCCTTTCATGTTCTGCAGACGAATGTCCTATAATTTTTTTCTTTTAATCACAGATAGTACACCATCTTCCTCAGAAGGAATCCAGGAGTTCCAAGAGGAATCCAGATACTACCAGACAAACTAATGTCAGCGTTTGTTTGTTTGTTTGTTTCCTTTGTTCAAAATGGTGCAAGTCAATGAAAGAGAAAGTGCTTTTTTAAATTAATTTATTCTTGTTACATCTCAATGTTTATCCCATCCCTTGTATCCTCTCAGTCTTCCCTCCCTCCCATTTTCCCATTATTCCCCTCCCCTATGACTGTTCCTGAGGCGGATTACCCCTCCTGTATATGCTCATAGGGTATCAAGTCTCTTCTTGACAACCTGCTGTCCTTCCTCTGAGTGCCACCAGGTCTCCCCCTCCAGGGGACATGGTCAAATGTGAGGCACCAGAGTACGTGAGAAAGTCATATCCCATTCTCCACTCAACTGTGGAGAATGTTCTGAGCATTGGCTAGATCTGGGTAGGGGTTTAAAGTTTACCACCTGTATTGTCCTTGGCTGGTGCCTTAGTTTGAGCGGGACCCCTGGGCCCAAATATGCCTATCATAATGTTCTACTTGTAGGTTTCTAGGACCCTCTGGATCCTTCTACTTTGCTATTCTCCCATGCTTCTTTCATCTAGAGCCCCAATAGGATGTCCTCCCCTCTGTCCCAGTTTCCTGATAAGTGAAGGCTTTCGTGGGACATGCCCCTTGGGCTAGTATGCAGATATAAGTGAGTATATACCATTTGAGTCTTTCTGCTTCTGGGTTAACTCACTCATTATGATCATTTCTAGCTCAATCCATTTATCCACAAATTTCGGGAATTCCTTGTTTTTAATAGCTGAGTAGTATTCCATAGTGTATATGTACCACAGTTTCTTTATCCATTCTTCTACTGAGGGACACTTAGGCTGATTCCATGTTCTGGCTATTATGAATAAGGCTGTTATGAACATGGTTGAGCAAATTTTTTTGTTGTGTGCTGGAGCATC